>NC_068958.1:2443750-3113125 GCF_026419915.1 Harpia harpyja
AGCAGGGTGATTCGGGGCCCTGTCCTGCAATGCTCTCTGCAATGCAAGGGGCCGCATCCTCCCCTCCGGCAGACCCACCGTGCGGCAGTATCTGCAGCAGCAGAGTGACAGAAGGATGGAGGAAGGGGGAAGTGACTCGGGTGTCCTGAAAACAGTCAGGCGGTTGCCAATTAGTCCGAACAACCCATCTGGCCCAGGGAAAGGCCACTTAGAGAATGTCTAATCACTGCTGCAGGAAAAGAAAGAAAACCATTCTGTAATGCCTTTGAAAAATCCCTGCTCCCTCATCAAAGTATCCTTCCCTCCAGGGACCTGTTCAAGATTTTATTCTGTAGATTTATCATAGAGTTATTTGGTCAAAACATAAAGTAGCTTATCAAAGTATTATGTTAAGTAGCCCTGATTCTGTTTGCCTTCAGGCCTCATTTAGTACAGAGCAAAAGCAGAATGAAAAAAAGCAAATGTAGAACCAAGCTATTGTTAGCAAATCTTATTTTACTGGGCAGAATTTTGCTTTGTGGTCATGGTCCCTCAGGGTCTCCTCTCCTCAGAACACCAATCCATAAAGTACAAAGGGCCCTTGCATTGGACAAAATCAAGACAGTGTCTACAAAGGCACCCACTGTTGTGGCACTAGGTCTAGCCTTCCTCCCATGTCCAGTGCAGACACTCTTAACCTCAGAACCTGAAGCACAAGGTTACACCGTAGCTACAAGCTGCTTTTATTTTTCCCTGCATGTAGATAGCTTCACCCATGGGACAGGTTTAGGTGTTTGTATTTTCATGGACTATTCTGTTTTGTTCCTGAAACATGCCAACCTGCTCTAGTGGAAATCAACGCATGCACTTGTATTAGCTGCCCGAGGAGGGTGTCTGCTCCACCAGCATTGCAAAGGCATTCCACACCACGGGCATCCCCAGTTTCTGTGCTCTTGCCCATGCAGTTGTCACTCAGATTAAGGCACCTCCTTGTTAATAAGCTAATCCAATGTGCTCGCTAATACTCTGGTTGCCATCTCAATAACATTTTTTTAGACACCAATACAGAAGGAACTTTGAGTTGTGGCAGACTGTTCTACACCAGAATGTAATCTGAAAGCCGTTATATTTCATCTCTGTAATACTCTACAACCAGTAACATAATTGTTGAAAAAGCTGCTTTATTTCAAACTAGATAAAAGGTTTGCAGAGATCTCATACACTGATATTTTAGCTAGTGAAATCAAATGCTTCGGTAGTATAATAATACTGTTAAAACCACTTTATTTTACAATTAAAAGGTACCTGCCTCATTGCCAAGATTTAGTATCAGACAAAAAGCTCTGTCTTGCTCTATTTAGTACTAACATTTAAATTTAGCTTTTATCTGTTTAACTACTGCTTTTATTAGCCTTCAACTAAACTCCAATCCATCATGACTCCTATGCAAAACAATATTAATATGCCTCACTAGTTCCACCCCCTCACTGGAGAAGCCATCCAGTTTCCAGCACTCTGAGGAAGGCATTAAAAGGTCACTGTTGCTTAGAGATGACACATTTCACTGATCCCTCCATCCATCTGTTATCAATCATACATAGCGCACTCTCTGAACAGGGTACAAGAACTGAGGCATCTATAATCACCAGTCACTTCTCAAAAACTAGGTCATAGCATGTGGCTACTGAAAAAACTCTAAGCTGTCTTCTGTTACAGTAGCCTGTATTCACAGTTAGACCAGTCCCCACTCATTTCAGCTCAGAAGTTAAGTGGCAGAAGATAACTAATCATTATTCTGTGGCAAGAAGTCCAGAGGTGATTTAGGGTTGGAGATGAGCAGGGTGGAAACCTGCGAGAGATTGTAAGTCAGTGGGGTGGCTTTATGGCACGGTGAGACATCCCCGAGCACTGAGCAGAAGGCTGGGTTCTTGTGTAATCTCAGAGGTGTTTATTCCTCTCCTCCCACTCAAGATGTACAAGCGGAGCGTAGTCAGTTCTCCATAGCCACACAATGCTGCCTAGAAACACTGTGCATGACGCCACTGCAAAAACATCTCATTAAGAGCTTCTTCCCTTTGCGTTACAATAATACGAAGAGCAGAAACTGGATAAAACAAGCTTGGGTTAGTCTGAGATACGGCAGACTCAATTCTTCTAGAAAAGCAGCTTCCACATTTTAAAAGCCATTTTTTCAGTTTATGAAAATTAAGTTTTCTGTAAGGCTAGTGAAGCAGCATAAGCATGAAACACACTTGAGCCTGCTAAGGCGACCATGGACGGAAGAACACATGTAGAGTGGCCCAAGGAGCTCCACCTGCATCACCCAGCCTTCCAACCCCAGCCTTCCCCCTTCCTTGGGCCTTCATGGCAAAGGACCTCTGGGAGATACCGTCCCACTTGGCATTTTGGCTAATTAGGGCTGCAGGGCATACTGGGAAAGGGGAGAGGCTATAAAACTCAGTGGCAGGGTAGGAAGCCCTTCTTGGAGGTGGGGTAGGAGCAGTGGCGGGGAGGTTGTGGTTCTACAATTCTCCTTGTTGTGAGAGGAGGCCCTGCACTCTCGAGCTGAGGCTGCTTGTTCTGCCTGGAGAAATGGATTCTTGCCAGACGGCTCGCCTCCTTCCTCAGCATCCTGGCAGCGCTCATGCTGCAGAAAGGTAAGACCTGTAATGTGGCTGTCATCTCCTAATGTAAGGTGCCTTCCCCTGCCAAGGGCATCTCTGTCAGGTCTGTCATCTTCTTGAAGACCAGCAAACAGACTATGGGAACCAAACTCAGGTGCTGTTTACAGTGTGGAACAGTAAAATGCTTTTCAGTAGAACAGGGTGCTGAATAGTAGTTTCAGTACTGCCTGCCCTTGTTAAACCCACTAACTGGCATGGGAGAGGGCAAAGAACCTTCTAAGGGGGCTGGGGTGGTGAAGGTTCCAGTGAAGGTGTAATAGGAAGGGATGCAAAATCCACTGTATCATGAAAATGGGCATACCAGAGATCCCTGCAGTGCTGCTGCCTAGATGCTAATTAGAGCATTCAGGTCTAAGGGTCTCTGTCTTTACACCCAGGTCTCTTCCTCTTGGGTAGGAGGAGGTAAAAGGCTTCCTGGCAGGGCTCAGATAGGACCCTTGGAGCATGCTGCAGGACTCCTCTGCCTCCGGGAAGCCCAGCCTGATCCCCATCCCTGTGCAGGAGACTCTGCTATAGCTGCAACAAATAGAGGAAAACAAACTAATGAGGCATTAGGGCTAAACTTAGCTGCAATTAACACTTAATTGCCATCCTGAAAACACTTGCTGTATTTTGCCAGGGCCTGGAAAGGTAAAACCAATTAGCTTAACCTTGCATGGTAGAAACCTTAAACTGCCTCAGGTGCCTGTCATGGATGGGACCCTGGGAGTAACTGGTGTTTCTGAGACCATAGTGCCTGGAGCTGAGCAGTCCTGAGTGCCTGGAGCTGAGCAGGGTTGGGTAATGGGACACAGCCCTGCTTGGGGCACCAGGTGCCTGGGGAAGAGGAGGGCTGTACGGCAAGGATGCCTTGAGCCAAGTCATGCCCTCTGCTCTTGATGCCCTCATGCCAATCTCAGTTTTCTTAGCCTGCTTGCCTGTTCTTCTCTATGCCTGTAGCTTTCTTGCATTGACTGGTACCTTCCCTTAATAAAGCAGATGGCAGGTAAGGTTGCAGGCAAAGGTATGTGGGCTGCTGGACAGGGAGACAGAAGTACAGAAAGATCCAGTGAGTAGGCAGAGGACAGAAAGCCATCCATGATCACCTGTAGATCTCCTTCCAAGTCACTAGTGCAAGTTCCTCAGGGTTTTTTTGAGTAGACTTGTAGGCTGTGCTGAGGAGGGTTGACTACAGCCTGATCATGTACTGCCTGCGTGAAGCTGCATGAGCCTTTCTTAGGCCTCTGCTTTGGAGAACAGCCAAAATTGACACCAGACTTTCTGCAGAAGGTATTGGAGCAAGTTTGTACATGCTCATGTATACTTGGTTTGGATACCTAAAACCACCGCTCCCTCCTGGAGGCTATAGGCTCTAATATGTATCAGTAAGCAACCCTTGCATGGTTCTCCAGAGAAGCAGGGAAGGTATCCTAGAAAAAGATGCTCTCTTGGAGCATACTTTGGGGTAAATACATAGTACTTTTGGTATGGGGAAGAAGGAGGAAGAGAAATGTACAGGCTTGGGGAAGCTTGTCTCTCTGAAGTCCTTCTCTCATCTTCTCATAATGTCTGCTGTCTGCCTGTGTGCTTGTCAGTATAAATGTTGATTGGACCCATGACTGCAGCATGGGACTATGTTCTACAGTACTGTCCTCATGTGATCTAGTGAATGTCACTATGTGAAGACAATATTTATTTAAAGGCCTTGGGTGAACTGACAGGGCCCAGCTCTCCTGTCTGTAAAGCATCTAGTAAATGAGACTTGGTTACCAACATGGAGCATTTCCCCACCACCACTGTGTACTATCAGCTGTGTCCTTAACTGGCTCAGGGTGTGCTAGTGGTTTGCAGCAGACACGAGATGCTTGTTTTACACTCTAATCATGTTAAGAACTGTCATCTGTTTTTCCTGCACCTTCCTGTAAATGAAAGGAAGGTGTGTGGCATTCTGAGAACTAAAGAAAGGTCCACACCAGCAGTCTGAAGACTGCAGAAATATTTTAAGATGCTAGGATTGTTTTCTTTCACAGCCCAGGGCTGTCATTAGCTGAGTATTTGGATGCTCTTCCAAAGAGGCTGAAAGGGAAAGCCCTCCAGGAACTGCAGCAGAACCAACTCCCATCCAACAACAACAGATCCTGGCAGGCAGCTACACAGGTCTGTACTGGGGCAAGTGCTCCAACAGTTTGCACTTCCACGTTTGAGTCTGGGCTTCAGATGCAGCAGACCAAATAACTTCATTATACTGGGAGAGGCTGCAAAGACTAACAAAGAAACCCAGCAGCTGGGAGTTCAGCTTCTATCTTTTTTTAGTACTGATCACAACTCCAGCTTAGATTAACATAGGGCTGGCAGGAAAACTTAGCTCCAAGCATGATAATTCAGGAAGGGCTTATAGGCAGAATATATCAGAGGAATCTATGCAGCGGTTATCTTGGTGCACTTCTCTTCTGTAGTAAGAAGGCTGTCTGCCTGTGAAAACTGAAGAAACTGTGTTCTAGAAGAATCTCATGAATGAGCCTATTAAACATCTCTACCTCTGAAGTCTGCCACCCAGTGATAAATTAAACTGGGATGGCTGAAGGCAGTCACCCTGCCCTCTGCCAGCTGTCCACCTTGTTGCCCTCCGTCTCTAGCAAGAGCAGATAAATGACATCCATATTTGCTCCTGAACCATTGCAATTTATAGGCTGGCATGTCTTTAAGTGTAAGCTGCTGTATGAAGCCAGCCCAGCTATCAGACTGGGAGCTGATGAGGTGCAGGAGAGACAGGTTCTGTGCAGCTGTCCCTGCTGCCTCTGCTTCACAAGGTTGCACTGTAGTATCGTAACTTTTACTCATCCTGATTTAAATGGATGTCATGTCACACTTCAACACTACCAGTAGATATTTGGCAGTCAATATGACTTACGGTGTAGCTAGATTGCACTTCCTCACTAGAATACCATGTGGAGAAATTGCAAAGCATTGAGGCTCTGCTTAAGAGCACGGATGCAGCAAGAATGGTCAGGATAAGACGGGGAGGCTGAAGTGAGAACCCAGTTGTCATGCTAAGGAGAACTCGGGCATTTCTGATGTATCCTGTGTCAAGGTTTATAAATGTTTCTGCTTCTCTGGCACACTGGCCTCTGGGGAAAAAGACTTCTCAATTTAATTAAGCCTAAGAAATGTGGAGGTAACAGAAGAAACACATTAGTCTGGATGCCTGCCTCCTCCTTGTTTGTTCATCCTGGTGCTTGGATGGGCACAGCACCAGTTGGCTGTTCCCTTGTGAAATGATTAAATAATCCAACATCTGGCTCATTTCTGAGTGTTAATACCTGCTTAGGTCCAAGCTAGACCTTCCAAACAGACTTGAAATTTCTAGGCTTCGTAGAATCTTAAGTGCAAATTCCAGGGAAACTGATTATGTGCCTTAAAGGTAATTAAATGGAGTGAATTTGGGAATTGGTGGCAGCAGGCTGTCTGTGGGCATGACAGGCTTTGACACTTAGTCCTACCGTGTCCTTGTACAACTCGCCGCTCAAAATAGCTGCATTTCACTAGGGCTACTCGACTGGCTGTGAAGTGCTGGGTAGTGTTGTTCTAGGAAGGTAACAGCTGACTGTTTCTCCTCTGGTCAGTGCTAGCTCTGTGAAAGCTGGGGAACAGATGCAGGACGTGTGATGTTAACCTTTCACATATAGCCATCCATTCCCTGGTCTCCCAGGGCAAGATTTCCCAAGCAACCTCAGGAGCTTCAAGGAAATGTTTTGTGTTTTACAAAACCCATCTTTACCCCTAGGCCTGTACCCATAAGCATCTTTAGCAAAGCTTTCCTGTTACTGTTTCAGTGTCGCGTGGGCTCCACATCTTTCCTCTTAACTTCTGTGAGAGCTAAGGGGAGAACTTGGCTATTTAGTTGTTCACTAACAGGCAGCCAGGGGTATTGTGTCTAGGGAAAGGTGACCCTGCTGAACTGGGGAGCTATTTGGGCCTTCGAGAAGGACTTTCACATTCTTCACATTAGCTGCCACTTCTGCAGAAAGAAAAATCTTGTATGGCACATAAGCTCCCTAGAGTGCTGAGAAGGCTCAAATATCTGCAGATGAATCCACTTCAGCAAAAAGCCAGCTCCACCAGAATGCTGACTCCGAATGCGGGATGTTGAGTGGGTGCTGCCAGACACCCAGACCTGGATGGCCTCGGGCAGCAGGAGACAGCAGATGCGGCACGCTGCTTCTCCCCGGGAGGTGGAGGAACACCTGCCTGCACTGGGTGCTTGGACCTGCACAATGAATTGGACTCTCATAAACAGCAACTTGACATGCCTGTCAGAGCACAGTGTACTTTTCAAGTAGCAGATTTCGTCACCTCCCCTGCCAGGGTAAGAGGAGGTAGAGGGATTAGTTTGAACTCTGACAATCATATAATAACATGGCAGCTGCATGCAGCTAATAATCCACCAGGAGGATTAGCAAACTTAAAAAGTTGTCTAGCTCTGCATAATGGGAAGCTAAGAACAGCAGCTTCCCTGTTCTACCTATTGCATTTGCATTCCCTCCAGTGGAAGCATAGAACATGATGAGACAAGGTTTTCCAGTCTGTTATGAAATGGGAATCTAATGTGTGACTAATGGAGTATTGCTAGCAATTCTACAAGCATCCATTCGGTCAGGAATATGGATTTAAGCTTTACTATGAGAGTGCATCTTAAATACTTAACTGCAAAAGAGCAGATCGTGATTTCAGCAGACTAATGTTAAAACATGTCATTTGAGGCTCTCTGGGAGTAATGTCCTACAGCCTGTGTGCTCTGCATGTCCTGAAGTCTGCCAGCAGACTGTTCTGCTAATGCATGGAGAATACCACTGAACTCCTCCTGGGTTCCCTGGCATAATTCATATGCAACTGGCAAAAGAGCCCAGTACAAAACATGGGACAGTAAGGTGCCAAGGAGTAGACTTAGCAACTGGAGTTGCTACTTTTCTTACCACCCTCTCTCTCTCCCCACACTCTAAGGACAACTTTGAGTGCTAGATAGCTCAAGGGTTTTTTCCCTGGGGCAAGCGCTTTTAATCACAGACTGGAGACCAGAATCAGACATAGTAGTAGGAAGGCAGTTTCAGAGCTTGGATCAATTTACTAATGAATAACTAGAATAACCAGCTCTGTCACAGCCTGGAAAACACAGAGCTGTGACTCCTCATCCTCCTCCCTGGTCCCCTTCTGGAGTGGCAGAAGCAATGAGTAACAGCCTGCCTGTGCCGTGGGCTGCCCCTGTGCTCAGCTGGCTCCGTCACCGACTGCTCCAGTGATGGCTCACGCTGCCTCCTCCCATGTCGCAGGGCATAGGGAGCAGCATAGGAAATGTTGTGCTGGGGCTTGTACTGTGCGACTTTTCTCTTCCGCTCCAGTAGAGAATTCCAGTGGAACACTGGAGTGCACAAAGGATGAAAGCTTCAGCACAACGTGCCCCTGCCAGCACTTGGCAGGGCTGCAGGACCTTTCTCACTCTTGCAGTGCAAACAGGCACTACCACTCACAATAAGATGGTAGCAAAATACTAGTTTCCACCAATAGCTTCTTCCAGTGTTTCCTCCCAGTTGCAACTGGTGCTGCTGAGAGTCCATGGGAAAAAACTCTAGTATAGACAAGGCCTCTGCATGCAAATGAACGCTACATAAATAACCCCCATCTTCCCTCAGTTCCTAGGTTGTGTACTCTATGCACTAGAATTCTCTTCAAAGACCTCCCAGTTCATTCTTTATGCTCTAATTAAGGATCAGTGCCAATTAACTATCTTCAATAGAGGAGCATCTTCCGCTCAGCAGCCAGGAAGTGTCTGAATAAGATCCTGCTGTACAATATGCACATGAAAAGGGAAGCCCTCCCTTTTTGGAAAGGGCTTCCAAGATTAAAAACCCAGTATAGAATACAGGATGCCTACTTTAAAAATATTGTGTGATAAGATTAACTGATTGCATCCATGAATGCAGAGTGGCTTCTTACATGCTTCATGTAGCACTCAAGCATGCTATTGCACCGCCAAGACTCTGAGCTAGATACCATCGTGGCAATTGCAGGTGTGAAAACAGAACGTAACACTTTCTAGAAACTGATATTAAAATACTGTCTGCTTTTTCTTAGAAGGGTGTTATCTAGTCAAACATCAGCAGAAGTGCAGTGTCAAATCTGCTAAATATTGATTCAGATAAAAAATTACCAATAGTTACTCCAGCATCTAAACTGCCCCAGTAGTCCTCACCTATTGCCTTTGCTTCCTATAGATAGTCACCTGTTCCATAAATAACCAGGCAATTTAGATTGCTGCTGCACTGTGTTCCGAGCGAGAGCTGTGCTAATAGTCTGAGCAGGCAAAGGCAGGGGAATGTCATTTCTGAGCTTGGCTGGAGATGAATACATCAGCTCCCCAGCCAGTTACAGGCTAAGTTTAAAAAGCGCTATTCTAAACGAAAATTAGATGGTTAAACACTGCGGGGGGAGGGGGGAAATAGGATAATCCTTTCAAAGCTTTAAATGGAAGATTCTCAAACCTGCTTCAGCTGATGTGAGACATATGAACTGCCTCAGAATTAAGACCCCTGCAAAACTTCAGCCAGGTACACCACCTGCACTTTTGGGGTCGATACACTTGAACTGCCACCACTGCCACTGAAGCTAGCCACCCAGATAATTGTAGCTACATCTGGTGACCATTCACAGGCTGTTCTGAAGAATAAAGGGCTACAGGAGGAAGAGCACAGACTTGATGGGAAACAGGAACTGTAAAACTGTATTGGAGGATGGGGGAAAGCAGCAAATTATTCCATGAGCAGCAGAATCCACAAAGTCTAGTCTGATGGGATTTACATCCATAACATCTGCCAGGCCACTGATATTTCAATATATAATAACATAATATATTTAGACCTGTCAATGAATTTGAGTGCTTTTGTGGAGCAGATGGTGTACATCTCATTTTTCACACACACAAAAACCCGAACAGCCTAAATAAATCTCTTGGGTTCAAGGAGAATCCCCATACCTGCTCAGCAGAGACTAGGGTTTTACGTTTGAGTTTTGCTAACCGATCCCTTTGCAAAGAGCAGGGGAAGGGTCTATCCTAATATACCTTGGGAATTTCTGGAGAAGCTTGTTAGAATCCTGATTGTGCTGAGATTTGAGCTCCAGATAGGAAAGGTGGGAAGGAATGCAGAACAGCACACTGCAACCAAGTCACTCCAGTGAACATAACCTTTTATTCCATGTGGGGTTCAGCTCTTTTGAACTTACCCGAATCCTTCTCATGGCTGCCACAATCTCCACGCGGCTGTTGGGTCTGGGTACATCCAAGCTACCGATGTACTGAAAGACAGAACAGTGAGATATCTGTGAAGTAATGCACAAGTTAATGGTGTAGCCTTCTTCAAAACAAACAGCATCTCTCATTAATTTAGTCCCTGCTTGGTTAGACTCTCTTGACCCAGGACGTGATAGGAGTATCTGTTGTGGATAATGTTATCAAAGTCAGGGAGAAGTTCATGGATTTCTAACGTCAGGTGTGAGCCTCTGACCTCATTCATATTCTGGATGTGCCTTTACCAGTGCTTTGCAGGGCAATGTCTGTTGCTAAGTCATGATCCAGTGGGTCTGGAAAAGGGACTGTCCATCCCTTGTCCTTCCTCACTACACCTGCTTTTAAAAGACTCAAAGCTAAAAGCACATAAGAGTTGGAAAGTTGCCAGGATGTGCAACAACTAGCTTTCCTGGAAAAGGTTCGTGATTCTGGCCTAACTTCTCAGTGTGGACCATCTTCTCTCTGGACACCACTGTCCCTGCTTGGGCGGACCAGCTCAGCTGTCTGCACAATCCTGGTAAACCCACTCAAATCTGCATCCTACACCAGCTGTTTTTAAACTATGCTCATCGGAGCTCCAGTCCTAAACAAGCTGCCTGGCTGAGCTGTGATAGCGGCTGCCCTTGGCACTGGGTGTCTGCACTTAAGTGTAACCATCAGTCCCAGCAGGGCCCCTTACCTGGGGGCTGCGACGCGGGCAGACGGCAGGTTGCCAGCACCTCCGCCTCTACCACTTCACCACACCTACAGCTTTCTGCAAGTCGGCTGCCGGTTCTCTTGCGTGCAATGGCAGTATGCTGCCGGCACTACGTGGGTTGTTAGGGAAGACCTGCAGGCAGACAGCTTCCTGCTGCTGGCGTTTCTCCCTCCTGTGTGCTGGTCCCTGCGCTGCCTGTACTCTCCCCTTACGCTGGGTTGTAACGCTTGTGTGCCAAAGCAGAGTCTGGTCGTGCACCTGTTGGCAGGAGGCGGCTGCTGCAGTATGGTGGTACCTGTAGGAGCACACGTGGCACAGATGCACACAAGGAGCGCTGCCCGCACTGCTGCCAAGCGGAGGAGGCACAACGCTGCCAGCTCAGCCTTGGGAATGAGGAAAACATAAGCGTCCTGGAGAGTCACCTCACATATGGAGCAAAAGGCCATTAATGTTGTAAAGCAGTGTGGCTCACAGCTCTGAGGAAAGACTTGCATGTCAAGGGCATGTTGGTGAGGGCAAGAAAAATGCTATCTGAGTGAGAGGGTGAGCAGCCTGATGAGAAATGCCAGTATCCTGCCAGCATGGGCTGGTGCTGGGTGCGGACCTGCGGCTGTGGCTCAGGCAGCCGAGGGCAGGGTGCTGGGCTCAGCGCTGGCAGGTTCCCAGCAGGGTCTGTCAGCTCCCTCGGTGTAACACAGCCCATCTCTGCATGGTTGTCACGGGCAGGTCGGGGTGGTGGGGCAGTTTACAAAGCTTAGTCACCCTCTCAAGAGCATTTGGTTCATGAATTGCATCTGTTTTTAGAGTGGGTGGTTTCAAGTTGTGGGGTTTGGGTTTGGTTTTTTTGTTGTTGTTGTGGGTTTTTTTTGTTTTGTTGGTTTGTTTTTTTTTTTTTTGAAAGTTGTTCCCCTGTAGAGGGGAGGAGAAGGGGCAGCTAATCAGGAGGCCCTGCAAACGTTCAGGGTGATAATATACATATGAACAGAGACAAAATACTTCCCCAAGAGCACCCCCATAGCTATCACTGTTACTGACGTAGTTCTGGTCTTATTTCTCTACCGTAACACTTGCAGCTTGCAATGTGTTTTATCTTGAAAAACTTCTACTTAATAGGGCTTTCAGAGATGAGTTCTCCTGGCTCAGTATTTACTGCTCTTTCACCTGCCTTGAAATAAACACTGCAAGCAATCTGAAAGGTCATCTGGCTTTTCTGATGCTTCTGTAAATGCCTTTGCAAAACGGCATTTTTAAAAGCAGTTAAGTTCAGCTACAGCCTTTGGTAAACCACAGGAGAGTCAAACCGCTCAGACCATGAGAGCTTGAGGGCAGCAGGGAAGGGAGCAACAGAGCTAGGATTTTCTTCTGCCCTGGCGGCGAGGCCATATCCGTATCACTCCAGATCTGTGGTCTCTTTGGTTTGCAGGCATCTCCTTCCCTGCTCTGTGGTGGCTGTCAGTACAGTCACAGGTAATCCAGATTAATTTAGTGCAGCCAGCTGGCCTTTTGTCTGTGAACAGCAGAGCTGCAGTGGAGAACAGGCCTTGCTACCAAAGATAAATTAATAGATGGGGGCAAGAGGAGAGCTGGTGACTGCTGAGCCAGAAGAGATTCTCCCAGTCTCCCTGCTTTGGCCTTGCTGCAGTCTGGGTACTCGCATTCCCATGCAGAGCCCTGCCAGCTCACGACGCTTTGCACAAACAGCCACCTTTCCACAAGCAGCTCCCAGTACTGACCTCCTGAAGTTTGTCCCTGAAGATTATAGGGCAAGTAAGACAGTTTGGTATGTGGAGATTAGAGACTAAATGTGGTCAGTAAGATTGCCTGGTGTGAGACACCTGGCAGCCAGTTACAGCCTTGTCATTGTCAGAGTTGCAGCTGACTGATGTGCCCACAATGAGCATCCTAATTGGAAGAGACAGACTTTAGAGCAGAACCGAGGAAGCATGTTACTAAGGTAATGCAAACCCCATCTCAGACCCACACATCTTAACAGTGTGTTATCCACTCTCTGAATAGCTCTGGATGCCTGAAGCTGTCAATCTGAAGAAGCTTGTTTCACTCAGTTAAAGGTACAGTCGCTTCACATCTTTTAAAAATCAAAATAAGGATTTTTCTTCTCCTCAGCACAGTCTGTGGCATAGCAAATGTTAATTTAAAAGACGAATCAAAGATTAATTGGTTTTCTCCCCTATGGAAGAGGGAGGTTTTTAAAATACGTGATTAATTGTCTATTCAGATCCATCCTATATCCTGCTTAAATCTTACAGCTCTTTTAGCAGGAAAACCAAAATGCACAAAATCCGCATCTCAAAGCTTTATTTGAATATATATGCCCCTTCTTCCCAGCTCAGGAGACAGCGGGCATGAACTCCATTTCTAATCTGCGTTAGGCCACCTGCAAAGAAGGGAAGGGAACCCTAGAGTTGCTCCAGCAAAATGCAATTCTTCTTGTCAGCTGAATTATAAACCCCTTCCCCATGCTGTCTACAGAATGTCAATTCCAATGGAGTCACTTTCCCAGAGCGATGGTGTGCTGCCAGACTGTTCTTCACGATCAATACGAAATTTCTGACAATATCAGTATTTCTTTCTGATACCTGAAGACTGCATGCATTTAAACGAAGACCGTGCCTGCCCAGCTTTTCATGCAGGGAACAGGTCAGATGGAATGAGGTTTTAAGCGGCACATAACAGTCTGCTGGTTTCCAGGGGAATACAGAGCTGTTACCTCACTGCGGCAGGAACGGGGTCCTGCCCGATGGGGGCCAGGACGGGCACCAGATCGAGCAAGGACGCGCGCCTGGCACAGGCAGTATCCATTGCGCTGGCAAGAGGGGTCTTTCCAGATCAGTTCTCGAATGAAGCGCACAAGGCAGCTTCTGGGGATTAAACAGCTGGAAAAAATACTAGGAAAAGAGCAAGAACCTGTTTGATCGTGACAATTAAATGCAAGGCTGTCATCATTTTTTTTTTTTTTTGTGTGTTTTCTTGAGACTCTCTTTAGATCTGGCCCACAGTCGCGTGGGCTAGGGACACCTCCCGAGCTGAAGAAACACACCGTGGTCAGGGCTGGAGGGGGCACGGCGAGCCCCGGCCTCGAGCCCGCGGTGCCGTCGCCCCGTGCCCAGCACATGCCCCACTGGTGGCGGCTGGTCTGCACTGGTCGGCAACAGGCGAGGGCAAAGAGGGCCCGGCGCTGCGGGGGGGGAACCTGCCCGGGGAAACCTCGGCTTCTGCCAAAGCCCCCCCGGAGCCTGGAAGGGGCTCGGCGCTCTGAAAGCCGGCGGGGGGGGGGGGGCGGACGGGACGGACCCTGCTGCATCCCCCCGACCGAGGGCCCCGCCGGGCCCGGGGGCTACGGGAGCGCGGCCGGGGCTCACCTTGGCCTGGAAGTGGATGCCGTGCTGGAAGGCCTCCTCGTTGTGCAGCGGGACGCGGGAATCGCAGCCATCGTCCACCAGGTTGTACCGGTTCTTCACCGGCATGGCGGCGGGCGGGCGGGCGGCCGCCTCAGGCCGCGGCCCCGCCGGGCATCCCCGCCGGCAGCGCCCGGCCCCGCGGAGCCTCGGGGCGGAGCGGAGCCGGGGCAAGGGTCCGGGGTTGCCGGTGCCCGAGCCCGGCCGCGTTTTGAATGAGCGTCCGCGGGTGCGAGCGGGGCCCCGGCCCTCGCCGCGGCGCCATTGGCCCGAAGTTCCCTCATGTGATGGCGGGGGGCGGCGGCGGCGGGCGGGAGCCCGCCCTGCCCGCGGCCGCCCCGCCTCGGCCGGCCCCGGCGCCGGCCCCGGCCCGGTGGCTGAGGGGGAAAGGCACCGCCTCAGCGCGGCCGTGCCCGGCTGTAGCGGCGCGGGGGTGTCCCCGGCCGAGCGACGTTAGCTCGGCCACACACCGGCTGCCGAAGAGCAGCCACCCCCGGCCGGCGCTCCGGGCCTTGCGGCGCCTTCGTTCCGGTGATCCCGGTTTCGGTATTGGCCTTGGCCCTTTGGAAGGAGCGGGGCTCCGTGAATCTGGAAGGGAGGTTTCGGCTCGCGAAGCCTTCTCTCTAGGGTTGGCAGTAAACACCCGAAGCGTCGTGGTGAGGTTTGGCTTACGGAGGTTTTGTCTTTCTGCGTCTCTGGGGCTATGCCGGCCTGATGGTGCCTTTTGAGTACAGAGGAACAACACCGTGTCATAACCTCCGAGGACACAAAAATACCAAACCCCGGTTCACGGGTGTAAACGGATAGCGAGGAAGTGTCCGAGCACGCCTTGGAGTAGGCGGTGTTGCCTCGGCTGTGAGCTGCAGCACTGTGCTCCTGACAGCAGGGGTTACGGATGGAGCCTCATCTTAATTGAATTGTTTGCTTTTTTGGACAGTGTAGGTCACACTGTATCATGTCAGCAGCACCTGCTCCATTTCTTCTGTTTGTTAGAAATTCTAAAAAGACGATGTACACAATGATCTAGGATCTCGCTGCAGCTCCTGCACAAGAACGGTTAACTAAAACCATTACGTATGTCCAACATTAAATGTGACTTACAGCTCTGTTAGTAATTAGTACGTGCCCTCTGTCAGCAGCCTGTCACGCCGTTGGTGTCCACTGACTGACTCAATACACTGTCAGGATTTTTGCTGCGGGCACGGGGTGTTACTGCTGTACCTGTGCGCTCAGGGTGTTCTTTCCTTCCAGCTTCGTCTCGGTGGTGAGGCACCGCCGGCACGCAGGCGAGCCCTTGCAGATGCCGCTCTGGGATGCCCAACGTGCCTGAGCTGTCAGCAGGCACCAGCGCGGGTAAGGGATGGGTGCAGAGGCACGTGCGCAGCTGTGATGGCAAGACTCAAGACTTGTCCTCTGACTGTTAGTAACAGCCGTGCTCTTTGCCCTTTACAGGAATGATCAGAAAAGTGAATTGTGTAGAATCCAAGGGGTGGAGGCTTATATGTGCTCCAACTGATCTCATCTGGGTTCCACAGACTTAATTTTTGCGTGATCAGTTACAACTTTTTGTCATACAAATAACTCCCCAGCCGGATGCTTGAATATTGTTGGACACCACCTTTTATGTAGTTTTCACATCAGCAAGAGAGAAAATTTTGGCCACAGGCAGACAGTGCACAACTCCCTGTCTCCATCTCAGGAGCGTAATCATCCTGAGTTTCTTGGCATCTCTGAGTACTTGTAAGTCAGTGGGAGATGGGCAAGAGCCAAAATCAGAAACTTACAATTGAGAGAGGGAGAAAAAGCCCAAAGAATTAATATTGGTTCACTGACTGTGACCCTACATGTTCAAGTATTTTGTGGTATTAGCAGTTCATTCTGGCGCTTGTGCTGAAATGGGTTCTGTGGTCAGCCTCCTGTCTTTGCTAAGTTTTTCCATTTCCAGACAGGCTGCTGCTTTTTTTTTCCAAGTGATAATGTTGCATTACCTTCCCATTTAAATATTCTCATGTTTATGCTAATCCCTCTTTTATACAGCGTAACTCAAAATGGGTTTTGTTTCAGGTATGCAAGTACATGAATTGGTTTCTATCCAGTATGCTAGTTTAGATACACATCTCACCTGCAGATTCATCAGTTTCGTTCTTTGTTGGTGATTTTTTGTGTCATCTTTATGCTGTTACCTAGTGTGTACTTAGAACATTTCACGGCACTTTTTTTATCTCGTACGAATCTTGATTTAAAAAATGTCTGTTGACCTGAATGAATAACCTAGATTTTGTGTGCAAATGTCCTTGGACTGATTGAGCAAGATTCCGTCTTTTGGGTCTCCTAAGTCCAAAGAGGAGGAGATGCCACCCAGTCAGCCTATGCTTGTGCTTCCTTTGATGCTAACGCCAGCAAAGCTCAACTAGTAAGGGGAAAAAACCTAACACAGCCGCTACTGGTGAGTGTCTACATTGATTCTGCAATACTGCATTTCAACTGAGGCATGCATGAACCTGTCATGGTGCTGAGCTGCTGAAAGTTCCTCCTCATTACCCTCCCATTGCCACAAGAGCATTCCTATATAAGTTGGAGCATATGGACTTCACTTGGGATGGTTACATTTTTTAATCTGATTGAAAGAACAGGATGAAATAACAGGAATGGTCTTTTTATTTCCATTCTGGCGCTCTCTAGTATGCTGCAGATTATAAAATCCTTTGGGTAGGGGGAAAGAAACATCTCATGGGAATCCTGGGATAAATAAGGCAACTGTGATTTAATAAAGCTTGCAGTGCCAGGCTGTGTTAGATCACAACTGAATGGAGATGTTTAATATTCCATGTTCATTAACTTCTGTGAACTTTTTGTAGGGCTTAGCTCTTCTAAGGTTAATGGTTTGGATCTGTGTTTGAGAATTGAGGTTGAAGGCTGCTAAACTTAAAAAGCTGTTAACTTTCCAGTTTGTTGGACAAAGAAAATTCTTTTACTCCATTGCAGGTAAGAAAGCTGTACGCCTTTTCTTCTGGATAATAAAACTGGGCAAATATGTGGAATTAAACAGTTACACAGTATGTTGTCATGGATTTAGTGTGAACAAACCCCTACTAGCATTACCCCTTCTTGATGTGAACAGTTAGCTAAACTTCATAGTGGGTGTTTGCATCAGATGGAGGTACTGAGCTAGTTATTCCTTTGATGTGCAAAGCGCACATAGAAAGTCCCATTTCTCTGAACACAGTAGGAGTGAAGCACCAAAGACAGCTTCTTGGCTCACAGCTTCAAGTGTTTTTGCAGAGAACAGGTTTGTATCAGCTTTTTTTTTCAGGCACAGGCTACCAAGATTTCTTTCGTTCTCTTTCTCTCACATGGATGCACATTTCTGCCTGCATTGACATTTACTCTGCATGGCAATCCCTCTTCCTATATAGCTGCATTTTTTTAAGAGACCTTGGATGTGGTATAAATCGGGTAGTGGGTATTATGTACGCAGGGTGTTCTTTAATTGTTTCGTCACTTGGTTTGCAGGGAAGGTAGCTGTTGCTCCCGTCTGATCGTGTCAGGTTTCTTCCAAACCCACCTTCACAACTCAGATAAAGGAGTTGCAGAGGTACTTCGTGTTTTCCAAAGGAGATCTGGTCTTGATGCCAAGGAATTTTCCTCCCTTCTGCTAACCATTTTAAGCACTTATTTCTGCACAGCAGAGCTGCAAAGATTTTAAATGATAAATAAGATGTGACAGAGCAAGAACAACCAGACAGACATCCAGTAATGGCAGACAAAACCTCTGTTACAGGAAATCACTCCCATATCATACTTGTAAGATCTGAGAGATCTGTGCATGCTTACTATCTTAGCAGATCTGGTTTTGTCATGCAACTTTATCAACATTATTTATACTTATTTGTGCTAGTGCAATTTTTAGAGCAAAGTCTCTGGTGTACTATCATGCTAGCAGACTTGCAGTGTGCCCATGGACATTCCTTTGAGATTTAGCAGCTGAATTTACTTGCTGTTCTTCAGGAGATGTGTATTTGATTGAAAGCAGCTTTTTTCTGTACACATTTAATAAAGTGGCAGAGTGAAGCAAAGTATGCCTAATTCATAGTTACTGAGAAACAGCAGTTAACTGCCGTAAAGTTTCATCAATTAAGACCAAAGGGACTTAACTGACTTACTGATGGCTTTATAGGACAGAAAGATGAATACCGGTGAATCACCTGAGGTATGCATCAAAGCAATAAAACCTTTCGCTAATTTCAATGACTTTGGATTTTATCTCAGTTGTATATGATAGTCATTTAAGAGTTTGGGAGTTGTTTTTATGCATAATACTAACAACCAGCTTCTGTCCCTTCCTCCTACAGAGCAGGATGACCTGATGCGGGGGAAGGGGAGGACAGCATATTGTGGGAATAATATGCTCTGCTAGCGGAGGCAAAAAACTGTATACTGCAGTTGGATTTCCAAAATTTCAGACATATTCTACTTCCCTTACAATTGCTTTCTTTACTCAAGGAAGCAAAATTAAGCAGTATCACTAGACAGCAAAATCTGTTGTTTTTTCTTGACACCTTAAGACAATCAGTGATCAAAATTTAAGACGCAGACTTAAGGGTAACAGCACGTCAGGAGTTCTCCACAACCATGAAACGTTGTCATACAAAGCTACTGCAAGGTCAGTGTGTTATTTATGTGTTTTTCCCTCTGTTGTTCTAGGAAGCTGTGCTCTCCCCTAGTGAAAAAAAGATCTGGAAGCAAAGGGAGGTAAAGATTTATATTCCCCACTATGTAACTGCCCAACCTTCATTTAAATTAATTGTTCTTGAACTTCAATTTAACAGAAAAAATGGGAACAAATCAGAAACCCCAACCATTGCCAAATCTGAACTTTTCTGTATAGGTAAATTATCAAAATAAAGACGGATGAAGTAGTTCAGAAATGTGTTTTGACCTGCAGTTCCTCTTGTTTGCTTTACATCAGATAACTCTCTATCATTCATGATCACGAGGTGATAAACTAAAATCTTTGTTTAACCAGGTAGGCCTGGGGGCACCAACCATGTCCTATAAATGCTGCAGTGTGATGAAATACCGAGGCAAGAATAGATAAATTAGCCACTGCTGACTGAAATTGTGTGATGTTACCCTCTGTTGTATTGGGGATTTGAAGAAAAGAGAGAAAACTTGCAAGTAAAATCCTTGAGTCTCTGAGCCTGCCACGACATGAACTTGGACGTGACATGTGGAACTTGCATAGTTTCAGCCCCCTCAGTTAGTGTCATACGTGTCATCTGCAAGTACAGAGTCTGCTTGGTTAGATGATTATACCAGATTTGTGTTGCTCAAGAAGAAACAGAAGCTTAATGTCTTGAAGGTTCAGCTTCGCAGCATGGCCAGGCAATCTGCCCATCAGAAATGCAAGCCTCTTTCATGCATGGCCAGTTCCAAAGTTCTGTGCAGCAGGACTCAGGAATGAAAAATGTCATTTACAATTATGCGTATTTTCATCATCTTCTATCATGCAAATCCCCCCACCCCAAGTATGCAGCAAATGTTTTGTTTGCATATGTAGGTCAGCCACAAATCTTCAGTGGTCTAACATAAACATTGGAAGCATAGGTTGATGTATACAGATTTAAACCCAGTCTGAAGTGTAACACCACTGACATTTTCCAAGTGGAGTCTGTTTACTGGATAAGTTTTCTTCTGACTTTGCATTTTATAAAGCATTGCTTTCTTACTGATTTGTGAACATACAACTGACAGAAGATACTCACTGTCATTGCAAAAGGAACTATTAACTTCAGATGTGGATGGATAGTTCTTAATGAGTAACTTTTTTTTTTTATAATAGCTTGAGGAATGTGTTCTTTTTCAAAATGGTACATTAAAGTATTTCTGCAAATAATTCTTATTTTGCCGCTGGCAGGAGGCCAGTTTTATATGATATTTTAAAAAGATTGTATGTTCTTTTTGCAAATTACATGCTCCTTAATGTTCTCCTTGTCTTGGCTATCTTTAAAAAAGAAAAATACAGAAAAGAATACATTTATTGTCCTTATGATGCTAGATAAAAGCTAGAAATTTTGATCCAGACTCAGTAACCAAAAAGCTTACTAGAAGAAGTCAAATTTATTATTTAAGAAAAAATGTTACTTATTAAACTCCTAAGCTTGATGTGTTTGCATGTCAAACTCATGAATTCTGTATACCACAAGTTGGCAGTACAGTTCACCTTCAGTATGAGTTGCTTGGACCAGCACATTATCATGATGTGAAACTCATACTGTTCGATATACTCTCTGGGAAAGTGTAATTCTTAGAATTAGGTTTTCAGTGAGAATATTCCTGCACATGCACGCAGAGTACCTGCTAGCACAGTTCAGGGAAACAGGCTGATCTCTGGAGTAATACTCCAGTATGTTACCCATCAGTGGTCTGCATCTGTAAAATTGCTTTATTGCCAGACTCATCCTTGGATCTGACGGTTACCTATGCACATCACAGGAAGGCATGTATTTGCACACACAAACATCAGGTTAACCATGTCATGGTATAATGACCCAGTAAGTTATGATTTAGGATAAATGAGAGTGAAGTTGTTGGCCTAAGAGATGAGTAAAATACTGTACAAACAGTATCCTTCCCCATTCCCATAAAATTACACTAGCACCTCTGTTATATTTGATATCCTGAATTTAACTAATAAAAGTACAGAGACATTACATTAGGAGTCAGATCAGGGCCCTTACAAGGCCAAAATACTGTGATGTCGGAATTGAAACATCTCTTGAAGGTATGTGATACGTGCCAATAAATGTACACGTATACCAATACTCTGCCAAATTCCCTCCTGTGTAGGAGAGCACACTTTGTTCTGCCCTGCCTACAAATACCACTGCCACTGTGATACTGAAAAATGATTCAGAAAAAAAATTCATTGATATTTTTCCCAGCACAGTCCAACAGATGTACAGTTCTCCTAGATAGAATACACATTCTTGTTCACTTGTTATCACAAGATAGTAAAAATTTGTTCTTAACAACTCCCTCTGAGCAAGGCTCTCGGGAAATAAGCTTGTGTTTAAGACCACACAGTAACTTTAAATTTCCCCTCTCCTCACAGGGGACAGATGATCTAAAGTTTCATATATTTTCTCTCCTGCTGCTAGATCCAGCTTGCAGTATTCAGTGGGAGTCATTCTCCTTCTGCTTTACCTTGCTACTTTATTACTACTGAACCTATACTTTACTCCCCTACCTTGCAGTATCTGAATACCACGTACAGTCTGACTTCATGCTGCACACTACAGATCATCTCTATTTATCTCAACATGAAATGAAGGTTTTATCCATACAATACAGTGCAAACCAGGTATCTGATATATTACAGCTTCTCTGGTAGAGAAACAACTAGTACAGTATTAGCCTGTAAGAAATGTGGATATAGCATAATTAGATATAAAAATACTTCTCCTTTGCAATAATTTTGTTTGGTATTTCCCATGTTCCAAAGCCTCTTAATGCCTTGGCCCATCTTAACTATTTCCCTAGCTTTCCTTCAGCACTGCTGACATTGGTGAGGATAGATTACTAATACATGTTAAAAAAAGTTCATCCCGGGACCTGGCAGTAAGACAGTCAGAGTCAGGTCACCATTTTACATCACACTCCAGCTGGCAGACACCAACGTCTGGTGGTGGTTGATGAGACAACCAGGATGTGCCCTTCAATGATGGACACAGAAAAGGCACCACCTGGACAGATCAGCCTTGCCGAAGTTACAGGCCCCTCTGAGCTCCTGCTGGCACAGGGAAATGCTCCCAAGTTTTTAATTAAGAATTGTCACAGCTATAAAAAAATAATGCACATCATTTAATAGTAACCTGAGAGCAACCAAGAGCAAGCTACATGACCCCAGCCTTCCTGGTCACTTCATACTGTGTGACACAACACTGTAATTAATTAATTAATTAGTTTCTTTGTCACCTGCAAGGCTAAAAGGCGGGAGATAGGTGATGCACTGAAAAAATATGGATAGAGTTAGGATTGCAGGTGAAGCTCTAGTTTGCTGTTGAAATAAGACAGTATCTTGGTGATTAAACTTTCTTCTTTCTAAACTACTGCTGACTTGTGGAAAGGGTCCACATGTATGGAATCACCGTTACTGGCACATTGTGTCTCATGTCTTGGTTTCTATAAAATACCAGGGAGCATGTGAGGTGGGAATGAGACATTAACCCAGATGTTCCTAAAACCTGATCTAGCAGGGTAAAAGATACATTCACATCTCCTCCTGGTCTGAGGAGTTCCGCAGTCAGGAGCTTTGTCTTGACCTTTGTATTGTAACTCGCAGCTAACTGGAAGTCCCAATCTTTTGCTGCATTTATTTAAATTTTGCTTTCATTTAAATGATTTCTTCTGATACCCTGTTTCAGTCCAGCTCCGTGTCAGGAGCACGACTCTAGTGACAGCTTCTTCACGCAGAATCCTGATTATTCCTGCCTTCCCCCCCCCCCCCCCCCCCCCCTTCCCAAGTCTTGCATCTGAACCCGGAATCCCTTGCAGCCAGGCTGGATTTCCCAGGGCGCAGCGCCACCGCCTGCACGTTCTAAATTCCCTAAATCTCTGGTTTTGCTGCCCTTCAGACAACGGCTGGTTCACTCACACGTTCTCAGTTTCATTACCTCTTAACTAATATTGTGAGGGATTCACGCAACTGCTGGTGAGACTGTTCATTCCGTTACTGACATTGTAAAAGTGGTTTTTGTATTTTCTTGCTGTGCGTTTGACTCGGGCAACCTAAGAGCGTGTTTAAAATCCAGAGATTAAAGTGACTCTACCAGCATGGTATTCAGCTGAAACTGTGCAACACTAAATAGACCATGGTAACACCCGTCTTGGGAGAAATCGCCAGCACACCCAGAGGGTTTAGGGCCGAAGGGCCCTTCAGTCAACATGCCCCACGCTCCCCCTCAGAGCCCAGCACCGCTCTGCCAGCTGCAAACCCCGGCTTGGGCTTTCCAGGTGGGTTTTGATTAAAAATAATTCAAGAAGGTACAGAAACTGATCAAGCCATACAGTGGACGGTAGTCCTGGGCATGAAGTTGGTCATTACTGGACAAGGCTGAGGAAACTCGAGAGCTGAGCCGCGGCGCCGGTCCGAAGCAGAGAAGCAGGGCTTTGTCTCAGAGTAACGGCACCGGGGCCCCCCGGCTCCCGTGAAAAACACTCCACCACACGATAAAGAACGGATTTAATCTCTAAGCCACGCGGGCAGGGGTTTACGGTAGCAAAGGCCACGGCTGTCGGACGCAGCCAGATCCCCCCCCCGACCGGCCTGAGGCGCTGACCGCCGCAGCGGGACGGCCGCCACCTCAGGGGTGATTTCCCGCCCAGACACCGCCCGCTTCCAAGATGGCCGCCCCGCGCCCTTCCGAAATGGCCTCCCCGGAAGAGGCCGGCGGCTCTGCCCGCTCTCAAAATGGCCGAGGCGGCCGCATACGTCATTGCCGGCGGGGCGGGGCGAGCGGGGTCACCGCCTCGCGGCGATTGGCCCTTCGCGCTCCCCGTCCGCCGCTCCGCTCTCATGGCAACGGGCGGGGAGCGGGGGCGGCGGCGGCCGGGTCGAGGCAGCGAGCGGCGGGATGGAGCCGGCCGGGGCCCCGCCGCAGGGCTGCGGCCCGGCCCGGGAGGCGGAGGAGCCCCCGGGGTCCCCGGCCCTCCCCGCCGAGGAGCCGCAGGGCGGCCAGCCCGCCGGCGCGCACCCGGGGGAAGGGGAGCCGCCCGCCGCGGCCGGCCGGGAGCGGGAGCGGGGCCGCCGCGGGGCCGGCCCGCAGGGCCCGCCCGGGCGGACGGCGCGGGGCAGGGGGCGGCGGGCCCAGGGCCGGCGCGGAGGGGAGGAGGGGGGCCGCGCCGGCCGGCGGCCCCGCGTCACGGTGGACAGCTCCAAGGCCAAGACCTCGCTGGAGGCGCTGAAGATCAGCCTGCGGCAGCTCCGCTGGAAGGAGGTGAGCGCCCGGCAGCCCCCCCGGCCCATCGAACCGGCCCTCAGGAGGCTCCTGGGGCTCTGCCCGGGGCCGCCTTCCCCTTCCCCGCCTGGCCCCCGGCTCCGGCAGGGCCCCGGCCCGGCCTAGCGGTGGTCCCAGCTCCGGCCTTTTCCTCCGCTGCCCGGCCTGCTCTGCCGGGATCTGGGGAAACCTCCCCTCCCTTGCCTTGGGGTCTGCCTCTGGCAAAGCGTTTCCCCTTCCTCCTCCTCCTCCTCCTCCTCCTCCTCCTCCTCCTTCTTCCCCTGTCTCCCTGAATGTGCCCCCAAGCAGGCTCCTGGACTCTGGGGGGCTCATTCTGGCTGGTGTCATCTCGGTGCTGGGGTTATTTCTAATTAGATGTCAAGTCTGGAGGCTGATTTGATTCATGACCAAGAGTGCTATCACCAGTTACGCAAGCCAAAACATGGGTAATCGGATATTATGCTTCAGAGCTTAAACACATCACTGGAAAGGGCAAGAAAGAAACCTACCCCTACGTAGAAATGTTTGGTGCGTTGTGTCAGTTTGCGTTTCTTTCCTTTCACCCTTCCCTCGTAGTATGCGTACGTGAAATAAGGCTCATGACCATGAACAAAAAAGTATGACCTGATGGATCAGCCGTCTGATCTGATGGCAAAGCCTCTGCGTCGCAGATTATCTTGAAGGCGTGTCAAAGAGCATTGTGTATGAATGAAATGATATTAAACCACCTATTAAAGCATACGTAACAGGCTTTAGCCTTCTAAATTGTTGTATGTAGAGAAGGCATGGCTTTTTTTTTTTCCCCCCCCCTACAGCTTGAGTCATATGTTCTCTCTGTGCTGTGTGAGGAGTTCAGTGTCAGCCTGTGTCTGCTGAACTGGAATCATGACAATATGGGAGATGGCACAAAACTGATGCTTTGGAAGTCCTTATTTAAATCCTGAAGAGATTTCTAATATATATTTTATTATAGATGCTAAACTGTTCTCAAACTGTAAAGATTTTCTTTCTGTAATAACTTTATAAATGGCTTTATAGAAGTTGAGATGGCTTCTAGGAGCTTGTCGAGGAACTTCTGTAAGAAAAAGGGTACTTGTAATCCATTTGGAAGAGAGAAGCTGGAGGGGACATAAAGTGGAAGGATAAAACCTGAGGATGAACTGTTTGTTTGTGTGCAGAGCTAGGGTGCAGCAGCGTGATCTGTGGCACCTGCTTCACTTTTCAAAGCTGGTTTGGGGCTGCCCACTCACAAGATACTAATATTTCTGTGCACCTGATACTTTTTTAACAAAATTTTTAGGGACTTGGGGTAGACAGTGTATTCTGTGTTGCTCCTAACTTCAGAGTTAAATGCTACAAATTTATTTTCTGGAGGATTGAGTGGCAGTAAATATTACCTGTGTTTATTCATAATGTCCTAAATACCTAATACCACAGACATATATGCTCCTCGTCAGGAAGAGTAATGCTTTCTCATTCTCTAGTTTTCATAAAATTTTATTTCAAGATTTTTGTTATTTAAATCCAGTGGGAGAATTTCAAAATCTCATTGCACAAATACTCCTGTTCTCAACTCCTGCTCTTACAGCAAAATAGCAATGGATCACCAGAGGCATGAAATTAAAACCTCTTACGTGTACTTCTCTTACCCTTCAGTGCACCTGTGGAGTGTCCGTCAGCAGCCTTGCTCTATGTTTTACTCAGTAACATAGAGAGCAAAGGGGACTTCACACTTAATTTCATTGTTCTTAAGGTTAAGTTTTATGTTCAGAGTGCCCAGTGCCATTCCAGTGAGTGTTTCTGAATTACTGATTTAAGTTAGCCTCACAGATTATGTTGGTAATGAGCCATACTTACTGGTTAATTTTTTCTTTTCTGTTTCCTGAGATTTTACTGTTTTGCATATCTGTCTTGCACTTGGTATTCTGTCCTACAAATTGACTTGTTTCATATGCTCTTCTTCCTCTCTTGAATATCTGCACTGTATTAATCAGCATTCTCCTTCCTGCTCTGCATCCCCCAACAGCAATTGCTTTTGCCTTTACTTCATCTTTCTTTGTTTACTGTCTCCCTCAATATCCTTTCTCCTCCATCCATTAGTTCAGTCAATATTTTTCATTTAGTCTGTTGCTTCCTCTTGTGGCTGCTTTGTACTCTTAATAAAGAGGAGACCCAATAAGGAATTTTGTGATGCTTGACTGTATCATCTAGGTGGCCAATAATTCATTCTCTGTAAACAAGTCACTGTAATGTATTTCTGTATATTTTTCAGCTTATAAATAGGTTAATAATATGAAGGTGATGTTACCTTTTGTCAAGAAAGTGCTTTCTCCTATCAATGTATATGTATCAAATCAGTTTTCTCTTTTTTTTTTTTCCTTTCTTTATTTCCCTCTCACCCACCCCGCCCTGCCCCAAAGGTGGAAAGAGTAATCAAAGGGGAACCAATATTAGCTATGACTCTTAACTAGTACTGTTTACATTGTGGAAAATATGAAGGTGAAAGTCTTCCAGGATGGGAGCAAGACGAACTGTTGCCTTCAAGCTAGCAGACTTCAGTAGACACAGGGAATCAGTAGGCAAGATCTTGTCTAGATTTGAAGAGAAAAATAAGCAACATTAAGAAGAGAAATACAAGGAAAACTCTTTTATTCAAGTTACATATAATTTTGAAAGGTGTCCCTTTCAAATGTTTAGAAAAATAGCACTAACTTATTTGTTCAAACAACTATCATTGATGGCCAAAGAGCCTTGGAAATAGTTGCACTGTTACAGCAGGACCAGCAGAGGGAACACAGTTGTCATTTCTTGTAGAATCCATAAAAATAATGCGGAAAAAATCTTAGAAGTAGTAATAAATGCATATATTTTAAATACTGATGTTTCAGGGGCTGGTATTCTGCTCTCATCCCTTGTATAATACTTTTCAAGGTGATTGCATCTTCAGCTGTGATATAGTATATTTGATCCTTCTTCCTCACCACTTATTTTACATTTTTTCCCATTGCTGCTTTTGTTTTGTATCTGTTCTTCTCTGTGTCTGGTGCTGGATGTGTTGGCTTGAATGTTTTGTTGGGCAGGAGGCATTATAATAGGCTTTTTAAAGTGGGCTCCTTTTTATCGGTAACTTTTTGTATCCAATGGATAGCATTATTACAGTGTCATATAGGCTTTTGTTTTGGTTTGTTTTTTGCTTTAAGTTGTGCATTCTGAAATCTCCTTGCTGTAGTTACCCTGACTTGCTGAAGAGCTTTGTTTCAGTAATAGTCGATTATTGCAATGTGCTCCCTGATAATTTGTAGAAGAAAGACATAATGCACCGTGTGATTACAGAGTTGTCCACATGGTAGTAGTTCATGTTAGTAGACTAACATATGGTAAAGGCCATTATAAGACACACACACAAAAAAAAAAAGAAGAATACTCTAAACATGGCTAATATTGGTGAGCAGTTTATTCTATGGCACTGATACATGAGAAAGAGGTGAAAGAGTCCAAGAGAAACCAATTTGTCTATTGAGATTCTGTTATCGGAAGCAAATGACTGAACCCCCCCCCCTTTTTTTTTTTCAGCTGTGGGAATTTTGAGTAAATTAAATTATCAACCATGATAGCCCTATCTAGGGTAATCTAGGGGTGGACTTTTTAAAAAGCATTGCAGAATTTTAATGTGCATGCCAGTGAAGCAATTACTCCCATCACTAGATTGGACTATCTGATTTAGTGTGTCAGGTTCTTTAAATGAACATGATATGCCAAATGAAATAATGGGCACAAATTGAGCTTGCATCCTGAGTTTATTCATCACTTAATAAATTATTTCTTTGGCTAGCTTTCAATTACCAGGAAAATGGAAGAAGCAGATGTCTCGGGCATCAAATACCCCAGCATTAAGCGTTTCATTTGTCTCGCTGTTCCGTAGCTGCATGAAGGTGTAGAAATAGTTTGAAATTTTACGCTGGGAAAAGCTGACTAGAAGACAAGAATCATTTAACTTGTCATTAAACGTGATGGAACAGGCTGATGTGACCCGTGAGACAATTTATATTATTGGCTTCTAATCAAAAGGTAGAAATGACCTGTCAGACAAATTTTACTATGATGGGTTATTAATTGTTTCAGAGTTATGGAAACAGTTCTATTCTCTTTGTGGCTCCTTGTTTATTTGTTCTGACAAATGCCCCCAACTCTGAATAAAAAAAAGATTTAAAATAAATTGTTCAAACAGTTAGTGAATTGATTGCAGCCTGAACGTTGTTTGCAGTGACGGATCCTAGGACCAGACTCTGGGGTTTTCTGCACAGGATGGACACACGGCTCCAGTCGTGCTTACCACCTCGGTCCCCCTGGGGCTGCGACCCCCCCAAGTCCCCGGGCTGCGAGCACCTTGGCTTTGGCATGGGTTAGTGCAGATCTGAGGCTATTCCAGCTGACGCCAGGTAGCCGTAGACAGAAGTTATTATGAGAACAGAGGACTGCTTGAAGCATCCACCTTTCTTTTCAGCTAGTCCCCTGCACCAGGAGCTGGTGGAAAGGCCTCTTTTACCAGAATAAGATTAATTCATACCTGCCTGGCACTGCCAGAGCGAGCCAAGTAATCGAACTTGTTTGTTCCTTTCCAAACACTATTCTTATGTAAAAGCAAAGTATCCTTCCCAGCTCATTCAGGAGGTGAGTTTGATCCCATTGTTGGATAAATCCCAATAATCTTGATTTGTCAGGAGTAGGGAAGTTGCCATGCTATCTGGATTGCTCATGCAGGGGTGCAATGCTTCCATCTTCCAGTCCAGAGGTGCTCACTCTTCATCTGTTGTGAAATGATTTCTGTGCAGTGTTTGTAAAGTGCTTTGATATCCTCTGTAGATGAAAGGTGTTATATAAATGCAAATTTCATTCCTTTCATTTCAATTTCATTTAATAAATAAATAAATTGTTCAGGTTTTAGTGGGAAGGGCGTTCTGAGACCTACTACTGCATCTGTATTCTGGATATACCTGTGGAGAGAGGTTAAGGCCACAGATTGTCTTTCAGAGCCTAACAGAATTAATTTTCACTTGTACAGAAACAGATTTTTGCAGGCTGAATAATGATTAAATAAGTGAAGAATCCACTGGCTCTGTTAAATTGGGTATCTCATCCCTATGAGTAAGGAAACAGAAAGGATGCATTGCTCAATTAGCATTTTAAATTAATTTTTCAAGGCTATTTACTGAGGAAACTGAAATTTTAATTAAAGTAGCAAATACAGTAATTCACTCAAAAGCTTTATGAGATTCTTTTTTCTGTCATATTGAAAAAAAATCCAGTGCTTAAAGAAATGTTTTAAAGCAGGAAAAATTATATTTGGAGTAAAGAACAAGTAGTTTCTGCAAAATACTGTGGTTCTTTCAATAAGTAAATGGTATTGAAGTCAATGGGTGACGAGGGTGGTAGATACTTCATAAAAGTGTGTCCTAAAAATGCTGTGGTCAGAAATATAGCATATTTATTTGAAAAAGATGTAACCTAATAGTAGAAGAGATTCCTGTGAATGTATTCCATGTGGTATTTAATTAATGGCACCTACATGGAGTTGCAGATAAAATGGGTTTTTTTTAATTGATGAAAGGGACTGGGTCTAAGAGAACAAGTGTGGAAAATAAGAGTACCTCTTTTACACAAAACTATTATTATTATTATATGGATTACAGATGTTTGATTTTTAACAGTATTTTTTTTTGCTTTGGATGGTTGATACTGCTAATTCATGGGGCTTTTGTTCTTACTGCTGGAAGCTTGCTTTTTTTAAACCATTTTACTACTGTTAGAAACTGTTGCTATCAGTAATTGGCAGCACTGTTTCAGAGCTCTTCAGACTGTTCAAAAAAGGTTGATCTTTTTGGTAATAGATAACTATACAGTCTTCCAATTTATGGTGAAATCTTGTGTGAATGGGAAAAGAAGCTCTTAAGTTGTTGGAATACTTAATATTGTTGAAATAATTGCCTTGGTCCTTAATAGTTGAAACATATATGCTCAACAAATGATTAATTAAATTATAAGCTTTTCTTTTAAATTCAGGCTATTGGTACCAGAAAGGAATTAATACTGTATAAATTAGTACACATAACTGAATATATAAAACTATTCATTTTAAATTTATTGCAGCTTGGACACCAATGTAAATCAGCTTGCTCAGAAAGTGCTTTGCAGTTACACCTTACCATTAATTTACAACAATATTACTAACTACATGTATTCCCTAAAATAAAGTTCTAGGGAGTAGAAATGTTTCCTGCTCATGCTAGACTGGGAGCACATGGAGATGCCACATGGTTGGGGGTAAAGGGCCACTGTGTGTATCGATGCAATCTGGGAAAGGGATTTGAGTTACCAAACTGCGGAGGGGGAGCATAAATAAAAGCCATGAGACTGTTGGCGTTAAGTGGTGATCTTTTTAAGAATAGGAGTTGATTTAGTAACTGCCAGTAGAGACAATTCATCCATGACCTCTAGTGCTTTTTTTCCTCGATGGTTGCTTATCACCCCTTAAACTGGGGAGGAAAAAAACCCCAAACCGAAACATTGTCAGCATTTATTTACTTCCCAGCTGTAGCACTTGCTATTGCTGTGCCTTCATGTGCCGGAATTAAGTGCTTCTTAATGAAATTTTATTCCCTGTAATAGTATTTTAAATTACAAATGAGTCATGCCTTAATTGTGGTTGATAACAAGCTTGGAGTTTCTCAGTACAGATCATGCCTCTCAGTCATTTGTTTTTAGTTTCTAGAAACCTTTCACGGTTTGTTAATGTCTTGAACTGATCAAAATATTCTTAGTTCTGCAACCAAAATATAGAGCATGGGTTTTTTTGATAGAAGGCTGTTCTTGAATGGTTTATGCTTAATATGAGCTTTTAGAAAAGTAAGGAATGAATGGGTATTGCCAGTTTGCTTTAAAACTTGCCTCCTATCTTTTTTCCAGTTTCCTTTTGGCAGACGCTTGCCGTGCGATATCTATTGGCATGGGGTATCATTTCATGATAATGATATATTCTCAGGTCAAGTCAACAAGTTTCCAGGTACCTTACTTCTGTTTCTAGTTTAAACAAATGCTTTAAGAACATGATTATTTTAACTGTTTCTATGTTTTACTGCTTTTTGATGTGAATTATCTGCCTAATCAGCTGATGGTATTTTTAGCATATTACCATTTTTGGTGGGTGATTTCTGCTTAGGGAGTAAGAATATCAGAATGGGTGTCTCAAACAATTTCTGAACCGAAATTTGTTTTGGAGAGGAAGTGTTTGTGATGAAAAGAATACTTCATATGTATGAATTTAAGAAAAATAAGAGTGTTAGGCTATAATTTAAGTGAAGTGTGCAATTATTGTGTGTTATCTAGCATTGATAACAGTGCTGTGTCTTTGGATTTGGTTTTGATTCAAAGTGGAAAGAATCTGTGGGGTTTTTTTTTTTTCATACTCTGGCCTTTCTCAGGGAGAAGCTCAAAGCGAAGTTCCTCAAATGGATTTTTTTAATATTGAAGAGTTTGTGTCAGCCCGCATCTTATGATGACTCTTCTACTTTTTTAAGCTCCCTTTTTTTCCTCGTTTAATCCCTGTTGAGATCTCTCTAAATAAGAGCTAAGAGCTTAGGTATTGACTTATCTAAGCCCTTTACTTCAGATTTATTGCTGCTGTTAGTATGCTGTGAGAATAAGAACCCTCAGATATCGAACTTCATGCTTTATTTACCCTGAATTTCTCCTGTCTGTGGGAAGTTCATGTTCAAGTATCAGATGGCATAGTTTTCTGGTGTTTTAAATCTGTGTTAGATGAATGTTACTCTCTCTGTATTCTGGCTTCTAGGTGGTAAGCAAGTGGCCTGCACAATAATCAAAGCCAGAGAGTCCTTCAGAACTAGGCCTGATTTCCAGGAACATTGCACTAACTTGATGCTGGGTATTACTAAATTCTTCCTCTTGAAGAAGAGGTCTTGATGCTTCTCTTAGTTACTTGTGAGAGATTCAAAGAATCTGAGAGGGTTAGTCCTCAGAAAGACTTAGAAATTTTTCCATAAAAATAGATTTTTAGTCATGTTCCTGATGGAAATAAGACTTCAGAAAATGTGTGTGTGTGTGTTCCCTGTTACTTTCTGTCCTCCTTGTACCTTTGGAATCTCCTGCCCAAAATCAACTGTGCTTGACAGCAGTTTGCAGTCACAGACTACTGAGTTCCCGTAGGTTTTGTGGAAGTTTGCTGACCATGTAGCAAAGAAGCCCACAGATGATGTTCTCCCCAAGAAAGAAACTGCAGCATAAACTAAGCCGTAATACTTTAAAGTATGTAAACAACATGGGAGTAACCCTGAATGCCCCGACCTTGGGAAAAGCTTCTACCAGAGCTCACACAGATCTGGAAATGGCATGATGCAAGCATGAGATTCACAGCTGCAGGAAAGCAGCTAAGTTTGGCTTCTCACAAAATAACCTATTCTTTCTGACGTAGTTACTTAAATGAATGCAAAGTAAACACAAAGTGGTTGATTACATTTAAATGACATTTTTACCTATTTCTGGAACAATAGCAGGCTAGGGCAATAATTTTGGATTATAGCAAAGACGGTAGTTACTATTCAACTAATGTTTTCCCTCTGTTATTCTGAGCTGTATTTTTATAATTTTTTTTTTCTAATATGATACAGCAGTACATACAATATGAAATATGGCAGGGGAATGTTACAAATATTTTGTCAGATTTTAAATTTTAAAAGGTTTTCAGCTTTATTGAAAGCAATGACTAGAGAGCCTACCAGTAGGGTGAGTAATGATATAACAATTTACTTTTAGGTTGAGCCTTCAGTGCGGATATTTCATCACTTTTAGACACTGTCTGTTCTTTTCACAGGCATGACAGAGATGGTACGTAAAATTACACTGAGTCGGGCAGTGCGAACAATGCAAGATCTATTTCCTCTTGAATATAACTTCTATCCTCGATCCTGGATTCTGCCAGAAGAATTTCCCCTCTTTGTGGCTGAGGTAGATTACTTTTTCTCTCAGAGTAGTGTAACTTCTTGGATATTGTTGCCATGTCATTCTTAAGTTTTTTTTATACCTACCAGATTATTTAAAATGACACTTGGGTGCTGTGGATGACATCTTTTTCAATTCGCCTGAGATCAGACTTTTGTTTGTTATGTTCTAGAAAAACCTTAAAAACAGTTACGCTTCTCTGCAATGCCAGAAGAGATGTCTGCAAATTAAACATGGTAGAACCATAAGCCCTGCATATTCTACTGAGTTTAAAAGGGCTGAGGAGGTTCCAGTACAGTAGTGTGTGGAGTGTGGTACTTCACCAGGTTCATTGTCACTGAAGTCTTTTTAGTCCATTCTGCCTGTTTATCCAAATCTTTCAAAACAGCAGTTTGTACTGTGTGTTGTTAAATATAATTACATCTTCCTGAATAATTGTTTGATTGAATCTCTTGTCAGACTGTTGCTTTGTTTAAATATTCAGAATGTAATAAAATACCATTCTTTTTTAGCTTTCTTGGAAAAAAGTGATGCTGTGTGTTGGTGTTTGGTTCTGTTATTACAAATATTTTTAAAAATATTGTATGTGTTTGTTTTAACTCTGACTCACCCAGTACATTCTTGTATTCTACAGTATCCTCTGCTTGGAAAAGTGACAGAAAAAGTACAGACTTTAAGAGACTTCTATACTGTGTGTTAGTTTTTGGATAATTACCATATCCAAAATCCAGTTAAATCTATGAATATCTTTTAAAATACACTCTTCACGTGTGCTGGGTCACTGCCATGGCACTGCTAGTAACAGTAAAAATGAGTAAAATCCCAACAGTACTTCAGCCTTATTGCTTTAGTTGCAAGACCAGTTTGTAAAAGGAGTGTAAATTATCCAGTCGATTTAGCAATGACAGGTAGATAAGTGCAAATAACTTGGAAGTAAACTTTCAAAATGGTGCACTGGAGTTCTAGCGATGACTCTTTCGGGAATCGTGCCCATCTCCGTTACAAGGCACTGATTAACTGAGCAGCGCGTAGCAATGTGGTCTGTACATCAGGTTAAATGCACACACCCGCACGCTGTCAGCAGGTGGCACTGCAAATAAATACTTTTCTCTGGTTGAACGGTTACTGGAGTAAAAACGGTTTGTTTTTTGTTCCAAGAATAACAGATGTCCGGTAACACACTCCTAGGAGTTTCCTTCGCATATGTTCTTCCATCTGTGTTTGAGAATAGCATAGTTCTTGTTATCAAACATTATATTTTATGTTGTAAGAGTTTATGTTCTCCTTAACACAAGTTTGTAATGTAACCCCTCCAAAACAAGAAAAAATACAAAACAAAAAATTCCACATCCACTGTGAACCATAAATGGTTCAGAACACTTTTCAGCTGCAGTTTCATGAGTTCTGAGTAGGAGCTCTCCAGCCTTTTCTGTTGTTTTTCTTCATATGTGGTTTTGTTTGCTTTACAACCAAGGGAACCTAATGCTGCTGAAAATGTTAGCTCTCTGAGACTCAATATTCAGCCTATTCACAAACAAGTGCAATATAGCATTGGCGGAGCCTGCATGTTAGACATACCCCTATAGGAACTGGCATATGCTTCAATATATGAATGCCATGTGTACATTTATCTGAGCAAAAGATGATTTAGCCATCTCTGGTACTTCTGGAAGTAAAGCTGTATTGTCATGGGCTGCAGCTCCTAAGGATGTAGCTCTAGGTGTGCCATGCTGAAACTCATTTTGCTGTACCTTCACTATTACTAGTATTCGAGTCCTTTAGAGCATAGTTAATTACCAAAAGTCACAAATTCAGTGTATGTATAGGTTAGACATGAGAAGATGGTTTGGTGCTGTTTGTAGTATAGAATTTTGTTGCAAAGGGCTGGACTGAGAAATGAACAGCTATGAGATTTTGCCTGTAATAGAAATGACTATTGAAAGAAGAAACTCCTTGACAATGTAAATCTCTCTGCCTCCTTCTGAAGTACTACAACATTTCAAAATAATTTCTCTCTCAAATACTCTTACTGTGCCTCACTTCTCTAGACATGATTGTGAACTTTTATTATACATTTGTATCAATAACTAAATCAAATGCTGTCAGCTTCCCACTTTCCCCTATACCTAAATCCAGGTAGAAAACACTACAGCTAATGAAATATTAATCTTCTGTGCTTTAAAAGCCAGTAATTGATGAGAAAGCTGCACTCTTGAGTTTGTTGTGGGTGAGCTTCATATTGGGAAATGCCAACAAGATGGTAGTTCCCTTAGTGTCATTTGTATTGAAATGAAATGGTGATAGGTATTTTTAACAAGGGCTTAAAAATTCATTTTACTAAGTAAATGTATGCTTAGCTACTTTCAGAATTCACTTATTTTTTTACCTTCTAAAACATTTTGTACTAACATATCACTGTAACAGAAGATGAATTACAGATAAACAAATCTCGCAGGTGCTATGGTAATCACCCCTTCACTAACAGAGAAGAATCTGTTGGAATCTGTGTACTAAGAACTTATTTCTAATAGGAAATTCCAATTTCTAAAAAGTAACTAGCTTAGGATTCAAACCAGGACCTTGATTGCTCTCATACTACCTTTTTTGTGTTGTCTGTGAGGATGATGAATAGGCCTAGTACGATTAATTTTTAATAAGAATCTAATTTGGACAGTCTCATTTCTAGCACAGCGTATTTTTGGTGGTTTAATCAGGTTTTCAGCATTTGAATACCTCTTAGGCATAGACATGAATTTTGTAGTCTTTGTGCTGTCAAATCTTATAGCCCATTATATGCATTTTTTTCAGAACACATATTAATTCAGCCTGTGTTTCCTCATAAAAGGCAAACCTGCAACTGGATCAGATTTTCATGCCTTTAGACATCATACTCTCCTCTTGCTGTTGACTGTAAACAGTTAACATGTTTTTAAAGATAATTTCCTTCTGTCAAGCTAAGTACACAGAAATACCTCATTTCATATGAACTAATTTTCCTACATGACTGAATCTTCTAAGTCTGGACAAGCTTCCTCGTAATGAGAATTTGAAAGAATATAGTTGAGGGGATTGTGGAGAATTTGAAGATGACTGTCAGGAATTTCCTTGAAGATCAAGAAACCATCTGCTTCAAGGCAGTCAATCTGCTGAAAAACAGACTGACTCTGGATTACTGTTCCCCCTTTCCCCACCATCCTATCTTCATCTGCCATATATAAGTTTTGATGGAGTAGAAGGCCTGAATAATATCCAGGTCTTCTAGTCCATCAAAAAATGGACTAGAAAATGATGGAGAAAATTTTTTTTTTTCCAGATAAATGGAAAGAGTTAAGTATGAGATCTGTGAGAGTAATGATTGTTAAAATGCAGTACTTCAAAAGCAGGTTGCTGTTGCATCTTTAACAGTAGTCCCCAGAAAGCATTACCTTTTTTGAAAAGGTGCTGCTGTAGCAGAGCAGAAGTAGCCTGAGGCGTGAACAACAGGCATGGGAATGGGAGGCAGATTGCCCCAGCTGGTTTCATAGAGGTTCTTTATTACTTTCTGCCCTAGTAGACCATGATTGTTGCTTCATATGTACAACTAGAGTCATAGTAGGGTATGTTTAGTCATAGACTTTTAAGATTAACCAAGTAGATTTCTGGGATGCTAAGTTTAACAACGGTGAACCGGAGAATCTCCTCTAGTATGCAGAGTAATGTCACGTCAGGGGAAGATTATTTGTTAGTGGTAAAAAGACTAAGGCATAAATCCTGCTTTCCTTCTTTGTACGTCTAGGCCTGCTGATCTACTTGGACCTATTTATCCACATGCTGTTTATGTAAGCCTGATCTCCATTGTGGCGTTTTATCCCTCAAAGTGACCTATTTTGAAGAAGGATCTTTCATTGAGTTAGTGTGACACTTGTCCACAAGAAAAATCCTAGTCTAAATAATTAATCTTGAATTTCTGCAGTAGCTAGTAGGACAGCTTTTAGCAATGTGGTTCTCAATGAAGTAAATGACTGGACAGGACGGAGCCAGAAGTCCTTCAGGCCTCGGGAACATTGCTGCTAGCAGAGCTGCGCTTCCCGTCTGGATCAGCAGCCTAATGTAGTTGCAGGAGAGGGTGTTGTCCAAAAATCACAATGATCTGACGGGCGCTCAGCCTTTTCCTGTGCGTTAATTTTTTCTCTTTCATTCTAGAGTGCCATGGCTGATGGTGGCAATTGATTGTTTTTTCTTTGTTAGCTTGTATCCTCAGGCATCTTAAAGTCAATCTTCAGTTGTTGCTGGTGAGCTGCAGGCCTGTGTAAAACCAGATCGCTGACTTTGTTCAGCGTGGTGCTGGCTGAATGGAGAGAATAGCAGCTGTGCAGGTCTGGTGCCATAAAACATGTGAATACAAGGAAAGAGTGGTCTGTACTGTGACATCCCTCCGTTTTGAAAAGAAGAGATTTTAAGTGCTTTATTCTTCCGAATCCCGTGAGTAGCTGATAAACGTGCTAGTCTTCATCCTGCGTTTTCTTTAGCTGCATTCTTTGTTAGGACTCCCTGGGCCAGTGCTGTTAGGAGTTTCACGAGCTACAGTCCTTCAGCATCTATTCATTGAAACCTGGATTTTATAGTTGCATTTTGATAAATTACAATTTGTGCTCTAACATTTGATTTCCTCCTAAATATTTGTGAATGTAGTGCTACTATATTTACACCTGTAGGGACTTTAGCTACACGCAGAGAACAGCGATAGAGCTGGGGGAGCTACAGAGGCTTCCTTACTAGGGTCCTGTTGCTTTACCATGAACTTAAAGGGCTACCCGAGAAGGTAATGCGGCAGTTCATTTTCCACTGCTTGCTCAGTCCTTGACCTCCAAACCAGTTGCCAATTAATACCAGTTCCCTTCGGTTCTCTTTCTGTTCTTGGTGTGTGCCAGTTGCATCACTACATTCACATTCCACTTGCCAAACAGCTTCCGATAGCAGTGAGCACCACTGGTGCTGACGGGATTTGGAGAGATGGCAGACAGGTCTTCAGTCATCCTGTACCTCAGGTAGCTGCTTTTTGCCTCCGATGCTTCTGAAAGCTGAGACACATTAACTCACTGGCTTAAACATGCTCATATTCTTTCCTTGCTGCATGTTGTAAAACATGCCATATTTTATGAATAGTTTTTAAAATTCATCTAAGATGACTCTAAATCCTTTCTGACTTCCTTTCTTTCTTTCTCAATTTCACTTCTACTAATTGAGGCATCCAAATCTCTGCAGTTCTTACTTTTGCTATACAAGTAATAAAATAACTAAAATTTATTTAGGCGGTGGGAGATATGCATGTAACATGAAAGATCTGATATTTAGCAGATGTGTCAGGCCCTTACAGTGACCTAGTTACGGTCTTCATGATTTTTTTCGTCCTCAAATAAAATGCACTGAAGCTTGCAAAGTTTAGGTTTGCTTCTTGGGAATGTGAACTTTGTAGGCAATTTAGATGGTGTAATTGCTCTTTTCTCTGATGTAAAAAGATACCCTAATTATATTGATTTTTTTTTTTTTTTTGCATGAGAGAGTTTTGAGTGAATATATGCTGTTTACAAAAGTGCAGATTTGAATCCAGCAGTTAGTTATTGGTGCCGTGTTTAATTCTGACTCACTGTATCCAGCTGGGAATGACATTAGCCTCCAAACATTCCCTGCTAAATGAATGTATCAGTTTAACATGTTCAAAGGCCAAAACAACCTTATTACAATAATCATGTTTTGGATTGCCAACTATTAACATGCTGTTCCAGGTGGGATTATTTAAGTTTCTCACAGATAAGATAACTGATTCTTTAGGAAAGAAAAATGGCCATTTCCCTCTTCTTTTTCCCAAAATTTTTTTTAGTTTTACTTCTTATGTAACTCCCATTAGTTTAAAACCAAAAAATTCAAAGATATTTATAGTTGCTTCCAAGAAGCTAGTTTCTATAAAAGGCTGTTGTCTGTTATATTGCCAAGCCCTGTTTATGCCCCAGAAATCAAGCTGCTGATGTCAGTATGAAGAAATGACAGTGGGGTCAGCATGAAGAAATGACAGTGGGATTGAGCAAAAAGTTCAGATTCAACTGCCTTTTGAATTTGAGACATTTGGATCTAGATCTGAGTTGTAGAACTTTTTCTTTTTTTCCTTTTTATTCTTCTCACTTGGTGTGTGAGGATGCAGGCCCCTCTCTATAATCCTATAATTCTCTATAATTGAATTTTGTGCTTCATCTTACTAAGGCCACATCAGTGATTCTGTAGGACAGTTAGGTTCTGACAAATCATGGGTACTTCACCATCACTGTTATCATAATTTCTGTTTGTGGTAAGCCATTTCCCTTATACACCCCAAGAATCTAGGGCACAGTGTGGAAAAAACCTCAAGGTATGGCTTATACTGTACTCATTGATATCTACAAAGCAGTGAGAGAACTGGATACATGAGTATCAAGGTCCAAGCTGCTGTAAACAATACAGAAATAGGTCATATAGTCCTCCAATGACATTCTTACAAAGTATTAAAGTTGACTTTAACAAACAGAGATCTTTCATGGCAAGGCACTACAATGGAAAGAAACTGATACTGAAAGGTACTGATTTGCTAACCTTCTCCCCCGCCCCCTTTCTCCTTTTTTTTGCTGTTTCTACGTCTTGATGATCTTTATACACATGCTCACAGCGTGTTAGTAGCTGTCAAAACTTCTTACCTGCTATTTCCTTTCTAGTGGGGGCATCTCCCATCACCCCATACATAGTAAGTTCAATTGTCAATGTGTGTCTTTTGGAAAAAATGTTTTCTGGAATAATTCTATTAAACTTGTTAGCAGTAAAGAGTATTTGACATAGCTTTTTAAGAAATCTGCAAACTGAAAGCCTCTCTCTGTGAAAAAAGTGAAATGTATCTTGTGTAGTGACTTTTCTAAGCATTTTTGCATATTAAAACACATTATGCTGGTAGATGTTGGTGTTAGCTGTTTGCAAGCTCATACACTAGAGCGCACTGTGTTTCACGCTGAACCAGCATAGCAGCAGTGAACGTCTGAACACAGATTGAACATCTGCACTAGCTTGAGGAAACAACAGGCCAGGCATGGAGTGCTTTGTAGATTCATCCAAATGATTTGATACAAAACATCATAAAATTCTCCACCAACTTCCCTCCCTTTCCTGATTTCACACTAGGTACCTCTAAAGAAAGCATCTGAATTGTCATGTGCTATGAACAGATCTTCCCTAATACAAATCAAAGCCACTGAGAAGAGTTGTTGAAATCATGATAGAATTTGCTTTATCTTGCATTCGATAGAAAGGTACTAATTGCTTGTCAGTGAGGTGAATTCTGGTATAATTTAGAAAACCCTTCATTTTGGGGAATGGTGGTAGGTAGCAGCTAAGGCATAAACTCTATGCTTTGTTTAGTAAATTTGTGGTATTTGCTTATACCTGTACATGGCTCGATATTCCCTAGTTTTACTAACACTGGGTATCTGATTGTGAGGGATATTCAGTGGTGAGAAGAGGTATTACCAGTGCCACATTTTTACTTTATCTTTCCTTCTTCCCATACTGTTTGTCTGCATTCATACCTCAATAAATAAGGTGCCTTTCCTTAGGTTAATGTTTATCTTTGTCAGTAGTTGTTCAAAATGGAGCACGCAAGTTTAACTTTGCTGTTTCATATATATTAGTGACTAATAAAATGGATGTCATGAGATATACAGCATTTCATTCTGTAAATTGGTACATAACATTAAAAAGAAGTTCCCGAAATCATGTATACAATGGCCTGTTAAATAAAATGACCTTTTATCTGTACTAGTAATTCCCTACTCATGCTTTTCTGTTTGTCTTTGTGCTTGTCAGCAGTTTATCTTCTACATTTTTGCATGGTGTTTACTACTATCGTGATGTGATCATGTTATTTTTATTTATTTTTGCTTACGAATGGAATTTGTTGGTTTTCATAGTATCAGCCCTTCTTCCCTCTGCAATTAGTGTCTTTCAGTGTAATTCTTTTCCTTCTAGGTTCGTATGATGAAAGACAGTGATCCATCCTGGAAGCCCACTTTTATTGTAAAACCTGATGGAGGGTGCCAGGGGGATGGAATCTACCTCATTAAAGACCCAAGTGACATCAGACTGACGGGAAGTATCCAGAGCCGGCCAGCTGTGGTCCAAGAATATATTTGCAAACCACTGCTTGTCGACAAACTGAAATTTGATATTCGTCTTTATGTTTTACTGAAATCTTTAGAACCCTTAGAGATTTATATAGCCAAAGATGGACTTTCTAGATTTTGTACAGAGCCCTACCAAGAACCCACTTTAAAAAATTTGCACCAGGTTTTTATGCACTTAACCAACTATTCACTAAATATCCATAGCGGGAATTTCATCCATTCTGACAATGTAAACACTGGCAGCAAGAGGACTTTTTCAAGCATTCTGTGCAGACTGTCTTCCAGAGGAGCTGATGTCAAAAAGCTGTGGTCAGATATAATTTCACTGGTGATTAAAACAATTATTGCACTGACACCAGAACTGAAAGTTTACTATCAGTCTGACATACCAGCAGGAAAGCCTGGGCCAACTTGCTTCCAGGTAGGTTGGAATTTCTGCTAGGAATGCAGTTATTTCTATGTGTGGATTCGTTTTCTGGATGTTTAATTCCTTTTCTAAAAGCTTTCCCTAGTTATGTTGCTGATCACTGGTTGGGTGTAGTGCATACGCTGAATAGCACTGTGTGAGCTCAGAGCTTGGGTTCTCCTCACCCAAGTTTTACCTTACAAATCTCAGTCTCTTGACCTGTGTATGTCACTACTAGCCATAAACGTATATGGAGAATTTTCAATGGGTATCAATCGTTAGTAGCAGTATTCACTCCAGTTTCCATCTTCTAGATGTTGTAACTATGAAGCTTTGCAGCTTCCTAATGCCGCTATGATGGTGACAGTTTTAAGACCTGCTTGTCATAGGTGCTAAGATTCCATGTTGACAGATGGCAGCATTTAGACATGGGTGTAGTGTGAAAGTAGCCATTAGTATTGAAGACAAATGGTTTCAGTAATTATTCAGCAATATAGCATGTTTCTCAGTTATTTCTCTTTTGTCCCTCAAATGTTTCTTCCTCCTGAATGTTGACATATGGATGACCATTGCATTCTCTAGAAGAACACTGTGAGTGGAACTGAAGTAACACATTGCTTATTATGCACAGATTTTAGGGTTTGACATTCTCCTGATGAAAAACTTGAAGCCCATGTTACTAGAAGTAAATGCAAACCCCAGCATGAGGATAGAACATGAGCAGGAGGTAAGACCTCTCAACATGATCATGATACTGGAACAGAATTGTTTAGGTTTGGTTTTCTGGTCTTTTTTCCTTGTTTGAAAGATGAAAGCTGTCTGCTAATATGAAACCTCCAAGGTTCTCTGTAATTTTCTTCTTTGAAATCATTGCTAATCTTATACACTGGAAATATGACTTATTGGAATTGTGAAAGCTCTCCATCATCTTTGTCATAAATACATTTATTCATCATCCCCTGCAGTTGACTGACTTGTGTTTAGGGGATTGCTAATAATTTTTTTCATGTTTGCATACATAATATAAATGGTAACATTGGCAACAATCTTTTTTTAATATTTCAATTTACTAGAGAAACTTGCCAAATATCATACTGAAAATGTTAAGGTATTTGTGTATCCTTTAAGAAGTATTTTGTAATCTATCATTGTGTATTTGAAACATACATGACATGCATGAAGTTTGAGCAAATGTGGAATAAATAATCCTTAGTTCTATACTGAATAATTGTGTCCCTTTGTAATTTAAAGCTTTCTCCTGGAGTATTTGAAAATGTCCCAAGCCCTGTTGATGAAGAAGTGAAAGTAGCTGTTATCAGAGACACTCTTCGTCTAGTGGACCCTCAGAAAAAAAAGAGAAAAGATATCCAGTAAGTGTGTTGACTGACTTTGTTTTTTGCATCAGTGCCTTGCAATAATTATAAAAGTGAAATATTTTTCCCCAATTGCTAGTTTATCTAGGACAATGAGTTCCCAACTGTCTGTGTGACTCCTTTTGCATCCACAGTGTTAACTCTTTCAAAAAAGCTTGTAGGATATCAATTGGTGGTATGGTACAAAGAGTACTCAGATTTGTAGGTCTGCCAGGGGAAGGTTATACTTCATGTTCAGTAGCAGCAAGTCCACCAAATGGTATTCTCACTGCTCAGCACTGACTACTTCATGTGCTGCTTTCTTACAGGAATGGTGGAAGTGTGGAAGGAGCCACGCAAGTGCTCTAGCTCAAGGAATTGAAAAGGTCCGCAAACTGATAGTAAATCAGGCTTTATCAGTTCCGCTGAACATCTTACCTTTGATTCAGAACTGGTGCAAACAGTTTAGTAACTCATATTTATTTATTTGTACTTTTACTTGAGGCCTCTTTTTTTTTATTGAAAGCAGTCATGAGATGTAAATTTGTGTATTAATTTGCTTGAAAGTCACAAATTACTCTGAATGATTCGCCCCATTGGAGCCGAAAAGTATGAATATTGTATTTAGAAATTGCTTCCTTGATCTGTGATAATAAACATAGTTAAATCTATGATCTAGAAACGAGAGGAACTGCCTGAAGCAGCTTGCACAGAAATGCTTGTGGTGGGATCAGGGCGAGAGAAATATCTTCTTTTCTGATGAAACACTTTGTTTTAAGCAGTTCCTTGGAGGCATGAAAGGGAGATTTTTTTGTGTGTGTCCCTAGGAATTCTTGCTTATAGGCCTGCCTCCATACTAGAATATCAATTTTGTTCTTCTCTTGGCACTTAGTGGCAACCTTAAATATGTTATTCATGTTCTATAATGATTTCAAGTGCAAATTTGCTGTCCTTTTGTAGACAGTCCCGTGAACGAGACATGACTGATAATACTTACAAGTTCTGTATTATTGTAATATTATTATAAGATCAAGCTATTCTTTCAGAGGTAGTGCCACACATAAAATTTGCTGTGGTCAGTATACAGAATGTCTTGCAAAGCAACCTGTACTGTGTGTTGCCTGTACTTAACGTTCACCCTTAAGACTACTTCAGTGCATGGAGCTGAAAAAAGATCTTCTTTTAACCTGTAATTATGTAACTAGTCATGTTTTTTTTTACTGATGTTAGGCATTCATTAACTACATATTAGATAAGGAAAAAAGGCAAATGATAATTAGGAATAAATTCATGGAGAATGCTGGTGTGTGTGGAACTCTCATTCAACTGAGGATTCTTCTCTGATACATTTTGAGTACTAAATAATTTTTAACAGGATTAGTTGGTGATGAGATAAACCATTGGCTCTTCACAGCAAGAATTCATCAGTGATGCAGCTTTTTTTCAGAATAATCTGGTTAACAGAGCATCTTGATGAATATCTGCATGTCTTCACCATAAGTCAATCCTATTTCTTGCTGCAAAGGGAATATTCTGATAACTTTTTGCGTGGATGTACAGGAACTCCTGTGTGACAACAGCCCACCTGTTCAGCTGAGATTTACCTCTTCTACTTCCAAGTACTTTTTATTAAACTGGGCACGGTGTGTGGAACCTCTTGAGACGCATGATCTTAACTGTAAGCGTCAAGTAAAGGACCTCACCCTAGTCACCTATGGAGATTTACATCAAAGTAAAAGCATTTGAGAGAAGAACTGAGCACCAGTTGCTTTTGCCTTGTCTTCACTAGCAAAGGTTTTGCAATGCTTTCACTTTGTGTCATTCCTCTCACTCATTTCAGTGCATCTCAACCAGTTCTGATGTGTGCTCCCACGTTCCTTCTCCAAACCCTCCTACCAGTAACTGCAGAGAAATACCTCTGTTTGCAGGACAAAGATATTAACTAAATAACTGACTGGAGATAGAAAGCTGGATAGTAGTTTACCTAGCCGTTGTAATAGTTTTGCTAGTCTGATTGTGTGTGGCAGCAGGGAAAGCAAAATTTGGCCTATTAAAAGAAAAAAAAAAATCCGAAAGAATTCCTTTTCTGACAGCTAACCAGCAGCAAACATTACAGACTCTGGTTTTCATGCTAATTAAGTAATGGACATTAATCTAAGTAAAGTTTTAATGATATATATAACACTGAGTTTGAACACACAGGGGAAATACTGCGAAGTCTGAGCTGCATCTCAGGTAAATATTCTGCTGTGGAGATGGATTTGATTTTGCTCTAATTATCTCCCAGATTAAAATAAATGAAGCATCTAAATGAAAGTGAGTTTTAGAAGACATCCTGAAGTACTTCATTATCAGGAAAGATTAATAGCTCAGAAATTTTTTTAGTTTAATTTTTCCTCATCTTTATGGAGTTTCAATTATTTTTTTCCTCCTTCCTTTCATGTGACTTATAATACTGAACTAAAAGTTAAGTTGAATAAGATCAGTTTATCATGCCATACATATCTCTTTTCCAACACAATTCCAGTCTTTACATGCACCTATCACTAGTAATTATCTTGGCACTGGTAATAATTAGTCATTGAAAATCTACAGTGATACAAGTTCAAATGAACGTACTTAAATATACGTAGTGGCTGTTGTTGCACAGTATGACTGATCTTTTCTTAATTTTAAGAATTTGTCCTGGCCATTTAAGTACTGAGGTATGTGCTTAATATTTTGTGTATATAACATGTTTTAAACAGAAACTTTAAATGCATGCAAAGATTTTTTTTTTTTTTTTTTTTTTTTTACCACTGTTGTGGAAGATATCATTTTGAGGGAAGGCTTTGTGTTACTCTGTGATGCAAAGAACATAAGGAATTAAAATAGAATAAAAAGTGACACAAGCACATGTGAGGCTTTTGGGAGGGATGAGCAGGGTGGGTACTGCACAGCGCCTGCTTTTCCCTGATGTTATGTGAGCCCTACCAGACAAATCCTGTATACCTCATACACAGAAGACCTATTCTACACATCAAGATCCTGAAGGCAGTAGGTATCCCTATAGAGATTAATGTCCCGCTTTGCTGCCTTAATTTCCTTGCTGCATCTGAATCCTCTACGTTGGCGCAGTTGTAGTCAAAGTCCGATGACAGCGGAGTTTCTAAGTAACTATTAACAAAGAGATTTGGAGCCACGTACTGCTCTGCAGGGTGAAGATGTATGTCAGCGGCTCAGAGCCTCTCAAGAGGAGAATCTGAAAGCGGCTCTGCGGGTTACTTTGTTAGGCTGTTTTCAAGCCATTCTGTAACCCAGAGGGTGAGAGTGGTGTCTGGCTTTGCCTGACCAAACAGAGCCTGAGTAGCCCTTTCTGAAATGAAAGGCGGCAGCTAATCAACTACATGTTGTGTTTTACTTCCTTGCTCCTCTTCTTTAAAAAAAGAAAAATCCAGCTAAAATTGCGTGGTTATAAAAAGGTTTCTGATTCTTTTTTTTTTTTTTAATTTTTTATTTTTCCTAATGAAATTTTAGAGCCTTTTTTGCCCTAGCTTTGGTTCCTAGACTAGTCCTCTTTTGAATGCAAGTTTCACTCATAATTAAGAAATTAAAACATTTAATAAAATACTATGGAAGATACTAACTCTGTGATTTTGTTTGTGTGGCAGTACTGTTCTCATGGATTTTAAGGCTTGAGTAGATCATTGCAATCATCCAGGCTGATGACATGCTGGAACAAACACAATCATTTGTGGCTGAGCTGTTTTCTTGGAGAGATGGAATTTTTAACTCCTCTGTAAATCTGTTAAATATTATTAAACAAAGCTTACTTTCTTCTAGCATTACTACAGAGTGAATTTGGGGGTAGTGATGGCCAGTAATCTTGATTTCTGTTCTGAACATCTGTCAATGCTAATTTCAGAATCATCGTGGTGGGTTTTCCAGCTTACATTTTTTCAGCAGTGGTAGCTCTTTTGAGTTTATGATCTACTGAAGACCTTCAGTACTAGATTAGCCAGCTGGTCATCGTATCATCAGGAGGGAGCTTTCCTCCTTGAGTGAGAAATGTAATGTAAAAAAAGGTGGGGAAATGTAGGGGTTTTTACTTAACATATTCAAAGCACCGTGTAGAGCAGGAGTGGTGTATGTCCCTTTGTAGGACGGGGAAGCGATCACACTATGCATTTTTATCCAACTCTGTAATAGGCAACATTGTCGGAGAGCTTGGCTATGCCTGACTTAGAGTGAAATCCTTGTCATGTAGTAGTGTAAGGTAAGGGGTTTGACTATGCTCCATAACATTTCTACAAAGAAACTTGTATAAAGCTTGTATAGTATTAAATTTGCTCTGGATTTACTTCTTGCAGCAGAGGTGCTGTTCACAGCCTACTGAAGGTGGGAGAAGACTTCAGCTAAAGGAAATTTGCACAGTTAAATGAATGGTCTAATGACACTGAACAACATTTAAAGTAAATCAACGTTACTTATGTAAACAGCAGTTTAATTAAGATAATCACTGATGCAAATCATTGTTTATATTGTGACTCCAACAGAAAATCCATTTTAAAAGGCTTTGCAAAATTCTACTTTTTTGTGCCTAATTTTGAATCTTTATAGTAGTAAAATGTTTTAGTTTCACTGTTTGTTTAATTATCAGATATTTATTCTTTTAAAAATTGCATTAGATTAGAGGAGCAAAAAGGAGTCTCAGTCTTGTATGCAAATATTGTATATTCTTCAGTGGATGTTAGAAGTAAACTATTTGACTGGTGGTATAATTGCAAGCTGTGAGTATCATTTGGAGCTGGTGTGCTCTAAATGTCTTAGGAAGATCATTTATATCATCTCATCAATGCTAATGACCTGCTTTCCTGTCCTGTCAAAAATATTTGTGCCCTAGTTTATTAATGCTAATTAATCCAGAGATAATAAGGGACTTTATATTTTTGTTGCTGCTGTTTATTCTGTGTCCCAGTATGATCTCTTGCATTTACATGCCTAGTTTCTTACATATTTCCAGACAGAAAATAAGCATTTTATTCTTTTGACAAAGAAAGCATAGTATTAAGACGTGTGTCATTAGAAATATGAGTTGCTCATGGAATAAAATCTGCTTTTTACTTGCTAGAGATGATGAAGGTGCAGCCCCCTAAGTAATATAATGACTTATTCAGCACTGAAATAGCCATTGACAGAAGAAAGAATTGAAACACTTTGGAAACGAAATGTAATTTAATCTATGGCTGTTATAAAAACAATCAATTCATTGTGTCCACAAAAATGAGTGGATTTGGTTTATTACCTATTATGGTATTGCTGTTTCATTGCCTGTTTATCTTTTCTTCAGTACTATTCTCTGTATATACCAATTCAGTGTTTTTCTGTTTGAATTCAGCCTTGAAATTTATTTGTGATGTTCTGATTATTATTTTTTTCTTCTTTTTAAAATATGTCAGGTACGATTCTCTTCTCTGTATTCTGTGGCTCTAGCAAATGTCAAATATGATTAACTAATTTCCTGAGCAGGAGGAACCCCAATGTGGTCTGTCTCAAGTTTTTGCAAGATCAGCATGCAAACACTGGCTAATGTCACTCTGTTCAGAGAGCACCCTGTAAATATTAATGTATGTCAGTTTGACTTTTTATCTCTAAGTGTTATGTAGTTAGGAAGACATTCCAGTCAAGGTTTTGTAGAACTTGCTACACAAAAGATGTTACTCTTTTCTTGCACAAAACGAGGTGGCTCATTTTTTCTACTGGGTGGATTACACATCGTTCTCACTTTAAATTATTTCTTTCTCTGATATAGGACAAAATTAATAGTTTCTAGTAGAATATATGATCTGTATTAAATGAAAACATGAATTAATTTCTGGACATTCTACTTACATAATTTCTGCCTTAAATGTAACTTACGTTAAAGTGGCAGCTTCTTTAGGAGATGTCTCCTGCTGTGCCGGTGACTGATGGGTCTAACCTTGTCTACTAAACTGCAAGAGGAGTGTGGCTCTTTTCTTACGCAGGTCTTTCAGTAATGTTTCTCTTTTGTATGTTTCAAAGGCATTTTCCAAATCCTTAATTTCTTGATATTGAGGAGCAATTTTGTACTTCCTTAAAGAAGGAAAAGAAAGTCAGGAAATCACCTGTGCAGCTGTATTCCATTTATTTTCCAGATTTTTTTTTATTCAGTTTCATAACCTCCCCTGATGTTTGTGTCATGTTTAATGGAAATATGAAAATATACTGTGCAAAGATGTCTCGAGAGTATGATTATCCTAGATTTTGATGATAAAGTCATTCTTGCCATTGATTACTGTGTTTATCTAACTATATATATTCTAAGGTTATGCTTGCGTGACAGGGGTGGTTTAAGAGGGTCAGAAACTCAGTGCACAAACATATGGAGGGACTGAATGGGAGAATACTGGTGTTGCAGCTATCACTGATCAGAAAATAATGACTGTTCTGCAGTCTTGTTGCAATGTATCTTAGTTTCTGCTTCTGTGAGTAACTGTATTATATTCCACAGGGATTCATTACTCAGGGTTGTCAGTGCCTTTTGCATTATATGGGGTGAGTTTAGTGCTTATAAAAATAAGCACGTAATAAACCTAGCTGCGGTAGTATCAGTATTTTGGCTTCCATTTGCTAATTGACTTTATGAGCTGATTGCTAGAGCTTTAGGTTGATTCCTGTATCCCTTTGCTATCACTTGGAAGTCTGCTCAGGTTTTCAGCTATTCAAATGCTTCTCAAGCACCACCTCTTCATTCCAAGCCTTATTTCTGCCCGAGAGCATATAAACTCATATGTGTGGCTTTCTTGAGATTGATCTTTCTACTCTGGTTCATTTTGGAGGCTGACACAATTTTTTTCTCCATCAGTCAAAATGACCCAGCATTCATATTCAGGATCATTCTGCCAAAGCCCTTTGAAAGCACATTGAATTAGACCCTTTCTCTTTCCTAGAGGGCTTTTTGGTTTATTCCTTCATTAGGCAATCTGCCAACTTCAGTATCAATTCTTGTCTGTTACATTAGCCCATGCAGCTTTTGATGAGTTAGACATGTGAGGGAGACTTTTAAATGCGATGTTTGTCAATGTTACTTCAGTTCAGATTAGTGAAACATTAACTTTGTTTTTCTGTAGTTGGAAAGTATTTATTTCTACTGCTATTTCTCATCCTGCTCAAGAAGACCTAGCCTCAACTACTCTGTTTGGTTTTGTGAAGCAAATGTTATAGGTGCCTTGATCTCACTGTTCTTGCTTTTCCAATTATTTATCTGCTTCATCCTTAAGAGCTTTTAACCTTTCTCCTATTGATTAGGACAGGCCCTGTTGGAAATTCTGTGAACTACAATGTGAGACGTCCTTCCACAAAGGGAAGGGAAGGATCTGGTAGTGCTTGACTCACAGAATAGTTCTACATTGGTTTTAAGAGCCACTTCGAGGAAAGCACCACAAGAGTGTTTACTACTACAACAACAGAAAATACAATACTGAGTGCAGAACAGTGTCAAATAATTAGAATGTGCTGTGGCAGCAGTACTAACATAGAAAAGAAAAGAAAAGAAAATCTGCTGATAAAAATTAGGTCAGATAGTTTATAAGTGGCTCTATTTCACATGTAATCGGAAAGGTTTTAATTGGCTGAAAATGCATAAATACATAAGCAATAATAATGTTTCTTCAAAAATAGCTAAAACCATATTGCTAGCATAGATACAGTAGGAATTCAGTAATTCACTTGAATGTTTTTATCTATCAAACCATTACAGGAAAAGTTGGTTCTGTGAAAATAACTCTGGACTAGGACATAAAAGATGCAATTTCCTTTCCTGATTTACTCAGTGACCTTTAAACAAAACATTTTCTTCCTGCTACCATCTTCATTCTGTGAAAAGAGGATGATGCCTTGCTTCTCCCATGTATTGCCAGTCTTTTTAAATTAATAGTGTTCAGGATATGGCCTGTTACTATGCTTAGTAGTATATGAGGTCAGCTTATGTGTTGTTGTTACATAAAAATATTACAGAAAAGCTTCAGTTTTTTTCTCTGGGAGACTCTAGATCCAATTCTACACTCTTCAGTAAATATCCCTGGTGGTTACTAAGGTTTGCAAAGCACTCTTCACATTTTGCCAACCTGATCGTCATTAGTGATCTCTTTATCTTTTACTTTCTCATACAGAGTGCTTAGAGTCATTGCATTTTCTATACAATATCATAACTTGGTGGATGGTGTGCTATTTGAGTATTCAGGATATTAGGATTTTAAAAAGGGGTTTTCTCAATGTCATTCTTTGATGGTGTTATTTTCATCTTCTCATTTTTTACAGTCCTTTGCTAATAAAATGGAGAACTTACAGAGTATCATTGGAATGCACACAAACACAGCACTAAATAACCCCATGCTTGACAACAGATTAATTTACGATTATTCCCATTTTAACCTTCGTCACTGCAAAAAGTGCTGTTATTCATAGTCCAGTTTTGCAAGTTGGTCTGTGTTTGCTCATATATTGTATTCTAAGCACTAATGTCTTGAATGTAAAGACTGTATTTTAACTTCCACATAAAGAGTGAATTCAGTCTTATTTTGAATCTCTTGAAATGACCCCATATTGAGGGACAGCTGGAAGTGCTTAGAATGTACTAAGCAAGCAAGCTGATGACAGGCCCAGTTCATTTAAAAATCTTAATGGACAAGAATTGATATCGGGTTGCAGAATTTTGAAAGGTTTCATTTTCAGCGTTGTGAAATTAATTGGTCTGAAACCATAGTATGCTTTCGCAGTAATTGGCGTGCTGCAGGGCCCCTAGCTCCGGTGTGAACTGAAGTCTCGTTTTATGTTATCAAATTGCAAATGGAGACTAGTTTGTCCAATTAGATTTGAATCACAATGTTTTGAGATGCAGGTAATCAAATTACAATTTTATTGACATCTCTCTTCTTTCTTTTTGCTCTCTAAAATTTCTAGTGAGCAGTAGAGGAAGGATTGGAAATAAAGTGAGGAGTGTGACCTGTCAAGAGTGTTTCCATCAAATCTGAACTTTCCAAACATTGCGATCTATCAAAACATGCCTTAGCAATTACATTTCTTAGATATTCACACAGGATTACATTTTAAGTTGATCATTAGGAAGTCTTTTTGCTTTTTTTTCCCCTTACAATGATTCTTAAATGGAAAGAAAACCTTTGTAAAATACAGAGAAAAGGAAGGTTTTATCACAATGTTACTTTCCTCTAGTCTTTATAGTGCAGCCACAAAAGTTGCTGTAATCTTCAGGTTTTGCCCAAAAAGGAGGGAGGTCAGGAATAGAGTGGGATGGGTGCATAGTCTCCTTCCAAATGGCATAAAAATGAATGTGGGGGCAGTGGGTCTAAATACATCTTTGAATTCAGTTATTTGATTAGAGATTATAAGTGAGTCTTAATGGTAATAAAATCTGGCTTAAGGCATGCTGTATTTTGTATCCCTCATAACCAGCAGTAATGGCTGGGGCAAGAGGAGTCCCATTGACTTCACCGAGCTGTACCAAAAACCCTGATAGCAAGGCTTTGCGGCGCTTGGCAGCTGTTGAAGCCTCGTTCCGTAACTGACAGTATAGATGTTGGAGCTCCTTTGGTGTGTGCTCCTGCTTTGACTGAGTTCGAACAAAGCAAGCTGCTTTTGTATTGTTTTGTTTTCATTTGGTGTTTTTTAAACATAAACTCAGCAATACTTCAAAGCATCCCTGGGAGCTTTGTTGTGTACAGATGTTTGCTGTATCCAGCCATTGCTGATGGCAAGCTTCAGCTGAAAACAGTGAAAATTCAGATTAAGCATGGTCAGAAATTTGCTCAGGTTACATTGGATAGGATATAAAACAAATAGCAATTTTGACCTTATACGTGAAGTACTTAAGCACATACTTAAGTGTTTTGTGGAGTTAGCTCACTGTACCTTTGAGAGGGTGGAATGGGTGTAGTTGTTAAGGCCATTCACCTTTTCCTTTTACCTCAGAGGTAAACTGGCTTGCAAAAATAATATGGTAGAGAAGTCCTTGATGTTCTTAGATGTTATTTCCACTATTCAGGGCCTCTCATATGTAGCCTTCAAGGCTGACATCTCTTCAGCCTGAAAAGGGTTAGTGGTTTTGTGTACAACAAGGGCTTAATTTCCAACTAATTTTCAGTACTTGGCTCAGGTTGTTTTGGGCTTCTCTGCCTCAGTATCTAGGCACCCATCCAGCTCTGAAAGTGCAATACATTTTGTCAAAGTGTGTTAATCTGGACTAACTCTTAAGTTGAAAAACTGTCATGTAGTAGCAGCTAAACAAATATATTTGTGCCTAGTGAATCCACTGAAGAGAGTACCCGGGCAGAGGAGGACATGGCTTAGCGGGCTGTCTAACCGGAAAACAGGCTGTTCAGCAACACTCTGCATAAGGAAGTAACTTTCTGCCTATAAAATTGATTTAAATGAAATCTAATTTGTTCCTCATATAGGGAAAGAAAGTAAGTTTATTCTCTGTCTTCTGTACACATTCCACAAATACCATCTCCTCTCTTCTTCTGCTAGACTGTGTTAGTCACAGCCTGTCTAAAGCAAAGAAGAGGAGGAAAATGAGCAGTTGTTTCCTTTGTTAAGGAAACTGCTTAATTTTTTAAAGTACATTTTTAAGAGATAGTACTACATCTTCTGTGTATTTGCTATAATTTCCTCTTTAGTTTTCAATACAAGAAAGCTGTTGTGTTTTGAAGTTAAAAACATTTTTTTTTTTCTCTGTCTTAAAAGTATGGGGCAGAGGCAGCATCTGCATGGCTTGTCTGTCCAAGTGGGTTCACTGAATTTGCATGTTCATACAGGGAAGTTGATTAGTAGTTAGGCTTGAGTGCATATTTTTTTCCTGACACTTCAATACGCTAATCATTTGAGCTGAGTTTCTGCTATCAGCAAAGTAATTGTCACCTCTACTTACCCTGTAGCTTGCTAACATAATCTAGTTTTTGGGTGGTATCTTGACTTACTGCAGGACTAGTGATTCAGCTGCACTCTTCAGTATATAGCTTTTTCATGGCTTTTGTATATGGTACAGTTTCCATTATTAACCTGCAGTTAAATACTTCTTGAATGAAATTTGATTTTTCAGAACATTAGCTTAATTGCTTTGTCTAGAATTAAGGATACATGTTTATTTAATTTGAAATTTTTTCCCTTTTACCTTCTTGAATGTATGTTTGTGCTGCACAGCAGCAACTCTGCTTTTAAATTAATTTTTCCAGTTGGTCTATAATGGAAACTCTAGTAACTTCCAATTTTCTGTAATCTTTCTGATACTAAATTGCTTCCCACCAGATAGTTTTCATAAAATAAGTGTACAAATATTTACTGTAAAGATAAATTGTAGTGTATATAGTGTGTATTTGTGTATATATGTCTGCATACACAGCATGCCTATGTGTATATTTGTATATACTATAAAAATGTCTTATTTCTTACCTGTCAACCTTGCCATCTTTACAACCTGTATGTAATGTGTACCTAAAACTATGACCAACTGTGGTAGTTTTGATTGCATGAAATCTGTGGGATGAGCCTTGAATACTTTGTCTTGGTTTCCAGTTATACCTTTAAGTTCTTCATGTGATTGCTGAGTTGCAGTATGTACTTTATGTTCTCTCAGGAATGGCACAACCTACGAACAAATTGATTTAAAAAAAAATAAGAATTCGTGCAACCTAGAACATGTTATAACAAATCGATCAGCCAAGGGCATGCTAAGGTACATCGCCTTACTCATAAAAGAAGCAAATCATTTCTTTGGAATAGGGCTCCTGGGCCACATAACAGTGTTTTATTAAGGTAACAGTAAAATGGAATAAATGAATGCATATGCATGAATTATATCCCTGAATACCAGTTGAAAGTTCTTACATGCACATGCCTTCCAAGAATTATTTATTTGCAATGTATTCAGATGTCAGGGTTAAGAATGGGAGAACTCGTAGTAAGTAGTTGTCAATCTTAGTGCAGCTGTGAATTATAGAGCAGATTTAATGATCTAATTACCCCATGCAGTTGTAAGAAATAACACCATTTATGTATTTTCATGTGATGCAAACCATTAGTTCACTGTAATGTAACACAAAAGCCCAAGTTTGGTACTGTTAGTTTGAACAAAATACACTCCATTCTTTTTTTATGGTGGACTGAAGTAACTGATAGTACTTTTCATTGACTGCAAAGTGCATCTTAGCTGGCAGGTTTCACTGACTCAGATGCATGGTTTGGGGAGAGGACTGAAAAAAGTCAGCTCAATTCTAAAATTATTTGGAATTTTAATGGAAGCAATTTTTTTCTGCATGATTTTTAGATATTTCTAAATATTAAAAATGAGACTATTTTTTGAATGAGGTTATCATATTCTTTTCAGTCTGAAGAGTTTCTTTGTTTTGAAAAAGCCCTCTTTTAAAGGGTTTTGAGTAAACCTGTTAAGATACTTGGAGTGAGATAGAAAGGATCCAGTTTTTCACTGCAAATTTAATGTTGCTGATTTTCACATGCAGTCATTAATTTTTTTCAACTGCAGTTGCTGAGATCTTAATTCTTTTTCATCCTTTAAAATAAAATAAGGAATCACTAGGTTTTTCTTTACCCAAATAACCTCTGAAATGGGATGTCAAAATGTGATGTAGGGTCGTCTTCCTTCCCAAGAAAATACCAAAACCAGAGGGATTAGAGACTTCGTAGTTTCTGAACAAGTATGTCCTGCAAAATATAAGTTGTGTGACAATCCTTAGAGGAGAACGAGGAGGAGGGAGAAGCAAAATCAACCTAAGGGACCACAGAAGTAGAAGACAGGGAGACATGAGTAAGAGAGAATTCCCTGAGATAAAACTCGATAGAATAGGGAAATGTTAAGAATTTCCTGTTAACTAGACTTTTACACATGGACACTTAACTGGAAATTGTTCCTTAGATTAATTCAGTGGCTAGAAAGTGCCAGAGTTTAAATGCAGGTTCCTAATTTGTGAAAGCAAACTTCACTGTGCTTTCTTGGGACGTGTTTAAGTGTATTCACTGTTCCGTGCTTTGTATGTCAGCTGGTATGGTGCTATGTTACATGTGTGTTCACAGTTCTAGATCTTGAGCCTTGCTTTAAGTGAGCAACTCCCTCTGCGCTGCCTTTTCCCCAGTCGTCAGGGCAGTCATCTGTGCCAGGATGGACCCAGACAACGGCTGTGGAACAAGAATGTCAGAGAACAGAGCCACGAAATGGGTCCAGCTTGTACTGCTAATATTTTTAAAGTGTTCCACTACTTTACTGGAGAGAAAAAATCTATAATTTATACTAACAATTTAATATAAAGATATATAAATAATAAGATTTTTGAGGGTATGTTTAATATAACAAGGGGGTTTTAGGCCTGAGGAAATTACAGCAAGGCATGTCAGACATTCTTACAAGACACTTGATAGAGTATTGGAGTTCAAATATTACTGCACTCCTTTAACATGTTCCCAGCATTATTGGTTAACGTGTAAATGCTGGTTGTTCCAGGCAGACTTATTTGGGCAACTGTGGGCACTATCTTATCCCTTTTCAGAAGCAGTTTCAGATGAAGCACTCAAACCTGCAGTTTTGGGTTTTTTGTTTTTCTTTTGCTATTTGACTTCCATTCACCTTCTAGGTCTTCCTCCCTCCATTCTGTGTTGCTTTGAACTTCTGTAGATTTTTGCAGTGTGTGATAGTATTAGCGGACTGCTTTGTAATAATCTCTGGTAGCTGCTTTCCTCTCTAGAAGAGCATTACTTTAAAATAACATGGATATACATGACAGCTGGAAATATCTGTTTGTTTGTTTGTTTGTTTTCTTTCCTTCTGCAGGAATACTGTGATTTGTTGGGACGAAGTTGAAAATTTTATCTTTTCCTGGCAAGACATTTACTTTTCAACACTTTTTTTTCTGTTGTAACTGTAGGGTAAAATGCAAGCATTTATTTTGCTAGCATTTGGTCTTAAATAGACATGGAATGAGAAGTGAAGAAAAAATGAAGATTATTTCTCTGATTTTTTGCAGCAGCTTTATTATTCTCATCAGCTTCAGGCCGTCAGAAAGTTACGTGTTCTCAGATACTGCACATAATGAGTATGAATATTAGATCATAACCATATCTGAGAACTGTTTTCTTATTCCCCTGTTTATACTCACATAATAATGGCAAGAGAGTGCAAAGCAGGTTTTTAAGGGACAGCAAAATTAAGTGCTTGGGATTTTGGCTTGACTTAAGCACAGGCATTGAGCAGAAAAATAACATTTTCCCTCTTACAGATATCCTTCAGGTGTCAATTCTGCAGGATCCTGGTTTTATTACATCAATCACAAGCAGCTTAAGGCTTCCAAAAACATAGTCACAGACAGATGTTGAGCCTGTCTGGGGATTAGAAATATCCTCTTCCATTAAGTATAAATTAACTTAATCACCAGGTATGAAAGATAAGCAGCATAAACATCATTCCCTGAAGCTTTCATTAAAATTAAAATTCTATTTAAAACTAGGCTTGTATTTTCTATGACTTGATCCCCCTTCAAAGAGATTATATCTGCTGTAAATTTTTACAGTGACAGAGTGACAGAAATTAATGTATTGGGGGCAGTGATGTTCTCTATAATTTAACTTCTGCTGCTAGTCGTCTTTTAGCAGGAGAGATGATTGGCTTATTTTTAAGTAATAATTGGTCTCTAGTCTCTGAAAAAATTAGAAAGCAATAAAACTGCCTAGCACCCAGTTGCCACAAAATGAAAGCGTAAAGCCACATGACTTAACAGCAGTGTAATCATCAGTAGTGTTATTTGTGTATGTAGAATTCACCTGCTTTAACAGGAGGATTACTGCTGGTAAAATGCAATTGCACTGCTGCTTTCTACTCCATTGGATGACAGGGTAAAGCTCCTTTTCTACCCTAGCATAATCATGACTGCTTTCTAAGAATAATTTCCACATGGGAAAAAATATCATGGGGCTTAGTTTTTTTTCTGTTCTACTGTAAGACACTTGGTGGTCTAATTTAATGTTGGTTTCAATACATTATCAGGCTTTACAACTGGTTTGCCTTTGCAGTATCCTGTATTACTATTTTTAAGGCATGCTGTTCTAAAGGAAACAAAGGAAAGTCTGGAGAAATAATGAGGCTCATAAGTACCTTAAAAGCAAATAGTGAACACAAATAAATCTACTAGGAATAATAAAAGCTACCTCCACAAAAAAATAAAGTATTGGGGACCATATTTAATGATCTTTGTTCTATAATAATTTTTTGCTACATTGGAACAAAGTCTTCCGGTGCAGGTTTTGCATTGCTTATCCATTATTTCATTATAGTAATGCCATATTTTCTGCAGCACTCAAATAGATGACAGGTAATAGCATAAGCATTCACTGCTTCTGTTACATTAAAAGTAATAAATCTTTAGCTGACACAGACTGATATTACCATTATTCTTAAAAATAGAAAGTTGGAAATAAAGAATCTCAATTAATAATTAGGAAATAACTATTTTTTTCAGCACATTGCACCTGAGACTCCTCAAATGCATTTCTTCACTTTAATGATTTAAACTATGTATTAGGGAGTGCTATAGAAATAAAAACAGAGCTCAAGTGCAACTATTACATCCAGTTGGATGTTTATCCCAGGTGTGCAGTATCTGCTTTGTATCTCTAAAGGATGTCTTGTCTCTCTCTCGTGTGCTGCTGTACTGATTCCTGTCATCACCTAGTAAGGTAGGAGTTTAACGAAACCGGATTTAATTGCAGTATCACTGGTGAACACTTACAGTGTTTGATATCAGGTTTGAAATGGTTTATTGGATTGAGCTTTAGTTTAAAATACAAGGGAATTAACATAGCCTTTCTGACTTCTGATTTGTGTAATAGGCTTGTTGAAAACCTAAACACCTCTTTTCATACATGTTTCTTTTTAAAACACCCTAAAATTAAGCCCTTTCTGATGTGGAAGATACTAAGATCACAAGCACCTAAATTGTCTAGGAGAAGAAAATTTTCAAAGCATAGTGGGACAAATCCTCACTTATGAATCAGGGCAGATAAGATCCATTCCAAACTATGGAGAATTCTTCAAATAACTGAGCGACTTGACTTCTGGGCTTCTCAGGTGTCTCTGAACCAGTGGTTTCTCTGGCTGGGTCATCTTCTGAAATGCTTCCACGGCTGTGTTTTCAAGGGAAGGATGTAGATCTCTCTTGTTCCCTATGCTCTGGTATTTTATGGATGACTGCAGTGGTGTTAGCTGTTGCCCATATTGTGGTTTGTTTGGGTTTTTTTTTTAATGGAATCTGAAAGTTTATTTGTATCATGGAATATCAGAAGATATTATTTCTGTAGCATTCTCCATATAAAAGTAGACAACAGCATCTTGAATGGTATCATCTAGGAGTGAACAGAAATGACCATATTTGTGTAGGCTAAAACTGGAAGGTTGAGCACAGTGTGCCTCTGTACCGTCTCCTGTTTCAGAAATTCCTCTGATCAATGCACACTTCAGAGAAGAAAGGCTCTGTACAACTCCTTTGAAAGGGAAGTGTTAATCCTTGAATAATACTTGTTGGTAACTCCAGTAAGTATATCATTGCTTGTGTGGCTAGCAGACATGTTTCCTAATACAAACTGCATTTCTTCCTAGACAAAATGTGTAGGACAGCGCATCAGCTTGTCTTAGGTTTCGAGTTTGAAGTGGAGGCTCTAGTCTTCTCTGCATATGATATGAAAATGTCAGTAATATTCTCATCCATCGCTTTGTGTCCTTGGTGTGGAGCAAGTCAGGATCCACACTAAGTTTTTACATCTTGGAAACACTCATTAACAATGTGTTAAAGCCGCAAACTTTCAGTCTTCTGTTTTCTTTCAAAAGCTATTTAATCTTTAATGAGCAGTGTTTATTTTTATAATAAATCCATCCAATCTGAAGAGGCAGCGAACCATCCTTCTCAGAAAGGGGACTGATGTCTGTGGAGCTTAGAGTATGATACATGCTAAACAAATAACACTCATGGGACAGAAAATGGAAAGCCTGTAACTAGCAGATGCTGTGCGTTAGAGTTGCTGTGATTGTTGATGACAGACTGCAGGGGCTTTGATTTAACTTTTTCAAGAATCTGATAAATTATTTTGTTTTTGTTAAGCAAATGGCAAGGCTATGGAGTGCATTTTTAATTTGTCCTTGGATTCACCTAAAATGTGTTTGCCAACTCTCAGAAACAAACTTAGTGTGCTCCATTTCTTTCATCCTTCCAGCATGAATGCAATGTTAGGCCTTGAAGGTGCAGGCAAAGTTAGGCATGGTCATGCTCACAATAAGGTTAAAAATCTAAGTGAGGTGATTTAACTGCTTTATTTCTCTGTGATATGGATTCTTTTTTCTTAGAGCTGGAAATTCTAACTGCTTTCAGCACTTCCTGCTTCCAGGAGGCAGGACAGCTGCTGCATTTTCAAAATGTATTTTGTATGATGTGAAGTTAGTTGTCTGCCAACAACGTGGTGATTATCAATCCTGATTTTTAATGTGATTGATTCTGCTCTTTGAAATATGGACTGTTTACTGTGGTTTCTTTGACTGCCGCAAAGCATTCTTGAAGTGTTGAATAAACTATATGTTTATAATGTTTCTAACAAAACTTCAAAAATCTCTTACTCTGTGGGGTTTAATATTCTTTTAATACTTTTATATTTGTGCAACTTTATTATTATTTTGAAAGGAGGAAATGCGAGTGCTATTGACATTTTTTGCTTTGCCAGAGGGTGAAGAGGAGATGAATATTCAGTTTCTTCAAATGAAACTCACAAGTGGCCGGTACAAAACAAAAGATGCTGATTATTACACAATGTGCAGTCAAACTATGAAATTTCTTGCTATCCCATACTGTGAGTGCTGGAAGTCTCTGTGTGTTAATAAAAGTAATGGGATTAGTTCATAAAAGAAAATTCATGAATGGTTGATAATGCAGAGACACTGCTTTGGTTTTGACTTACTGTTTCCTAATGGATTTATTTCTGTGAATGAGCACACAAATGTATTTCATACCTACACACTCCAGTAACAAACACGTATCTGTTTCTTGGGAGGTCCATATACTATGGTCGTAAATGGGTGGATAGATAGATTTGTCATGCAAAATATTCTCTACTTTTAACTATGTTAACATAGTCTTTGGTTTGAGAATAGAGGCTCAGCTGAGGGAATAATTATAGCTTCAGAATCCAGAACATAATATTTTCTTTTATTAGGTAAGCAGTTGTCAGCTGATACCAAAATTGCTTAATTTATACTTCTAGCAATGCCCTAAATGTTAAAAATATCAAGTCAGCATTCTTAGAAATATTAATATTGCAATGCTTACCCAATTTTACTCTGAACTTGACAGCTAAATTTCATATACAAGTATACAAAATGCTGCAAATTTTGAAGCCTTTAATTAGTAGTTGCAAATTTGTTTGTCCCTTAGCAACTTATATTTGCATAAAGATTAAGGCCGGTCAGAATGAAAGGGATAAAACGTAGATGGAGGAAACATTAATAAATTAGTAATCATGTATAAAAGATAAGTAGTCTTAGATGTCATTTCTGTAAGCTTTATTAAAATTGAAATTCTTTTTTAAAGATGCAGTTAATATTTTCTCCACAGTTGATCATTTCTAAAGAGAGATCTGTCATGAGCTGCAGAATTAGAGAAATTAATGTATTGAGGTCAGACATTAGTATGTAAATTAAGCTTTGCTTTTATTCTGTATGGCAACAGAAGCATTACCTTATATTTGACCTTTCATTCATTTAGCCTGACTCAGCTGTGTCAGTCAAAACAATTAATTCTAAGGAGCAGCTTTAAAGTGTGGGGCTCAGCTTTCTTCTCCTCCCCTTGCCTGTTGGAAGTCCCCTGAGAAATGAGCTAATGGAAGGAACCTGTGCAAGATTCTCTTTCTGGAGATTTGCTTCAGCATTTTGGAGTTTCTGATCCCTTCCCCGCAACTCCACTACAGCACTTGTCCACAGACATTTCGCAAGGTTTTCAGGGAGACTAGGGCCAAGTGTGAGAACCCTGTGTGTTGTACCCAGACTCCAAGGTGAAGTCCTGAATGAGACAGCATTTAAGGTATTTCTTGGAAGTCACTTTCTGGAGTAAGAAAGAACTGGATGATAAATATGCATAGGAGTTTTTAGTAACACTTTGAATCTGACAGGTAACATTACAAAAATGTGTACTTCTGTATTTTCCAATTGACTGATAAATTAATGGTAGAAATGGAGGTGAAAATACTTTTTCATCGTTGCTGGACTTTGAGCTGTATTTCTGCTTTTTGTAGCTCTACTGCCAGTGCTTATACCAGTCTTTGATTGCAGGACCCTTGGGGAGTTATGTCATCCGCTCACCCTTATGGTGTGGCGATGGCAGATGGTAGCGAAACACAGAAGAAAATGTAACGGTGCATTGCAAGTGAGTGTAATTTATCTAGCACTAGGGCAAAAAATATGTTGTGCACTGTTTCCTTGCAAAAATGTGCAGATCACAGTAAAAATCTGTTTTTATAGATACCGAGTCTGGCTGTAATATACCTAGCTAGGCAGTTTTTCTTAATTAGTCATGTTGAGACCACATTGAGATTGGGTGCATATAAGTGTGTTGAATAGATCTACAGAAAATAAACTTTTATTGAAATGTTGCCTGTGGTAGCAGTGGAGAATTATACTCCGAATATAGTCAGTGTAAATGCTTGCAGTTAAGGTGAGCGTGAAGAATAGGCAAGTCTATGTATCAACTCAGTTTTGCAGATACAGACAAGCTCTCATGCAGGTTTGTTTTGGAAAGTCTTAGTTTTATTAAAAGTGAAAACTATAGCTTTAATCCAAATTATATGATCAAATTAATTAAGCTCTAGTGCATTAGAAAAGGAAACTTAAGGAAATCTTGGGGGAAGGGGGAAGCTAAAGAATCAAACCAAATCATTAAACTTGTAAAAGCAATAACCTGTAAAAGCAAATTAAGAAGTATATTCTCTCTTTTTTTTATTTAATGGAAGTACAAGATTTGGCAATGAAGATTAGAATTAAGTTTTCTTGTTCTGATTTAAATAATTTATAGACTTTCCCAATGTGTAAGTGGAAAGGACTGAGACATGCAGTAACATACAAAAAAAGCTGGTTTTATTTTTAAAATACTTTTCTAATAAGAAATATGGTTTTAAGAGCTATTTCAGTAAAAGTTTGAAATGGGAAGCTGGTTTTGAGTTTTTATCCATGACCTCAAAGGCAGCTGTAGGCTTTTTTCCAAAGAAAGGCAGGGAAGAAGGAAATTCTAGATGGTAGTTTAGAGCCTCTGCTTTATTACATTCAACAATAGTTTTTCGTTGACCATAATAGAGTTTTTTTTCTACAAGCACAATTTTCTATGACCCTAATACAAACCAAACATAGTCCCATTTAATAATTTGACTGTGTCTGTTCCCCCTCAGTCAGAAAGACAGTCTTCTGTGGCTCCCGGCAGTAATGTGTCCAGAGTATCTGTTTATGATTATGGTTTGGGTGTTCTCCTCATGACCATTTCACATTTCCTTTGAGGATGGGGGTTGAAAAATGAAAAGGCTGAAAAAACCCTCTTTTAAACTACTGCACTTCCTCGGAAGTTCCAGGGACTGTTCCTTCAGCAGGAAGGAGGTGCGGATTTGTGAAGGAAGTACAGATTTGCAGAAGACGACTACGCCGAGAGCCGTTGTTCTACAAGTCAAACCTCTGTCTCAGTAGTGTAGTGGATGGACAGCACTCCAGCCGCCCTCCTGGTGCTGGGCAGCACAGGCACCAAAGAGTGCTGGGGCTATAATTAATTTCTCTGAAGCTGCTCCCTGTAACAGTCTCTTCAGCATTTTCTCTAGAAAATGAAATCTAATGAAATTTCCTCAGCTCTGCTTGCGTCTTTTAAAGTAAAGCTTTATATTTTTCTAACTGAAAACATTAATGATGGATGAATAATGTACAATCCAAAACACTCGAGAATTTAGAATGAGAAAGGGTTCGGGGCTTCCAGGCATCATTAAAACGAGAGTTATGTTACAAACAACACAACCTCTCTCCCACTGAGTACAAGGTTTCACATTTGGTCAAGGTCTAGTTCACCTGGCTGAGTATTTGAATTTTTAAATTCATGAACAGACCTTTTAAGATTAAAAATAGAAGCCTGCATGCTTATTGTTTCTTGGCTGTACATACTCTCGCTTTTTTGGCAGCCAGAGGGTACTCCATGGCAGCGGAACCACCATCCAATCTTACATGAGAAAGAACAAAGCTAATAATTTATTACTTTAAGCTTTACTTAACTAAAGACAAAAATAACATTATTTTTCTACTTTCCTGTCTGCAGCAGACAGGAACATTACCCAAGCACTACCTAAGATTTTTATTTATTTTTTAAAGATTTTTTTAGAGTCTTTTATCTCAAAAAATGATCACATTTACAGATACTCAATAGCGATGAATATAAGTGTGGATACAAAAGAAGTACTGTTATTTTAGAAGTTTGTAACAATAGTTGTCTTAGAAGAACAGATGCTTTGTGAATCGCAGCGTGACAGTCCCATCCGAGCAGCAATGCCTTGGCAGTTATGAGTGCTTAAACACCAAAAGAGGCTGAACGCAGATGCTTTTTACAAAGAACTGTTGGAACCTCTGCTAATGTTCAAAGTTCATCTAAATGAACTTGGAGCTGGCATTTGGTGCAGGGAGAAGTTTCCAGCCTCGGTTTTGCACTGAGCAGTCACATCTGTGGTTATAGTTTGGGCAGATGCTGCAGTGGATGGTGAGCTGCTGCTGTTTGAAGGTAACATCTGGAGGTGTGAATGAGTTCAGAGCCCACATTCAAGCAGGGTTGAAAACTTGGCCCCAAAAAAGTCTTTTAGAAATTAGATATTGCAATTTAGTTCATACTAATTAAAACTTTTTTTTTTTGCGATTCTTTTTTTTTTCTTTTTTCCCTGTAAGGGCCCTTTGTCTTACAGTTGCCATACATTTATTTTCATCATATCTCTCACTAGAAGTTAAAAGTATTAATTTGAAGTATTCTCTACTGAAAGCGGACACAGCATGGCAATGGATTAATGTCTTTCAGGGAAATTTAGAAGAGAGAGGCTGAAAATCCCATGGGGATATTTGTTATGGATGACTGACTACAGGATGGTTGTACAAGGGCTAAGGAAATCTGCTGCCTTTTGCAGTCAAAGTCGGAAGGTACAGATTTACTGTAGATCTGACTTAATAACATTTGCAGTGCTGTGGGTGAATAATAACTCTGTTGATATCTTCTGCTGGAACAGAACTTTCTGAAGGACACTAAATCTGCTCAGGAACACAAAAGATCAATGTAGTAAAAGCACTAATTTTTTTAGTACCTAGTGTGAATTACACTTACTCTTGATGATAGGCACTTACAAAAGTGGCTGGAAAGAAAATGAAAACCTGCATATACTTAGTGGGTGTCAAATAATTACCAACAGCTATCAGACTTTCTGACCTTATGAGGATAGCAATCTTTAATTTTCTTTTGATATGTCAAACGCAGAAAAAAAGTAAAAATATGTCATGCTGAATAAACATGTAACATTTGTTTTGGAACATCATTATCTCAATCAGCTTTATGCAGGGAATTTGGCAATGACAATGAAGATGAAATAATGTATTTTGACAGTAGGCACAAGAGGATTTGAAGAAAAAATAATGGGATTGCCCAGAAATTGTCTTCTGAGTAGTGCAAGTATGCATTTATGTGAACCGTATTGCTTCTGAATGTATTGTTAGAATTTCTTCTTTGCAAATATATCTTACTGTACTTTTTGTACCTTACTTACCAGGGAAGGTAAAAGCTTCTAATTATTATTGGAAAATACGTTTAAATATAATTAGGTTATTACAATCTCTAAGCATTTCCCATGAAATATTCCATGAAATTCCATGAAAGTAGTCTTTTTTCTGCATACCTGTATTTGTTCGATGCTGATAACACCAACGTGCAGTTGCTATCTGCTGTTTCCTTGCCTATGTGGAAGAAGTTAGCCTGTTACCTTTTTTGAGGTTGTAAAGACCTTTTGAAAGGAATATGGATATTCTACAGCTTCACAACGAATCTACATCAAGAAAAATAATTTGTGTGTTATGGGGGGGGGAAGGTTGAAATGTTTGGCTTTTAATGTTTAACTATGTGGATTAAAAAAAAAACCCTGCCATTTTAGAAAAAAATTAACTCAGTGGGGCCCAATTTGTTGAGAACCTGTTGTTACCTCAGCTTTATTAAGTGATCTAAGGAGCATTACTGGTTATGACAAGGAAAAGTGAGAAGGGAAGGAAAAAAAAAACCCCTTTAAGATGTCTTTATCAGTGAATGCACTATAAATATTTTTGAAGCATTGTAAGGGAATCATGCAGGCATGCCTTGATCAAGATTTTCAGAAGTAACTACTTATTGTCAGTGTTTCAATTTTGGAATGTTTTATATGAAATAAATTTAAGGGAAAATGATTTTCAGAAAATGCTAGAGTCATATGGAAAATGTAATGTCTTAAATTGTCAAAATTGTGAGGTCCTAAAGTCACTCATCTTTTAAAAAAATACTCATTTTTATAATTTTGTAGCTGGATTGATAGCCATCCCCCTGAACTTCTGAACACTGGTAATGTTTTCCATCTGTTTCTGCAGCTTGGGCAGTGCCCAGAAGGTACACAGCTAGAAGTCGTTGCAATTTAATACCTGCGTAGCAAATTGCTGACCTCTTCCTAGGACACAATAGCCAAAGGGCCATATAAAAAGAAGGGCGTAGGGTCCGGGCGACCGTGCGGTGTTAGGGTGACCAGGCACCCACTCTTACCTTCTTGGGGTGGTAAACCCAAGATTTTGATAAAGGAGTGGTTTAGTATAAAACAAAATTTCAAAACTTACAGAAAAATGGTATGATTGTGCCCAGCTCCCAGTCATTTCAAGGGGAGTTACGAGTTAACGGTATCTCCCACAATTAACCTGGTAATGGTGCAGCATCTGTTTGTCAATCGTATTTGTAGGCGTTATTTTTGGCATCAGAGAATGGTCTGCTCGTTATCCTTTTAAATATTCCTATAACATGGTTTCTGTTTTTGACAACCTTAGTATTTGTTCTTAATTCTTCATTATTGTAAAGATCTCATAAAATAATGTTTTATAATTTAAAAATGTCCAGAAAGACAGCATATTGAATCTTCTAAGAATAAGGTTAACATAAGATACAATTATTTTATGTGCTACAGGTGTCAGACTTTGGAGCATGTGTCAGAAGCAAACGAAGAGCTGTTGGACGCGGGACCGGCAGACAGACCGGAATACGATACCACCAAAAGCCCAGAGGCTGGCCTCCCCTCCCTTTGTCTCAAGCAAGTGTTTCCGAAGTACGCGAAGCAGTTCAACTACTTGCGACTTGTGGACAGAGTGGCTGCACTGTTTATCCGATTTCTTGGTGTAAAAGGGACAACAAAGTTGGGGCCAACAGGTTTCCGAACATTTATAAGGTTAGTAAAGTGAAGGTTTCTTCAGGAATTGCTTTAACCATAGTCGAGAACTTAGAAACTCCTGATCCTGTGGGGTGGTACTGTTGTCCTTGTGCTTATCTTAGGCTTTGTTGAATAAAAGCGGGCCCTAACAGTGGTACATTTTTTGCTTGTAGGTTTAGTAATGCCTTCTAAAGAAACTTTTCCCCATAAGTTCTATTGAACCATTGCATATTTTTTAATAAAACAGATATATTTTTATCATTCCAAGCTCCCAAAATACCTGATCTATGAAACTGTGTCTAGTAGGAACCTGCATCTTTATTCTACAGCAGATCAGCAATACTTTGGGAGATACTATTTGCAGTCTTAGTCAACATGTCACGTTCCTAGTAAATCGTCGGAATACCATTGTGAGAAAGTGACAACCGAAATGGGCTCACTTGATCTGATTCTGTTGGCTGTGGGGGCACAGACATCTGCCCCAGGCCACAGGAAAGGATTTCCAAATGCCAGTTGCTGATGCATTGTGCACCAAGGATTTGCATTGTGAAATTGCAACTTGCAATGGCAAGGAACTCAATTTATTTTTTCACGTACTTTTTATTCGTGAGGGTTTTTTTCATTGTTTTTTACGGATATATCCTAGTCATGGTACAAATATCTCATTTTCTGTCTTTCATTGACAATGACAAAAGAAATGAGCAGCAGCAGCAGATGTACTCTTAAAATACAGGTCCTGTTTCTGTGCAGATGCATTTAGCATTCAGGAATGAATATAAACAATTTGATTTATACAAATTATGATATACAGAAAATGACTGAAGGCATCTGCTGTATCCACAGACCAGTACAGGATTGTTTCAAGTTCTGTATTTTCTATTGTTTAGTCCAGCCTTAATTCGACACTTTTCAGACGAACACAGAATAAATGCCAACATTTTCTTTTAAGAATATTAAAATAAATTGCCATATCTCAGTGAAATAGTGTTTGCAGTTTCCTAATGCATATTAAATTAAACTTTTTAATATTGGCAAATATTTTGTTTATTTTTTCCCAGAGGATCTATACCAACTACATGGCCCTTTTCTGAAATGCTGTCATTACTACTCATTTCAGAAATAAGGCCATGTTTCTAAGATGTGTGCTGTATCACTTTTCAAGAATAAAATGGTACACAAGTGTGACTTTGTGTATATGTATGTGCATGCGTGTGTGGGCAAGTGGTTGCAGAGACTATCCACTCAAACTTTAGCTTATCGAAATCTGTTCCCCTTCAATAATTTCTTCGTTCTAAAAAATAACTAAAAGGGAAACACCGGCTCTAGTGGCTCTAGTCCTTGCTTGGATGCTGCCTAAGATTTTGGGGGGACTATTTAGGCCAGACCTTAACTCTCTGTTTTAAGGGAGCTCTGCTTAGGCTGCTAAAGAGTAAGATTCTTTTAAATTATCCAGCGTTTGGGGTTTGGGTTGTTTGTTTTTTTTTTTTCCTTTTCTGGCTAAAAATTTTGGCCAGCTCTTTGGCATGTCCACTAGTTCCAGCCAGGCTGCCAGACATCTGGAAATACTGGACAGATGGCTAATTCTCATATATTGATCAACACTACACTGCAGGCTCAGACCACACAAGTGTCGGATCTCCTACGTGTGCTTATCACCAAATGCTGGAGATGTATCCAGAGATGCTGCTGTTTTCCATGCAGTGTTCAGTAACGCACAGGGTAAATCTGTTCAGTGTTCAGGCATGAAGAAGTAATTCTGTGCCTGAAAGCTTTTCTCCAACCCTTTTAAAACAGGATCAGTCAGTCAGATGAAAGTATTCTCTGTGTAAACTCTGCCTCATGTAGATAGTCTGTCCAGATTTGTGTTGGGTTTTTCAATGTACCAATTAATTCCATTCTGTTACAGCCTTGGAAAGTGTACTGGCAATAGCCTGGGAGAAAGCTGTGTGTAACAGTCAAGTCATATTTTTAATTGAAATACTCAGGGTTTTTCTCCCCCCCCCCCCCCCCCCCCCCCGCTTTGTTGCAAAATCAAAATAAGCCAGTTTATCTGTAATATGACCTGCTGCCTTTTTGTGGCTAGAGATTGACGTGAGATTGCACCACGTGCAAATTGGATGTAGGTGCACGCCTGGAAGTGGGCCGCTCCTCCTGCCCAGGGCCGCTTCTGGCAGAGGTGGTGCCTGCGTGATCCGAACTGGCAGCAGGACTAGGTACATACAGGAGATGCTCTGCACGTGAAAAATTGAGGACTTGTACTATTTCAGATATGTAAACCTAACGAACGCTGGTTTGTTTGCTGTCTGCTGTATGTGTTTTATTAGACTAAGCGTGTTACGATGAGTGTGTACATATGATATGGGTAAACTTTTCTCCCAGTGTTCTTTCAGTTGCCCTTGCAAAATTTTTCCTAACTTGGAAGTTTGGACATAATCAGAATTTCTTCTTTATTTTGTCTGTTTTTAACAGAAACTGCAAATTGAGTAACAGCAATTTTTCAATGGCTTCTGTAGATATCTTATATATTGATATCACAAGAAGGTGGAACAGCATGGGAATCGACCACAAAGAATCGGGTAACACTATTTTGTGTTTGCAGACTATGGAAGCTGGGGTTTTTTTGCAATTTTGGTAGCTCAAGCACACTTCAAACATTCCATAAAAAAAATGGGACCAAGGTGTGTACATCTGAGGCGTGTACATCTGAGGCATGTACGTGTACAACAAATTCTTCTGTTTAGTTCTGTGGCAGTTTCCCTTTATCTACAGAACAGATCACTCTTAGTTTTCAATTTATTTATTGGAAAAAGTCTTCTGCAAGCCCCTTTTTATGCTTGCAATTTTGCATTTGTAAGACTTGTTGCTGTTTGCAGAGAAGCATTTAAAACCATTTCCAGTGGAACCTTCAACTTAATTACAGTGTAAGAAGGTATGTCTATATTAGAGTAGCTTACATGGCCTAGCAAAACCCAGCCAAACCAAAAGCTATGCAGGAGCTAGAAATAAATATGCTTAACTTCTGTTTTTGATTTGTGTTCCCCAAAAAGGTTACTTTGGGGGCAAACAAAACTACCAGTGTTACTTTTCCCAGGGAGTGTGTGTGTGTGACCTGCCCAACAGTACACTCCGTTTCTTCATTTTCATTGTCATTGTGATGGGTGAGGGAAGGACAATAGGTTTCTGCACAAACTTGCTCAGCTATTAAATAGGCTCTTATTAAGGACGAGTAGCAGTGTGTTTTTGCTACAGGCACCCCTTGCTGTAAATTGTTCATACAGGAGCTAGGTCAAACAGCCAACATAGCCTTCAGTGGTGAATTACCTCCCCATCTGCTTTGGTCACATTTTTAGATCTGAGACAGTAATCTATCAAATAGCAGAGTTCAGGGATTATTTTCTTGTTATATTACATTTAATATATAGCTTAATTTCTAGAATTGCTATTACATTTCTATATGAAGTTGAGTCCATAAATTTGGCAACTTCTCCATATAGCTTTTGTAAAATGTTGAATAATTTCAATTGTGTTAATACTCCTGTCTCAAAAAAAAAACCCCCAAACATTAAATGTTCCTGATGACGTTTTTTGAGCCATTTGTAGCAGGGAAACAGCAGCTGGAGTATTCTGGAAGGTTTTATGCCACTGCTTCTTGTGGCCATCAAGGAGGATTGTCAAGGTTCCATTTAAATCAGTGTGGGATAAAGAAATCCACATTGATCTGCTGGCATAAACTAGCATGCTGGTCACAGAGCTGCAAGCTGGCATCTTCCCAGAAATCGGTTCAAAATATATTTTTATGTAAGAAGCTGAACATGGACATCAATGCATATACTCCTGCATCTTTTTTTTTTTTGAATGCTAAAATAGCAGATGACACAAAAGTCTCCAAGTTGAGACTGACTTTTGTATTTGTTATCCCACCTCCCTAAAATACATCTGTAGTTCCCTCCTGCATAAACATCAAGAATTAGTGACACACATAAAAGACCATGGTCAGGTATGACAGCAGTAAAATTATTTATATATAACCTTTTTTTGAGTATTTGAACATGCTTCAGAAATGTTAATGAAGCTTATATTTGTATGAAATAGATAAGTATTATTTTGTCTTGCTTGAACAGGTATCCTATAATATCCTGTAGAGTCTGTGTATATGAAGTCAGATAAGGGAAAAGGAGAGTAAGTAAAATAGACTGTTCACATGGCTGATGAAAAGAATAAATCCAGATCTAAGATTAGAAGGGAGAAAAGGAAAGTATAGTGCAGAGGAGATAGTATGGTTTATTATGCGTGAACTCCCGTACTACTTTAGGTAGGTTAGGGTCACCGTAGTTTCAAAGGTATGTAAAATTTGAGCATTTGCATTTAGCATTTCAGTGTGGGTATAAGTCATTTATGTGGTTAGCTGATAGAATTTCACTAGCAAAAATAATAGAAATGCAAGTGAATATTCAGGCTTTCAGAAATTAAGAGATTTGTTGACAGTCTCAATGAACCAGATGTTTTCTAGGTGTTACAACACAAAATACCCAACCACTTCTGTTGGCTTTGTGTTTGGCCCGCTTCCAGCTGTAATCAATACAGTAACTATTGCTGTTGTCATAAAACAGCAGCTTCTAACTTTTTTATTAAATGCTTCACATGAGTGTCACTTATGGGGGAGAAAGTGTGTATGCTACCAAAGGTGCTTTCTCTGCCTGCAGCTCACCGTGACTGATAAAATAATTTACTGAGCTGGCAGCTGCTGCTTTCAGATAACTCACCAATTCCTTTGCAAGCTATTTTACAGGCAAGATCGTAAGCGACCCCAGCTGCAGCCTTAGTTGAGAGAAATTATACTTCAGAAGGTAATTGTAATATTTTGAAAAGGTGCCTTTCCTGCAGCATAAATAAGCCAACAGTAAGTTAAAAAACCCCAACTTTTCAATATCACATCCTAAAATAATCTTCTTAAGTGTATGTTCAAACTGGGAAGCCAGTTAAAGCACAAAGCAGCTATAACTGTTCCTTGTTGCTGGCATTCTGCAAAACCAATTGTGGTCTGGCTTCTTAATTAAGAATTAAAGTAGGTATTACTTCAAGGTTTTAAATACAATAATTAGTGTTAATATGCAGCCCCTCTTTCCATTGGCTGTGGTAATGTGTTATTAGTAAGATGTGATTGAGCAACACCTGAAGAGTCTGTACTGCAGCATGTGGCTTCTGCAGGGGATTTTTGTTTGTGAAGGGGCAGAGCAGAGAGTTTTATTATAGCAGAGAGATTTTTTGGCACTACACTACTTTCCCTTCGTACACACTTCAACTGTTTTTCATTCAGTTGAAACAAAACTACTATTGTAGAGTTACTGGGTATGGCTGAAAAAAATGGCCTCTTCGCCTTCAAAAGGAAGGCTAAGGATTCATACCTAGTACAGTCTTTGCAGAAGGAAAGTAACGCTTCGAATAAACTCACTTCTGCAATAAGGTGGTACTTGGTAATGGGGTTATCTTTATAGTGCTGCAGACTGAAATGACATACTGTTTCGGTAGTTCTACATTTGAACTTTTTAGATCCATCTCTAAAAATACAAGGTTTCAATGACCCAATTCAGTTGCCGATATAAACTTTTTTTTTTCTCCAGGTAGATTGTCTTCCTTGAAGCTCAATGTGTTACTCTGTGTCTGATGTGGTTTCGATTTAATATTTGAGGCAGAAGAAATCAAGGCTGATATCACATCAATTTAATTGTACAATATCTTAAAATTGGTTGTTGCTGTACCAGTTTGCCTCTGGATGCCAGGGTGCTGGTCGGGCTGATGTCTGCAAAACCAGAAATAGCCTCAGTGACAGAGAGTATCACCTGTCTGTAACCCAGCCTGGGTATGCCCTGTACTGAAATACTAAATGAGCGTGTGTGTTACATACAAATAAAACCTTGTCTTTTGGTCTTTGAAGGACAGACAATTTCTTTTCTTGGTGAGGATTCTAGATGGCTGCTGTTTAAATTAAAAGATGTTAACTAACACGATTGTATGTGTCCATACCCAGCACATATACATTTGGCCTTGCTGCCAAAAGAAGCAAGAGATAGTATTATGCTTAAAGAATGTAGTTTGCTAGAGAACACTGTGCTATGAATCTCCTATAAACACCTTTTCCTTGCAGGAATGTGTTTGCAAGCCTTTGTCGAAGCTTTCTTCTGTCTGGCTCAGAAAAAATACAAGTCCCTCCCACTTCACGAGCAAGTGGCATCGCTAATTCATTTTTGTGAATATCATCTGGCTGCCCTGGATGAAAAGCGCCTGGTTTGTGGCCGCGCAATCGTGGACCGCCGAAGTGCAGTAGTTCCTTGTCAGGCAGATGGACTTCACCTTACACCAGCTGCATATACACCCCTCCTGAATCGCACGGCCACGGCGAGTAAATTTGCAGATTATAGGAGTCATCGCTATTAATGGTGCTAATTCACCAGGGCAGAACTGAGAATTAATTCCCAGGTACATGCGTGTACTGCAAGAGGAGAGACAGACTCTTGAATTCCTTCATCTGATAGTTGCAATTATTTATTTCAAGCTTTTTTTATTTACGCTCTTCAAAAAGTCTACTGCAAGATCCCATTCTCAAATAATGATCCTGGCAATGGCTATTTATTTACCTCTCTGTTGGACCTACAGTACACCTCACGTGACAAACTGTGCTTTCATCCCAAGCGTATAGAAGACCACGTGTGAAGACAAGGACCAAAATACAGTGGGATGATAACCAGCATCATGGGATTAGTTGCACTGATCGAGAGGCACACTCATATCAAAGGAATTATGTTGCTTTGTATGCACTGGAGGTATCATGGAAACCAAGTAAGGAGCTGCAGTCTCAAATACCAGTTGTGGACTTTGGAAAACTGAAACCTGGAATTATGTCTGTGGTCAGACTTCAGGTTTTGACCCTCTCCTTTCGGTGGCTTGGACTGCACATGTTGGAATCAATGCAGATTTGGTCATTGTCTATGTACTTATTTTTTTAAAGTCAGTCTTAAAACACTGAAATCACATTTTGGCTTCTACTGCTTTGTACACGTCTTTGCCATGACAAGTACTGTTAATTTTTTAAAGAAAAACTAAAGATGTTTATCCTTTTGCTTCCACAGAACCAATAAGCTCACACTTATTCACAGAAAAAATTTACTTCATTAAGTCAAATTTGGTGAATCAAGTGGTAGTTTTGTCTTCAGGTACTAAGCACTGCTTCTGCAAAAAGCTTTACACTGTAAAGGCCTAAGAGTTCATTTAAATTCCAGTGAAACCAATCCTGTCACTGACTTTAGGCTAACTTCTAGGTTTGCTTATTTTTTGCCTTTTGCATGTTTGTTACCCTATTTGGACCTGCAGTAACACCTAGAGCAGATTTTTTTTTTGTCTTTGCACACATTCTTCATTTTTTTCCCTTAAATAACAGTATAACTCTGTACAAATTAGATCTATATTATTTAACAGGATATTTTGTCAAGAATGCTGGGCTATACCACTGGAGTTGTACAGAGTAGTCTTATTTTTCAAGAAATGAACGATGACTTCCATAATCACACTCTTCTTGGGGGGTGGCTAAGCAGAACATGAGACTGGCTGAAAGGACAGGAATAACTTGGAACTTCAGGGCTGTTCAGTCAAATTCTTTTTGGTCTGATATTTTATTACAATAATGTATGTCTACATCCGAGTTTGATTTTTCCTCCTTTGTTCTATTCTGTAATGTTAATGAGTCTGCTGATGTTCTAGTGTTCCTCATACTGTCAAAAATGGCAAAGCTGTAAGATGGGACGGGGTCTGGGCATTTAGCTTTGGATTGGAGAAAATTACCTGAGCTCCATGTCAAAATGTTCCAATGGCTGGTGTGTCAGAAACGTGACCTTGGAAGCACATTGTCAGTGCAGAGGGAGTCCACTCATTTAAAGTCATGGACAAAATGCACGCATGGTATTGAGTTCTCACTTCAGGAAAAGTTTAGAGTTTCTTTTCTGATGTTAGTTTTAAGCAGCATGCATTTTTCCTAAGTGGCAATCAGCAGCATGGCAATACAATGCAGAAGTCAAGCTGAGCCCACAAGAAACTAATACCTAGCATGTGTTAATATCGGATGTGGGCATCCCTTCTTCTTTTTGTCTTTTTCTGTAACACCAATAAGAGTAGTAGTAGATAATCTTTTTTAGTTCAACGGTTAGAATGTTTGAAATTTTATGTATTGTACGTAAGAGGACAATTGTAGACTAATGCCGCTGCCCTCAGCCTTGTTTAAGTTTCATAAAGATTATTGCAGTATGAAGATAAAATGCCAAACTCGAAGGTCTGGCATCTGTCAGAACAAATGAAGCTGAAAGGGTCATTTTTTTCACACTTTCATTGTAATATATTTGAAGACATTCACAAGTTGAAAAATGGTTACTTCTCATTTTGTGACATCTGACATTTGTCTTGCGATTGGCAGTGTGTTACTAGAAAATAGCTTACAGTTTCTCTCATCTTGTGATTGATGTCCTGTAAAGACAGAGCTACAGAAGAGTCGGATTTGAAATGCTACAACTGCGAATGCTTTTCCTTACAGCTTTCAAGTGGTACAATCTATGGCCTAAAATATCCAGGTTTTGCTGTTGTATAAGTTACCCTGCTATCAGTGGAATAAATTAACTATTGTATATAATGAACACTGGTAAGATCTCTCTCTGTTTTAGAGATCTTTATATTCTCTGGATCTAATTCAGATTTTTATAGCCTGTGCATACAGAAGCTGATGCAGCATGCCCTGTTTATCTCCCGCTTCAAACATGAAGGGTCCCTTGTAGAATAGTCAAAATATTCAATTATCTGCCTCTAGTAATCCAGTGTTCACGTATTTATATAATTGGAAAATTGAATGCCATATTATTCTCGGGGGAGGAGGGAGATAAAACAGGAGGGTACTTTAGAGACTTAATGACAAAGTCACATTTCTCTTCCCTGCCATCTAATGCAATTTCGTCTGCATATTATTTAACATCCAAAGCAATTTCACATAGCTTTTAAGTTACCAGTCCGTGCACACACAAAAATATGACCAGAGACACTTTATTCAGAACCATGAATGCTAATGTACTGATAATCTGTTAATCCTGAGGTACCTTTCTAGCAAAAGAAACAATACATGAAAAGTAGTAAGCGTTGGTTTTTTAATAATAGTTTTCTATATATTCTTTTCAGAGAATAACACAGCACTCACTATTCCATTTATGACATAGGGGATATGAACATTGCATACCAGTGAAGTCTTTCTCGTTACCAGACACGCTGGGTCTGATATTCCTCACTGGGTATAAATCAGATTAAAAACACTTCAACACCTAAGGAAAATTTGAGGCAAGTGAGTCCAGAATTTCAATCCAGACATCCCCCTTCCCTGCAGGCTTGTATCTAGCCCAAACATGCCCAAACTTATTCGGTGACTCCTTGTTTGATTTTGAGTTCTTTCTCTGCATAAGGCTATTGTAGGCTAAATCACCTGAAATTTGTCTTCTGCCTAATCTGGACCGGGCTCTTGATGCTTCATTGCCCTCTGCCCAAATGCCCGACTCGCCCCGTTACAGCCGTGTGTTTTGGGAACATTTAACATACACCAAGCGGATCACTTCACTTGCCACACGCTTCTAGACACTTTCCTTTAAAACACAGCTGCAAAGGGAGGTACTCAGCTAATTAGACAATTACACTCAGGTGCAAGACCCAAGTCCACCTGCTTCAGCATTGGTCTTCTCAGCTGGAGCTCCCACCCCCGTGCCGCACAGGTGGCTCCTGTTTAAACGGCTTTTTACCCCTCTGGCTGCATTAGTCTTGCGTTCAGCCTGTCGTCAGGAGGTCAAAGCATCCTTCCCAGAGATGGCCGAGGGCAGTTTGGAAACCCTCGTCGCGAGGAGGGATCTAGCCCTCCTCCCGCCTGAGCCTCGTGCGGTTCGCCGGACAGGGTAGGTGCGTATCCTCGTGCTCTGGGCGCTCGAGTCGGACGGGACTGGAGGTTCTGCGGTGATTTTGGGGGTTGACAAGGGCATTGCTCCTGCGCTGCTGGATGTGGGAGCCCTCGAGGGCTGCGCTAGGGTTGTAGGAAGAGCTGCCGCAGGAGGAGCAGCTGCCCGCGGGGGCCTGCCTGCACGGTGCCTCAGCTCTGCGCGTGCTTGCTGTGGCATGAACGACTTCCATAGTCACCGTCCCAGCTCCTTGTTTCTAGCCAGCACTGTGTCTGACCTCATTCTGATGGCTGTCTGATGGGCAGCGACAATCTGCTTCTAAATATTACCCTGTTCCCTCTAATTTGTTTTCTTCTCCATCATGTTTTGCTGTCTTTTGTCCTAATTCCACAGTTTTGCTTCTCAGCTTGCCTCATAAACTGATGTGGTCAATTTGGCTGAATCCCTTAGTTCAGCTTCCTATGTGGTTGTACAGGCATTTCTGGAAGATGCGTGCCTTCGTTTTGAAGGTGAATCTATCCTGCGTTGTCTCTACAAGGCGTTGTCGTGCATCAGCCTTCGCTGAGTTGATCTATCAATTCCAGCTTTTCTCTGTGCGTTGTTAGAGGATCGATCTCCGCGGCTTTGTAGCATGGGTGCCAGCCCTCCCGCCTGTCAGCCCCTCTCCCCCCAGTCCCACGGCCGCGGACGCAGTGGTTTCCAGCGTGTGGGCTGCCTTTCGGTTTCGCAGAGCAGAAATACGTGATAAATTACTACTTGGCCAAGTCTAGCCCTAGTAGTCGGAGCCCCTGTGGGCTTCCTGGAGCATCCCCACGCGTGGGAATCTCCACAGCGATCCCTGCCCGGCTGGGCTACGGGGGGAGCGGGGCCTGGCTCCCTGTGTCCGATGGAGCCCCTGCGCTTCCAGAACCTTCCCGCCAGCAGCCGCCATTGCACGGAGAGGCCGTTTCCCGCCCAGGCCAGCTGCCAGCGAGTAATGGCCGTGGGGGACGGCGGGGAAAGGGTCGGCCTGGCCGGAGCACGACCTTCCTTCAGCGGTAGGTTCGTCATTGTAGAGTTCTGGGTGAAGTGGGTCATTTTCATAACAATTCCTGTTGTTTATCGTCAACGAGAAGGAAGCAGATTGCGGAGCCCGCCCGGCTTTACGGTGTTAGTGGCTCGGTGAGCGTGCCGAGGTGCTGCTGCGCAGTTCGTTAGTTTGAAACAGGGAGATGAGGTTGAAATGATTGGTACGGCTGTCGTGGATTGTGCTTTTTTTTTTTTCCCCGCCTCCGATCTCCGTCGTCCGCAGAGGTTGATCAAATCCTCCTGAAGCAGGGAGCTGCGTACGGCATCGCCCCGCGAGGTGGGGACGGTGCGGAGGCGAGAGCGGGTGGATCCTCTCCGTCCCGAGTTCCTCACGAGGGCTGTGCTTACCATTGGCTTCGCTAATAGCGGTCAATTACCGTTAAAAGGACCCAAATTCAGTAGCGACTTATAAACGTTGTTAGGAAGTACCTCAGCACCAAGTCCTGGACAGATTATGCTGAGACTCGATGTAGACGTGGAGATGAAGAACGTGGGCCTCGGTCGCTGCCCGCAGCAGCTGGGTGGGAGTGTGGGCAGGGGGCTGCGGAGGCCCGTGGGATCTCAGCGAGCTGAAAGAGCCAGAGATCTTTACTGGAACACAAACAGATCTTTAGAAATGCGAATTTTTTTTTTTCCTTTTCCTCCCCTCTGCTCACCCATTGCCTTCTGTGTTTTAATCAAAGAACTCTTACTTCATTTACTTTCCTTGAAACTCTTGTTCTCACAGCTTTTAACTTCAGCGTTTTTACCTCTGCTTTTCCCTTCTATCTTCCTACTTTTCCCTCCCTTATTGTCATGATGGAGGGGAGAACTGAACTCTCTCACCTTCCTTCTCCCGATCCTGGTTTTTTTTTATCAAGAAGTTAGATTGTTGAACTCTATGGTTCTCATTGATGTTGCCAGCTTTGAGGAGGGTTGCTTTGCAGGGAAGCTTTGTCTGAAGAACGGGGAGCTCCCCGCGGCAGCCCAGCTCGCCGGCCGGCCCCAGCCAGGGGATCTGGTAGTCCAGCTCATTCTGCACCCGTCTCCTGTGGCAGAGCCTTGTTCCCCCTCCTCTGTAGCAGGCTGCGTACCCAGGTACCTTGTGCTGTGGGTGGCTGCAGAGCAGGGGCAGAAGTCAGCACAGACCTTGTGCTACCCGATGTTGTTATCTGCAGCCTTTTGGTACGTGGATGAATCTGCCAGCGCCTGCCACTGTCCAAAGTTTTTGTGGCTGTTCTAATTTCTGTGGCAGTCAGGTCTGTGCGTGGGTACCTTTATATTATCTGTGCTTAGAAAACGACTGTAAAAATCTCTCGATAGCAAAGTCAGCAATTAAAGCAATGGCACTGAGTGCTGCCTTCTAAAAGCGTTTGGGAATAGCTGCTTTCTGTGCACTTGTGACCATGCTTATCTGCAGCCCCGTGCTGCCATCCCTGCAGCAGCTTCCTTGTGGCCTGTCTGCCAGCTCGCTGTCAGAAACAAGCCTTGTGCCCATCCCTCCGCCTTGCTCACCTGCAGCTCACACCAGCCGGTTCTCCCAGCGCGTGTGCCGGTTTGCTGCCAGGAACAAGCTGCAGGCGAGCTGCCCAGGCCAGGAGACTGCAGAGGTGCTCTGTCCTGTGCAGCTCAGCTCATGGGTGTCAGCTTTATCCTCTTTTGGTATTAGTGTTTCTGTCTTGGATCTGGTGGGACCGAGATGTCCCTTTATATGGACCGGGACTGTTAACTGTGCGGTGCTCCAGATGATGTCTCCCACCTGCGTTGCAGGGCAAGGACTCGACTCCTCCCCGTCCCTGACAAAAAGAAAGTGTATGTCTACACATTGACTGCACTGGTCCCAGCTGCTTAGCCTGATGCTCTGTCGTGCTTTGCTGTCGTGCTCTTCACTTTCTGATTTAACTATTGTAAAATCCTAGATAGCTTTCTGCACAGTGGTAAACTAGTCCCAGCTTTGTGCAGGGCCAAGCTGCAGCAGCTTTAGCAGAGGTGCCGTTCCCTCCGCAGGCCCCTGGCTGTTCCTCCCAAAGATGCTGCAGTGTGCTCCTTGCTGCCCACTTGAGCAAGAACGAACTGCTCCAAGCACGAGCTGAGCACTCGTTTTTCTTAGGTAATGACTCTGTTTATATAGCTGTCACCTCCTTTTGGAGATGCTGACTGGCATGACTGCTAATGCGCCTCTGCCTGCAAGCACACACAGGTTCTGTAGCAAGCACTCAAGCGTGTTCAGTAATTAGAAACCTGTCCAAAAAAATGTGAGTGCTGTCACCGCCTGTCTTTGTGTCTGTGTCTAGCAGTTCTGCTGCTCAATTACTGGTTGTTACCCGTCTCTGCTTTCAAACTTGCTTTTGTGTGGGAGAGATATTTATTCCTCTTCTCTTCTGGTGCACAGTTTTGGGAGGAGGAATGAGAGCACCCTTCTCTTCCGAGTCAGTTGACTTACCAGCAGAGGCTTCCAGCAGCAGCAGACCATGAGCGTGCGGAGATGTACGATACCCCAGCATTAGCCAGGTAGATAGAAGAGCACAGCCGAGACACTTAGCCCTGGTTCGCTGTAGTTTTGGCTAGACCTCTTTTCTGTACCCATCTTTTCTCCCTGAGGTGACTACAGTAATCTAGAAGCTCAGGTACATCTGCAGTGCTTGGAGAGGGAGCTGTCGGTCTCGGAGGCTTCTTTTGCTGATACCCTTTCCTGTCAGTGGGCTGTTCAGATCCATCTGGACGACTGTAAGGAGATGATTATAGCAAGAAAAGATGTGATCTCCAGGTCTGGCCTGCATGCTGTCTGTGTCCTATGCTGTGTTCTAGATGGTGCTGGTCGAACGTCGGAGGAGCTGCTTAATCATTTCTGGTGACAGCAAGGTTGGGAACCTGAGCTCCCAGCTCCTCTTCTTGACTCTGGGAGGGAGTCTGATTTCTGCTCTATGGCGCAGGTTTGTTGGACTTTTGTCTCAAGGTACAAGTATGCTGGAGGCCAGACCAGTGTGCAGGAGAAGTCAGCTCTTTCCCACCCCTGCTGTGCTACCTCATGAAGCATGGCACTGGGGAAATCGGACTGCTGCTGGCAGGGGTGAGAGCTGGTTATGCACGCCTGGCACTGAGATGGACGTGCCTGGACAGCAGCAGCACAGTTTGATCTTTGCATACCGTTATCATCAGCTGCTGCAGCTGGCTTCATGCATGCTGCCTGCTCGTGTCTTCTTGAAAGCAAGGGTACGTGTTGGCATGTGAGAGGCAAGGGGGATGGCATCAGCCATCTTACTGCATCAGGATTCCCCAGGGAAAATAGCATCCTGAGGCTAGCATGCGTATGAGACGCTGTGAATCCTAGCTGTTTGCAAAGGAGGAATGAGCTCGTTCAGAGCCTCAGACAGTTTCTGGCTTTCATGTTACTGGGGGATGTGTGTACTGATCCCACTCACAGGAACGTGCAGCATTAGGTTTGCCCAGCTCTGAGCGGGCTGTATCTCCATCTTCAGCCCACCGCTGAGATTTCTTGTTGTAAGTTCCTCTCCCATCGGGAGCCTCATTTTTCTGTCAGTCCCTGCTGGAGCGGTGGTGTTAATTCTGTGCCACAGGCACACAGACTACTTGTCCTCCTGTCTGCACACCAGCAGTGGGCACATTGGGCTCCCAAGAATGCAGGTGCTGCACAGGAGCTATTAATGCCTCTCGGCCAGATGTGGCCCCATAAATCCTGTGCTGGTGCTTGCCCAGTGCCACTATGTTTCAAGGAGTTTAATTTAAACTTTATTTATTGCCATCTACTTTTTTCCGTAACAGCCCTTGTCCAATCTTGCATCTGCTCTTGAATTATAAGGGAGAAAGAACTATGATCAGCTTTGACAATTAGAATTCTTTGATGAACATGCTGTCATTTGGTGATCTACAACATGTCAGCCATGTGCCACCTCTCTCTTCATAGACATTTGCTTTTGTTTTCAAGAACGAGCTCGTTTACTTGAACGCTCAGCTCTGAATTGAGGAGTTTCTTTCTGGCTTTGGAAGCCTGTGAGAGGAAATGCTGGAAAGCAGGTTTGCCATGAGTGCCAGAGCAATATTCCCTCCTGCACAGCCCCCGGACGGTGGAGGCTTGGTGCTCGTCTTCACACCGTCCTTGCTCTGCTGGGGCCCTGCAGCCTCCCAGCGCCAGGAAATGTCCTGTCTGTTAAATGCGGTCAACTGTTGTATTTAACTTTACGCTATCATTTCCCTTGTTTACAAAAATGTGAAAATTGGCATCTGCATGCAGTATTAAAAGGGGCATTATGAGGCACTGTCATTCTGCTTAAAACCAGCTCATCTGTCCCGTCCACAGCCTGCCCCCTCTCAGTTCAGCTGCTGTGTGATGGAGATAGTCGTGCTCTTCACTGCTGGAGCTGTGCGCTCTGCGGGGGACACGGTTAATCCCTGGATCGTAGGGGGCTGCAACAAAATGACCCCGGTCTTAGTCCAAATGAATAACACGGATTGCTACTGAGACCTTATTTAATAACCTTTAGAGCTGGTTCCCTTTCTACACTGAGCTTCTGACTAATGTCTGAGAGCTTTAAGACAAGCTTGGTTTTTGGCTTTAACAACGAAGAGTTGTGAATAGCTGCATTGTAAAGAAAAAAAACTCCTGTGGGAAATTTCTGTTTTATGATGACAATGTTTGGGGTTTTCAACCAAAGACCCACAAATCTAAGCACTGATAATCTGTTTTTCAGCATCTCTAAGACAAAATTTTAGCAAATTGAGCAAAAAGTGTGTTTTGACTCAGTGTTCACATGACCAGCTGAAATGCTGAAATTCTGGGAAGCTGAAATCTGGGGGGAAAGTGATTGGGATTTTGTTAGGTGTTCTAAACCCCCTTTTTTTCCTAAGACATTTTGTTTTAACCTCCTAACAGATACCCTCTCAGAGAGCTTGAGACAAGTGCAGTAGTCCATATGCAGCAGTGCCTGCATGGTCAGGGCACTCTGGGCAGCATCCAAGGGCATGGGCTGGCCAGATGCGGTGGCTGTAGACCCGTCTCGCCAGCTGCTGGAGGACTGACTCCTCTGTACAGGCTGTGCACTGGGATGCTTTTCCCCAGGCCATATGGATTGTATAGGCAGCACTGCCCTGGGACTTGCCCCACAGCTCCTGGAGGAGCTGGCCAGCTGTGGAGGACACATAGTTTCAGGGGGTCACGTTTCAGCAACTCTTGTGCAGTTTAGAAGGCAGCGGGGAAAAACATGTCTGCCTTGGTGAGGGTTATGAAGCTTTCTCCACAGAGAGGGAGAGCATCTCTGTGCCTGGACACGGGACTGATTCAGTTCTTTCGTGTGCTGCAGAGGTCCTGGGTGGGTGAGAAATGGCATTTGGGCTCCTCAGTCCTGCTGAAATCTCAGAAGTTAGGTGCCTACATCTGCCCAGCTAGGCTTGACTTGTCTCGCTCTGCCCTCTGGTTGTTCCTCTGTAAGGTGAAATTGATAAAGTATTTCTTTTTGTCTGACTGTTTCCATCAGTACTGCCATGTGAGCATCCTCCTACTCACTTGGTTTATTCCAGCAGGATGAGGTCCTGAGCCTCCTGCTAACGTGCCCCAACCTCATACAGCCAAGCTTGTGCTTTTCTCTCAGATTATTTCTGCCTTACTTACCTTCACTTCACCTTAAGCACACCAAAAAAAAAAAAATCAGCAGCACTACCCAGATAAATCCATCTGGTCTCTGTCTCAGCCTCATTTAACCTCCCATTGAAGAGATTGTATCACATGGTATTCAGCTGAAACCTATTACCTTGCATGCCCAAGCATATCATATTGAATTACCTTCACCCGTAGGCCTGGAGTGTTTGCTAATAGCTAATGGCATCTTTTAAGTTTGAGGTGATTTATTTGAATGCGCTTCTATTTCGTACTGCAGCAGGGGTTGTGCGTTGGTGTTCTAAGCAGAGCTCAGCGAGGGAATGCCGATGGGCTCTGCAGGAAGGTCAGAGAAGCTGAAGGCAGGCTGGCTTCACACCTCCCGCGTGAGGGAGCGCCGGGTGCTGACTTTTCCCAGTATTCCCATTCCTCACCACTGGCCCGGACAAAGCAAGCAGGCGTTAGTGACTGGGAGTGGCTGCTTCTGGCTGCCCATAGCAGGAGATCCAGCAGGGCACAGTGCTCTGTGTGCCTGTCTGCCTGTTGTCACCATCCTTTGGGTGCCAGGGAGCGTGCAGTACACCTGTGTGTTCAGGAATTTCCCAGGTAGCAGGCAATGTGCCACGGACTGCCCCCGCACACCATCCCCTACCATCTGCCTTAACTTGCTCTATGGGAGATGATTTTTTTTTTTTTTTTTTTTGCTGTTCTGATGGCAGAAGCAAGTTCACTCGTGACATTGCTGATTTTTGACAATTTACTGCAGGTGTAGGGTAGAACTGGTATGAAATTGCTGTAAAGGACAAAATCAAAAGTCTATTATGGTGATGTGATGCAATTTTCCTTCCTCTTCCTCCTCCTCATCAGTGGAAGTATAAAAGCTCTTCTGTAGGTCTACAAACTGTAGGTTCTGTAGGTCTACACTAACGAACAAGCAGCAAGCTGGGTCTGGATGTAATCAGGGTCTGGGGTGTGAGCAGCTGTACTGGGGACACCAGCCACAGGGATCTGAACTACTGAGAAAGTACAGCAGCAGTTCAGGAACAGTAGCTGGGGCTTTCGATAACCGGATGGTTTCCACCGTGCAGCAGAAGCCCCTCCGGCGTGGCCGTGACACCCGGCCGGGTGTGTGCGCGCTGGCTGCTGCGGGCCAGCGTGCAAATAGTCCGAGGACAAAGCGTGGGGCCAGGTGATGCCGGTCCTGCGAAGGAAGGAATGGGGGCTGTGGCTCTGTAAACCTCCAGGCTGATTTCTTATCAGCTCGGAGAGGTTTCTGTTAAAAATCAACCCATCGACCCCTTGTTGAACTGTTTGATCCGTGCAAGGTCAGTCTGGCAGTGGCTAAGCTGCCAGCAGCACTGCATATGTGTGCAAATATGCTGCCCATCACTTTGCTGTGCTGTGGGATGGGGGGGATATTAATCTTTGTGCCCCTCCAGCTCCCCAAAGCCAACAGCAGTGTGGCAGGGGGATGTGCTGGAGTTGGGTGTCATCTGCCTGCCTGCGGGGCTGAGGACTCACAGGGACCCCAGGAGAAAGTGGGAATGCGAGTTACAGACACAAATGCAGCTCCCTGATTTGTAGTTTGCAGACCAAGTCTTGAGTCTCACATTTGTCTTCTCATCAGTCCAGGTGCCCCCAGCGCACTGCTCTCCTCACTTGGGGGTGAGGGAGGACCATGGCTTCCAGGCGGAAAAATAGTGATTGTAATAAATCAAAGTCAATCAGCTTGGGACCTCTGTTATTCAGGTTTCATTCCTTGAAGATGTGGCACAAAATGGTCGAGGTTATTCAATTATTGCTCATACCAGCAATGGGGAAATCTGATAATGTAACAGGGCGGCATCAATATTATTTATGTGAAGAGGAGCTGTGCTTGCTGTCAGGTGGGAAGCAGCAGAAATCCTACAGGTGTCCAAGTCTTTCTCTCTCTTCCCCTCACCCCCTTTTTTAATAACCGAATAACCTAATCTCATGTCTTTCTAAGATCAATAATAGTGCAGGGCACATAATGACAAACCGGAAAATGTTTTCCCCCGAGTGAATGGAGTGTCTCTCAAAACAGAGCCTGTGAGCAGCTCTGATCCTAATACAGCCAGACCGAAGTGGCACGGCATGGTAAATGAAAGCAGCGTGCAGCCTGCTCCCGCCGCCCTCCCACTGCACCCACCTTGCTAGCCCAGTACCTTTAATCTGCTCTTTCTCTGTTAACGTTATTCTTAATTGGCATTTCGGGGTAGTGTTTGGGAGCTGGCTCCCACTCAGCAGCCTGTGTGCTCCTCTGTGTGCTACACAGAGCTGGGAGTGTTGCCCTCTGTGCGGGATGCAGGCATGCAGCGCTGGCGTGGAGCCTGCAGCCTTTACCTCCCGGCCTTTGGGCAGAATTGTTAAGTTCGAAGATACGTGTCGTCTCCCCCGGTGCTCAGGGTGCTCTGACTCCTTGAAGTGCAAGGCAAGGTGAACCGGGCTGTGCGAGAGGTTCTGCAGCTGCCGAGGTGACGGTGGGGAAGGACGTGCTGCCCGGCGTGGGGGCTCTGCTGCCGGCCATCTCTTTGGGTCGGGAGTAGTTAAGTGTAGCCCCGACATCCAGCACGGGGATGGTCTCAGCGGCCAGCACAGCTGCTCGTAGGCGCTCAGCACTAGTTATCTGCGTGTTATAGCGTGGGTCGGAGCCTCTCTGCGTTTCATCCGTGCTGGGGGTGGCGTTCATTAGTGCTTCTTGTCTTCAACCGCTCAGCACGCTGTGCCATGCGGCACGTGCATGTGATGCTTTAGCAGTGGCTGCACCTTTGTGCCGGCTGTAGCTGTTCCCTGGTACTCGTGTCGGCACGTGTGGTTGTTTGCCAGTGGCTGAGAAGTGGGCTCCTTTGGCGGAGATTTCGGCAGCGACAGCAAAAGCAGAGGGGGCACCACGTGGCACGGTGTGGAGGCAGCGCTCGAAGCAGCTGCGGGAAGCTCGCAGCGTCAAACACAGACTCTGCAATATTTATCTGCCCAGTGCCAGACTGCTGTCTGCCAGTGTGTGGGAGAGGAGGAGGATTAGGCAATGTTATGCGTAACATTTCACACTTCTTTGCAAAAAAATGTTCATTACGCTCACTACAAACTGATCAGCTGTCTGTTCTGTGCCCTCTCCCCTCCCTTCCCCAGGTACCCAAAGGGCCAAGCAAGTCACCTCAAGCATCCCTCACCCAGCAGCACAGTGCAGCCACCTCCGAAAGGAGGAGAGCTCCGGCTTCACGGCAGGCAGCCGTGCTGGAGGAGGGTGCGGGACAAGGAGAGTCCTCCTTGGCGTGTCTGGGTTGAGCTTATCACATACACTGAACCAAAGAAGATGCATGCCCCCTGCAGAAACCTTGTGCGAGTCCTTAGGCTGTGCGAGTGAGCGCTGGGAGGTTAAAAGCAAGGGGAGTTTGTCGCTGGGAAGGACTGCAGCCTTTGTCCCCTGAGCGCTGCAGTCGGCCTCCCTGGGGTGGCTGGTTGTGTTCCTCCCCGGCACGTGTGTGTTCGCCTCTTCTCGCTGCGGTGTCCACACGGTGGTGGGCTGGTGCTCGCCGCAGTGGGCTCGGGTCAGAGCATCTGACCATCTCCATCCCGGCTTGGCTGCGGGCCAGCATCGCCGGTCCTTTCTGCGGGACACGGAAGAGTGTGGGCAGTCGATAGACATGGATAAAATAAAGTTGTGAACGGCAGCAGGAGCTGAAATAGTAACATCAATAGCAGTTTCTAGATAATGATCTAATTAGCACAAACAACAAGTTTCCACTAATGACTCTTGTTCTTCCAGCCCCTTCCTTTCAGCTCGCCTGTCATTATTGACTTCTCTGGCAGGGAGCAGCTATGCTCCCCCTGTCTCTAGAGCCAAGGCTTTGGAGGTTTGTTTACTGGCTGGCTTTGAATTACTTCTCCAGAGGATGTTTGCTCTGGAGCTTGGGCCGATGTGCGTGGGATGGCTGCATGCAGAAGGGGGAGGGAGGAAATTCAGCTGTTTGGCTTTTGTAGCTTGCTAGAGGCCTTGGGAAAGTTGTGCTCCTACTGCATGTCCCCAGTTGTAAAAATAAGGATGCTGACGTTGACCCACTGCAGTGGAGGGTGGGAGCTGACTGCTTGTGAAGGGCTTGGAAAGCTGTGAGTGAAAGATGCTTGACAGGAGCAAAGATTAGAGATTATTATTGGAGGAGCAGAAATCAAGCTGTTTCTGTCCATGCCCTGCCTGGCTATAAGCCTCATCTCTGCACCTCCCTGCCTCTCTCCCACTGAAACAGAAAGGCTCTTTCCTGCCATTAAGGCCCCAGCTTGACAAGTATTGACTTAACGCTGTCGCTTTCTCAGTTGTCGGTGGCCACTGTGCTGGCTGCTGCTTTGTCCTCAGCTGCGCGGTGGGCAGGACCCTTGCATTTGCCCATTTCAAAGGTGCTGGGAGCCTGCGGCTTCCCTGGTTTGAGATGCCTGGCAGGCGGTGGCTGAGGGGATCTGATCCCTGGCAGGCGCCCAGGGGAGCTGCGGCTGCTCATTCCCCGGGATGTGCGAGGTACGGCCGGAGCCACAGCCTGCATGGATGAGACTCGCCCGGACGAGAGAGCAGGGGGAGCAGAGGGAAGGTGGAAGAGTCGCTGCCCTGTCTCTCAGCAGTGCTGGGACCCTGATGCATGAGATTTGGCAATGAAAAGCTGTATTACAGCCTCAGGGCAAACATACTGTGTTGGGGATGAAGTGGAAACTCTTGTAGAGCTTGTTCCGGGTGGCTGGCTCTGGAGAAAGCCAGTGCTGGCGTGCTGCATGGGGATAACAGTCCCGGGGATGCCCATGCTCACCCATGGCTTGCAGCAGCTTAGTGTATCAATATTAGCCCAACTTGCTGAAGTAGAAAATGGAATTAGCTTTTTCCATGGCTGTTTGTGTTTCAGTAACTTCTTGGCAGGAGCTCTGAACCTGCGCTGGTGAAGAGATCTGAGATCAAGTTAGTTTTGGGTTTTTTTTCGTCTTAACCCCAAGAACACACTCTCCCCCAGGACCAGCTGTGCATTCGTACGCAGGGAGCACCCGTCCCTGTGGCACCAATAACACGTCTGGGGCTGCAGCTCTGCTGGCCAGGAATGAGGGATCCCACTTTGTTTCTGCGTTGAGTTTAAGGTTCTAGTAATGATGGTGAGAAGAGCAAGTCTCTGGAAGGCTGTGCTGTGATGGGGCGGGGGGGTTAACATGCATACAATCACAGAATCCTGGAGTATTTTTTTTAACTTGTTTCTTAACTGAAGGTCTTTCAAACCAGCTTTAGCCTATGCACCAAATCACTTTGCAGTGATGCTCTGCTCTGTGTGATGTCCCACTTCTATGTGCCCTGCAAATGAGGATTCGAGCCCACTTTGGTCCATAACATCACAAGTACCAAGTGTTTAATAACCAGGAATCTATCTGTAAGGCTGGCTTAAAAATCATGATACTTAATTATTTTGGATGGTTGTTTTTAAGTTTGTCTTCTGCTTGTTAAGGTTTCAGGGTGTCACTGCCAAATTTTGCTCTGCACCTGCAAGGGCTGGGACTCCCAGCACAGGATCAGGAGAGCTGCTGGATTCATCCCTTACTCCATGCACACATTCCATAGAGTTTTACTCTTTCTTTGGCCAGTGAGCTTTTCCTAGGATGGTCTTGCTCAGGTGCCCCAGTGTTTGTAAAGGGTGGCCAGCCTGCACGCTGGTGGAGCGGGCTCAGCCTCGCGTGTCCAGCTCTGACATCTCGCAGCTGCCAGTTGCTGCTGTGGCAGTCAGTTTTGCCGGGGCGATGGAGTGGGACCATGGCTGCACCACCTCAGCCTTGTCTGGGCGAAGGCTCTGCTGCTTACTGGGTTGTGATGGAGGAGATGCTGACTGGCATCATGAGCAGCCCACAGTCTAGTGACTCTCACTTACTAAACCCAATACAAACCCTGTAAGGGTGCAATTACTACAACATCATTATTGCTGACGAGTCTTGGGCTAAAATGGCTCTTCAGATTAAAAAAACCCTCAAACACACACATCCGTGATCCCCAGCCTCCCAGCCCCATATTCCCGTTGTTGTTCTGGCTGCTGATCTGCAATTCAGAGCCTCGCTTCTCCCAGCCTTGCCCTTCTGCGGAGCGGTGCCTCTGCTTGAACCTGCTGGGAACGGCTGCAGCCAGGCTCCGGAGTCTCAGATGCTGAAAGCTGTCAAGTGCACAGAGATGTTCTGGGTATTTTCAGCTGAGAATTTAGCTCTGCTCTAATGAAGCCATAACAGCCCACTAAAGAGGTTTTATTCAAATCAAGGTGTTCTCGACTAATCCCTCCTTGCAGCAGCTTCTGAGATGTCCTGTGTTTCCTGGGCTGTTTTTTTCTTTCTCTCCCTCTCTCTCTCAACCTTCAAAATCAACAAGGTTAAACTTGGAGGCACGAGAGCTCCCCAGCCCAGTCTGGTAACACCAAGGAGCAGAGACGTGGGTTGATGGAGCAGGCAGGACCTTCCCAAGCGGGCAGTGCTGCAGGGCCCAGGGCCCGGGCGCAGAGCGTGGTGCAGGCGATGGTCTCGCTGCGGTGCCCAGCAGCAGGCAGGCGGCTGAGGCTCTGGTGATCTGCAGGACCAAAGGTTCAAACCTCCTCCAAAGCACGGTTTCAGTGCCTGGCTGTGTCATGAGGAGGGGTCAGGTATTAGCGCTCAGGTGCGTGGCGTGTGGAGGATGCTCGGGGCTTTTGTAGCCGTGGTGGGAAGGGCAGCAGGAGCAGTTGCTGCTACCTGGACACTGGGGAAGTGCTGGAAGAGCAGCTGCCCAGGGACCTTCACCTTGAGGCGGCGCAGGGAGGAGTTTGAGAGCAGGACAGGCTGTGTTTGCACCCTCGTAATGGAAATGCTGCCTTTTGTGCAGTCCTGTGCGGGGCCGTGGGGGTCCTGCTCAAAAGGACTGATGCAGTTAAATGCAGGTGATTGCGTAGAACGCTGCAGGGTGGCCAGGAAGGGTCTGAGGGGGAAGGCAGGGCCAGGAGGGAGGATTTTAGCCTGGGTGGCTTTTGCCTTCCCTCCTTGGGCAGCTGCCGGTTCCTGGCAGAAGCAGCAGCAGAGGGTTCTCCCATCTGGCTCGCTCACGCTGCTGGAAGCCAGCAGACGCCAGTGACCAGCCTGGGTCCAGTGCCGCCGCGGCGGAGCTGCTGTCTGAGCACAGGAATGGCCACAGGCGGTCTCCACATCCCGAGTCATTTTGATGCAGCCAGCCTGTCTTTCCCTCTCTCCCAGAGGAGCTAATTATGGTGATGTTAATGAGGCAGAGGTGCTGATGCTGCCCAGGGTTTTGATGACTCTCCTCCAAGTTTTCTGCTACTTTTGCTGGAGTGACGAAGAAGGGCGGTTTGGAAGGAGAGGTGGGCAGTGGGCGCGCGCGGGCAGGCTGTGGGCAGCAGAAGGTCTGCCTGTCCAGGGTCGGCCGGGCAGTAACGGCCTCGTGCAGCCCCAGCACTGCTGTCCAGGCGGCTCAGCGGGTCAGCGTGCCCAGGCAGGGGCTGGCGAAGGGTTTTTCTGGGATGGCAGGGACGGTTTGGTGCCAGAATTCAGACAGCTTGTCCTCCTTGTCCGCAGAGGGACAGGGGTGGTGTTTTTCCCTGTGCTGAGTGAGCCTGACCACAGTCCTCTGCTGCGTCTGCCCTCCCTCCGGAGCTGCCTCGGTTCACGGGAGCATGTGTCCAGCCTGTTCCGCATCTCTGGTCCCAGTCAAATCTGGGCTCTGACCCTCAGTACACTGGCTGGTGTCAGAGATGGAGGACTAGCTGTGAGCGTTTGCTGCTACCTCCCACAGCGTCTTCTCCTTCTGGCGTCTACCGTGGCTGCAAATGCCCACATCAGGGCTGTGGCTCCTGGCCAAGTCCCGGGAGACCTGCGGGCCCTTGGACTCCCCTAGTGTCCAGCCCTCCCCCAAAACTGCGTGATGGGCGCTAAGACGGGAAGGTGGTGGTCAGCCAGGCCATGGCTGAAATGCTACTGGCAGTAGCATTTCAGATGATTTGTCTCGGGAGACAGATAAGACAAATATTCCTGTGTGCAGGTGGCCAGCATGTGCCAGGATGCTCTAAAAACTGGAAATGACTGAGTTGAGGTTCTGGAGCACTTATGTAAAATATCTAAATAAATCTTTAATATTTCTAATTGCAAATGTACATAAATTGCACGGCCACATCATTTCTTTGAACACCAACAACTTTCTCTGTACATTATTACATAGTTTAAAAGGAGCTGAAGGAGATTCAGCAAACACTTCCACTTTGCTTTTTTGTTTTTAAACATACTTACAAAAAAAAGATTTGTTTTTCTTTATAAGAGGATATAAAACATAGCGACTGCTTATCAGGAACAAGTATCAGCCTAAGCAGATATACAGAGAGAGGTATATCTTAAGACACAGTGATGTATGATAAAGGAATATGTGAACATGGAGACTGCACTCTGGGGTACCGGTAGCTGATGCAGAACCACATGGCATTTACAGCAATGTCACAGCTCAGGTGATCTGTGAAAGTCAATGCTTGAACGTGACACCCTTTTTCAAAGCGTGGTTGTTTCTGAATGTTGTGCAACACCCTCAAGATTGGATTTGGTTTGTAAAGCCCATCAGCTGCATGTTAGCATGCTGCTGTCGTCCTCCCTCTCCCCCCCCCCCCCCCCCCCCCGTGTAATTTTCCCCAAAGGAAAAGAAAAAGGCAACAGTTATCTGTGCAGGGTTAGAGCAGGGCTTGGCAGTTCTCACCAGCAGGGCAGGTGCCACACGTCCAAGCCTTGTGACTGAGCAGTCTCCTCTGGAATTGCCCTGAAGAGTCAGAGACCTACTTGGAGATGGGCAGCGTCCCTTCTGTGGCCAGTTGAGGGATCTCCTGCTGGCCACGAGGCCGCGCGCTCTGACCCACGTCAGGTCCCAGTGGCCAAGCTGGAGGCCTGGATTGCTTTGAACGCAAACCTTTGGGAAGGAGATTGACCCCTACAGTGATTGCGGGCGGGAGGGACGGAGTGCTGCAACGGGAGCCCTCCCGCCCGCCCCAGGGACAGTGTCACAGTTGTTCCCTTTGGACTTTCTGCTTCACGCTCTCCAGGCAAAGCTACGGGTTACGGACAGGGCAGTGACCTTGGTGGAGCTGCTGGGCACCGCTGGTCATAGGCGCTGCTTTCAGAAAGGCATCTCCCAGGGGCTGCTACCCCTTCCCTGGGATCGCTGGGGAAATGAGCCCCTTGCAGATCAAATCCGTGAGCCACACCTTGTGGCTGTCCTGGCCAAATGCATCAGGGCATCTCCCATCTCCTGTGACCAAAAATCCTCTCCTTGTTCATCACAGAACAGACCTCAGTGTGTTTTCTATTGCATCTGGGTATGGACATTAGTAACAGGGAAAAGCCTATGAGGGCTCTAACTTTGGAAATGATTGATTAGTTGCTGATTGCTTTCCTAGGAGAGCCTGTGATGCCTCGCTCAGGTCCACCAAGTCCCTTCTCCCTTTAGGAATATTTTTAGTAGCAGAACCTGTGTCCTGCACCCTGCAGTAACCTACGGGGCTGGCTGCCAGGCCAGAGGATTCAGCGTGTTCTCACAGTGCAATCAGTGCTTTACAACTGCAGAAGCAGAAAACAAAATCAACCAGACTCAAATGACGATGCAGAGGGACGCAGGACTCTTTGGATGGCAGCAGGATTTGCTTAAACTGGTGAGGGGCTGGTGACTACACTGTAGTATTAGTTGGCATGGGGAAGGACTTAGGTCCCTCCAATCTTTTGGCACTGAAGCCATAATCCCTGCCCAAAATGATGATACTTACAGTCTGTAGAGACCTTGGGCTACTGTTCAGTCCATTTCATCCCCCTTCACACAAAACTCTGCTCATTTTTCAGAAGTGTTCACTACAGTTTAACAAAACCCCAAATCAAAACTCTTAAAACAGAATCCTTGAGATGGACCAACCCTCAAATCTGGATCCCTGGCTTCTCTCTTCCCTCAGATCCCCAAAGTAAAGAGGCTGAAATCATAACCTGCGTCTGGATCCAGATTTGCTAGCTTGAATCCACCTCTCCAAAACAGCAGTGAGATACAACCAAATCCTGACTGAATAAGCAGCACCAGAAGTAAGTTACTATATACAACTGTTAGTGAGATAGATACGTTACAGTAAACACTGAAAACATTTACAAAAAAAATATTAAGACTTGTATTAAGATAAAAATCTGAGTGTTTTGTTTACACTTTGACGAGTTTGCACTAGAACAGCCTCTTACTGTAGAAAGCGCAAGAACGAAAAAGAAAATGGAGCCGATCACAAAACATTACGGACAGTGGTTGCTTTGCTCTGGTGCTGCAAGCACCTCTTGGGATTGCCTCTGGTATTGCTACGCCAGATACCAGGTCTGAGGCCACGTCGGGTAACCTGGCCACGCGGGGCTCGCGTGCGCTCACACGCTCTCGCTGGCTCCCTCGCGCTCGCTCACGCACACGTGTGCGCGCACACACACTCACACACACATAGATAAATGTACAGTTTATAAATAACAGAAACACAAACTGAAGTAACAGAACTGAACTGAGCCTGGATCTTAAAACCTACCCCCACACCTTTTTAGGGGAGGGTCACGTTTAGGTCCAGTTGTTGACAGTTGCGGGGGAAGGAGACAGGGAAAAAGGTGGTGGTGGGGGGGGGAATCTACTGTAACGAGACTTTGTCCTGAATTTCTTTTCATACTGGCTCAGGAAACTAAGCAACAACTCCAGAAGGTGTTGGCACTGGAACTTTTAAGATTTTAGTAACTCGCTGTGGAAGGATTTAAGCATTCCTGCTATTTCAGCAGAACAATATGTGTTCAGTAATTTGCAAGTTTGAGGTTAACCAGGAGTTTCTGACAGATCGGGGCAGGGGGGGAGCAGTGCCTTGGCTTGTGGTTGAGAAGATTAAGATGTACTGTGCTTAGCTTCAGTACTAAACAATTGTTTTGTGGGTGTTTCTTTTTTCCAGCTCTTACGGAGAGCACTGACTGCATCCCAAAATTACTTCCGTGTATGAATGGAAACATGTTGCTGGTGGGGCACCTGCCCCCATGCCCTGTTAGCGTTTCCATTCCTCTATGTTACTTCTCTCTTGAAAAACTTCCGTCTCTCGCAACACAAATATTTTGGAACTCAAAAACAATCAGCTCTAAACATACATGTCAGGGCAACAGCAGTTTAAAATAGTCTTTTTGCAGGGTTCTTATAATGTGTTTGACTCTGAGACAATGGCAGATGTTAAGTGTACGTACCCAACGGTTCACAGTACCCTGTATATTCCTAACCTGTCTGGGTCTTTCTCCAGTTGTAACCTTGTCAGTTTTGTGAGGTTCTTCAAAGCCATCTGTGCTAGTCTCCAAAATTCAAAGGTGACTGTACTTGTCATAAATACTTAGTTATTACTTTTCTCTGAGGAGCTCCGTTTGGGGTCTGCTGTGTGACTGCACCACTCTGCAGGCGTTGGCGGGCTGTGGAGACCTCAGTGCAACACGTTCGCTCCTCCAAGGACCAAGCCGCACCGGGCTTGGCCCAGGGCTTCCAGGGAACAGAAAAACGTTTAGGAAAAAAAGCATCTTTAATTTTGAAAACAATTGCATGTGGAAGAATGCTGTTAATGAGCCTTACGGCTGTGGGGCAGCATGGCAATGCGGAGCTTACTGGCAAACAGTGTCCTGCTCAGGCAGCCTAGGTAGTGTGAGGCTGGAGACGGTACCTAAGCTGTGCAGAGCTCAGTGAACATCCTAGTCCCTTTGACTGTACATTTACACATGGCAGGAGGAGCTAGGACAGGCGTTGAGCAGTGTATTAAACTTTAGTGGGAGAAATAGGCAGATGTCCTGTACACTGTACACTGTCATCCGTATCTCAGAGAAATCTCTCTGGCTCTTGGTACGAGTGACCTGCTCTGAGAGTGGGAGTCATGAAGTACTAACTTAAAAAAACACAAACCAACAAACACACCGTGGCGGCAGGTCAGCGGCACAATCCCCCGTTAAGGAGGTGACCCCTCCGCTGAGCACAACGTGTCTGAATGTGCCGAATCTGCGTGTTTCAGCAGTTAGGAAAGTCTAATCCTGGCTTATGCCTGCACAGTGCTCCTGACAAGGGGGCTTTCGGTGGTGGCTGCTGTTCTTGTTGGTTACTCCCTTATGACCATGTTTTACATTCTTCGAGCCGGTTAATTTCCATGCAGTGCTCATTCCCAATTTAAAGAGGACAGTATTCCAGAAAATGGGATCTTTTTTTTTCTAATGCATACTGTGAAAGAAAAGAAATACAATTACCGATCTTCATGGTTCTTCAGGGCTTTTTCTTGTTTCTTTGTCTGTTTTTCTCCCCAGAAATAGTAAAAAATCTCTGCACAGAGCATTACATCCCCACAACGAACCCTCTGTCAAGCAAGAAGCTGGCCATTTCACGTAGCCCCTCACTCCCCCTCTACCACAACGGGCACCAGGAAATCCAGCCCCTGTACCTCATTCACAGCTCGGGGACCAAGCTCAGGCAACATTTACTTTATTCTGTGGCTAGAAGTATGCGCGTGGGGACAGTGCACTGGGGCTATTGCTTACAATGACTCTTCCCCATTACTTGTGAGAGAGCAGAAGCTGTAGAGAGGAATCAAGTCGCCATTCTCCGGGTGCCAGCTCCTCCCTCCACTTGCGTGCCAGAGCCTTGGGCTTGCTCTGCTCCCCTGGGCTGCCCAGGGACCCCCAGGAGCCCCAGCAGTACCAGTCATGCCCTGCTCCACTGCCCTGCCACCGTGGTTCCCCACGCAGCACCCCTTTGGCTACCACATCGCACAGAGTGCGCCCTGACCTTTCATCTGGACTGTGCTCCCTATATGGGTGGAGTTATTAAACACTAATTAGCTGCGTAAATGCCCCGTGGACAGTCACCCGCTGTAAAAGTCAGTGGCCTCACAAAAGCCACATAAGGAAAAAGGCGGCTGGGCTCAGCTCGGGGTTTGCTTTGGGAGAGGGCTGTGCTCCAGGGGGAGTCACAGGAGGAGCGGGCCAAGCTTTGCTGCCATCCCTCGTACGGCTACATCCAGCAGCACACTTTAACTGGACTTACTGGGCCATTGCCTGCTGCAGGCTCTGCCCAGCTCCCTTTATTTCGCTTACTGCAATGCCAAGGACGTTATTCCTTGCTGGGAGGGGTGAGGCATATCCTTTGGGCAGTTTAGAAGGAAAAGGTTACTTTTGTTTAAACATTAAACACTGATTTAAATCCAACAGTGACAGCGATTCTCAAATATATGTTATTTCCTTATGCCACTCATCTCACACTCGATCTTTCCGTCCCCTCAATGTGCTGGCATTAGCATCTCCCACAAAGGCTCAGTCAAGCGCGCCGTCCGCAGTAAGGAGCTGGTTTCTCTGGGGGGAGAGAGCAGCCGTTCTTTGAAGCCGCGGCTCACACCTGCTGCTGCACGGTCTCTCTGGCCAGGCCTCCTCTCCTGCGGCAGCGCCCTCCACGGGTTAACAATTACTGCTGTTTCTGAATTCTCCATTCTCTGTAATCTGCAATTTAGTTGGGTTTGTGGGGGAGATCCCATTACGTGTCTGCATGCTGTACCTCTCTTTCAGCTGAGTAAGGGCACTCATTAACCGTGCGTTGGCAGCATCCAATGAAGCAATGCGTTTCTCCTGCAAACAAACAGGCAGAGGGGAACAGTCAGTGGAAAGGCATGGAGACTTGTCCCTCCGTGATGCCAGGGCTTGTCCTGACACAGCGACCCAGAGGCCTCTTGGACCAGGACCTTTCTCTTTGGCTTTCTTAGGTGTGGGGTTTTTAAGTGCTCAAAGAAGGGCAGCATTTTTTCAAATCCACTGCTATTAGCAGGGCCACAAATGTACTTTGCCTGTGCAATGAGCTAAATTCATTTTAGCATCCTGAAGAAAATGGAGGTAACATGGTTTCTCTAATTCTTCAGTTATACAGAAATTCATTGTACTGTTTGCTCTAACTGCAGCTGTTACAAAGATTACAAGATTCCTTTTCTAAAACCAAGCTCTCCCAAGATAGTTATTCCTGTCAGTGTTTAGTTGATTTTTGTTAGTGTAAATTAATAGTTCAAATGACTTGTGGCCTCCCAGGGTGGCTTTGATGGCAACTCTTACCAGTTACAGTATTGTAAGGACGGGAGCAAGAGCTTCCATGTTGCAGCCTGATTCTGCCACTCCTGCTCTTTGACACTGAACAAGTCATCATCCCTCTCTGTCTGCCATTAGCACGAAGGAACAGAACCAACTCAGAGGGGCACAGTAGTTTGCTTGTGTGTAACTTTGAAGGTCCATGTATGGATAAGTCTAACGCTATTGTACAGCCTGAGATGACAAAAAGAGAACAGTTTAGACTGCCTCATGGTAAAAGCCTCACATGTAACACAGAAAATGGCAGGAGACAGGACAGCCTGTCGAGAGCTGCTGGCAGGCTGCAGTCTTCACCGCTAGCACCTTACGGACGCCCCTGTATCTGCTAGGCTTTGCTGGAGTGCAGAAAGGAGTATGGTGATTTACTAGCTTTGAACAAATTACTCTACAGAAAAACAGTGATTCTTTTTACAAAGTTACTACTGTCTCATCTCCTTTTTAATTAGCTATACAGTAAATTAGTCATGAGTAGTGACTCACAAGTGATTAATAGGGTTGTTAAAAGTAAGCCTAGAATATACTATCACCTAGCCACAACCTGTAGGAAGGCCTAGCTGCTGAGAAGATGCTGATCTCTGCCTAGACAAATTAAAAGATTATGGACCGTATTTTCAGATTCTCTTTTCCAAGCATAGTGTTTTGCACCCATCATCTGATGCTCCTCTGCCATTGTAATCCAAAGGAATAACTGCGCTTCCCAATCCTGCAAGCCGCAACCCAAAGGCTGAAAAAACACGTTGGCTTTGCTCTGGCTAAGCTTTGTGTTTGTTCCTTGTATCCAGGTCCTGCAAGCACAACTGGAACATGAAGCACCAAGCAAAGCTCTGGGGACCTCAGACTGAGCCAACAAGGGTATGATCCTTCCACAAACTGACTGAAACATGGGCATGATCCTTCCACAAACCTCCCCCCCGCCATCCTCTGTGTCACCTGCCAAGTTCCAAGGCTGGAAACAGCTGTACGAATGCAAATGCTGTGACAGTAAATCGCATCCTGCTGAAGTCTGAACGGCTCTGTCGCTGACTGCAGCTTGCTGCTGACTCACCCATGTGCACAGTCTCGCCGTGCTTGAGCTGGCACTGCTGCATGGCAGGGAGGCTGCACGTTGGCAGACTCACCCTGGTATTGGGGACTCACCTGTGCATCAATAATCTTCTGCTTGGAATCCACGGCAGCCTGCATTTCTGCATGGTCCTTCTTTAACTCCTCCTCAACTGACATCAGTCTGGTAGCCAAACGGACAAGAAAAAAAATTAGATTTGTTGGGCTCTGCTAAGCCCAGATACTAGTCTCATACATGTCTAAATCAGCCACCCAGAGTGAACAATACAGATCATGTCCTCATTTAGTCCTTGACACCAAGGAAGCAAAGAGGTGACGTACATCTCTGAAGCGCATACATAGGAAGAGATGTGCAATACCAGAGAAGCTAGTCTACAGATGGAACTGGCCTCACATAGCAGCCCCCATCATCCATACCAGGTCAAACCGTCTCATCTGAAATTGCAATGCTGAGGCACACACAGAGATCCTCCCAGGACCCGCAGTTGTGCTTTTGAGCACAAAGGAGACAGAGTCATTGGCGCTACCTCTTCTTACACACAAACCAATAGTTTAGAATCAGTCTTTTTTCTGGCTCTTACTCTTCTCTAGAGCTCTCTATAGCAGACTGTCCCAAAGCTTAAGTGATACAGAACAGTGAAGGCTGACCCATTTATGTGGGCTGATTAAAAGCATTAAGTTGGCTTGGCTCAGGTAAAGGTGAAGCTAGCTGCACTGGAACAGTGTATGTGCTAGACAAACGTAAACACCACATCCCACTGCGTGGGAGAAGGGGATTTATAGTTAGGAGTAATGGGATGGTGATGAGATCTTCAGCAAAACATCAGGAAAAGAACATTTTGATCTTTACATCTATCGCTCATATGAACAGAAGACCAAGCCTGCCAGAGCCTCCGAGAACTGGGGCAGGCTGCCAGCTCTCCCCTCCTGAAGTTTTGCCTTTGTCAATCAGGAAAATGTCAGGGTTTTTCCTTGTCCCAGGTTAACACTGATGGGGGGACCCAAAGAGTCAGTGCTTGAAATCCCCTGCAGGGGCTGTAACCCATAAGGGCAGGAGTGAATAAATGCTGGAAAACCCACATGGGAAACCTGCCTGCAGCTCCAAAGAAACATGATTCTCCAGAGTGGGGATTGGCTCTAAATGCCAGCCAGGCTGCATGCCTGTCATCTCCAGCACTCCCATCTCCCCTGTACCTGCTGATGATGCCCTTCATCTGGATCTCCTTATCCTCCTGCTGTCTGCGGAGCCGCTCCTCACTCTCCTCCAGCCTGGCCTGGTACTCCAGCATCAGCTTCTGCGTTGTTTCCTCCTGGCATTTGAAGCGAGTCTCATATTCCTCCAGCTTCTTGTTGGAGATGCGAAGCTTGTCCTGCAGCACCACTAGGTCCTGCTGGTACTACAGCACGCAAGGACAGACACAGGAGGAGAAAACACATGTGGCATGTTACCTAGTAGGGCTTTGCCCTTGCCAGGGTTTCCCCGTAACCCAGTTATGCCCCTCTCCTTGCATTAGACTAGCTGCAAACCCGTATCAGATAACCCCGCTTGCCGACACCTCCTCTTCAGTCTTCTCCACACTGCGCTAGGAGCGATGCTGCGTTCCACTGGGCAGGCAGGTCACTGGCAGGTTCAGAGAATGGGTTGTTAGCAGAGTCTGGCATTTCACATGGGGAATGCAGGTTAGAGTGAGTGAATGGCAAACGCATCTGGCATCTTCCTCACACTAACAGCGCAGGGCTAAACGCAGGCAGGAGAAGCTGCACTGGTGGGATTTTGGGTTTACACAAGCTCTTCAGTCTACAACGATAAAGGTGGGCGCTTTGGACGTGCTGGAAGCCAAGCACGAGCTGTTAGTGCTGCCTGCCTCCTGCCAGGCAGCAGGCTCTGCAGCAGTGACAGACGTAGGCACTGCTGTCTCGGCACAAAGTGGTCACCCTCCATCAAGGCGAGGACAACTCGCTGGCGTGAGCAGGGGCAGTGAGCACTACTGCCTTTTGGGGTGCAGGATTTTAAACAACACGATCAGATGTCAAACCAGGGTTCCATCCGAGAAGAGCTGCTGCATGAAGCCAAGACCCCACAGTTGTACTGTTCATTCAGGTGAAGCTAAAAATCAGCAGCAGAATAATCACATAAAGCAATTAAAAAAATTAAGAGCTTTCTAACTCAGTAAAACTGGGTTCAGCTATTGCAGAAGCACAGCATTCAGTACAACTTGCTTTGCTAAAGGAAAAGCCAGTGTGTAGCTGTACAAAAAAACCCAACTTTAACTTCAAAAAAATTATCTTTGGAAATTTTCTTTAAAAAAAAAACCCCTCAACTGGAATAACCTTTGAATTAACATGCAGCTGATAATTTGACAAGCTGCTTTTAAAGAGTCAGATACGGGAAAAAGACTTCGATGTGAGTCATGAAGTCTGTTACAAAGCTACAAGTGTTATTCATGAATTGACAGAAATGCACTTAATTGTGTCTTGACTTGGCTAGCTGAAAATACAGCCTTCCCCTCTGGCCATTGCCACGTGTGTAAGCACTCAAACGATGGACTTTTACTTACTTACTTGGTTGTGTCCCACTTTTGGGGAGTTTCACCAGCAGATCAGCTCGTGAGAGGGGAACACAGGCAGGCTGCTGCCCGTGTACCGGTCAGCTGGACCCCCCCGCCCATGTAAATCCACGTTGCTTTCCTAGTATCACTCCACTAACTGACTGGCTGACAGCAAAATTAACTGTAACGCCCAAGGATTGAAAATTTCTGATGCTGATGGCCTTCCTAAATTGCCAAAGTATTCCAGCCATGGCTGGCAGATGGGCAGGACCGCTGAGCTCCTTCTGCCTGGGCAGGGACAGACACAACAGATCCCTCTATTTTTCCTTTAGCAAAGCTTTTACTGCAGCACTGAAACGACACAGTTTGCACACATAACCTGGAGCGATGAGGGAACACAAACGCCCATACAGTTGCACAGAAGCACTAAAGTCAGACAGAAGGGAGTTGCTTGAACAGGAAAGATTAAATACCTACCCTAACCTTAAAATAGGAGCAGCATAAGTGAGCTCAAATGATAGCAGGAGAGGCCTCAGAGACGGAAGGAGTCGCTCCTGTCTCTAGAACATTTGTCTCATTCTCGGTTACCATTCATGTCTTACAGTAATGGGGAGAGAGATTATGCTAATGGTGATCTTTAATGTCAGTGACTGATGTGACAGCAAAGTAACAAAAGATGCTGCATGGGAATGAGACAGCAGGCTCCTGCGAGGTGGGGGCTCCCTCTGAACTTGGGACAGGGACTAGTTTGCTGCAATACCGTCAGAGTTCGTAATCCTACCATTGTCTACCTTGAGCAGGACCTGTGCTGGCGAGCCCCTCCCTGCACAGGACGGGGTGAGCCTGGCACGTCCTGGGGGGCAGCAGCCTCTTGGGCTGGCACAGAAATAGAGCAGTCCCTGCGAGTGCCCACCTGGTAAAAGCTGAGCCCATTTCACAGGAAAAGGTGCCAGGAAGGGGATTAGTGACAATGCTTGGCATGCACCGTGTCCATACCGGAGGGCCATCTGCCTGCCTGCGGGAGCTGGCAGGAGTGAGCTGGACAAGGCCAGCACACATTTCTTAGTGTGTGGTCCTTCGGCATTTCACCTCACTCCACTTCCACTGCAACAGCAAAGCTTGCCACTGTTGTTCTCCGTTGCAGCCTCGAATGAGCACTGAACCCTTTTAGAAGCCCTTCAGTGACTAAATGCAGCAATAACCCAGTGCACGATGCACCAGTCTGACAACGCCTTCTCTTTGATTTGCTGCCTACCGGTGTCTCTGCTTAGGTGTTAGGCAAGATTTCTATACCTCTGCACACAAAGTCTGCTAAACATGTACATTTTTCTGTCAGCTGCTCTGATCAGTACATGTCTGTGTACTTTCAGGAATACCCAAGGAGCAGAAAGCCAGTAAGAAATGGGCTGAACTCTCACAAAACTCTGCTACGCTCTTCCTGGGGCAGCTGGGAGCCGTTGCCTTGTACCTCCCAGTCCCTATGATACCTGCCTTTGGCATTTCACTTGAATTTAACAGGTGACAGTCCCAAAATGATACAGCACAGCAAAATGAGAACAGGAAGGCTATCGTAACAAAAACAGAAACATGTCTGTGCTGGAAAAACAGGAAAGAGGCTCAGGGAGGGTGATGTCTGCAGTTCTGTGGGACTGGGTGGTAACACAAAGCTGGTGTGACAGAGGAGAAGCACATTGAGGAAACGTCCCAAATGCTAACTGTGCCCAACTGCAGTGGTCCTGGCAGAGCCAGGCTGCCGAGAAAGCACCTTGCAGAAGCAGCAATCAGCAAACATGGGATCTTCTCAGCTCTTGACTGCTGGATCCTTACTTCTAACCGTACTTTATCACCCCTGGCCAGGCCTACTCTGTCTCTTCCCTGCTTGTCTCACCGCAGGCTCATCTGGGAAGGAGGGGACATGAGCATCACCCTCTGCTTCGCGAGCAGGACAGGGCCTCTCCGGGACAGTGGGCTCAGACCAAATACTCTGGAACCGACTTCCTGACAGACCCCCGGACTGGCCAGGCCCTAGTCTGTGTGACACAGCCATAAGCTCAGGGCGATGTCACTGCACCACTGAAGTCACCCCAGGCCCCGTGGTGTCTCCGAGACCAGAATCTGGACTTAATGTTTAGGTCTGTTTACAGCCTTTTGATATGGAAGTTGCTTCTTGCTAGATGTCCCTGTTGTGAGGCACGAGGCTGCCTGTACCTTACTCTCATCACTTTTATAGGTGTGCTTAATTCACTTTTTAAGCTCTTTTTCCCTACAGCCAGACGGAGTAGGAATGGGGGAAGTAACAGGCACTGGCTGGTGTCAGAGTTTGTTGCAGAGCAGCACCAGCACTTGACTCCTGGCTTCTGTTTTTCTTACTTGCCTTCATCAGAGGGTAATTCCAGTCACTGAGTGTGTGAAAACCTCCCAAACCTTCCCCAGAATTGCCCTGTGAGGCTGAGCAGGGCAAAGAGCAACCTGACACCCCTCTCTCCTGGGCAGGGACTGCCACACAGCCCACCTTGTCCCCAGGGTGCTCAGATGAACGACATTCAAGGAAATCCTCTCTCTATTTAGAAACTTGTTTCAATCCAATCAGGTTTTACCTTTTCTGCTTGGCTGAGCTCGTCCTTATTCCTGAGCTTATCCCTGTGCTTGGAATCTGGGTCAATGCTTTCATCTTCTAAAAACTGCATGTTCATATTCAAAAGCCAAGCAGCAGTGCGGTCCAGGGCATTGGGGTTCACAGGAGAAGGGGCCTACAATGAAACATACAACCATAACAAAAGAAAAACCTGTAACAGAAATGGTCATGAAGCTGGTGAGAGAATTTCCTTCCAAGCAAGCCCTCTCCCCTACTGCTCAAACAGCAACGAACAAGTCTGAGCTACCAGAGCAGTCAGGGCTGGGGGGTAAGAACAACTCCTATTCTGCATCTGCACATGATTTTAGGTCAAACAGCCTTTGATAGGCCAAAGTCTTCCCTGTGCCACCCCCACAGAACAGACGTACAACGGCACACTGCAGTGGGGTCCTGCTGAAAGTAGCGGGCCCAGGTTTCTGAGCAGGTCCTGTCACCTCAGAAGGACATGACCCGAGAAGGCGGCGAGCTGCAGGCAGAGTGGCTTGACGTGGTATATTCACTCCGCAAGCAGAGATTTCACTCAACTCTTCAGCATCTTTTACTGAGCCATCCTTTTCCTCGCTGGGGAGACGTCGTACAGATAAGACCAGCTCTGCAAACAGAAACGCTACTTTTGGTCACGCAGGTGCCTTCTTGGAAAAGAAAGGTTTCTTTTTGGCTGAGACTACGCTTAGGATGCTGGAGAGGTCTAAATGCTTGGTATCTTAGTAGTTCATCTCTAGGTTTGTTCATGTAGCTATGGGAGCTCAAGGAGCAGTGCTGTTCCACAGTCAGAGAGCTACAGACACAGCTGCTGCTTTTCAGTCCTAGCCTGGGCAGGGACTGCAAATGGCATTGCCTAAATATTTTCCAACCACATTACAAGGTTGAGGAAGTGAATCTCCAGCAATTTCTCCTCCATCCTGGCTCATTACAAACTGCAGTAAGCAGTTTCTTGGATGAACACAAGGGATCTCGATGACTTGGTCAAGGGAATTCAAGATAACAAGTCAGAAATGTCGGGCATTTTCTCCTTCATTCAAACCTCTGGACAGTAAAGAAACCCAGTCACCGGCAAGAAGCAGAACAGGAGGTTCTGTACGCAGAAGGAGTGGGGACTGGTTTAGTCACCTCACTGGGGTTGGGGGCTTTCTCACGCCATCTTCCATCTACTTCCAGAATTTTAAATCAGAAGTTTCAGACTCAGCTCATGAACATCACTTGCTATAAATCCTCCCCTGGCTTGTGGCTTTCTGCTTTTTCTTGCATCTCCAGCTCGGGCACGGCACCTGTGTTGGCTGCTCAGCATTTCTGGCTCCAAGGAGCAGTGGCCACCCGGGTTCATTTCAGCAGCGTAAAGGCCACTGGTAAAGGATGTCAGCGAACAGAGCTCAGCCCACTGTGCATGAGTCCTTCTGCCTCTTTCTTCCTTCTCTGAAGAAGTAAAAAAGGATATCTCGTCTGGCCTGGGACAGTTTGGAAGTCAGTTCAGCAGATGAACTTACAGAAGTAGAGGAAGTGCTTCTGGCTGGCAGGAACGAGGTTCATGGACTTCTACTAAAATGGCCACCAAATGGGATTTCTTTGTTCTCAAACAGCATTTAGTACCACCAACCATGAGCAAGCAGCTTCATTATGGTCTACAGATGCTGCTAACACGTAAGTAAAATGCGCAGATTAAGGGTAGGAAAGGCATTCTGAGGACTTCAGGTCTTGAGAGAAACTTTGAGAGGACAATAGGGGTGGGTGGAGGAAAGATCTGCAAACACAACTTGGCCAGGGCTTTCCGAAGGTCACCCAGAGTTCACTGTTGTCTTTCTGGAGGAAGCTGCTACCGAACAGGCTGCTGCTGCTTGCAGAGCTCTGTGCCCTCTGTACCTAATGAGTATTGATCCACATTATACAAATGCTGCTACATGGCATGCTTGCTAATGTCAGCGCTTATGAATCAATATCGTATGCACACAACAGCTCCAGATGGGGCTGATAAAACAGCCTTCAATGGGCAGCACTGACAAAGGCCTCCACAGCTGCCTTGTAAAGGAAAGGTAGTTACACCAACTCTGTTGCTCTTTCAACACCGTACTGCTGAAAAGGTGCCTTAATACTGTGCCTGGGCTGAGATGCAGCGAGCTCTTGCCAGTTGTCCACATTCTCTGGGTTTGCATTACTTTTAAAACTCTTCCTTTAGGCACTGAGAGGCCCTACCGTGTTAATTTTCTATAGGGTTAGCTCTGAAATGTAGAATGAATAAATGAGTGCTAGAAAAACAATTCATCCATGCCAGTAAAACCAGAGGGCCCTGGGTCTGTGACCTACTGCTTTCAGTTTTAGCACCACAAATAGCAAAACTTATTTCTGTGCAGACCAGCATGCAGTCTGGGACCTGAATCACTGCAGAGCTCTGCACAGCAGGAACTTCACTCTCCACGGGGAGCACACTCCTTCCCTACTGCTTTCAGCTCCCCTGAAGCACTTACAGGAGGGTCTCGCAGAGCAAACAAATAGGAGCGTCCAGGAGTGCCGTGGCTCTGCTGGGACAGGAGCTGCAGCAGGGAGACTCTTAGTCACAAGAGAAGATTAGGGCCCGGTCCAAGTCTGGGAGATGGCGCGGGGTTGACTATGGCATGGGATGAATGCCTGGGCATGGAGAGGCAAAGCAGTGACAAGATGGTAGCGCAGGACAGAGGCATGGCTGCCATCGCCCTCGTGTCTCTGCCACCTGCCGCCCTGCGGCAGTCACACGCCAACGTGCCACGCAACGGAGGAACACAGGGAACGAACACTGGTCTGCGTCCCCTTCCCTGGAGGGCCTCCGTCTCAGGCCATGCTGGGTGCAAGAGCCGAGGCGCATCCCCACATGCAACGCCGCCACGGGGTCAGCACTGATGCGCTAACTCAAGAGCCGCAGTGACGTCCCCTCCCATTGCAGCAATGCCCACTGGCCGGTTTCTTCTCCAAGTCCGCGGGCTGAGCCCTGCCCGGCCCCTTCAACGCCCAGAGCGGGTACGGCCCCCAGACTCACCTGTTTGTGCATCGTGCGCTGCTTCATCTCAGGGCTGTCGCCCTTGGAGGAGGAGGACTGCTGCCGGAGGCGGGCCCCGCTGCCAGGCCAGTCTGGCGAGGAGGACATCATGCTGCCGCTGGAGGGTCGCTGGTACTGAACAGTGTTCAGCAAGGAGGGCGGCGTCCGGCCCCGGGTGACAGGCGGGGGCGGTGGGGGCGGCTGGTCTATCCGCCTCTGCGGTCCCGCGCTGTTTTGCCGCGGCATGGTGGGCTGGCCGCCCTTCTCCGTCAGCGAGAGCTGCCGGCGGGCCAGCTCCCCTGTCCGGCGGGCGAAGTCCTCGCTGGCGGCGGGGGCGGCGAAGCCGTGCTTGTTGGCTGTCAGCTCCTCGCTGTTGCTGTGGGAGCTGAGCGAGCTGTGGCACTCGGAGCCGGAGTCGCCCAGGCCGCGGGGGGAGAGCGGCAGCCCGGCGGCCATCTGGTAGACGGGGTTCTGGAAGGAGAGGGGTGCCAGGAGCTGGGGCCGGCCGGGCGCGCTCTCGCCGCTCGGCGTGGTGGGGGTCTGGCCCACCCGGCGCACGGTGGCCATGGCCGTCACGCTGTTCTGCTGAGTCCGTGCGGTCCATACGCCCTGCAACTGCCCGAGGGACGACTGACTGTCATTGAGGGAGTCAGCCGTGCCAGGCGCGTTGGCCCCACTGTCCAAGAGCCGATTGTCCTGCAAGTCCACCATGGACAAACTCTTGCTGCCATTAGACATCTGCACGTCGGGCTCATTGGCCTCTGAGTAACTGGAGCTTCGGGCAGGCGAGGGCTGGGCCCCAGCAGACCTTGTGACAAAAAACAAGTCCTTGTTTTCAGGGGTTGGAGATGGTAACCGTGTGAAATCTATCAGACTGCGGGGAAGTCAGTGCATAAGGAAGAGGAGAGGAAAACAAAACAAAAAAGAAGAGTTGTGAATGCTGCACCGGAGCAGAAAAAACGAAATCACTCAGAAGAAATCAGCGTGGCGCAGCTGTGCAGGACGGGGACGTAACCCAGCCGCTGCGGGCGCAGAGGCAGGGCTGGCCCGGCCGGGTCTGCCTGCGGGGAGGGACAGTGCGAGGGCAGCGGGGAGGACAGAGGGGTGCAGAGGAGCCCTGGGCCAGCCCTGCAGGAGCGGGCGGGTGTAGGCAGGCGAGCGAGGGGCGTGCGGATGCGCGGTGAGAGCGCTGTGCTGTGCAGGAGGCATCACAGACACGCTCCGGGGGGCTCCGCGCCCCCGGCTGGATCTGCTCATCACGCTGACAGCACGTGTCACCCTTTCTGCTTCCAACCGGCTGTATCCACGCCACTCTCACGTCCCCTGCTCTGTACCTGGGCAGTAAGCTCCTGAGGGCACACTGGCCAATATTTGTACAGGATGGAACACCATGGGGGCCTGATCCACACTAGGCCTCCAAGGGTCAGACAGAGAGCTCTAACAGCAGAGCTAAAGCCTAGCAACTGAAGGTTATCCACCCATTCCTCCTGCTGTAACAGACATTCATGCAATATTGATTTCTTGGGGATATGAAGAAAGAGCTTTGCAGTAGCTTAATGTGAAGATACTGCTGATCAAAGATGGTGCGTTGTAAGCAAGTATTTGGGTGAAAGCATGTTGTCAGAGATCCTCCATACCATTAAATTTAAATAATTGTACCTCACGCTGGGAAGCATTACAGATGAAAGCTCTGATTAGAGCAAGTCCAGCGCCATTGCTGCCTTTCATTCCTAATTAAACTGTTAAATATTACGTAGTTTCCACTTACTGACTATTTTACTAGCACAGTCTTTCCATTTGTGTGGGCTTCATTTCATTTTCCACAAACAGAAACATTATAGGTCTGGAACAGAGTCATCTTCCCCATGAATGAAACTCCTTACATAATTAGGCCAAAAAGTAAGTTAGGTGATGGTGTCTGTGAATCACTGCTCATCATTAAAAACACCCGGTATTATAAAAACTGGACAGAGTAGACTGGAATTCATTGTTAGGCCTTCTACAGTTTGGCAACTCTTAGAGAAATGTCCAGATTTGGATCTCAGTGAATTCAGCACATATATACCCTATGTCTTACAAAGACGGATAAGGCCAATCCCATAAGTCTTGCATACTCAGAGACCTAATGAACTTAATGGCGATACCCATCACTTTGAGGTTAGCACAAACAAGCCCTCAAGTCCTCAAAGGATGAACGTTTTACTTCTGCAGCCATATCTCAACAGCTGGGACCAGAACCGCCAAGTTCTTCATTTCCCAAGACCACATCCCCAATTTTGGCTCTTAAGCGACCCGGCATGGAGCCACGTGCTTGCGCTACCGCCCACTGCTTTGTCTAGATTCAGAGCTGAACTACATCCAATATCAGTTCTGCGACTGGAAAGCCTAGTCAATGGATCAGGCAACTCCACACTACACCCTGTCCTGTCTGTCCCTGCAGGTGCTCAGGTTTTGGCAGTAGATGAATAGTCAGTATTGCCCTGGTCTGTGGCCAGGCCACCTTTTATGCTCTTACCCAGATAAGTCATTCTCTATCACCATTTTCTGTAGCCCCGCAGAGATGCTGTTGCCAGCGTTGGGCGTGGATGCGGTGTGATCAGCTGTGACCGAGACCTGCACACAGGTCGGGTTACTGAGTGCCGAGTTGACATCCCTCAGGATCCGAGGCAGAGGCCCCAGTTTTGTTGCAGTGCCCTGAGCAGAAAAGAGAGCAGAATTACTACCAACATCTTGTATTTTACTACCAATATCTGTATTTTTGCTAGAGAACTGTGGGCTTTGCCAGTTGCTGGACAGTCTCTTCAGTGAATCACATTAACAACATTCATTTTCTCCATCATTTATCCCCACCGCTGAGGCTACAGGATGTACCAGAACATGTGGCTTTAGAAGCCATTTGCTGCTGTGGAGCAGAGGAAGAAGCATGATTAACAAAGCTCAGATACAGAAGATGACAGCTATAGCCAAACCTGGTCCAGGCCTCTTGACAAAAGTCCTTTTAATTTAAAAGAAACCTTTTGAATCTGCTGGGACAGACAAAATCCTGGTGTTCAGCAGCTGTGCCTTCTCTTCCCAACTGCCCCTCCATCCCCACCCCCCAGTGATAAACAGCAGAGGAGGGAAAGAGCTATACTCACCTGCCTCAAAGAAGGACGTAAAGAATGAGCTACTTCTGCAGCATGTGCAAAGGCTGGGGAAGTGCTACGGGTTAGTAACAGCTGTGCTGTGCACAGATATAGCTAATGGATTGATACCTGCTGGACATGGGGAGGTGTGAGGTGTGGTACAGATGCCCAGCACTGGCCAACTGCGCTTCCCCCAAAGCCTGCCCCTGCAATCCCCCCGGATACCTGCTCTAGTTGAGAAATGACTTCCCAGAGTAGCGAGTGCAAAGTGGACAGTTCCCGGCCCAGGTCAATGTAGCCTTCAAAGCCAGCTGTGTTTGAGATGGTTTCGGGATTGGAAATCTCCAGCAGAAATCTCTGCATGTTAGTCCATTCATGTTCCAGGAACTGATTCATAAAGGACATGTATTCCTCTTTGCTGCCAAACCTATGAAGACAGCATTACAAATTTCAACTAAATCCTGTCAACAGAAGTGCAGTCAACAGAACGGGTAGGTACGTACGCAGGTAAGAATGCCAGAGCCTTCCTCTGGCATCTGAACCCTTCAAAGTCTTTGGGATCCCCAGGTTGCTAGCAGGCACCTGGTACACCTCACTGATCAGGGAACCAAAATTTACTCCAGCCTAAACCAGCTAAGTCCTTGTCAGCATGGGATCTCTGCAGTAGAAATGAAGGTGAAAGCTAGAGAAACAAAGCTGTTCTTGGTAACGGAGTGTATCTTACTGCTGGGTCAGGGCACAGCCTCCAGAAATAGGACCTGTCACTGCAAATAAAGAAATCGCAATACCAAGCACCATCAACTGACTGAAGCCCAGTGAATGATGGTGGTAGGAATCCTGCACTCTCCCTGCTCTTCCAGGGGCACTGAAGCCAACTCCAGCCGTGCCGGCTGGTGCCCCAGCACAACCACTCTGGGGACCAAGCAGGAGAGCTACACCTGCAGCTGGGCCAGCCCTTTTGTCCCCTTGGGCTTCTTGCAACCTCCTTCTGCCCTCCAAGCACTCCACCCAGACTTTGCTTTCAGTCAGATGTCTTATTTAGAGCACAACGGGGAGGGTCTTATGGTTCAACTGTACCAGCAGCAGTTGGTGCTGTGCCAGTGCCGGTGATTCTGTGAGGAGAGGCTCGGCTGTGTGCCATCTGCAGGACAGCTCAGCTTGATAACTTTGGCTTGACTAATGTCAGCTTAGTTGAAGAGTCTTTCCTGCACAGTGCTGAAAATCTGAAAACCCTTTAGTTAGGGATTGGTCAGGAATACAGAGAATTTCTGTCATCTAGTGTAACACACTTGTATGTCTTCCATCTGTGTCTGCTTGCATGTACGCGCATCCCTGACTGTGAGTGTGTGTACTAAGCTAGTTTCCAAATCTAAGAAGCTTTAGACAGAAACTGTCCATTCATGTTTCAGAAAGCTCATCATTTTGTTATCAGAGCTCAGGATAAGTAACTCAGAGCTGCAGCCAGTTGAAAGATTTTCAGAAATCTCTTGCTTTGTTTCCATCAAACCAATGGGCTTAGTTAGAAATTGATAGTGTCCCCATTCTCTTTTCATACCTTCCCAGTTCAGACATCTGCATTTTAATAGCAGGGAAGGTCCCAGAGCTCAGGGGAAGGAAAGACCAGCTTCTGAGCTATGCACACCATTGCTGCTGTTTGGTGCCTCTGACGGGAGGCAGGCAGTGCACTGCCGCCAGCCATGCCCCGCACAGCCGTCGCGGGACAAAGCGCCTGACTGTGCTGGGGCATTCCTGCTGCCACCCTGCCGGCTCGTCCCTGTGGTCAAAACAGCCCCTTTTCCTGCTCATAAAACACGTCCTGTTTTGGAAACTTAAATGATCTCCCTGACCCGACAGTGAGGGAATGGGTCCCAGAGAGACGCAGGGGAAAAAGCCAACAGGAAACAGACCCTTTCCATTGAGGAAAGCAGCGACCAGTGTGGGACTCCTGATGCCGGAGCTGTGGCTCTGCCTACGCACCCGGAGTTTCCTTCCCCCTCTCCAGACCTGCCCCCTCCTGCCCCTGCACCCCGGCTTACTTGGCAAAGTTAGCAAGGTTCTGGGTGACCTTGGCAATGAGGGTCAAAGTGCGTGCAGTGCGGTCATCCGGGTATTCCTGCAGGAGACTGAAGAGGGACGGGGACATGATGGCCGGACAGAGGAACCGGAGGAATAGGGAGGCACTGATCAGTCGCTCACTGATGTCTGGGCGGCCTCGGTTGCTGCATTCTTGTCTCCAGGAGGCAAAAACTTCTTTGAGCTCCCTTGGGAAGACACTGGAACGACAGGAGGACATGCGGGGATGGCAAGTTCAAGGCCAGGGTGTTCAAACAGCCACACGGCAGTAGCTAAACATGGTGCGTATCAGCTGTGGGGTGCGACACCCAGACCTGTACAACGGTAGAGCCTTCTCACCCTGTTGATCCACAGCAGCACCGCTATCTACACCAGTCACAGGCTCTTGTCCTTTTAGGAGACTCAAACCACACAGGAAAAAGCAAAGCTGCTCCGTGAAGTTGCAGGAGAAGCAGCTTTCATCAGACTAATGTTCCCGGTTTTCCTGGGTGCCAAAACCCCAGACAACTGGGAAGACACAGATAAGAAACAAACTGCAAAGCAGCTCATCACAAGTCAGTTGGCTGTGCACAGGGCACTTCCAAATGGGGGGAAGCTCAGGCACCAAGGTGGAGAGTGTCTCCTGAAGAAACGCAGCATCATGGGACCCTCTCGGCAGAAACACCAGCAGTACTGGGGTCACCGGCACAGCCGGTGCTTGGAGGGAGTGCTCATGTAATACTCATGTTCAAAGCACCTGGATCAAATCCCACTGTGACTAGTACAAACGCGGAGCCCCACCGGAGTTACTCCAGCCTTGTAACTGCACAGACCTCAGCCTGCCTTTCCTGGATGCCAGAATTCCCCTGGGTCCAGCAGACGCCTGCTGCAACAGCCCTTATCGCCAGAGAACTTGCTGCCTGTTTCTGCTCGGCCCTCCCCAGCTCCGGGCTCCCACCTTATCCTGTTCCCAGCATGGGTTATTTATTCAGCTGGATACTCCCACCCACGGGAGCAGGCAGGCAATGGGTCCCACCGTGCTGCTGTTGGTCCCCTGGCTCCCTGGTACAGAGCTCCCCACCCGCCCTGGAGCCTGTCCTGGCCAGCAACCACCGTCTTTGTTTCAAAACCAGAGCTGGATGGTACAAAAGCAGACTGAAGAGGGGTCGGACTCCATTTTAGGCCATAAATCTCCTTAACAAACAGCCATTTCAGAGGACGGTTTCCCAGTTTTGCTGCGGGGACTGTCTGGGAGAAGCAAAGCAACGTCAGCTGGCTTCTCACCGGCCTGCCCCCCTCTCCGGGACTGACTGCCCTGTGGTTGAACCTCACCCGAGTCGGGAAGAAGAGAAAACCATGGGAGCTGCATGGCCAGAGACACCATCCACTGTCCAGCGGCAGCAAGAACCGGGCGGGCGGCTCCGAAACGGAGGAGCGCCCAGAGAAAAGCACCCGCCCGTGCACGCCGTCCCGGCGGCAGCACTGCCAGGCCTCTGGGCGAATACAAGGGCACTCCTCCTGCTGCCAGCACTCCCCGTGCTCCGGCCTCTGCTTCCCGGGGCTACGGACACTCACTTCATCGAGCCCGACCGACTGCTCCTCGCCACAGCTGCAGAGCTGAGGACCTGCGGGGATTGCGGTCCGTTAAGAGTGGCACGTACCCTGCAGCCGGACAGCCACAGCCTCTAGCTCTGCGGCCATTCTCCGAGCCAGCGGCGTGCACGCTCAGCAGGCAGAGCCCTCACCCCTCATCTCGTTAATCTGCCAGCCGCAGACCGCGCTGCCCGGCTGCACGCTTCCCACCCCAGGCAGCCCACTCAGCACAGCACTGCTGCATACGGAGGCCCACGTAGCTGCGCTCCAGGTTTTCAGGTTTCTCTCCGACCTTCGGACATGGGCGGTGACACTCCATGGAAGTGCTTGGCAAATGCTGCCATCGTGTTCAGCTCCACGTTGGCTTCAGGCTTTCACACTCGTGAGCTTTTACCCTGCGCTTTATAAATAACGTTACCGATATCTTTGGCTGGATAAATTCTCCTCTGTCTTTGGCTTGATCCATACAATTGGACAAAGCCCTTTTACTTCATGGTATTTGCCCAGAAACAGGAGAATCCTTTAAGCAATTTAAGGCTTGAATGATCAGGACAGGTTGTAGTTACTGGAAAGTAAACCCCTGAAAATGTATGCACCGGCTGCATACAGCCCGTCAGTACTGTTCACTATCACAGGCTGGGAGACCATAAAAGTTTAATTGTGTAACAGCGGATGGAATTCAGTTAGCCAGCTTTATGTGACAAACGGGCCCATAATTCATTACCCAACTTTCCAGTAACAAGCTTCCACATGCTGAATTTCTGCTTACACTGAAACTTTCCAGATGTCCAAATTATGTCATAATTATAACAATTTTCAGTTATTGTAAACCTTTTTCCTCTCTCTGACTCTATCCGGCAGATGAACATGCACACTGTGGCACTCTATTTAAAGCAAGATCGTTAGCTGTCAGGATACCTCGGCCAATCCCGAACACTCATCAGCCCAATTAATTCCCAAGAACCGCTGAGCACAAAGGACTGGGGGAACCACTCAGAGCAGCAGCTCAGCTGCTCCAGCCTTCCTCGGAAAGGCAGGACTGGAGGAACAAACTTCCCATGCATTCCTGACTTTCCTTAGGTCACTTTTCAAGCCTATTTTTAGAGCGACCTTTTAGTGCTGCTTTCGGTGGTTTTAGGAATACATGAATTCAATTCCAACAATTATAACCCTCTGGTGACTAGAAGCAGTGAATCCCTCCTGTGAGAGCAGGTAAACACCATTCCTGAGTCAGAGAGTTATTAAGTGGCCCAGGATAAGGTATAGGATGCCTGTAAAGAAATCTGCCCTTTGCTTATTTGTGATAGATAAAGGAAGTCTGAGTGAGCCTCTTGCTGCTTGTTCTCTCCCTGAGCAGTATCAGGAAGAGCAATTCCCTTCCTGGGCTTGCAGGAGGGCACACCCAGTATCCTGGGAGATTAAGTATAATGAGTTTTCAGACCTCAACACAACAGCTGGGATAGGAGAGAAAATGAGAAATCCATACTATCAAAGACTTTCTTCCTCCAATATTATCCTTAGTTGGTGTTTTGCAACAACAGTGTTGCTACGAAATACATTAATAAAAACTAAGCCCAGACTTTTAAGCAGGAAGACTGCAAATCCAGCAGTAAGACAAAAATGATCATTCTCTCATATGATCAGCACAAGAGTGTCTGGGTACGTTAGCAAGAATCAGAAAGAAAATATTTTTATTTCTTCAAGTAAAGAGAGTCACAAGCCCATTTTTTTCCTCTTTCAGGTCATCTCTGCAGGCATCTGTAACAGACCCACGGACTCCTGGCTCCCAGTCCCCAGGGCTGAGCAGGAGGTAACACCATGAGCACAGCCATGCTCGACAGCCACTTCCACAACAAGATACGACTACTCCAATCAATTTTGCATATTTGGGCCTGTCCCAACTAGTTGCAAGAACCTTTACCCTGAGAACAAACAGCTAGGAAATGCCTCAAACTGCATACCAGGCCTTGGGCCAAGGAGGCAATGGGCTCCCCATCTCCACCTCAGCAAGCACCCTGGGGCTGGGAGAGAGAAGGGTTAACCCAGAGGAGCGCAGGATGCTGAGCCAAACAGCAACCCAGGAGTACCAGCAGCATCCTCCCCTGCTCCAGCACTCTGCAACAAGAGAACATCTGCCTAAACAAAAGCTCCCTGTGCTGGTGCAGCTTCCTTGCAGGCAGGAGGAGTGCCACAGACCCTGCCTGCTGCAAAGAGGATTTCAAAACTTCACCTGATGCTCTGGGGAGGCAGGCAGAGTCCGTCAGTCTGATCCAGACTGAATCGTTACATGGGTAGGAGACCCAGGACATGCATTTCTGCCCTTTATTCCAGACTTTCATATACAGTTGGCATCAAGTCCCTCTCTGAATTGGTCACACTGGCAAAGGCATTTCGCATTCCTTGTCTCCACTACCCTGTCCCCGTGTCTGCGCCAGTAACCCTTCAGCACCCACTGAAAACAAGCGTGACAGAGAATCCAGTGAGGCTGTCTCAGCCCCAGAGCAGATGCTTCAAACTCTGGGTGAGCAGGAGCTGCTGTCTCACTCCCTGGCCATCCTCACCCTTGCTCCCAGACCGCCAGGACTCCCTGATGCGCTGCAGGACGTGGGCAGACCCCGCAGCTCTCCCTCCAAAGCTCTCCGACAAGCTGCCCGTCAGCCCAGCTAAGGGACAGGTACCAACAGCCTGAAGATGGACTGCGGCCACCCTTGTCCCCTGCAGCTGTACCGCCTCTGCGCTAGCTGAGGGCATGCGGAGGGGAGCGACACTCGCGGGATACCGACCAGTAGGAGTTGATGATTTTGCAGAAGGCCAGCTCGCAGCACATTTTCAGGTTGCTCTGATGTTCAGGAAGGTCTGAAGACGAACACTTACTGGGATCCACCTCACAATTTTCATCTGATTCGTACAGTGCCTTGATAAATTCCCCTGTAAAACAGACAGTCGGTGATGGGTTTTGGAGACATGAGAGACGCAGCCTTCAAGCAATTCTGTTCATAAGCCCCAGTGCCCGAGCAGTTACCCTATGCCCCATCACACTGGCTGAACAGAAGCCGGATAAGAGCAGGCAGCGGTGGCTCCCGGGGCAGGCTGTACCCCAGCCAGCTCTCAAGACCTCCGAGGGGACCCAGGAGCAGCCGGTGCTGCCTTGGGAGCTCACAAAACAATACAGCACACCCTGCAGAAAGGCACCCGGACTCCCGATGAGCACGTTTCATCCCTCTTCCCCAGTTGGCAGCTCTGCCTCTGTGGCTATGGGCTATTGCATCAGAACTGTGCTGCCAAAACACCCGCTTCCTCAGCCTGCCCCGACCTCCCATTACACCAGTTCCAGAGACGCTCCCTCAGGCTAATCCAGTAGGAAGTATGCTGGCAAGTTCTGTAATTATTTGCAGGATGGCCTGCTACTGCAGACTGTGCCCTGGCGCTGACAAGCCAGTCTGATTCACAGGAGAAATAGGTAATTAAAGGAAAGAAACAATTTACTTGGTTTATTTTGAGCTAAACATCACACAAAATTAAATTAAAATATTTCTCTGCATTTCCCTGCACTCCTGTTTGCTGCCTGGCTGCTCCTCACCCTTGCGGAGACTCACACTGTGGGCCTCCTTTGCCAGCAACTCTCTCTCATGTCACCTTTCACGCTGGGGTACCCGGGCACAGACCCCTGCCACCCGGGCTGAGGGTGCTTCCCACCGCTTCGGCAGGTGTCCAGCTCCGGGGGATGGCGGTTGTCCATCCCAGTTAGCACACAGCAGTGGCCGGGGAGAGCAGGGGACAGGGTAACAGGGATTAAGAGGTAGTGTTTAGCTAAGGACCTGCAGGGTGGGGTGACATTCTGGGAGAAAGGTTTGCTTTGGTTTTCTTCTAATTCCTGTTGGTTTGCTCATCTCCTAATTCCTGACCTTCTTGGGTTTTCCCATCCTCCTGGTTTTTGCCCACTCTAGTCTGCATTCCTCCCCTATTGCCAAAACAGATTTTAATTACGTACTGGAGAGCCTCTCCAATGTATTTTCGGCTCTGCCAGGGAGCTCTGGAGCCTCTCTGCTCGCCTGCAGGTGATGCCTGCTGTTATTATCCGGCCCTATTACTTGCTTGTGCTTCATGGTTTAAAGGAAAGCGCTACGCTGTATTGTGTTACCTTGTGACATACAGATGAATCATTTCACTGATAAAAGGTCTACACAGAATCAGCGCCCCGAACAGCGAGCAAGAACTGCAGGCTCCTCCTGTACTAGATGGAGCTGGCTTGGCAGCATTTGCACTGAGCCCTGAAAGGGGAATATTTCAAAATTCTCTGCCTTCATTAATCTCCTGGCTTTTTAGAAATTTTATGAGGTAATCTACTTACAGACTTGCCTTCAACCAGAAAGCATTACAAGGCAGAAATAAATCATATTCCTTTTCCTATTCTTGTGGGCTATCTGTTGGTTTGACTGAATTTGCTCAACGATCTCTCCTTCCTCAACGTTGTCATTATTACTATTATCTTAATAAAGTATTTACGCTTCTTTGCACCTTGCTAAAATTACACAAATCCACTAGTAGGAACCCAACATACTGAAAAATTAACACCTCAGTAGAAACTCTGCTCATCCTACTGCTAGGATGTGGATCCAATCTAGCTGCCTTCAGCTGAGGTTCAGACATAGTGCTTCAAAGGCAGCCTCTCCCCATCCTCGTGCTGTGCTGGCTGCACACAGCAACACAGCAATTCCTTCCTGACCTGCCCAGAAGCAGAAGCTCTAATTATTTTCATTTGCATCAAGAGAAATATTTTTGGAGCCATAAACATAGCCAGCACTTAAAAAAACCACCAGGAGGGTTCCCAGCGTGATCTGGGAGGCAACTCTCATCACTGTAAGTTGGGAGATTTCATCTGACTCACTAGCGCTGTGAGGAACTGGGGGAGCGTCTCTGGTGGGGGTGTGCAATCAGGCAAAGGATTCAATCAGCCGCTGTGACACTGCCAGTGCTGAGACAGAAGACTTGGCAGGCAGCATAATGCCTTCAAATATCAATTTGTTATCTCCTCTGAAAGCAGATTAAAGCGCTAACTCAGCAGTGACCTTCACCTGGGAGCAGAGAGCTGCCCGCTGCAGCCACGGCTGTGCCCCAGACTCGGACCCTGCTGCCAGAGAAACCCTCCAGCAGGTAAACGCTGGTGCCTCTGACAACCATCAGGGCTCAGCTGATGGTCTCCATCACGCAGAGCACCCTGCAGCTTAGAGGAGGACCTCTCTGGGCGACACTCGCCAACACTCTGTACATACCTAAGGCATCTTGCAAGTATTTCTGCCCCACCAGCTTCAGGTACTCTTCGATTGCTTTGGTGGCCAGTGTATTCTCCCTGAAAATGAGATGCTCATTCTCACCACAGCGATCAACTTCAGACATCATCAGGTCAGTCAAGAAATCCTGGAAAGCAAAGCCCATGGTGGGTCACCACGCACTGACATAAACTTCGTTGAGCAGAGCAGGCAGCCTCCCCTTCTCCAGAGAGGTCTCACCTTCGTAAGACACAAGAGGGAGTGGAGGTGCTGCAGGTGATCCTGTGTGTGCACGCTGCGTTACTACCAGCCCAACTTCCCTCCTGTTTCTCCAACCTCACAGAGACAAGAGGAGAAATAAATCTCTGGAGAGTCACAACTTTTGCACCCCAAAAAAATGATTCATTCCAGACCTGCACCACATTTGCCTCTCCATCAGTGCTGGTTTTTGGCTGCGTCTCGTATCAGCTTCACGTTTTGTGGGTGAAACATTTTCTTCACTGCTAAATGTGGCTGCATTTAGTGTCTAACTGCACTGGCTGCAAAACAGGGGCATACTTAGATGTTGTGAGCTGTGCCCCACAGTTAATGGCTGAAAGTCAAGCCCGTAATACGCATCAAGATGCTTAAATGTCCTATTTCCTTAGTATTCACAGAAATAAATAGCACTGCTACAGCACACATTTTGGGCACATTTTTGGTCTGATGTGCACACGACCAAATACCATGCAATTTTATAATCCTCTGTGCTTCAGAGCAATGGATGGGGTGAGCAGGAACAGACCGCATGCTGACAGCTGCACCGTGCATCAACCCAGGCTACTGAATTGCAAATTCTAGAAGAAAAACAGCGCTTCAGACCGAGCTCCATGTCTGCTTCAGCAACAGCGTTAACTGATCAGAGAGGGTCATGTAGCTCCCCATGCATTCTGCTGAAAATCCACTACGTGGTGTAATATTTAGTGTGCTGTAGCTAGCGTTAATGCAGGAGAAATGCCATGCAGTTTTTAATGCTAATACATATTCAGCTTCTGTTCTCTGCACTGCTAAAGGGAAAAGCAGTTCTGGGCCCCTGCCCAGCTCCTCGCCGCGCTGGGTGCTGAAAGGGTTGACGTCCTCCCACCCAGCACCCCTCACCTGGACCCTGGATGACAAAGGGACACTGGCTGCTGGCACCGTGTAAATCACATGCATTAAACCTCTTATGGTTTCCCCATGCAGAAGACAGAGAAACGTTGGCATACAAATTCACTTCTACAACCAAGGGCACCTTTTTTAAACTGCCTTCCTCTAAAACAAAATAATCTGCTCAGTAATAACCTCTCACTAAGAAATTCTCCTTCATTTGTCATGACCGTACCAGATGTAACCCGTTCCTGGCAGGGGCAGCAGGAGCATCCCAGAGCTGCCGTGCAGAGACCGAGGTCCTGTCCTTGCCGTCCGCAAGCAAAGCACAGCTCCCAGAGCCCCCCCGAAACACTGTGGCCACAACCCAGCCTGCTCCAACCCAGACTTAGGGAAGGGGACACTCAGGTCCCATTCCCTGCCAGCGGCTGGCCAGGAGATTTGCAAAAGAAGCACTTAGCTCCATTTCATTTTTCATAGGGACGTCTCTGCATTGAAAGTTTAATCAAGGTTCAACAAACAGCTCCACCTGAACCCAACGGACCCAAATCATGTAATCCACAGGCCCTTCATTACTGTGCTTCTGTCCCAGACAAAGGAAAACCCAGGCAGCAGGCAAGTATGTCTCCCATCTGAGAACAGGGAAGGAGGGGAGGAAGGCTGGCATCTCTGCAGCACCTAACGGCTCGATCTCCCACCTTCCCACAGGACTGTGACTGGGACCAACACGCTGCCATGACCTTCCCAGAAGAGCCTCCAAAAAAGCCAGAGGAGGAGCTTTGGAAAACACTTCCATTATTTCTTTAGCCAGAAGATCCCCTTCCTCAGATCCTGCTACGTCTGCAATGCTCCGGCAGCTGCAGAGGCAAAAATCCCTCCTGGAAGCAAAGCACACACCTCCCCCCCCCAATTTTCTCTCATTTCACCCCTTTTATCAGCCAAGCTGGAATGAAACTTTAAACCCCTGCTCAAATCCTGTTAGCTGCTATCTGGGTAACTCTATCACCTTTATCTTCCTGGGTCTCTCCCAGGGTACGTTTCAATTCCAAGCCACAGCTCAGGCTGACACAAGGTGCCGATTCTTAATTAGCAGCCGCTGACCTTGGCTTTGCTTGATTCTCTTTCCTGTCACTTTCCCAACATACTAATTATCTCAGGAACACTGAGTTTTACAGCTTCTCTTAGCCAAGTGTTTGCTTTATCCCCCCTCTTGTCGGCTGAGTACTGGCTGCTGCTGGATGCGGGGCCAAGTTGCAACGCACAACCCAACTGCAAGCCAGGGCTGCCGAGTGCTGGAAACCCAGGCGCCAAGTTTTAGCCAGCAATAATGTGAATTTTGTTGATTTTAGCCAATCTACAAAATTCACTAGAATTTAAAATGAGGCACAATTCCACTGTGGGACTCAACACAAAGCCGGAAAAGAGCCCCCTGAAACCTCTGCTGCGGTTGTTATCCCCTACAGAGCACCTGCAGCTCGACAGCTGAGAAAACGACCCCTTGACTCCAAAGTGGAGAGGAAAGCTGCTGAAATCCCAAAGAGCTCCATTACGGTGCAGCACCAAAGCTGGGGCGTGATGTGGCAGAATCTGGCCTTGTAACTGATCAGCGGATGGAGGCGAGAGCCAGGATACCCAACAGCATCCCCCAGGCCAGGGCTTCTCACGGTCCCCAGCAGGTCCAGCCTCCCTAGGCTGCAGGAGGCATCTCGCTGGGCTGTATGAACCCGGCCTAAGATACATCAGGGATCAAAAGACCCACAGCCAGCGTCCCTGAGCGACTTCCTCCGCAGAGATCGCTCTCGGCAGCCCAGCAGAGCCCTGCTAGCTGCGGGAAAGGAACCACGTCCGTGGGTCAGTTCCCATGACATCCTGCGATTTCTGTCCCAGGGCCATCTTCCAGATCTTGCCTTCCCTCCGCACAAAAAAGCCACATCAGCTCTGATCACACGTCTGGTATCTCTGCCTTAAGTACGCCAGCAGCCAGCACTCGGAAGACACAAATGGAATGCAAATACTTGTCAAATCCCTCCGGGGGCCTCACTCACCCACATACAAGGTTCTGAATAAAATGCAATAACTAAAGCCAATAAAACTCCCTGTTTCTGAGCAGCAGAGATCAGCAGGGGGTTGTTTTCACTTAGGGCCCCTGGCAATGGAAGAAAATAAGATGCTTTATTTCATTACATCGGAGTCGAGAGGGGAAGGAAAAGGTCTACAGTAAAAATTAAGGGCTGTGGCAACGTTCTTCAGGCTTGCTCCCGTGTTTATTTTAAGGACATTTGCTTCAGACTGGACACAGCTGAACCTGTGCAACTTCAGTCACTGCACATATGCTGATAAAGAGCAACTCATAAATAAATTCAGAGCATGACAACACAAGGCTGCACTGGTTTCCAGCACTTTTCAAATAAGCCAAGCATGAGCCCACGGCAGGATGTGCTCTTCTAAGGCAGCTCCTCCAGTCCTCTAGAAATGCACACAGGAGTTTCACTGCCGGCGTGGCAGCAGGCAGCAGCAGGCAGAGTCCTCAGCACCACCCCAGGGCTCAAACGCGGCCCCACGAAGTAATTCCAGTGCTGCAGCTTCCCCTCCGCCTGGGACGCCCGCGCCGCCCTGCAGCTCACCTCCCCACGTCCTCAGCCGCAGCCCCCTCCGGATGGCCATCCCAGGAGCTGGCAGCTCACGGACCACCCCCAGCGCCCGCTCTGCCTGCACAGGGCAGCCGGCTGCGCTGGCCTGAGCCTGGATTTGCTCCCTGCGCATCGCTCTGTCCCTCAAGCGTCTCCATCCCGATTTACCTGTAGTGTAGCCTAAAAACATTTCCCTTTCCCCTCCGTCTTCATCCGGTGAGCTTCAGATGCCGCTTCCCCTGCCCCACCTGGGCGAACTCATCCTCCTGTCTCAAACCACAACCAAACAGCATCTTTTTGTGGGTGAGGCAATGTCTCCTAACCCCCGCCTTGTCCCTCACGCATGCGGCAATTCTGGACGTCTGACTAAATCAGTCATCTTGCAGCAGGGCTGCTTCACGCTGCCATGGCAGATCCCCCAAACCTCTGCTGGGGGAAGCTGGAAGGAGAATATGGAAATAGGGGTGATGCCCTGGAAATGAGCGTGCTGCAGCCCTGCGCCGCTCCGCGTGAGGTCCCCGCAGGTGGCCCGCTGAAGCTGCTGCCCCGTGTCAGCCAGCATCCACATCAGCGCCGGCCCAGGGCCCAGCTGCCCTGGGGGTGGCCTGAATTGGAAAAGGCTCATTGAAAAGTGAAGCCCACCAAGAGAAAAACCAACACCTGCTCAAAAAACAACCCTTCATTGCTCATGTCAATAGGGCCAAGGAAGCGGACTAATTGCATTGCTCAAACACAAAAAATGGGAAGAAAAAGCTTCTTCCCAGGGGACAAAGCTGGAGCAGAGAAGACAGCTAATTCAGTCAAACACCCGATCAGTAGCTGACAGCCCTGCCTGCCCACAGCACCAGCACCCCCCAGCCCTGCACACCCCACCGCGCTGGCAGGACTGAGCACCCCGCACTGCTTGAAACTTGCAACGCTTGCACTTGCCCACCCCACCCTGGCGAGGGGTCCGTCTACGTCAAGTATCCCAGTCCCGAAGGGGTTCAAAGGTGCCGGTCCCTGTGCCCGGGGGGTGTCACTGGGCAATGCCTGCCCCCTCCAGCTCCTGAGCCCAGGAGGCAGAAAGATGGAGCCAGCCGGGAGCCTGGCAGGGCTGCAGCGAGAGCAGGAGTGTTTCCTAGGCAAAGGGAGCCAACAAGCAACACGAGCCTTGCAGGACGTATCCTGTCCACACCCAGGAAGGATTTTGCACCTCGCTATCCTGGGGAAGGTCCTCCAGCCCCAGCCTCTTAGGGATGTGTCCACAGCCGGAGCACGTGGGGTGTCACAGAGCTGATGGACCCCACGGCCCTGCACACGCCGCTTGGGTCACGCACCCCTCTGGGCTGGCGCTGATCGTTCCCAATATCATAACTGACTGATGGGCAGATTGACTTTGAAATAATAAGGTTCTCCACATCACAAGCCTGATTAATAGGATTGACTTAACCTTAAGAGGATTGAACTGATAAAGGTAATAAGATTACTGCGTATTTCAAAGACTAGCCCAGAGTCCAGCTGGGCTTTTATGCAAAGGTGAAAAACACCAGGGGTTGGGAGGGCTGTCGGTTACAGGTGGACGAGTGTCAGGACACACCTACGTGTCAGCGCTGCAGTGGCAGAGAAACACGGCACTCGATGGTGCTGAGCTGTGCAAGGAGAGTGGCCGAGGGGCAGCGACCGGGTCCTGGGCAGACAGTGTGAAACCAAGGACCCCAACCACCAGTCCTCGACTCTTCACCACCACACGGTTCCTCTGAGGGTCTGCGCTGGACACTTCTCTGCTGGGAAATGCAGTGATGTTCCCTCCTTTGAGCACTGGAGCTCATCCTCAACGCTTCTAGCATTTTCTAATTCTCCTTGGGAGAAGGAGGTGAAATGGCAATGCGAGGGTTAATGCGCAGGCATCTGTGTCCATCACCCTGCTAAGAAAACCTGAAGGATATAACACTAACACGCTGATGGACCACCACCTCCCCGCGAGGGCAGAGGGACCGGATCCCATACAGGAGGCTGAGAAACCGCCCGCCACCCCGACAGCCAGAACACCGATCCCTGCAGCTGCCACTCACCAGCTTTCTCCATCCTTTCAGCCAACCTGACTTGTGTTCAGGGAGAGGGGGAAAAACGGTGGGGCTGCTCATAAAACTGATTAAAAGCCTTATTAGCTCAACTATGGCTGCTATAAAGTATTATCAGGGAGATAAACTCTTTGTGGGGGAAATGATATGGCTGCTGCCAGTCTCGTCTACGGCTGAACGTGTGCAGCATCCTTGCTTCCCTGTGTCTGCAGCCTTTCCAGTGCAGATAAGGGAGCGGTGCTCCCCACAGCGACTGACCAAGCCCTGGTTCCACCAACCTCCAAGCCCAGCAGCTTCCTGGGCCGTGCCCCTCATTTCCAGGTCCCCTCCCTGACCTGAGCAGTCACTTTTAGGCAGCCCTACGCGGTATTTGCAGGTCCTGCACTTAAACCACCGCTGCCAGCGGAGCTCTGACCAAACACCCCGCACCGCCAAGGAGGGGAACGTGGGGAGTTTCCAGAGGGCTCGCATAGAGGGACTAAATACATCTGCTTAGCTGAAGCAAATCCTTGCAGCATAAACAAACAGGGACACATGTTTATTCTTCACTCCATTCACAACACAGTAAATATTTATTTCAAGTGAGCAGCTGGTTAGTTAGAGCTTTGTCTAATGTTGGGTTTGATCTACCAACCATTTGGACAAGAGAGGTTTTTTTTATATACATTTATGGTCATGAACTGAGCTTCAAAAGCTGTAAGACAGCCCTGAAACAAATCTAAGCATGGGAAATATTCTGGAAGCATCCAAAGTCACAATTGGTCTCGCTCTGGGGAGGATGCAGCCTGCCTATCCATAACCACATCACAAAGGCCACATCAAGTCATGCTAATGGCAGGGGTGAGCACTCCCAGTAACACCAAGGATGGCAACAGAAATACTTTTAATTATGAGTTCGTGTCTTTTGTCTATGTGTTGCAAAACACATGAAAATACTTAGGCATCTCTCCACACCCTTACAGGTAACATTTTATCAGTGCTTGCACTGGGAAGATGAAGCACATAACAAGGCAAGGACAGATGCTGAGAGCCTGCGTCTCTCTGTTTAGCCACGAAACTATGTCCCTCTTACAGCACAGCGATGCCTCTTCCAGCCCCTACTTGCCATAAAAAGACAGTGAACAACCGCTTGCCCTGAGCAAGCTGATTTAGGGCTGGATGTTTGTCAGACTTTCCAGTGGGCTGGGGCAGCTCCCTCAGCCAGACTGTCTGCACTCTTAGCTTTATCAAAATGCTTTTCCTCCTCCTCTCCACCTATTTGCCTTGGTGGCTGGTCAGGGGTTTCCAGGCGTGCCCTGATGCACACCAAACCCTTGCGCAGCACTGCAGGGATGAAGCTTTTCCCTTTCCCAAATGGAGATCAAAGGAAGCGTGGACTTTGACTCCAGAGAGGACTCTGTTTTCGTTCTCCACTTTTTACCTATTATGATACGGCTATGAAGCCCAGGAAGAAGCAGATATTTAGGGAGAAAATTCAGCTACAGCCCTTGTACCCGTTCTGCCTGCAGCTTTATGCGCTCTGCCTCTCCCGCAGGAGGGACTCAGGCAGTGCCTCTGGGTTTTAGCAGCTTCAGGTAACGACACCTGGCTGGTGGGGGACAGCTCAATATTGCAAAGGAGCAAAGCGGGGTGTCTGTGGGTAAGGATCGCCCTCCTGCCGTCTGTGGGGCTGCATGGGGACGCTGGTGGCCAGGGGCCTGGCTGTGGCTGGCACACACAGCACCATCCGCGCAGCACCACATCACGCCTCTCCTGCACAGAGCTCCTGCAGCGTGGCTCTGGGTGGACGCACGTACCCAATCGGCCGTGCCTCATTAAGGGATTACACCATATTTACAGCAAATCGCTACAGGAAAACACGGCCCGAAACAGCGCAAGAGCAATTAGCTGCTAACGAGTCTTCACAGATAATCTACCGGACACTTGTTTCTCAGTCCAACTGTAATTGCTGCTTTAGTGTCAGCTATAGCAGCCTAGATCCACAAAACCCCCCTTATCAGCAAAATAAATTAGTGGTTGCTGATTGCCACGACTGCACTCTTCAGGGCAGGGGAGAGCTCTGAAGAGGTCCTTGGAAAGGCTCCTGGCAAGGCACAAGGACGGGGAACCCACCTCCAGCCCGGGCAAGCTTCAGAGGGTCACAGGAGGACAGAGACGGGGGGGGGGGGGGGGGGGGGGCACTGCCCCCCTGCCCCTGCACACCAGTGCCAGGGAACAGGGTGCTCACCGCTGCCGGACCGGGCTGAGGTCCTCACCCAGCAGAAGCTGGGACCCGGCCCCATTTTCTACAGCCTCAAGCCTCATCCCGCAGCACGCCGGCTCCCCTGGCACCATCCCCACCCGCTGGGCTCCCGGCCCACGGGGATCTGTTCTCCTCCTCCCGGGCTCTGAACCCCATTTCAAAACCCTCTGTGCCCTACTTCGGGCCGTGGGTGTTTTACCTTCCCGTTCAGTGTCGCCTCTGAACGAGCAGGTATTTGGTGGTGGGTGAGTCTGGGCTGAGGGAACTATGTCCTCAGCATCAAAACCAAATGCAGTTCAGAGCCAGACCTGCCTGCAGGCACATGCCTTCCCCAACATACACAAACACATACAGAGCCACTTTACCTACCACAAAAGAAAAACGAAACAAGCTGTTTCTCCTGCAGACTAGCTGGGAAGAAAAAGTAAGAGGCTGTCGTTTCTGCGTTGAAACTCCAGGGAGGTGCTCAGAGCCCTGCCGAGGGGCCAGCCAGGTGATGCCCAGGGAGAGGGAAAGCAAGCAGCATGGTGATCAGACTTCTTTAAGCACTTGGACTCATCCTGTCCAGTCCTTCTCCCTGGAGCAGGTCAAGAGGGGCTGCCCAGCGGAGGGCAGGGACTGCAACACCAGCACAGCCTCCCTGTGCAGAGCAGGCACCAGCCTGCCGGTCTCCTGCGGTTGTGTCCCCTTGCTGGGTCGTGGTGTTTAGCCGCAGGGGAGCTTTCCTGAGCAGTGGTGGGGTGTACCCATGTCACAGAAGCAGGGGTGAGGGGATGTTTTCCTTTCCCATTCCTTGTTTTTTTACCTTACTCCTGCTTTTCCCTTTCTCTGCTCATCCAACTCCTCTAGAAAGGATGCACCACCCGGTTCCCATGCTCCAATAACTCCTGTTGCTCTGACAGCTCCCTAAACCCTGTGTTAATGCTGATGGCAGATGACAAGCAGGGAAAGCAGAAGCTCCATTTTAGGGGGAAATTCATCAAGTCTGTTTACTGTGTCCCCCGTGCAGAGCCTCTGGGATCTCAAGCACTGATGCAGACACATGTCTAGAAACACACTTGCTCTCTCCAGAGCCTCTCGAGTACCAATGACAAGAGGAAAAAGGCAGGAACAGTGACAACAGCTCTCGGCCATGCCCGCACATGATCCATGGTGACCGAGACTGGGGCGACACTTGAAGCCTTTTGCACCAGAACCGTGTAAGCCACGGCCAGGGTCCTTCATGGCAATGTCATTCCAACAGGAGCCCTGGCACTAGCACCATCACAGCCACAGCGAAGGGCAGCACAGCCCCCGGTCCGCGGGGAGGAGCGGTACGGGCAGAAGGCGCGAGGAGTGGGACACCTACGATGCTCTCCTTGTGTAACCACAGAGCGTTACTTCACACCCCGTGAATCACAAGCCACTTCTGTCACCGCCGAGGGCAACACAGCCAAGGGGACCAGGACTGTGGTCCTTCCCTGCGCTCCTGGAGTCTTACACTGCTGCCTGGGATCAGGAAAGCTTTAACTATTTAGCTATTTTCTCTGCCTCTGCAATAGCAGGCCCACAGCCTCGCAATCCTCTCAGTGAGCTTTGCCTGCCTTGATCTAGATCAGGAGGCCAAGCCACTTCTCTGTTCGACAGATGGTAACTAAATCTAATCCACAAACCCTGCCACGGTCCCAGGCAGCAGTGGCAGCTGCAGAGGAAGCAGAGCCTTGCGATTCCCGCTCAGGTGAGCGGCTCATGTCTCCTCAGCACTGCAAAAGCTTTGGAAGTCTTGCTCTTCCCCCGCTCCCCCCTGCAGAGTTCAGGGAGATGTTGACAGAGGAAAACGCTGACGCTCTAACTCCTGCAGTCCTGACAGTGGCACTGCCCTCCATGGCTCTGCCATGCCACCTGCGGACCTCAGTGCTTGCCTGTGCTCTCCAGTAAGGGGGTTTCCAGCTCTGCTCACCCCGTACCCTCACAGATCACAACTAGGAGAAAATCCCACTCTCTGCCTCCTCCTGGCCTGCTTCTTCCCCAGACCTAGCAAGGGATTCCCAACCACAAAGGATGTTCAGACAAAGCGGTCCACAAAACCTGAACTTCCACCACTCACAAGTTGGCCGGCACCAACTCCCCGACAAGCACTGCCCTGGGAGCACTCCAGGACTCCCGGGCTTTCCCACGCTGCTGCCCACCCCCACACCTCCCTTCCAAAAGCATCGGAACAGACCCTGAAGACTGAGAGCTGATTCAGAGACACAAAGTGCTCACAGGCGGACTTTGCTCTGAAATTCTCAAGAGGCTGTTCACTCCCGTTCGGCTCCCGTCGTGCTGGGTGCTCAGAGCAGCAGCACGGTGACAGGGAGGGACTGGAGCGAGGAACCTGCTGGGTTCCCACAGGAATACCCGGCACACAAAGCCTGCTTAGCTTAAGTCAGCGTTGCTAACATTTCATCCCCAAAAACTGCCTTCTTGCTTACTTTCACATTTGTGCCTGTTTATAAAGTAAGAGCCTGGCCCCTGAGCCTCCAGAAGGAGAGAAAAATGACTCAGTTGGTATCTTGTGCTCCTACCAACCTCTTTGCTAATTAAGCAATTCACACTGCACATGCTAGCAACTTGTCTGTAATTAAAAGCAAAATTAGAATGTATTAATGATGGCTAGGCCTGAAGCCCAACTGATGTGGTGATTTCCAAAACCCAACAGGGGAGTCTGCTCCTGATGGTCTCTGATGGGATGGATGACGAAGGGTCTTACCTTGGCCTTGCCTGTACTCTGCAGGATGTGCACCAGTGCAGACGCCATCTCCTCTTTGTTCTTCACGCTCAGCGAGGGCTCCAGCACCGAGCACAGCACCATGTAATTGTTAGTGATGTACTCGGCAAACTCTTTGTACATCTCCATGGGAAGAATGCTCATACTCTGGTAGCGTGACTTGATGCGGATCATGGGCCCCGGGGATTTGCCCTTACCGGGGTTGGGGCTGACCACCGGGTACCATTTCTCTACAAACTGCCGGCCTGTGACAGAGCTGACGGGGATGTTCACTTGCCCAATGAAATTGGTCTTGTCCTTCTTCTTCTTCTTGTCAGTCTCTTTGTATAAGTGCACCGTAATGTTTTTGAGCGATGGGAGGTTATTAAATTCAAAGTGCTCCCCCCAAAATACATTATCAGTTTTCAATTTACAGGTAGTTCGTGCATAAAGAACGTCATCTAGGCATAATTCACACAAGTACTTTTTCTTAGCTGGCAGGTCCTTGGCTTCAATAATCCATAACTTTAACATATTCTCTACCCTTCTGCTGTTGTCCTGAAAAAAAGACGCAAAGAAAAAAAGGTCAATAAAAAACCCACAAAGCCAAGCACAACAAAACTGGAGATATGAGTTAATTATTTCGGATGTGCTAAATGAGCAGAGGCTTAATTACATTTTATTTTAAGGAAATACTGGCTCTCAGGAATTTGCATAATAACACTACTTATGTTAATTTTCCAAATATCACCGTGCTCTCCATGTCTGTTGGTGCCAATTAATATACGGAACAAGGAAGATAAACCCCCTCCAAATCATAAATGTGCCATTTCCCATTCACTGCCAAGAGGGCCTCAGAAGAAACCAAAAGAACCTCACTGATCATTAATGGCTTTTGCAAAACAGAAGCTATGTTCCAGGTATCTCACAACCACCTCCTTTTTTAGTACAGCTGCTTTACAGCAGCACTGGAGTACGTTTTCTTTACTGTAACAGAGCAACAACAAAGGGATGTGAACGCACACCCAGCAATCACCTCATCCATGGCTGGAATGCAACCACCTCTGGCAGGGAAAGAAGCATTTACAAAATCTCACGATATTTTAGGGCAGAAGTCCAGAGCACCCAACTACAACATTGAGAGGAATTATGGGAGACAGACCGAGTTCCACAGGAGAATGACTACAATTCAGAAATAGAAATTTGGCTTGGATATCTTTTAAACAATAACGGAGCAAAGGATTCTGTGGATCTTTAAGAGCTCCCCAGTGATGCTGACCTCATCCTGGAAGAACATCCAGGGGCATTTGTTGCAGGAGTGACTTGAAAGGTAAAGCACTCGCAGCTGAACTGCTGCTAGGGATTCTGCATTAACCTGTTTTGTTTGGAAACCTCTCACTGAAACATCAACCACGGCTTATTCTGCTCAGCCTAGGAGTCTGGGCAGGAACATTTCTGCTGGAAGTCCACAATGGGGTACTGTAGGTTCAGGAAGTACACACAGGAACTATAAAAGAACACTGAATTCCTGACAGAAATATCAAGTCAGATACTGAGAGGTTATTGTCTATGAACTCAAACAAAGATGGAAAGTTAGCCATCAGTTAATGGCATGTTTTGAGATGAGGGCACACTTCCAAATGAATTTCCACTGAATGCTGCATCTCAAACCCATAGTGATGTCCCCAGCCCCAATTCACATTCCCAGGACTTTTCTCATGGTAAGTGTGACCACGCAAACCTTACACAGCTCTTTCAGATCATTACTACCAGGCTGCTGCACTCAGAAAGCACCGGCGTCATTGAACTCCACATACTGGAACACGGTGCTAGAGGCAGAAGTCCACCTCTCCCCTCCGCTGCTCCTGTTCTGATATTGAAGGAAATCTTTTATACTGACATTTGGCACTGCACTGGGAACAATAAACTCCGACACAGAGGGCTCCTTTACCAACCCGCCAGGCCTGGACCTAACTTGTATGCATGGTCATGTGGCTCTGATGCCAGGAATGAAGTCACAGGATCCCATCATTTGCGTCTTCTCTGATCAGCAGAAAGAGACTTGTTGATTGAGCTCATCAGTTGTGAAATCCTGCAGCTGATTAGTCCTGATCAATCTTTGTTAGCTAACTCCAGTGCAGAGAGGGAGAAGCAGCTGTAGATTTTATTTTAGGATGTACTTAAGTCTCAGTGGGCCATAAAACCGCGTATCGGGTGTCCCTGTGTTCTAGTGAAGAGAAGGATTTGTTTCTGTAGATCCCAGAAGGGACAACCTTCCCACCTCAAATGACTGGAAAAGGGAAAGCTACGTTCCACTATCGCCTCGGAGAACTCGCTGTGATGGGCACCTGAGTTTCTCCATCACTAAAGCAGACACTGCAAGTACTACCAGAGTCAGGAAGTGTGATATGTGAACTCTATAGACTATTCAGTCTTATAGCTTTGCTGGCAGCTACCCGACATCTGTCCCAGAGCTTCTGGGAGGTGGGAAGTCCTACGTAAGTAGCAAGTATCATCAGTAACAGAGCAAGACTGAAGATTCTTCAAGTCTGATCAATTCTTAGCAACAGCTGAAGCAGCATGTGCTGAGAAAAGAGGGGAAGAAATAATTGGCACTTGCCTGTAAATATAATTGTGGAAGAAAGCAATATGGAAAAAGCCTGACCCACAGTTACACTTACTCACTAAAATGACAATACGTCCCCTGCTGCTACTATGCAGTGGGCTATAAAATGTAATAACGAGGAACTGAACTATAACAGAGGCAATTCCTCAAAGCCACTACCTTATTTGGGTGCACGGCACGCCGCAGGTTTTCCATCCATTTATCTCGCTCTGCTGCAGAACGACACGAGAAGCACTTACTTCCTGATGAAGTCGTCACCTACAGGGAAAGGAACAGGATTATGTCTTGACCAGCACACTGCAGACTGTGATTTGGGGGGAGAGGGGGAGTTAGGAAAGATGCTAGTGGATTTTTTTCTTTTTTTAAGTAAACAGCTTTACCCAAGCATGAAGCAACAGCCCCTAAGGCTAGCGGAAAAACAGGGCAACTCTCTCTGTCACAGAAATAATCATGGAAGCAAATTCCAATTACTTCTCTTCTTCCACACCAGAAAACACTAGATAATGGGCCCCATGCATGTGACACTTTAAACCACCAAGTTCCACAACTGAGAGAGTGCAAATCCTTAGATGAACTAAAGATAAATTGCAACCACTTGGCATTCCTCCAGATTCAGCCCAAAGCTTGTGATATTAACAACCCATTCCTTGATTTCAGCAGAACATCAGACCCGGTACAGCTGGTTTCCTACCTTCCCCCTTCGTGTCCTGTTGCTTCTGAAGACCATGCTGTGAAGACCATGGGGACAAGTATATATACCCCACCCCTGGCGTCAGTACGAGCAGCAGCTCACAGCTGGGCCAGAGGCACCCCTGTGCTCACAGCACCTCGTCCCCAGCTGGGGAGAACCAGGCTGGGGCTCCCGGACCTGGAGATGGCCGGTGAAGTGCTGCTGAGCCCTCCTCTCGCCTCTCACGCTTCCAGTATCACTCCAAGGGATCTTTCTGCAGTATCTGTGTGACTTTCTCTGGCCATTGGGATTTCACAGCCAGGTTTTGAAGAAGGACGCTCACAGCAGCGACACTTCCAGTGGTGCAGATGCCCCTCATTCCTTATCACATCCCGGCTACCACACAGAAACTCAACCCTGTCGAGAGCCCACCGAAGCAACCCCTGCCGAGCAGCCCCAGGATAACAGGCATCAAACATTTCTTCCTATTCACCACACCAAGCTTCCCTGGCATCCACTACTGAGCCAAGGTCTAAAAGGCCAATGGTTCTCTGCATCTTCTCACATACACATATTCCTCAAGCCGCTATCTCCTCCAGGCCCCGCTGGCAAGCTGACAGCCCATGACCGCGGTACCAGAACTCTGCACTGCCCATAAAAGCCCTCCGCCAGCTGCTCTGCCCTTCTTTGCATTCACAGCTTTTGGTGATGTCCAGTAATATTCTTTATGTACATCTCTGCCTGCAGGCCAAACAGACCTGGCTAGTACTTTAAATAACTCCCCTCCGAGCTTCATTTCCGCCAGTCTCAAGCTGCAGAATGATTTCTGAGTACTTTATCATCTCACAGCGTTTGTGTTTACACACTGCACACTGGGTTATCTGCTTCTGGGAGACACAATCTCCTTTAATTTCATGTATCTCCCAGAAGCCTAGGCTGTTCTTACAGCAGAGCTGGCACTTGCTAAGATGTGTCATTAGCTAACCTCAATGATGAGTTGAATGCATCCCTTCCTTTGAACACAGACATCTTCTAACCAGGACAAAATGAGAAGAGGCCTATCCTGTCTTTACACAGCAAATGCAAGAAATCTTCCAACCTTTGATATCTCAGAAGATCTCTCCTTCAGAGAGACACTCTTCCCTGTCCTTATATGCTTTTATCCTCTGTCCTGTAAAACTATATATTCTCCTGAGCACAAGTTATCTTCTATTTCCAAGAAAAGAAGACTCCATATTAGTAGGCACAGTATTACGATCTTTTCAGCATCCTTTCAAAATTCAGTGTATTTCAAGCTTCTTCAAAGTTTCCCATTACAAATCTGGCCTGCTTCATCTCCTGTTTGCAGCTGCAGATGCTCATGCGAACCTCCACCCCTGAACCTTCATAAACAGACTTCTGGTGGCACAAGAGATACAAGACTGCGTCCACAGCGTGTGATCCCTACACCTTGCTCTGTCAGAGGGCATTGAATCTTGATCCTTTTCTCGGTAAGAGTTCCTGCAACAGCATTCAAGCCGAGCATAGCCATACGCCTGACTGGTAACGACAGCTAAAGAGAAGCAACGCCTGGCTGCATTACTGTTGGCATGGTGCTGTACTGTCTTAACACGGAAGTACAAATACAAAGATCCCAGAAGTACCACTTAGCAACAGTTTTTAAGAACAGAACTTACAGTGAAGTAACAGGGAAGATGCACAGCAAATGAGCATTGCTTCAGATAGCTCCCCAGTTGCTCGATCGATGTAAACGTCTAAGGCTTCAAAACCGTTCTTCAGACAAGAACCTAACAATTCAGAACTTGAGCCCTGTCTTATCTGGCCCATCTAATTCAGCTGCAAAAGACTCAAAATCATCCATGTTCAAGACCAAAACATCAAAGTCCTGACACTCCTGGTACAGCCACGCTGCCTGGCAGCTGTTACGGCTGGGTTTCTGTACCACACAGAGGGAAAAAGTCACTCACTGACATTCTGACTAAGGTCCACAAAATTGAGTCCCCACCGATCGCTTAGAAATCAGTTAATAAAGGTGGAATAGGTCAAATACACCTTTCAGTAAACTATACCATTAGTCCATTGCCTCAAAGGCCATTGCTCACCTAGCTTTTTGCTTGGCTCTCTTGTTTTGATGGGAGTTTCATGTACAAATGCATTTGAAAACAATGTTCTCAGATCTAGAGAATTTGGTAGGAAACTTGGAAGCTCTTCCATAAAAGAGAATTATGACTTCTTTGCTGTTGAAAGATGCTTTCTTAAAGAGAAGTTCTCCTTGGTGACACACATGGATCCCACAGCTGCCTAGAGGATTCATATCCAAATAAATATCATTCAATTTAGCTGTCCTTCTATTGAATCTGTTAATTAAATGTCAGCTTTTTACCAGCTATCGGTTAGGTTGAATATCTAATATATTTTCTTGCCACACTTAAGTCAACATATTACCATTGAGTTATCATGGTAAAATTTATGATTCAATTCCAAAACAATTACCAATTAACTAATCACTCAAAAACTAAAAAAACTGTAACTGTCATACTTAAGTGAGAGAAGGGAAAAATCCTCATCTGTCAGATATGAAGCCCTCTTGATCTGATGCTGATGGGAGTTGAAGGGCATATCTACCATGTATGACCAAAAATGTAATTCTCCCCAGATCTGCAATAATATCCCAGCTTTGAGCTCTGACCTAAACATCATATGATATTAATGCTCTTCATGAGGTATTAATTATCTTGATAAAGAGAGTATTCTGGTCTCATCAAGATTTTGGATCTGCTAGAATACTATTAATGTACAGGATAAACTCAATTAATAAAACTCATTAATTTCTAAAATGTTACTTATTCACATTCATTACCCACAGTCCTCAGATGGGTGATCTCTTAAGTCAGATAAAAACTTGTCATTTTAAGAATGTCTTAGGTACAGCATGGGTTCCTCAAAGTACACTTGAAGGAATCTCACTGGAGTAACAACAGAAGATGATAACTGAGTTACTGAAGCTGCTTCACTCAAAGTGTTCAAAAGATTTTACGAGGAAAAGTTAAGGCTCAAGCTGGTAAATACCACCATAACCAAGTGCAGAAGGGCAAACCAGCGCTGCCTGGGCCAGCCCCGCAGACCCGTGACAGCAGCTCAGGCTGTCTGAAGGGCCGTGCGAGCAACGGCGAACATTTGCACAGCTGGACTAAATTTAGTGAAGTTAAATTTAGCTCCGTCAAATTCTCCCTTGCTCAGGCAAGGCCAGGATGAGGCGACACGGTTTCAGTTGTATTGGAGCAACTACAGTTTTAATTTCTCCTGCTCCGCATCCCCCAGCTATGTCCTGCGACAGCCCAGACACGAGCTGTGCAACAGGACAAGACTTTGGTCTGCCAAGACAGTAACAGAGCCCTTCAGTCCTAACTCCCCTGCCCGGTCCGAGTCACCAGGACCCCACAAATAGCAGAGCCAGGAATAGGCTCTGGGAGTCTGGACTCCAAGTCTCCTTTACTGGACTAAGATGCCCACTGTATATTTAGTACACGCAGCATATGCAGTGGCACTAGACAATTATGCTGACTGAGAAGTCTTATAAGGAGAAAGAAGATGATGTTGAGTAACTTTTTAAAAAAAAAAAATCAATGAAGAAAACAAGTAAATGCCAACTGCCAAGTACTCAGCAAGTCAAAAAAAAGCAAGTTTCATAGAACTAAATAAGCAGAAAGAGCCAAATGCAGCATTTGAAAATGCACTGCGTTACTGCTGACTCTCCTTACCCCCGGCAGAACCCAGCGGAGGGGGAGCAGAGCTGAGCAGTCAGCTTCAGCACGTCTTAATGCAGGTCAGTCAAGCTAAAGGAGAAAAACAATTGCACTGTACCTTCACACAGTCAGCTCCCTCCAAACGAGCCACTTGGTTTTTTTCCACTGCAGATGGCTTTGGCACCTCTCGCTTTTGTCTCCGTTCGGTGCACTGCCAGTTCCCTCTCTGAACCTGCCCTCTTCAGCGCGACTCCATCTGCAGCCATGTCGAATCCTTGTTCTCCGAGCCACGAGGCGGCTGCTGCAGCTCGGCGGAGGAGGACCTGTGGCACGCCATACCTCGCACAACCGAGAACTAACAGACACCAGCCGGCCGGTGATGGAAGCAGCTTCCTAGGCACCGTCCACTGCCCGACCACCCCACCGCAAGGAGACGGTAGTTAAGAACTGTGTAAGGCTGGCACTGCCCAACAACAGCAACGCTTCGCTTCTCAATTTGAGACAGCAAACTTGGCCGTTCCTGACAGATCTCCCTGGAGAACAGATCCACAATAGCCTCAAAGCGCAGGGACAAGGCGCCTTTACCAACCCACAGCACCTTCGCGATCCACTGTGCAGAAAACGTCTCGGTCCCCCTTGTCTCTGTGACTCTGGCAGTAACTTCTCACTTGACGTTTCTTGGTCAGGGCTCCTTTTCCAGGACATCAGCTGAGCTTCTCACTCTTCAGTGGTCCCAGACACAGCAGTGTGATGGCTTTTGGCCATCAGCTTCAGTTTTCCTTTCAGCCTCGTGCAGACTTCAGGCAGAGCTTTCCCAGTTCCAGGCCACAGGAACCAGCACAGGTTTTACTGCTCTTTGCAGAGCTTCCACTAAAGGGCGGCAGCAGTCTTTTCCAAGTCTTGCCCGAACTTTCAGATGAAGCAATGCTGAAGGACTCGGGATCACAGGCCGTAGACGGGACCCTCAGGACATAATGATAACTGAAGGCAACATTCAAGCACTGAGGAGCAGAAGACGCCTGTGCGGCTTTGTCCTTCGTCTTTCGCTACTGCCTGACATGGAGAACCACGCGATAAAGCTGTCTGTGCCAATGCAGGCGGGGGTCCGCAGGGGCCAGCGGCAGCCACCCAGCCCGTCCCAGCACACGCTGCTCCTCTGCCCGGGCACGAGGCACGGCCCAGGCTCGTCCCTCCCAAAGGCATCGCTAACCCTTCGCTTCCATCAGTTGTACCGAAGCGCGCAGCGGATTGTGGTCACTGCGTGCTATCCACCAGGGATCCTGGGAGATCTGCAAACTCATTTCAGTGCTGACCTCACTCTGAATTTGAAAGAGGCTCTCCGGAGATACAAGACCAACACATTAACACAATATGCCATTTAGCTCTCACCTCAGTCCTTCCCGCTGGAGCTTGCTGATGAGTAACCGTCAGTTACAAATCAATGTCCCTCCTGTTTTCTGGCATTCTTCCTTTCCTCTGCAGGATTTGCAGAACAGCAATTAACATGTTCCTTTTTTCTGTATGACTCTTCTTTATCCAACTCACTTAAAAATAAAATTTTCTTCCTCCCTACAAGTGCACGACTTGTGTAATTTCCCTCTCAGTCAACTTTCTACAAGCACTGTTCATATCCCTTCCTCTGCTCTTGTGTGCTGAACAGAATTGGTAAACAACTCTTATATTATGGATGTCACATCTATTTTCCATCTAGCTTCATTTTATCTTTCTTGAGTGGAATGTAATAGAGGCCATATAATTTACAAAACTGTTCTCCTCCTGACCTGCCGCACTTGCTCAATTCTACAGAGAATGAACAGCACTGGAAAATTTATACCTCAGCCCACTTCAGAGTTTATGTTTGGGGCCATTTTGTGTAAGACTGTTTTTGTGTTACCTGCTTATATTTTAAGAAATGGATCTTTTAACTCGTTTCTTTCAAAGTGTGCTAATTTCAGTAAAGAAAAAAAATCTTCATCTCTCCAGTCTGACTCCTCTTGGACACTGACAAGGCTGTTTTCACCTAGCACTGCCCATCCAAGGAAAGCCTGCAGTCCCATCACCCCCTACAGTACAATCCAACCATGGATATACCGTTTATCCACTCTTCTACGTCCAAGTACAAAGAGGTTACCTCCTCTTCACAGAAACACGAGTATCGACTACCTTATTACTGTAAGAAAACCATTTCCCAGTTCTATATCCAGCCACTGCCATAAGCAATAACACTTTGCCATCCATGATGCAGGTGAAATGATTCCCAAGACATACTGCATTGAATTACCCAACTACAGACTAGTTTGTACGTGTCCTACTACCTCCTGCTAGTACAGACCTAACCACATGCCATAACAGATGTTAAAAAACCCTGAAATACTCACAGATTTTCTATTTACCCAACAAGCGAAGCTTCAGTTTTCTAGACAAAGTCCTCAACTCTCCCACTGACAGCAGTAGGCTATCTTTGTGACCACATATAATGTCTTTGTGAACACTGAGTAGGGATTAGCACTTTCCACTATCCATATGAACATAAACTACAAATTTATGCTCTGCTAATTCACGGCCTTAAGTAGTTCAGCACCTGTGCCAGCAGCAAGCTCTGCTGTGACAACAGTTACAAGTCAAAGAGCTCACTGCTCTGATTTTGTGGGTATGATCCTCCTTGGAAAGATGGGAATAATTTTCTGCCTAGGAAATAGTCTCTGTGTAGCAATTCAGAGCAGAAATGTTTTATAACAGCGAGAGCCCAACATGCAAGCCCGCACCTGGCTCCCCAGTCAGCCCCATCACATGGCACGAACGGCCCCCGGGACGGACAGAAAGGCTCCTTACCTCAAAGCAATAGTCTTGTCCCAGGATGCTACTGTGGACTGGCTTGATGACCACTTCTTCCTCCATACTGAGATCCAGAGCCTCAACAGCACTACTGGGACTGAGCAAAGACTCGTGGGAGCGCGATTCTTTCAGCCTCGGCATTAGATGGGATCTAGAGGAAAAATGTAACGTTATCAGTAGATGCTTTCCTTCCCAGAGAAATTATTTAGTCCATCTGTTAGCAACAACTGCAGAATAATCCTGGGAATTTTTTTCCATGAGATAACTGAGGGCCCAGAATAGCAGGGACTGCTACGTTGTCCCATTTATAATTTGGTGAGCGTTACAGGCTCTATTACAGGCTGTATGTTCAGTAAAAACGTTTTTTCCAAACTCCGACGCAGTCAGGACTACATTATTAGAGGTTTGTAGACTGCAGGTCTCTGCACGGCCAAGTATGTCTTTAAATGGCCATCACACCAGCTGTGTGAGACTTTCCAGGTGTGCTGCAGTATGAGTGGATCAGGGCCAAACTACTGTGCTCGTTAGTACCGCAGCTGGGTCTGCAGCACCCGGTGCTGAGCTCCAGCGGCGCTGAGCACCGACTGCCAGCACAGGAACGGGTTTGCATGCGTGTGGGAGATTCCATTAGCATCCTACTTCATTTCACGCTGTTTCGCAGCACCCAGTCCCTATTGACAGAAGGAAGTTACCTGCGAATGGGGAGGAATTAATGGCAGATCCTTCTAAAACCCCAGCCGCGTTCACTCACCGCACGCAGAGCGTGCCTGGGGAGCGGCTGGCACTGCCATCCCTGTGCGCAGGTACCCTTCTCCCCATCCAAATGCACACATCTGTATCACGGATGCAGCCGGTGTCTGGGATCCGTACTCCGTAACCAATAACCCGAGGGCTCGTGTGCTCTCTCCAATTGTTACACACATCCCCGGGATGGGGACAGTGTGGAAAACAAGGCCATGATAGCCCTATCGATTGATCTAAATGCTCTGGAGTCCCACTGGCAGCATTTAGCAGCAGGGAGCCCACAGACAGCAAGCAGCACACCATTTTTGAGACAGCCGATACAATCAATGGTGCTGTAACTCTTAAAGCAAAACCAGAGAGCTCAAGGGGAAAAAAAAAAAAAAAAGATAGCTAGCTAGGTAGTCCCAGGGAAAACACAACAAAACCATAAAGTGGCAAGGGAAAAAATAACTTGAGAGCAAGGGGAGCAGTTACCTTCTCTATAGCCTGCACCATTTAAAATGTTCCTACGCCAGCCAGCTCACAAAAGGTCTGATCCTGGTAACTCTGACCTTTAAAACTTCTGGCAAGCACTTTAGGGTCTTCCAAAGAGACCACATGTCCCTCTGTCTACAAAGACAGTATGCCGCCTTCTTCAAAGGCACGGAAGGACAGAAATAAGGGGAGTTTGAGATATTCTCAGGACGGCCTTTTATGAGCGAAACAACAATGCTCCCAGTATACTCTCAGACTGCTTTGTCTGCATGTGTTGAGTTTTGTTGTTCTCTAGAAACTCGGGTAAAGCTGACCACCTGAAACACAGAGAAATGTCAACAGTGCACGCAAAATTCACAGCTTCCAGTAAATCAAATGCCAAGCTGAATCTAGAAAACAGCCAAAGGAGATTCTAGGATAAACAGCAGCGGAAGATAAACAGGTGCTTCTCTAGATTTGTCATTAAGATTCAAGCCATGGATGAACCCCCAGGTGATAACGGATCAGCCCACAGCTGGGTTCTCCAGCTGAGCATGCTAAATGGAGAGTCTGAAAGCTGCAGGCCACCCTTTCTCGCCAGCAGCACGGCGGGATAACGAGCCTGGGGACACACTGCCCAAGGGTTCAGCGACAGCACCGTCCCCAGACACTTCCCTGCATCTACTGAGGCTGACAGCCAGGACCAGCTGTGGTGGTACCTGTTAAGGCATCTACAGAAAAACAGATCACGACACCACAATCTTTTCTTAAAGGACAACCACCAGCCCTCAAATGTTAAAAGCCCTGGCTTAGCACAGCCCTGTGCTGGATCAGAAGCCGTGGCTTTGAAGCAAAAGGCTCTCTATCCCATTAGCGATTCTCTAAACTGCCCACTCTCCCCATATCTCTATGGTGAATAAATTGATCTTTAGGAACTGAGCACAGTCATTTCCCAGTACTTTGTGGCAATTTTACACTATTTTCACAGAAAAGGGTCCATATCCTTTTCCTCTGAATGATACTGTAAATTAATACACGCAGACAGATCGAGTTACCTCTGGATGCTGAGTGCAGAACTAATATCCAGCAGCTCAAGAACTGACAATACAGACTGCTCACCAAGCCCCGATACGCCCAGAATCAAGGCATTTATGGCAAATCTTACTTCTGTATTTTATAGATGAAATTAGAAAAGGTACGTAACCAAGCTGAGACTTGCATTCTTGTGTGGACAAACACAAAAATTGATAATCTAAACCCACAACTCAGCAGCTACACACTGTAATGCACACATGTACATCACCGAACTGGACTGCTTCATGCTGGCCTAAGAATTTTTGTTAAAATTAAAACAAAACAAGTCTATTTTTCATTTAAAACTACTGCAGCTGCAAGGCCATGGGTGGGAGTGCAGATGTGCAATATGAAGAATTACCAAGGGGGAGCTTCTCGGGACATATTATGTTCTCACCAGATTCAGCAAATGTGTATTTATATCCCTCCATACTCTGCTGTATGCTCCTGGGAATCCTAAAATTAACATGACTTTTCTTAGGCAGGAGGTTATTTGCCGGGTTCTTGCCTCGGCAGGACCCACTCCCATGATGTCTTTTACTCCTGAACAGCTGACCAGATCCAACCCAGGTCAGTAACAGAAACATTTTTCACCAGATGCTGCACTGTACGGAGGCAGCGCTGCGGGTCGCAAATCAGCCCTAAAAGGCTCAGCATCTGCCTGTGTATCAAGTGGGGAGATGTCATTAATTAGAGACTCTCGTTTGAAACCTCAGCGGAAGGGACGAGAGATCTTTCCGCCAGAGGCAGCCCTGGCAGAGCAGGATGAGCGCTGCCTGCGCAGAGCCTCCTCCCAGGGCAATTGCCCCCATCCCCTCCCCAGCACCCCAGAGCTGGCCCTGATGCTACGGCACTTAACCCGCGGCAGCCCGGCACGGTCCGGGGGGGCCTGCAAACGCCCTGGAGTGCAAGAAGGGCTCTACACCGCCAGTCTTCAAAGGACACGCGGTCCTTTCATTTTAATACCCTGTTCCAGAGGAGAGAGCATTTCTCATGTCCTTTGGTAAGTAACATGACATTTGCAGCAGGAGTCCATTTACTGGAAGATGTTTGCAAGTCCCTGTCACAGCTCCCACAGACTTCCCTTTGTATTAACAGTAAGAAAAAGGTCCTGCTAAGGCCATAAGCTGCTTCCCTGATGCAGAGGGTGAGGGCATTCTTCTTACTGGAAGGACCACTCAGCGTTCCCCCTGTTTGGGCACCACGTGCATTTTACAGTGAAGCCTTCAGAGCGATAACGTCTCTGCCTTGTACTGTATCAGGCCACAACAGACCCGGAGGGCTTCATCCAAAGACAATTTACAGGGTGAGGGCTGGCAAGTGCTAAAAAACCCCCCAACAAATCCACTCGCTGATGAAGAAGTGCAGCAGTATTAAGCACACAATGCGACGGCTGGACTCAGCCTGAAATGGGCCGCGCTGGTGTGCCCCAGCTGCTGGGGAAGACTCGTCTCGGTTCCTTCCAGCTCTGCCCCGAGACTCACCACCCTCTGCCAGAATTTCCTCCCGAGAAGGTAGGCACGTTTCTATCAGGAGACCCTAACAACCTGATGTCCCCAAAGGAGTGTAACGATACATCACTGCCCCTGGGGCAGAAGCAGCGACAGAAGCAGGAGATGGATGCTCCTCAGCTCTGCCTGCTTCCACCCAGCGCGGGCAGAGAGCAGCATCCATGGCGACAGAGATAGCAGAGTCCCTGTAAACTCGTGCTGTTCCTTAGCCATCCAACATCCTAACGGGCAAACTCACCTGGAACGTCATTTGCTTACTGTATACATACGCTTCCAAGATGACAGAGGCACTTTGTTCAAATTCATCTCTCTACCATCACTTTTCAAAACGCTGCCTGTGGGGCCATCCAATCTCTTGCTGTAATAACTTGCTGTATATTTCAGGTCCCGTCCCGGCTTACATGAGCTGATCTAATTCAGTTCCTACACCTTTGTTTTAATATGGTGGGAACGGCCAGCTGCCCAGAGACATCTCACAGCAGGAAACCCTCTTTCCAAACAGCACATTCAGTTCTTTCTGCCATAGGCCTTATTTTAATCCCTTTCTACTTGCCTAAAGTTCAGTTGAAATGAAGGGGGTGAAAAATCTCATAAAAGACCACATTAGTTCTAAAGAGAAATAACATTACTGCTACCGGCACTGACCTGGAGAGTCCTACAGAGAGGCAGCCAGTCTTTGGTTATTAAAGAAAGAGGTTTACTGCCCAAGAGCAATGACAGAGGATTGTTGTTCTAAATAATAAAAGTCATAAAACATTACCATGCGAAGGGATGCCATCCCCCTCTGCCTGCTTCCTTCATAGGCAGCCAGAATTAGGGACGTCAAGTATTACCAGGCTGTGACAGCACACCTAGTCTAACCAGGACCTTGTGGACTGCAGCGAAGACTTTGTGGACAAAGGGAAACAAGCATGGAAGGACAATCCATTCTCTCCTCATCAAACTCCAGGGCTGGATTTTGAGCAAAGGAGGCAGCAACCATCCATGTGCAGCAGCGGCACCACGCAGGCAGCACCTCTGCAGAATGACTGGAGGGACTGCTCAGGAGTCCAGGCTTGATGTTCTTTCAAGAACAAAGATACTCTGCCGAGGGTGCAAGGAAGGAAAAAATGTAGGGCCTGTCTACATAGAAATATTCTGGAATAGGTCTTGTGTGTTTAAACTCATACACTCTTTTTCCAGAATTGCCTTCTTGTGAAGACAAGCCCTCAAAGGGGCAACCCCATCGGTTTTCATTTCAGAAACTCACCTGCCTGAAACCACCTAGCTGCTGCTTTTGTGGTTTTATGATGAAAATTTTCCTGATATTTTTGAGAGACAGAAACAAACAGGGAACCTGGCTGGGTAGCTGCAGAGGGACGGAGCAGACACAAAATGTAACACTGAAACACAGGGAAAAAAATAAAGAGCCTTTCTTAAATCTCCTGCTGTTCCACTCAGAGAGCACAAGCAAATAGGGGAATTTTGAAAGAAGTCCAGGCACTAAGCTGAAGATGTCCCATTAATACCAGCTGTAGAGTCGGCCTTTGCAATGTGGATGCCTCCCCGCTGTCAGAGAGATCTGATCTCGTAAATTACAGGTTTGACTCTGCGACACCTCTCCTGGTCAGGAAACATTCCCTGCATACAGCTTTTCAAGGGCTGACAGTTTTTTTCTCTGACCAGCTGGGAAGAGGGTCTTTAGGGCAGTCCTTACCCTCTTACCAGCACACGTCAGCTGCAGGAGGTCCTACATGCACAAATGCAGCGGAACAGACCGTGAGATTCACGTGCAGCATAGACAGAATTTAAATCTGTCTCCAGCCTGGGGATTAGGTTTTGTTATGACTGAGAACAAAGTGGACAACTCCACCAAATTGATTTGCAACATCAGATGGGAGAAGGATTTTAGCAGTCGCAGAGGGGAGTAAATCACACGCCATCCTCTGCCAGCTTCACCAGGGGCAGCAAAATCGGGCGCTGGGCAGCTCTGCTGTACGCAGGCTGTCCCACCTGAGGCTCGGAGCCTCGCTGCTGCTGGTTACAAACTGGGACTACGCTCTCTGCAGAGCCCAAACTGGTCCGATGGCTGCGTTTCTTCCCGCAGTAGATGCAAACCAGGGTCTCCTACACAGCAGCTCTCCCCCAAGCCCTCTCCTTGCCTCATTAGCAGTGCCTGTGTGACCCCCCCCCCCGCCTGGTGCTGACTTCCCGCTAACCTCCTGACCACTGCTGGGAGTGCTCATCCGTTCCTCCCCAATGCCTCATCCTGCTTCAATTTAACAAATAAATATGAGAGTGATGTTATGGGAATAACCAAGAACAACAGCACAAGAGAACTTGCACGCTTCCAGAAGATGAGAGAATGATTTTTTTCCTGTAGGACAGGACGCGTGGATGAAGTCCCAGCATGCAGCATATCCTTCTCCACGTTCTGCTAACCTGAACTTTCTCCCGCCGTTTTCTGAACGCCGGCTGCGGATCTCTGCCCTGGCAGTGCCGCAGTGGGCCGAAGCGGAGGTGGATGCTCTGCAGCCTTTGGGGCTCTCTGGGCGGCAGGTGCTGGGAAACACCCCTCAGCGCGCTCACGATGGGAAGCTGGTGTCACACGTTACCCGCACTAACGCAACACCTTCGCCGAGCAACACAAAGGACATGTAATTAAACTTATTAATGCCTGCCCTTGTTTTTAGACTGTTCTCAGTTTTAACTGGCAGCAGAATTAATTACATTCTAAAGGACTCTGTCAGCTCATACCAGATTCCAAATGTTGTTTTTGCTAGAACAAACCTGAATTTTAACACATGACATTCACCTGAGCATGGGTGTTTGTTCGTTTAACAACATGCCACTGCAAAGTTTGTCAGTGACAACCTGAAAGTCCAGCACAGTATAACCAGCAAGGACGCCGACTGCATTTGTAACGTGCAAGATGAGAGAAACTGCAAAAGCAAGCAAAATGTGTCAAGAGCAAGAAGCAAAAGGTGATCAGAAATACACCCGAGTTTCAATAATCAAAAATGTTGTTAGGAAGCTAAGGAAGTAACTTCTCCCTCTTTCTCAAGAGCAGAATGGCACCACCATCTCAATTTCAACAGAAATTGACACTTTATAGAAAAAAATTACCTTTTCTTATCACATCAGCCTAAACCAGCATAAATAAATAGCGCCCTATCTGTGGACATCTGATGCAAACGGCAGCCACAGATCCACCACTCCGACTTGGAGTTCCAACCACAGCACAGCCCCGAGAACTGGTCGTTCCCACAGCACCAGTTTCTGGAGCGAGGAGGGATTGTAGAGCTCCCCGAAACACCTGGGGAACCTCCAAGGAGGCACAGGCAAAACCAGGAGGTAGGGCTGCTGCGAGGGCTGACCCAGGGCACCCCCCCCCCCCGCTCCCTGCCACCACCCAGGGGCTGGAACCACAGAAACACCGGGAGCTCCCCAGCTGCGTCTGGGACTCACAAGCTTCCACGGTGGGAGGGGAGGGTGGGGATAAAGGTTTTGATTTTTATCATTGAAATTTTGCTTAACCTAAGCCCGGAGGCAGAACCCGGACAAGAAAGAAAAAGCAAGGCAGGATCTCTCCTCCTGGATTAACCACAAGGAAAGTGAAGTCGCAAGCCCCATCTCCCACACCGCGGCCCTGGCTCCTGAGCCCGGCCACGGGCGTCTGCCTCGGTCGGCGACGACGTTTTAACAAATAACGACGAAAACAAATTCTTAACACACAGAATCACGGACGGAACGCTGCTAAAAATAAACAAGCCTAACCGAGCACCGGGCTGAAAGCGAGCGGCAGGCTGCAATCACCCAGCGCCGGGGGGCCAACAGCCGCAGTGGCTTCCTGCGCGACCCCGGCCACCGGCCCCGCTCCGCTCCCTGCCCGCCCCGGGCCCCCCCCGCAGCCCCATCCCCACGCCCACGCTCACGCCGCCCGGGGGTCCGCGGGGCGCAGCCGGCCGTCGCTGTGCCAAGCGGCCCCGCCGAGGCAGGGCCGCTCGGCCGCCGTGCGGGTCCGGCCCCAGATGGCGGCGGCAGCAGCCCGGGCGCGGAGTTTGCTTCGGCCGCGCAGGAACCCCGCGGGCCCACGCACACGCGCACACACACACACGTACGCGCACACACTCGCCCCGCACACCCCACCCCGCCCCGCCACTCACCCGCAGGGTCCGGCTCCCGCCGCCCCGCTCCGGCTCGCCCATGCCGCGCTCCCGCCGGCCGCGGAGCGGGCCGCCCCCCCCCGGCCCCCGCCGCCGCCCCGGGCCGGCCCTGCCGCCGCCGCCGCCCCGCCCCGCTCGGGCAACCGCGCCGCTGCCGCTGCCGGGGCCGCCGGATTGGCTGCGCTTGTAGCTGGGCAGAGCGCCCCGGGCCCGCCGCCCCCGCTCTCTGCTCGCCGGCCGCAGCCCCGGAGGAGCCGCACGAAGCCCCGGCTGGGCTGCGGGGCGGGAGGACGACGGCTCTTCCCCGAAGGCCGGCGGGGACCCGCCTTTGCCCTCCCGCCGCTGCCGCCCAGCAGCGTTCCCTGCTGCCCGGCGGGGCCGCCCCCCCCCCAGCGCCGGCAGCCCTCCGCGATAGCCCGCGGTCGCCGAGCCGCTCACCCCTCGCCAAAGCCCGCCTGTCCCGCGTCCGTTCGGCGCTTTCATTTTGTTGTGATAAACCTCGGGGAAATCCACTTCTCCAGCAGCCTTTATTTTTGCAAAAAAAACCCCAAAAACAAAAACCAAAGAAAAAACCGCACTAGGGCACTTCTCCCCTGACCGCTTCCCTCCTGCTCGGCTCGGAGGCTGTCCGGCGGGTCGACGGTACCGGGGGGGGGGGAGAAGGAAGGCAGCCGCCTGCCCGCCGCCAGGCCGCCCGCTCGGGTGTCCTTGCCCTGGGATGCACACGCACATTCCTTTCCCATTTTGGAAAGCCGAGTCACTGACCTTTGCAACAGCGCAATCCACAGTAAGGAGTAGCGTCTGCAGCAGCAGCCGGCCGCACCTGCGTGAGCCATGATCCGCACCCCGACACCCCTCACGCACAGAGCGATCCCGCATGAGAACCCCACGCCAGCCGGCACCCGGCGAGGCTCAGGTGAGTGCTGTGCTCACGGCCTGGCTCCCCGGCGCAGCTCGGGGTTGTTTAAGTGCAGGCTCACCGAACGCGGTGCCCAGAGCAGCGGGTGAGCGCGAGAGGAGGACGCGAGACGGTGGAGAACGGAGGGGAAGGCTACCCAGCATGGTCCAACTGTCCTGATTGCCACCATCCTCACCCAGCCCACGCCGACACGTTCCCAGAGCCAGACTGCTGCTGTCATCGCGGCGTATTCAAATGCCTCCATTACTCATCAAGAACAAAGTAGGACTATCTAGTAAATGAAAAACCACCACATGGCACTGTCCCCTGCCTGTTATTTATGGCTGCTTCCTTTTCCACTTTTCAAAGGCTACCGTCCATGTCTGCAGCAAATCATAAATCCTCCAGCTCCTGCAAGGCTGCTCCGGATCAGGGGAGAAAGCAGGCACCTGGGCTGCAAACGCTGGTCAGTGTTGGAGGGGAAAGCGAGAACAAAGGTAAATATCCCTGACTGAAAAGAATGCTCAGGGTTTTCCCCACACCAGAGGGGAAGGAAGCAGGTCTCAGACTGGGAGACAGGCAGGTCCTGCCCGAGGCAGCAGGCACGAGTCTCGCCTCCTCCAGTGACTTGCAAACCGGATTCCCAGACCGTCCCTCCAGCCAGCACCGCTGTGCGCTGCGCTGACAAACGAGTCAAAATGCGTAGGTTCTCTGCCCAGCTCTGACACGAACTCCCTGCACATCCTCTTTTACGTGCCTCTCCTCCTCAGCCGGAGAGGTAGGTGGGCATGACCCTCTCTCACCTCCAAAGGATCCAGAAAATGTGAAGGACTGGCAGCATTTTTGCTGGACTTGAATAATAAGGAGCACTGTCTGTCACCTAAGACCAGTGGGGTCCTTTTCTTCCTTCCAGGGTAAACTGGTCCCCACCGTGCCCGGGGGACAACGGCATCAGCTCACCAGCCATGCTGGCAGCAGAACACCCCAGTCAGAGCATTTCCCACCTTGCCTCCTTAGTGGAGCACATGCAGACCCTTTCCCCTTGCAGTCTGCAAACAGTGCTCTGGATTTAGCACATTTTGCCTCATTTTTGCCTCCCCCCCCGTTTCCCCTGCCAGCGGTTTGAAGTTTTCTCACCCTTTGCTGGCAGATGCCATGCAGAGAGACAAGCTCGCTGTCCTCGATCTGCTTTTCAGGGCTTCTATAAAGTAGGGCACCAGCATCAAACCAGTGTCAGGTTTTTGATACATTGCTGGAGTAGCCAAAAATAATAACAGGCAGCTTCAGTCAATCTTTTCGTTCTCAAATCTGCAGCAGCAGCAGCAGCACAGGGGTCCTTTGTGTGGCAGAGCAAAGATACGGTGCACACCAGGCTGAAATCCCCGTCAGCAATCCACAGCCATTCCCGCCTGTGAGCCGGGCTCACCAGCAGCTCCCGAGGAGTGCACTCGGGTCCTCAACAGGGAGCCTTTGCCTTGTGGTGTCCCCTTTCCCACAGCCATCAGTGTTTTGCTCTCCGTGTTTCCTTCAGCACCTTATCTCCCTTGCTGCGGCGAAACGCTAAGGTCAAGTTACAGTTTTACCAACCCTTTTATCTTTCTGGCAAGGCACGAAAACGCAGAACCTGAACTTTGGAACGAGCCCTCGCACTTGCAGTGGGTGGAAAGCGGAGGAGACCGAAGGCAGCGGGGGAAGAGAGAATCCAGGTCCTCTCTGCAGCGGAGCACTGGAATATTTTCTGTTGCACGTTCAGACACATTATTAGGACAATCTGGAAGGAAGTACCAAACCAAACAAGCATGTGCTTTTGGCCTGCGTTCCAGCAGGAAGCCAGATACACTGGGAACTGTGGCAGCTCCAGCTGACGTAAGGACCCAGCACAGCTCCACTGCTGCTACCAGATGACAAGGAAGAAGACCAACAAGACCCAGCGAAAGAGGTCTGGTTGCTGGGAACTGCCCAGTTGAATTTCCCCTGTCCCACACCTGAAATTCTAGACAGTCAGTCTGTGCAGGACTGGCAGACGAGCCGGGCGTCAGGAGATGAAGTAACGCACGAACTTGGAGCCCCCAGATGTTCTGTGGTACCGTCCTGCTCCACATTCATTCTTCACACTCTCACCTCCGTGAATGACAAATGTGTTTCCCAAAAGTAACGTGCTGCCATGCCCTTGCCCCAGCAGGCTGCCCCATCGACCACGCTGTACTTGGGTTGGTGTCTAAAACGTTTGAACTTCTTGGGGCTACAAGTCTGTAATGTACGGGTCATTCATTCCCCCTCCCTCCCCATGGCCTCTGGACTGAATATCCTTGTGTAGCTCAGGAGATACAGAAGCTAAAACTTTGCAGACCAGGGCCTCAAGGACTGCTCTTTCCCCCTCCCCAGGGAGTGCCAGGCAGTGAACAAACTGCACTCCGTTGACTCAATGTTTAAATACTGCTGCACTGAGCATTACTACCACCAAGAAGAAGTCTGTACGTCAAAGTCTCAGCTAATTTTATTCCAAGCCAGGGTTTTTCCCGGCTTCCTTAAAGCAAGCTTGTTCCTCATTCCTCATCTAAACAAGGTGGTGTTTCCCTGCAGACTGTCGTTCTCCCGACAGGCGGCTCTGTTCGGAGGGCGATACGCAGGTGTACAACATGGTCAGAGCTATTATTATCATTGCCAATGCCGGCATCCTCCCCGGGGCACTGTACGTGACCTCTACCCCTTCTTCACATTTGCACCTCCTGTTCCTTATGGAATCCCAGCACCCACCCACCCGACTCACTGTTTAAGAAATAGCATTTGTGAAAGGAAAGCCACCGTGCTTTGTCAGAGGGCAGGTAAAATAGTACCTTGAGTGGGTTATTAGAGTAAGTTTTCCATTCACAGTTAGGCTCAGTGATTACTATTTGTATTACCTGTAGTCACTTTTTATTGACTGTGAAGCCAGCGCTTCATGACCATGTTGTCTATCACTGGGAAAAAACGATTTCCCCAATAACCTTGAAGGGTTAGAAGTGGAAGGGACTGTGATTACCCAGATTTACTCCAAATTTACAGTTAAAATCAAAATGCCTGTCAATATCCTAAAAAGCACTTATTTTGGAAAGTTCGAACAATCCCTTATTTCAGCATAATTAACATCAAAATACACGTAATCACACAATGGGCTGGCTGTTACTGGGTTGCTGCTCAAGCACCGGGGTGGGCACAGTCATTATTGTGGAGCTCTACCGAAGAACTCTTCAACGGATGTACCACAACCTATGGCACCGTCAAGCAATGTGCGGATTTCACCGCAGATACCATTAAATCGATTCTCCGAACTCCCAATGTTCCTCCATCAAACTTCATGTTCACACAGTAGCCACCGCGCGCTCGAGAACTACAGCTCAACAGCCCGTAACCTTGACTGCAGTTGTGTTTGTTTATTTTGTCCTTCAGTTCAATTTCAGCAAAAAGGTAATGTGAGGTTGAAGGGCACAAAAATTACCCAGGCCTTGCAGAATACAGGAACAATGGCCAGATTAAACTAAGAGATTATTAAAAGATTTCTTCACCTGCTTTATTAAAATGTACTCAATGTTCACAAAAGCCAAGCTGCAGCAACGTAGCAGAATTCACATCTAGCACTTCTGAAAAATCAGGCACCGTATCAAACAGTATTTACACTGAAAGAATTTTTAACCTCTGACTAATGCTGCCTTTTACGCCATATTTCATAGCAGCTAGACAGTGGATCTGGACCAACCGATTTCTCTTTCTGCTTGTAATTAGCTTCACTTTTCTGCTGTCCTGAACAAGCATTAGACTTTCCTCTAGGAATGTAATCCCCATCAACAGGAAGCCTGTCTTTACTGAGATGCCACTCATCTTTTCTAGAGGTTTTATTTAAAATGTAACATTGTTATTAGCAGCAGATTTTTATAAACCTTTTTGTGAGGCCCCATTCCTGCAAACATTCAGTATCATTTTGTGCTATTAGTCTCACTTCAGAGACACTACTTAACATTCAATGGCAATTTGAGCCAAGAAGCATTTGCAGGAGTCAAGTTTTGAATTTCAAATCTAAACTACACAGGGGTACCAATGGCATATGACTTTGAGCCTGACAAACACAAATATATGTTTTAGCATCTAAAGTACAGTTTGTTTTGATTTGTCCTTCTGTCTAACAATATTGGCATACACAATAGCTTCAGTTTAATAGGTAATAGCTGACTTCAGAGACTGAATGATGTTCTTAAACAAAATGATGTTCTTAAAAACCAACATCCAATCAATGAAAAGTTTATAATCAGAATAAAGTTAGGAAAATGTTCCTTTGCTGCTGCTGAACTCTTCCTTAAAAAAAAAAAAAACACCAAGAAAAGCTCAAAGCATTTTAAAGTTTGTTTTGATTGTGTGTATTTTATTCAGAGATGGCACCAGGATACAAAGCTAATTTCTTCCAATTGCTATCTGCCTTCTAGCCAGATAGATTTTAGTGTCTTTTAGGGATATAAAGCACATCCTTCTCGTGGGAACCTTCTTTTCAGATGGAATGAGAGATTCACACTGATGAAGTCGGTGATTTTTCTATGGCTTTCAGAGCTGTAACTGTAGGCAATCCATCCCAGGGAGCGCACACACTATCCCCCAATCTCCTCTGCCTCCGGCATGTTTTAGGAGACAGAAGCCCTTGGAAGACACAGAGTATTTTTGCAGTGTTGTACACAGCATCTGAGCGTATGTTGACAAGGTAAAGGGAAATTAGAACGCACTAAGGAATGCTGAAGGCAGACCCAGTGCCTGAGTGGGTGCACGCTCCCAGCCCATTAGCACTGTCCCTGGGCTTATCTCGCAGGCACAGATGCTGGAGGTAGCTACGAGCCCCCTTCTGCTGACAGCCTGGGGCTTTCCCTTCTGGGGTGCTCTCCGCAGCCAGCTACCAACAGAAATCGGTAATACTGACACAGGAACCACAGTACCTCCACAAACAGCCACATCCATACTAAAAACATCCCCAAATCCCCAAGTAGTAAGACGTATCTGCCTGCAGAATCTGTGCAGTGATGCCTGACAGAATGGGACCTCAGGAAAAGCCGTCGGCACTGGAAAGCTTGCAAATCCTGACTGCAGTCCCCGTCTATCCCCCCCAGCGTACAGGTAGGAAAAGGAAAGATATTTTTAAAGATCACCTCACTGTTTTTTAGTCTCTTTTCTGACTCACAGGGATAACCCATTTCCAGGGACGACCCGTTTGTTTTTCCCTGAGCAGCGTGCGGTACAGCTCTGAGCCCAGGTCAGCCCCAGCAACCCTGCTGGGACCCTCAATCCTCTCTGGCCAGGCTGGCTCTTACTGTTCCAGACTCCCTGATCAGGAATTAAACTTTGCAGTACTGGGGTGCACTGCATCAGTTCTCCAGCTCATTTTCTAAAGTGCAAGTATCATTACTGCATACTTCATGCAATGCCAGGGGCAGCTACTTCCAGAGCTGATGTAAAAATTGTTATTAAAACTTACAAACTGTGAAAAACTCTTTAAAAGTCCAAATCCTGGCACTGCCCTAAATTAAATTACAGCCGCAGCCTGCCAGAGGTACATGGATAAGCACAGAGCCAAGCTTGCATGCAGTCCTTATCCACAACCCACACCTGCTGCTTCCTTCTGAAAGTTTAACTAATGAACACAGTGTACAGCCCAGAGGATTTAAGATATGGAAAAGGTCAGAGGGAAGACTCAGGAGTGAAGAACAGATTGAACGGGGTTCATAAATGGCAGCCCCATTTTAAATCTAAAATTAATTTTTTCAATAAATTACGGCAAGTGAGCTTTCCTCCAACTCAGACAATGCAGCTCTCCCTGGATATAGACGGCTGGCGGGAGGAGGAGGGCACATGCACTCAGGAATCAATGCTAATACCCTAAAAAATTAATCTCTGAAAATTACTTCAATGGAATAGAAATGATTTCATATAAATCTCTGTATAGCAAGAGCTGATAAAGTATTACAGTGATACCTAGAGGAAGTACAGCCTGAAAAAAAAGGCTTTGTCTTTTTTACACAGGGTTGGTGCGGTCACTCTGCCTTTTTGTGCCTCAGTTTCCCAGCTGTGGACACAGGCTGTTACATCAGTGAATCTGTGAAAGTTGCTGGGGTCTGTTAAGAGCTAGTTACGGTTACACAGGACTGAGGATAGGATGTCGCTTCCCAAAGATGAAAACACAGGCTCTTCTACTTTAAATGAGAGTCATGGTTTGTGATTTCAAAATGTAGTCAGGATGGCACTCTCCAGGGAAGGGAGGGACAGGCTATTATCAAAGCCACGGTAAGTGTATTGGACTCTGAATATGTTTATGAATACGAATGTGTTTATACAGAGCCTTTTGGTACCTGCAGGACAAAGCCGGCCATGGTGGCAACAAGGTTTGCAAATCTAAATCAGACCTCAGAAGTACAAAGTCTCTCAACCTGGCTGAATAACATATTAATTAAAAGAAGACGATCAGCAGCATGTCAGCTTTGCTGCTGACCGTTCGCTCAGGGAGCTGCGGACCTACGGCCTCCCCTTCGCTCCATCTGAGCTATGTCAGCGTTGCTGCTGAGCTTCCAGGGGCTTATGTTGCTCCTGCCTCGCCGAAGGGCAGTCCCTTGTACTTGTACTCAGCCCTCACCTTGCACGGATCCTGGGGAGGGGACTGAAGAGCCAGGCTGCCAGCCTGGAGGAGAAGGGGCTGCCCAGCCATTGCTGTCAACGCGGTACAGTCCTGGGCTGTGTTCTCTGTGATACACATCGGCTCCAATCGACCCGCTGCCCTGGAGAGCAGACAGGGGTGCAGGGACCCATCTTCCCCTCAAGGGATGAAAGTTCAACTCTAAATTTGGTCTCAGCTCTCTTTAAAGAGTTGTCTGTGATAGCGAAAGATAACAGGTTTAAAACCCCCTAACTCCCATTACTCACATATGAGCTTCAAACAGAGAGGTCAACCAACATTTGTTTTCCTAACATTTGATTACTTATTTCTCTGAGAGAGATTAAATTAGACCCAGTAAATCATTCTGACACTTTTTACCATCTTCCGGATGGGACATGAAGAGATTCCTAACGAGCTCTGTGAGCAGCCCTGTCTGATACACGAAAATCTCCATCCTTGTCTACTACACAAGGGAACCAGAGGGGAACTTGACCAAAAGCTTCCTACTGCAGGAAGGGAATGAAGGCAGGAACAGGGACCGGTCTGAGCCCTGATTCAGTAGTTGTACAGGAGAAACAATTTCCTTTTGTAACCAAGTTATTTTAAATCAATCTAGTTAGACAGATGCAAAGCACTGACACAGATGCACTGAAACTGGTTTGATCCTTCCCTGAACAGGATTAACTTGCCTCAGTTATTAACCAAATTAAACTCCAGCTCATCTTCATTGCAAAAATGCCTGTATTTTACGCTGATAGTTGTGTTGCGCAGAATTTTTACAGAGACAGAATCTGGGAGACTTCTCCCTTGCAGTAGGTATTTGGGGACAGCTCCCCGCAACCTGGCTTGGCCTCAGTTAACTCCTCTGAGGTAGAAGTGTGCCTGCCTCATCTGCAATTTTACCACATTCTTGATGTGTAAACCTACCGGCCATTAGCCTGTACTGATCACAAGAACAGTTAAAACCATTTAGACACACTACACTAAGAGCCTGAGTTGATGTAACTAGATTGAGTTAAGGTATACATAGTTGCATGGACACATCTTTTTCTGCAGATCTAGCCTGGGTTCCACTCCTTACACACAGTCCCGACTCTTGCCTTTTCTGCTCACTGTCACTGGCTTTGCTTTGTGGTTCCCCAACTCTGAAGGGTTAAATCTGCATAGCAGAAAATAAAAATTCTTATCTTGCTTGCTTCTGAGAAAACTCAAAATGTTTTGATCTGGAAAGTTAGGGATTAGATTTTGTTCTTGCATTTAATTTCTTAAAACATTGATTTCCACAAATATTCTCTGCTGGAATACAAACTGTCCCTCAAGAGGGAAGAGCCAGCAACCCTCTCTGCCCCGCTCCCTATCCTCTGAACTGCCACTATGCCAGTGCCACTAAACCACTTTTTCTTACCCTGACAGATGCTAAGCTTAGGTCAAATCCCTGGGAATACATGGGGCCAGCGTATGTTCTCATTAACAAAATTGCAATCTGCTCCTGAGCTGATGAGACTGCCCTGAATTTACACCATGACAGCTAAAACCAGACTCTGTTTTGGAGGGGTGTGTGTCCATGGGCACACGTGGCTGATGGCTCTGTGAAGGGCTCTGTGCCTTCTCTGATGAGAAGTTAAGACGAGGCAAAGAGAAGATGCAGAGTATGATGGGCCATACCCAACCAGGGTAACATCTCTGGCACGCTGGGCAAGTTTAATCAGCTCCAGGTTGCGAAGGTGCCCGACTCCCATCGGCTGGCTGTTAGCAGAGCGATTTACTCTGGCAACGCAAGCTGTAAATCAATAAATCAGAACCTACTCCACTTGGGGAGGCGGCTGACAGATCTGTAGGTTTAAGTGACTATAAAGATAATCCTACTTCACTGAGCACGGCCACGCTGGCCCAGGGCGCTGAGCTGCCCATGGCTGAGGCCGCCCCGGCGCGTGTGCTGCCGGCAGCTCCCCTCGCCCGGCACTGACCGTGCCTGCCGGGCCACCGCCGTCAGGGCATGCACGCAACAGATCCTGGAAAGCTTCTCCAGAGCGGACAACTAGGGACTGAACAATGCTAGGGCAGGGTTAAGCCAGAATGGCCTGAAGCACCAGGCTGAACTCTGGGGTCCAGCTCTGCAAATTCCCTCCCAACATCCACTGCCCTCACTCTGCCCTGTTCCCAGCCCCCTGCCACCTCCTCTCCTCATTCCCTACGCCTCTTTTCCCGCCCAAGACTCAATCAGATGGGAACACAGGTAAAAGGCTTAAAAGAAAAACAAGCAACTAGGAACCCAGCACTGCCCAAGAAGAAGGTGGGTCCTGCAGCATCCCCAGCGTGGGGAAGGGCAGAGAGGCAGACAGGCAGCAGGCTCCCAGCGGGTACCGGAGCCTGCCCTCAACTCCCAGATGCTGTGGCCAGCACCGGAGCGAGGAAGCCAGAGAGGAGAATAGCGGGTGGTACGCCTGGGTGGGCACCGAGTGGGCAATGCCCGGGGAACCTCCCAGCCCGGTGCCAGCCGATGAGCGTGACTCACCTCCCTCCAGGCAGGAGCCAGCTGGCCGGCTGTGCCGCCTCTTCTCCCTGCCAGCCTCGCAAGCGAGAGGCTGGATGTCTTTATATACCCTTTCAGTGGATCAAAACCGAAAGCAGCAGGTTAGTTCCCAAATGAACAACAGCACTGTAAACACCGTGAAGCAAAGTCCAGCCCAGCTCAACCAGTCCCAACTGCTTTCCACTTGCCATCAAAAACAAGAGCTGTAAGCCACTGCAGTCACCAGTCCCGCACAAGCAGCACTAAAACCTAAAATGGCTTCATAAAACAGCTGGAGCCATTTAAAAAGTATATGCTGCGTGGCCCTAGATTGTACTGTCCCTCCTTTCCAGGGCAGGACTGACCCCCAGCCATCTCCAGCCGTCTCTGTTACAGGGCTGGAGGCAGAGCGGGATTCATCCGGGGGACACGCAGGCACCGCCGAATGCTGGTGATTCAGATGAAGCTCCCAAACCAGCTCAGGCGAAAAGGGAACTCTTTTCAGCAAGAGCTGTGCCACCTCCCCAGCCAGGAGCCCAGCCAGGAGCCCAGCCACCGCTGCCCGGACGGGTGTCCCCTGCCCAGGCTGCCGGCCAGCTGCAAGAGGGAATGCCCTTGGGGGACCTCATACAGTGACACTTCCCCAGTGCTCCTTAAAAGCAGCAGCTGGCCATCTCAGTCCATACTGGCTTCAAATCGTGAGGCAAAAAGCTCCTTTTCCTCTTATCATCCCCCTAGTATTAGTCCACTCTGCCTGCGCTGTATTTGTAACTCCCTGACTTCATCTTCCAGACCAGTACAATTGCTGCTAGCTTCCAAACCCCAGACACATACACACACACTCGGGAATGGTCTCGCTGGAGGTGATCACGTGGAGCGTGATTCACTCCAGGCCCTGGCTGGAAGGCTGTGCACATGCCTGCGGTGTCAGGGCTGTCTTTCCATTAGGAAATCACCAGCTTGTCAACAGGAATTACACAAAGGGACCCTGGCTGTTGATGAGTAACTGAGCACATTCTGTGACTAAGTCACTCCATAACCTCCAGTCATATCTCATTTACAGAGCACGAGCACGACAATTCAAATTGCTGGGCGCATTCAGCATCGAAGGCGTGGGACAGGGACAGTACTGATACAATGCAGACTTCTGAGAAATTAAAACAATTGCCAAGTGAGAAAAACGTTCCACGATTTCTTCACTTCTTCTTTGGACACTTGGGAAAAGCACAACTGATGAGGATCTGGGTGGCTGATTATGGGACGTAATGCAAGGATAATACAAGCCAATCTTCCCCTGATGCAGAGGGATGGGTTAAATGCTCTGTGCTCTCCAACCTACATGCTTCTGCAAAAACCAGCTGCACCAGCAGCTGTCGTGCAGCACATAGACAACTTCGGAAAAGCTGCCAAGCACCTTCTCTCTGAAGTGCCCACAACGCACGCATCCATGTTTACAAATGATGGGATAATAACTTAGATTTTTTGTTTAAGGGTTTTTCTAGTTTAGTTTTGTTTTTTTATAGAGAGATTAGAGCTGGTGGAAAGTGTTAGCCCAGTCCCTGGGCAACAGGCAGTTTTAGTTCAGGCTGGCAGCAGCAACACATGCTTCCCACAATGGTTCACTGGCAGCAGGCTTCAGCCCTGCTCTGATGGGTTCACCTCTAGGAGGGAGAGCCGAGGCCCGGCCCGGCTCTCGTGTCTGCCCGCCCCGACCTGGCTGACCCCAAGGGATGACGGTGCCAGGGCAAACATCGATTTTTTGGTCCCAGTCAGAAACACTGGTCACTAGCTCAGGGTTACATTTGAGCCCTCCCAGGTGAAAAAGGGCGCAGCCTTTCGAGCAGTCCAGTCCCTTGGACAAAGCACATTTTCCTAAGCAGACACATTCCTGCCGATGTTGAATTAATGACACTCTTTAGCAAAGCTGCTTGGAAAGATGAATCATTTTACTCCCCTTCTGTTTTTATTTTAATAATGACCAATGTAATTGTCTTGACAAAAGGAAAACAGCTGGAAGGAAGCTCGGGGAGGAAACCCAAACACTTGTTCCAATGGCCGCCTGTGACCTAACGTCAGACAGTGCCTAACCCAGATCATCTTCCTGCTCAGACAGAAAGCACCAAGGATGCAGCAAAGGACGGAATGTTAAATCTAAGTCTGAATGCTGTTGTTTGGAAGAAGGCAAGAACCACTCCCCCGCCCTGCATTAGGTTGATGTGCAATTTCTGAGTATAGTCTTGGCCTATCTTTGATATGTAGCTTCCCTTACGCTATCCCTTATACACTTTATTACCTTATACACTTTAAGAAACAAAAATGCTTTTAAATGCCTTTGCCTGTAGAGTGTGAAAGCAGCTTCTTCGTAAATCCAGTGAGATCCCAAGTGGAGCCAGAAAGCCACTTGAGCTGTGCACCATAAAGACTTCCACAATGTAAATTAATAAGTCTCTCTGAGGATTGGGAAGTGTGCCACATGCAGCATTTCTGAGTCCATAGCCCTTTTATCTAAGTTGTTTTTTTCCTTTATCCTTGTCTCACTCCATGACAGTTTTGAGATTTTTGGCATCGTAACTGCAGCCTGGCTTGTCAAGCTAAACATCAACAGAGACTTTATATGTACGTGAGAAATGAGAATAGAGACAAAAATAGTTATTAACTCTGCTTTTAGAATACTAAGCAAGCAAAATGGCTGTGTTCCAGTAAAGGAAGGGGTTTGAACCATTTCTGATCCCCATCTGTTTAACACTGTCCAGTATTGCTGGCGTCAGTGGAGTTACTCCTCAGGGCTGGACGGGAGGGCTTTCCTCCTCTGCACAGTTCTCTTACTCCAACAACGCTGTGTTTGGGCTGTGACCACTTTAGCAGGTAGCACAGTACAATAGGAGCGAATTTTAAGTAGGAAGAGTTGGTGCTGAGGACTGATGCCCTGTCTGTACCCCGGGGAGGGGAGGTGGCTGGAGCAGTGTCGCGCTGCTCCTGGAGCACACCAGCGGGTTCAGCTCCTGCCGAAAGCACTCCAGGCGCTGAGACGGCTGCGTGGTGCAGACCCAAGCACACTAAGTGGGGACAACTGGGAGAGTCGCCTGAGAAGCACATGCCGGATCCACCCTGAGACACTGTCGTGGACCCTCTCAGAGACCTCAGCCTTCCAAGTGCAAGTGGGAGCGACGTCCATCCCTTTGCATTCACAGGGCTGGAGAGCCATGCGGAGACTCTCATGCTTCCAGCACAATGACGCTGCCTTGCTCTAAATCAGATCCAGACAAACTGTTTCTCGGAGACCATCCCAGCTTGCTGCAAACACTAAAACAAGTTTGGAAACATTGGGAACACTGGACTCCATTAAAAAGAAGCGATCCATGCCAAGGCTGAGAGAACAAGAATGTGACCTAGCGGGACTGTCTTGGCTTGCAAATGGCTCATGGACAAAGCTCTCTCTTTCTCCCTTGCTTTTCACTATTGCCAAGCAGTGCCTTGCTCCCTTTATTCTGGCAAGTGTCTTAGGTAAAATATACAAGAATTTATCTCCGTGCCAGTGACTTTTAGAGGAGAAAATGGAAAACGGCGCTGGGTGACAAGCTGGAGTTCAGCAAGGTGCCCGAGAAAATCCTGCATACATGCACAGCAGAGAATGGACCAAAACACTGCAAAACTACTACGGTGCGGCAGAACACCTGGGCTCATTACTGCAGAATGCTGTAATACTTGTGCCACACTTTGAAGAAATTTTAATTATAAATAGGAATAATAGGCATGGCCCAGATACTCACCCACTGCACGGTATTTTCCCCACACTTTGAAATAAACCTACTAAAATCAGAGATGTTCAATGCCCATTGTAAGAATGCTAAAAACTCCAGCTTACTTTGGCAATTACTATAAAATACTTTCAGGCAGTTTTTAAAGGCATTAGTAAGATAAAATGAAGAAAAGAAATATTGCTTTTAAAAGGTATGTTAAACATTTGCCTTATCATCCAGCCACTTTATTTTAATGAGGTTTGTTTTACTTCTTCTGGTATTTGCTTTGTCACACAGTGTAAGTCTCCGAGTACTTCTGTGTAAGATAAATGATTTTGCTTGAGCAGGTCGGGGCTGAGAGTGCAGCAGGAGGATGCTGGTGGACACCAGCCAGGCAGGGCACGCTGGTGAATGCAGTTGCCACTCATGCCCTGTATCACTGTGGGCAAGCAAAGCCTCTGCATTCATCACACAAAAGCTTTGAGTCCTGTAGATCAGACGTGTTAGGAGAGCCACATGCTGCTCCCACAAGTGGGAACACAGCTATAGGATTTTTATTTATGGTGATATTAAATATGCAACAATCATTTCCCAACATCAGAGTAATAAACATCACTGCTCCATCTGATCTGAAATCAGCAAGCATGCTTCTCACATTCACAGACAGAGACAAAATGCTAAATTATTTATGCTTTGAATATGAACAAATATAGAGAAATAAGTTAATTTCGTACAATGCAGCAGAGCAGATTCAGGGCAGATTATTGTACATCCTTCAATCAAAACATACTCTCTCACTACTCTAAACTATTGTTTCTCCTCGAAAAAGTGGTTAAAGAATTCTAATTAAGGGATCAGCAGAATCACTTCTGACAAGTTTTTTTAGATCTGACTACACATGTAAAACCATCACCCCTCTAAATCCTTGAGCATTTATTGGGATACAGCACCAGCGCTGCGCAGAGCATGCCAACTGCAGCAATCAAATTAGGAAAGTAGTGGTTGAATGACTTTCCAGGACATGAGCAGATTCAATTGGTTGGTAGAAGCAAACATATTCCCAACTATGTTCTGTAAAACTCTTTCTAAAACAAAACAATTCTATCATGGTCACCAAATACCAAAGCAGCAGAGGAAAAAAAGAAATCGAGCCATTCTGCCTCATATTTGCACTTCTCCTTATCACTAACTGTACCGTAATAGACTTTTCAAAGCCAGTGTCTGCCCATCTCAGCAAAGTGATGTATACTACTGGCCTGTTCATTGCAGCGTGGAAATAGCCCTGCGCATGTCAGTCAGAAGTCACAAAGTTGTCACACGGGTACAAAATGCCATGTCCACACCGTGGCTGTCTTCTCCTGTGTACAGGTATGAGCAGCGGGACCTGCCCAGACCCCAGAAACAGGCTGTTGGCTCAGCCAGTGTAATCACACCCCCAGGTGAGCACAGGCATTTCTGAGCCCTGTCACTCAGTGCTACACGCGGGCAGGGAAGCCCCAAGAGCCCCAGGTCCCTACTGCTGGCACAGGGCTCCAGCCCCGCGGGGTTTCGGCGGTGCCAGGCAGCCCTGGCAGCGCAGGGTGCCACGCTTTCGCACCAGACAGTCCTGCTTCAAACCACATTGTCTTCTGGTCTAGGCAAGTCATTGCAAGGACAACCAAAAATTTTAAATCCGGTGTTTTCATCGTACCTGCACGGGTTTCTTTATGTTTTATTCAACATTTCCCTGCCCATATAGAAGGCTGTAAATACCAGCACGTTAATGAACTCGTATCATAATCATTATAGCTATTAACCAAAGAGGGCTGTGAAGTTTCAGGGCTGTTGTGCAAACCCAAACTCCGGGGAGCTACAGAACCAGCCATGGTCTCATCCTCATTCCCAGCCCCTGCTGTCTGAAGCAAAGGAAAAGTTCTCTGAACTTGGGGTCCTGTAGGGCTGCGCTGTGCCTCAGCCCTGCCACTGATGGATTTTAAACATCCCAGAAAGCTCAGTCATTAAATGAATGAATGAAAGATACTCCACAGCTGCACAGAAACCTTCCTACTTTCCATATAAATGCAGAATCATTATTACACCTTCCATGCTGTCCTGAGACCTACAGCCAATACTAACCAAGTGTTTGCCATGCCCCACTGAAATTTCAAGCTTGGCAGGAACAAAAATCCACAGGGAAAGCAGTGCAACTGCAGGAGGAATGACAGGAATTCTGGGACAGGAATGCCTTTGGAGACGGATTTTTCAGCAGCCACATCAAGCCCTCTACTACCCACGTGTGTGTGCATGTGATAGGGAAGGGGATGAAAGAGGGGATGAGAGCTGTCCTTCAATTTCTCAACAGTTTCTTAACTTAAATCCTTCATTCTGACCATAAGTACTAAATCAGGCTCAAGGAAGGAAAAACTTAATTAATCAGAGGTAGCTAAGTTCGAAGTGCGCCCGGGGTCAGCTTTATTACTATCCTTCACTTTGGAGGTACAGGGTTTATGGATAATCCCTGTCTGCTGCAGAATGACAACTATGTGGTGCCTAGTATTTTCTGGCAGTAACTAAATTTGAAGGTCTCCTTTCTTTCCACTCATCTTTTTAAAGCTTAATATTGTCATGGAAATATAACTGAGGGCCATATATAGCACGAGGGTTTAAAATACCATGCACGGTCTAGTGACACCATGTACAAGCTCCATATCGTAGCTTGCAGATTCCTCTAACTAAGGCTTTTGAACATGTGGTTTATGCCGATCCCAGTGAAACTGAGAATTACTGGAGATGAGCAAGGGCTGCATGGTACCCCGCTGAGGTAAGAGGCCAAGGAAGCCCACTATGATCTGCTTATTTAATATCTCCATATTCACAGATCTACTGTTCAATCCAGGGAACTGAATCATCATAACAAACACTTTATTATCTCTGCAGACAGAATCATTCAAGAATTTAACCAATACCAACAGCCATCAATTATCTGATTAAATACCAGCAATAATAATGCCACTGAAAGCAGAACCAGGTCTTTGTGGACTACCTGCCTTGGCAGACACACCCTGCAAAGCTGACCAGATGCTTTGTTCCAGCCTACAGACTCACATATTTTGATCCCTTCTACCTGAGCTGACACGTGTTCCCTGACAACAGCACTGATAACCAGCAGCTAGACATTTTTCTCGGGTACAGACGAGATAGCCGCAGTTTCTGTGTTCAGAGAAGGGGGCACAGGGGGTTTCTGTGCCCAGCAGCATGTTTCCCCCCAGGCTGGGGAAGGAGGGCTCTCCCACAACACATGCAGCAGATGAACTTGTTTCTGCCCTACAAACCCAGCTGCTACATCGGTGTTTGCCCTCATTCCCAGCCAGCTGCCAGTGGGCCGGGGTAGTTACTTCTTCAGTCCTGAAGATGTTTGGCTATGGATCATCCACTCAGATTTGCAGAGTGTTTTGACTGGGCTGAAAGCTGGGTGTAGCAGCCAAGCTGGGAAAGTGCCCACCTCTGCCCCATGGGGTTGACGTGAGTCTCAATTCAGAGAGGGGTGGAGGGATATGTCACCTGCTGGGTCATATTCGGCATGATGCTGGAGCGTTGTGACACTCAGCTTGTTCAGTCTGCAAGAAGAGACTGAGGGGCAGGAGGACTATATGTACTTCAGAGTAAGTACATGAGAAAGACAAGAACTATTCAAGCTACACGGCAGCACTGGTGAAACAAGTGGCTAAAAACTGGCTGTGAATAGATTCAGACTTGAAAATCAGAAGAGGGCTTTTAACCATGAGAGAAGTGAAATTTGAGATTAGCCTTCCAGAAGGAGGGAGAATGGGGGCGAAAACCTCAATGATGTTAAGATGGAGAAAATATGTTTATGAAGGATCTTCTAAAACATGGTCATCAGTAACAGAACAAGTCTGGATCTGCCGAACGAAGAGGTCCCTTCTGGTCATATGGAAAATGGCCCGGCTGGTCTAATGATTTCCTAGGAGAGTCTCTTTGGCATGTACAGAGATGTATAGCCAGTTCTTGGATATCCTTCCTGGAGGTCTGGTGAAGAAGGACAAGTTGAGACAGAGGTATCCTGCATAATAGCTGCTCCCAACTACCGCAGCAGCCCTTGCATGAGGAGTGCAAATTAGGACAATCAGGGAGGCTGCGGTCATTTAGTCTGAGGCTCAGTTAGCTCCCGTCTGTCCCGCAGAGTCAGACAGGAACATACATATTGGACAGAAAGAGCCACATTCCTGTCAGCCCCACAGCTGTCCGCTGACCTTGCTTGGCATCTAACTCCATGATGCAGAACGGCTGAATGGAAGGAGCTGGCTGGTCCCTGGCCAGGAATGGGCAGGTGCACAGGGCTCCCCAAGGGCTCCCCACAGCACCCTGCGGTGGGATCCGTGCCAGAGCCCCGTCACCAGCATCTTCCAGGGAAACATTTGTTGGACCCGGGATGGTGAGTTCTACCCCATGCCTAAATAGTAAAGCCAGCATTTAGTTCCTTCATCTCCACACGAAGTATCTCATTTCAATTTAATTTCACAGTTGTAATGGATTTTTCAAAAATATTCAAGAACATATTTACTTTCCAACATCTTATTTCCTTTCACATTTGAAAAAACTTTCTATCTAATCCCCCAAGTCATCCTACAGTCTGAATAATTTCAGGTTTTTAATCAATAGCTGTCAGACTTGTCAAATTACTTTAGGGACCACAAAGCAATTTTTAAACATTCATAAACCCTCGTAGAACAGTTAAATGCACTGAATTTTAAAAGAAAGAGGAACTGAATAACACTGATCAAATAGGATTATATTCTGGCAAATTATAAATTAGTTTTTTATGAATCATCTCACAGCTACTTATCTAGTGTCAGGCTTCTACTGCTCTAGGAAGGAGAAGTGACTGTTCACCTCTAGAGAAAGAAGCTTTTTCTCTTTTGTGTCCGACCTTCCTAAGCAGGAACAGGGTGCCATGCTTTTTTCTGTTGTCCTTGTATAAGCAACATCGTTATCTAGCTAGCTACCTTGGGATTCTCTCCGTCATCCTGCTGCCTGGGCCAGAGATGGCCAAGCTGTGGCTCCAAAATTGTACAAATGCATCTTGGCTCCTGGCATCATTCCCAACCCAGTCTTTGCTTCCCAGTGTGCTTCTGGCATGTGAATCTGTCTGACATGTCAGTCTAGAAATGAGGGTTGCCAAAAGTTCTCAATTTATTGGACATCTGTACCCAAACCACAGCTTGAACCCTTTATGGGGATGATTTTCCACACTGCACTAAGTCAAACTATTGGGATGAATGTAGGAGCCTGTGCTGCTGTAGCCTGTTCTGTGCTTGTTCTAGGAATAAAGAGAGATCAAGAACACCTGAAGAAGTCAAACATGTTTATCCAGAAATGACTTTATACACAACAGTCCTACTTCATCATCACAGCGTCTTTCTTAAATTTGAGGGATGTGGCCTGCATAGGGGAAAAAAGGGAGCTTCATAGCTACACCAAGAATGTTGGAAGTCATCCAGGAAAAAAAGTACATCTCAGATCAAAGACGGGATGAAGGATGATCAGAAGAAAGGAACGTTTCAGCTGGCCACATGCAGACTAACAAGTCCTAACCCTCCGCCCTCCTCCTTCCAGCTGAACTTACTCTTCCACTGCCTCAGAACCGCCCCAACATACCTGTGCTTCTCCTGTTCCCGTGTGAGATTGTCTCCCTCTGTCTCCTCTCCTCCTTGCATTTTAACTAGAAGAGCTGGGCACCAGCACAGAGCCCACGCGGAGCCTCAGAGGCCATGAAGCCACACTGAAGAAGGAGTTGAACCCTGCCTGTGGCACTGGATGCACCATGACACCAGGAAAATCCCCGTTCCTTGGCTACTGAAGGCAGGACGGGGCAGGACAGTGTGTTTTCCTGAGGAAGAGCTGCCGACAGGAGGGATTACTGCTCAGGTAGGGGCGCGGGGGGATGCAGGGATGCTGGGGACACGCACTCTGCTGCAGCTTCACATCCAGTACAGACACAGCCATGAACCAGGGCACCGGCCTCCAAAGTCCTTCTTTGGAATGATTTACCTTATCCTCTGCCTCGTTTCAGTATTGCTGGTCTCCTTGCCCTTTCCTGGAGCTCTGGCACACACGGATTTGTGGATGCAGTCAGCACTGTCAGTTCTGCAAGTTAGGCTTCCTTCCTGCAGACCGCTGCTTAGTGAGGTTTTAAATACATTCCCCAACTATCTGCATCTGCTGCAGATGTCCTTTGCCAGAGATGTGCAATTTTATCTGTAAAGCCTCTAAATACCAAACAATGACTGCTTTTAACCTTTACACTGGCTTCTGGTTTCCCAAAGGACTCTTGCTGTTGCCATCTTAATCAGCGGAGTACTGACAGCAACAGGAGAGACCCATCTTACACAGTCATGCTGCTGTACGCTGACAGCCCACAGTTGCCGTACGCTTGCCCAGGCTCAAATGCCCCAAAGCGGGATATCCAGCAAACACAGATTTTGATATCCAGCTGACCTAGTTTTGACAATGGTTCGATGTCTAAACTATCGCTCTGGAAGCTGAACCTGTCCCGGCTTTGGGAAGCCTTGTTCCTAGAGCCCAGGTGGCCAACATCTGCCCCAACTGCTTTCTCAGCCTTCAGCTGGGGTCTGGAAATAATTAACACAAACAGCTCAGAGCAGGAGATGGGAAAGGAGAGTGTATGAACTGCTAGCTAGTCCAATTCAGAAGGAAATGTGGGATTGTCTGACTGACTCACAGAGTTGCTTTTTTTTGTAGTTCAAACTGAAGATGCAAAAATATTTCTCAATGAGAACCTTTCAGCAAGTTCAGATGTTTTTAAGGCTTACTTTGCTTTTCTTAGTGAGGTGCTTAGTAGGTTTCTCAAGCTAGACATCACAGACATCAAAAGTTGTTTATTCTTGTTCAGCTTTCCCTGTATTTAGCTTATTGCTAACTCTTTGCCCAGTGAACTAGAAAACAAAACACACTCAACCACACTGTGCTAACGTACAGAAGCTCATACAAACACATGCGCAATTACATGTATTGTATGTTCTAGGCCAGAACAATATAGTCTCAAGATCTAAATAAACAGTAAAGAACGTAACAGGACACTAGGCAGATCAGTTCAGCATAAATGATGGAGCTAACTTTTCCTTTCAACTTAAATGATTAACCCCCTGAATTACACTTGATAAGGATTCAAACATTTCATTACTTTGCGTTAGTAATAATAATAAAATTGAAGTGCTTTTTTTGTCATGAGATACCCTGTCCAGGGATTTGTTAAAGAATATTTAATTACAGGGCTACTTCATTAAATGTAAAAATTAAACTAAAGACAAGAGGCTGTGATTTTGGAAAAAAAAAAAGTAACAGTGAAAAAGAGGCATTTACAGGGCATAAAAGGAGGTAGAGAAAACACCCTAAAAGAAGCACTGAAGAGCAATTTCTCCTCATATTCAGAGAAAGAAACGCGCCCGGGACCTCCCCGGCACGGTCCCAGCACACATGGCGCGGTCCGGACTGCCCAGCCAGCCCAGGACCTGCATGGAGCTGGGAAGGACGGTCCAGCACCCACGGGCACCCTGTGGGCGGACGGGCCATCGCGGCCACGGCCCCTCCACTCCCAGCTCACCCTCGCACGGCCATCCCGAGGCCACGCTGGTGCCCACGTGCCGTGCCGTGCCGTGCCGTGCCGTGCCGTGCCGCAGCTCCTGTACCTGCCAGCCCCCGTCAGGCAGCTCAGCCCTCTCCTCCCTGTGACTACAACCAAAGTGACATTTAAAAGCTCAGACTTCAAGGAGCTGGGGGTATCTCAGGAAAAGCTGGGCCCAGCTCAGCAGGTCTGAATAAACCAGTGTTACTTTTGTTTGAAATGACCAAAAGTCTTTCACCATTTTGCATTTTTCTTTCACCTTTCACCTCTGGAGACTTTCCCACACAAACAGCTGTCTTCCAGGTATGGATTTGCTCAGCACAAAGCAGCAACAGGCTGGGACTGCAATGCGTGCTTGGCTGTAATGCAAAGAATTAATTAATAAATAACATTAGTTACCACAGAGGCACTGCCAATGTGAAAAGTACCCAACTTAAAAATCATGAGATGGAGTAGTTTGAGTTCAGGCAGCTGCCGGCATTGGGTTGTGCTTTTCCTCCAGTAAGAGACACACAGAGTGGTCGTACTGACAAAACCGGAGAGAAGCTGACCGAACAAAATACTATCGAGCAGACAAGGGGCAAAAAGCTCATCAAATGGAGTAAGAAAGCTGAAACAACTACTTTGAACATGCATTTTAAGGTGACTATAGTGTCCTCAACCTCTTTCACAATCAGCTGGGCGTATTTCCTTCCCTAGAAGGGAAAACTTGAGGCAGCACTGAGGCAGGAGCTGCTCACCCCACGACCCGGGTGTCCCGGCTCTCCCCACCGCTCCCTGGGTCTGCCCTGCAGAACACTCGCTGCAGGCAGAGGAAGGGTCTGGAGAGCGTTCGAGTGTTTGTTTTTCAACAGTTTGTGCTTATCTGTATTTGTGGAAGCATTTCAGAAAGTCCGTCGGTGCCTCAGGGAGCTGTTTTGTGGTCTGAACGGAGTGGGAGCTGGGAATAACTCAGGAACCAGCCAGAGCGGTTCAGCTCCTACACACGGAGGAGTGGGAGCACATCAGATCCTACCTCACTTCAGTCCCGAGGCGGGTGGGAGGGAGAGGAAAAATATCAAAAGAGAAAAGTTTAGATCTATATGAATGCACTGGGTTTCTCTTAACCCAGGCTGTACTTTTTCTTTCCAGAATGTCTCCCTCACATGCACCAATGCATTTTTTTTTTCTTTTAAAATAGTTGGTGATGCTTCCAAACTGTGTTTGCATTACTTCCAAAAGCGATAGTTTTTCTAATATGAAAAATAAAATCCATCCTGAATGAATGTTAACATTAATAATGGCCCCAAAATCATTTACTGTCATGCTGGCATAGTGTTATTGCTAAATATACCCAACAGCCATTTAATCTCTACCTGCCAGTTCAAGCCACCTCTCAAAGCCCAGCTGTGGGACTGGGACTAAATGGACTCCCCACCCAGCTGGGCTTCTGCGAACTCTGGTGTTAATGGACAGAAACACCCTTTGCTTTCAAATCCGTAAGTGCTTTTCACAGCTGAGTTACTCCAGTCACCATCACGCAGGCTTACAGCTGTATCAGTAAATAAGACAGAAAAAACAGCCATTTGCCTCCTAAAGTTATATGCTTGTCATCGTCTTTAAAAGGATGCTCTGAATAGAGATCAACATACAAAGAGCATGAATACATAAAAATCGAGACACACTTTTTTAAACTCCACTGAAATGCTCAATGCTACAGGAAGCTTTCTGGGTGGAAAAGTGGAGAAAATGCCACATAAAGTGCTAAAATATGTGGACGGTCCTCCTGCTGAGGAGCGTGTTCTGGCGCAGCACTGCCCAGAAATGTGAACGGTACTGCGATAGGTCTTGGAAGTCCAAGACCACACGAGTTATCCTGTATTACAGTTCATTCCTCTCATTAAAATAATAAATCTGGTTTAGGAACACAGTTCCATATAAATACCACGAGATCTGGCCTTAATACACTCAGCTTTATAATTAACACCAACTTTAGTGTCTATGAAGGTTAAGAGGTCTCTGGGGTTCTTGATCAGGGAATAAGTCTATTTAAGGCCTAGATTTGTGAGGTATGACAGCCATGTATTTAGCAGGGTCTCAGGGCTCCAGCAGTTTGGTTCGGAAGTACTTTACGGGGATCTTCTCGCAGCGCAGAGGGCATGCACGAGCCCTGTCTCTCAGGTGATCAGTGAGGCTGCCAGGGCAGGGTAGAGACTGGAGCATCATTCCTAACCAGCTCTTGACTAAGCAGGAGGAAGAAGCAGAGATGGAAAATACCCTGAGGTTGTAAGATGGTATTTAAAAAAAGAAGTTCCATTGAGAAACTGCTGCTGGGATTTGATTTGCGGCCATTCCCATTGGCATTTCTGGGAAATTTCCTCTTTATAAATAAAACCTATTTTAAAGTAAAATGTCTTGCTTCTAGGTTTTCTGGTGCAACCTAGTGAAGAACACTGCATAATATCTTTGTAGAAAATAAAGCTCAATTATCTAATAGGCCTCGGATCTGCGTTGCAATCATAGCAATGGAGATCGGTGCCCCAAGCAACGGGAACTGTACAAATACATAAAATGAACAAAGCCACAGAGACTCACTGTTTCAAACATAAACCGCTACAGTCATCCAGTCACTCAACTTTTGCCATCTGTGAAATGGGAATATAGTCTATAGCTGCTACCTTGAAGAGTTGTTAGGAGGACTTACACAACAATAATTAGAAATTATTATATATGTGTTAGACATTACTTTTCCAGGAGCATTTTCCTGTAAGCCGCTGGGAGGCCTGACTCACTTCATGGCCTTTGGCAAGATGCTTATCTTCTCTGTCCTTCCATTTATGTTTCTAGCCCAGTATCCCACAACAAGCTTCTAGTCTATCTAATACGGTATCCAGCCTCCAGCAGTAGCTAATAGCTGATGTTTCAAAGGAAGGCAATCTTGTTAACAGAGGGAAAATATAGTTCCTGACCCTTGAAGGCAGGCAGGCAGAGCCCTGAAACTTTTGATTTATTCTTCCTGCTGATGTTGGTTGCTTAGCTACAAATATTCTCAATGGTCATAAAAGGCTCTCTCCCTTACTCCTCCTCACCACTATGTTTTAAGTCCAGCCACAGTTTATTTTTCTTGAAACCTAGGTGATGAAATTTCATGTTGATGTTACATCTAAGATGTACAATGCCCTGCTCCCTCTCCAGCACCTGGGTAATTGCCATTAGCATTAACAGGAGCAGAGGGGGCTCCATTCCATGCAGAGGAGACAAGTCACCCTCTAACACCAAAGATGGGCAACAGCACCCAGCTCTGATACAAGAGCACTCTTAAAAAAGAAAACAGAAAGGAAAAAAAAAGTAAGAACCAAGCCTGATGAACCAAACTGAACCTGCAGCTAAACCAGACCCGCTGGCAGCTTGCTCCATGGACCCATCAAGCATTCGAGGCAGTGCCTCAAAATCTGACGGGTCTCTGACGCAGTGCTCGGCATCTGCTGACAGGTGATGTGCGTAGCCGGAGGGTCTCAGGGTACAGCACTCGTGAGCAAATTAGGTTGGATGGGCTCAGCTGATACAAGTCTGCCATAACAAGGGGCAAAACATCCCGAACACACGACAACGTCCCCTGCAGATCTCCCTCTCCCCAGCCTCCTTGCACGTGTCCCAGACTGCCTGCAGAGCACGGCAGCAGCCTTACAGCTCTACTGCTCCCTCCTCTGCGGGGTTTCTCGTGGGGTTGTTGTAATGTACGAGCATTCACTAAACCTGGGGTCCAGGCACCATCTCCATCTCCCACCCCTGCACTGCGTTTATGCGAGGGACAGGAAAAGGCCATCAACAGGTGACATGAGTCAATAGGAAACAGTGGTCTAGTCTCAGTCAGGGATAAATAAAATTACTGCAAAAACAATAACCTCGCACAGCTACCCGTAGGAAAACAAAGAAAGCGAGTCTGGGTAGGAACACTGGGACAATTGCTAGCACCAGCTGTGGGGACAGGGCAGGCAACTGAATTCAAAGGTGGGTTCTTTCCTGTCTGCTGAAATTAGAGAACAATGAGCAAAACCTCTCTGGTAGGAAAGGGAAGCAGCTCAGCAGGAACATGCGGCCCCGGCGCTCGACTCCAAAGCTCTGCCGTGCTCAGGAGCAGCACGAGGGGTCTGGGGGGCTGCCGGCTGGAATGGTCGGCTCTCCCATGCGACGAGTCACTCAGACAAAACACCCGCCTGCTGCTCTGGCTTCTCCTTATTGACTAGGAAGACGTATGTGGCTGTGGGTTCATGTTTGAAAAATGCTTTCCAGTCTCTCACTAAACACTGCTAGCAGAGCTGTCAGAATTATATCAAGTGTTAATAAGGTTTTTATGCTTCTGCTACATAATGACTCTCTACTTTGTATTTTAGAAGTCATGCATATACATCCAGCTGTCTTTGTATACATATAGACAAGTGAACACAGTTTCCTACAGAAGGCCAGGGGATGCTATCTGGAGCTCAGGGAACAGTATGTCTGCTGACTCAACAATGCCATCAGTTTTTATGAGCCACGTGCAGGATCCAAGAGCCATTTTTAACTCACTTTGCTGTGGCACAGCCCCTTTAAAGCACCTGGGAGTGCTTTAAAACCAGAGCTGAGACACTCTGTTGCTGCTGTGTAAACATGGGAAGGAAGCAACGGAGCTTGAGGCAAAGGCTTTTTGGTCCCTGTGAACCTCTTGCTGAAGCCCAAAGAGAAGCTTCTGCATGGTTTGTTCTTTAGGTACCCAGCTCCTCCCAGCCCAAGCTGGAAGGCAGGTCATTATGTGATCCCAAAATTACTGGATAGGAAGCAACAGACGAGCACAGAGAACTGCCAGTGCTGTCACATTCTGATGACTAAAAGCTGGAGCAACTTGAACAGTAAAAAGCACCTTTTGGGCTAACAGTGTCTCATGCTTGGTGAGCAGGTAACAGAGGAGACAGAAGTGCTGGGAGTCAAGGGTCTCTTTATCAAACTCGTTTTTTAACTAACAACCTTGCAACGATGCCAAGAGAGAACCAGAAAGCTCCCAGTCAGCACTGCACCACAATCAGTGATTAATTTGTTGCACGACACTTTGCTTGCTGTACATGACAGAGCTCATAAATTCTCATTTTTATTGATGTTGTCCTGGCTGAGGGGGCATGCAGGAAAAGGCTGGCTTGTGCCACAGATGTCCTGGGCAACTACCTGGGGACGGTCAGGGAAGTGCAAGCAACCTGAATCATTGATGCCGTCTGACTGGGGATAACCCCAATTTATCAAGGACACAGGCTCACTGTCCAACTGCCTCCACATGCACAGCGGCACAGCACGCGTACAGACACACGGACACAGACGGAGGAGGTGTCACTGTTCACTTGGCGCAGCAGTTCTCTCTCAGCAGTCGGCTGCAAGCTGCGGCACCGCAGAAGGGCTGCCACGGGCATTACTTGGAGCACTCTTTGTTCAGCCCCGACACCTGGCTCCCAAAAGAAACTACAATTTCAGTGACAACACCCTCAGGAGCTCTGCAAGACCAAGGCTGTGGCGCTCTGCATAAAGAAACAAGGACCCCTGTTAGTACAGTTAAATATCTGCTCTGTGCGTTGGCTGGGAGAGTCCTCATCCCACACAGGAGGCATCTCTGACATTTCTCTCTTGGCATGGTCTATGTGATTTAATGCCCTCAGTTCTACTCATGCCCACCATTACAAGCCCCACTGAGGACCACGGGCTCATCAGGCACTGCCTACCCTCCTCACTATTTTATATGTTCTATTCATATCACTTTTCCCTAGATGCTGACCACCATTTCCAGACCCCAGCAGGACAGTTTGCTAAAATGTGCAGCTGCTCATTCTCTGAATTGCAGGGAGAGAAAGAGCGATCTAAGAGCAAATAGCACTAAGAGGGGGACTGGAAGATGTGAAATGCACTGTTGGGATAATAAACATTGGGAAATGTCCTGCGTTGTGATGATCAGTCCTGCAAGTGGAAAGACTGATTTGATTCTGCTGGAGCTTTCTGCTCTCTCCCACGGGATGGCACCAGCACATGCACCACATTGTGCAACCCTTTCGAGAACATTCCCGTCCAGCACATCAGTCAATTACATTGCAGGATATGACAAACTGCTTAGAGGCTTTGTTAAAGCCTTTTTATAATTTTATCAGTGTAATTCTTGGTTTTATTCTATTTGCTGTAAATCTACTGGCTGCAGCCCAGTCTGCATCCTGCTTTTTACTGGGAAATGGAGGGTGTGAGACCCTCCCATCGTAAATGGTCAGAGGCTGCCACCTCTGACTGCAATAGTCCCAGCAAAATGCAGAGTATCTCCAGTGCCACCGGCAAGGTCCTACCCAGACTGCTGACACCTGCAGCCCCACTCACTGCTGCTGGGACTCACGGTGAACAAAATGGCCCCTAGCTGGGGCCAGTTATCCCTTACCATTAATGGGTGCTGGTATTACCACAGTAGAGGGGATAGTATGAGGAAGAAGAGATGAAGGCTCTGTTTAAAAAAAAACCAACAGAAAATTCTCATATGGTGAAGGGGTGGAAGAAGGAACCAGTGCTGTGGGAAGGCAGAGCCTCTTGGAACAAGTCTTCAGCTGTGAAAAAGGAGGAAGCCTGTATATCTAACATAGTCACTGGCTGGAGTAACTGGCAGCTTAGGCCCAGCATTGAACACAACTCGAGCAGACACCAACACCCAACAAGTCTTAAAAACTGGGTCTCAAGCACCTAAAACTGGGACTGAACAAATCAGTGCCTTTACGTTTCGCTATCCCAGGTGATACAACTCCAAGTTCTTTCAATAGCTCTTCTCAACATAAATGACAATTGTATCTTATATTATTAAACCTGTCATCAAATTGCAGGTCTCTGAAATGGTGCAAGTCAGAGAGAAGCAAAGAAGGAGGGTGTTTCTGTACAATACCCAGTGAAGCTGAAGGAGCCTTTTAAATAAGAAAGGGTGTTATTCCTGCCACTTTCAGCAGAAGGAAACTCACAAAATTACTGAGTTCTTTCTCATCCCACTCACTATCTTCCCAGCTTCCCAAGTATGCACCCTAGGGCCACAAAAGCTTGGCAAGTTGCTGTGATAAAACACCCAACACGCACAGGGCTGCGGCTCGGACTAGGAGCAAACGGAGCACCACGCGCTGGGGTTCACTGGAGAAAACAGCGAGGTCTCCTGCTGAACCGAGGCTCCCCTTTGTCTACAGCACTGCTTTTCCACTCGCTCCGTTCACATCTCCCTGTTCTAATATTGTCACTAACGAGGCCACAGGAGGCGGCTTAGGCTCACAAGAGTCTACGTTATTTTTACAAACCCCACGGCAGCCCTCTTCTCCCGGGCGCTCCAGTCATGCCCAGGGACACCTCCCGCTAATTGCAGCATAGTGGGAAGAAGGATGGTGCCAGGAGCCCAGGCGCCGTGTTGCAGAGTCGTGCAACGCAAACATGCCGCAAGGCCATGTGTTTGCTGGCTGGGTCTCTCCAAAGATTATCCAGACCCAACGCTGCTTCATCTGTGCTGCTCAAAGGAAAATAACTGAAATGATGGCTGGGAATCAAAAGGAAGCAAGGAGAGTCATATCAGTTTACCTCCGAACATTAACATGACTATTAATTACCATTTGCTACATCAAGCTATGATTTAATGAGAACAAATACAGATGCAGCCTTGACCTTTTCTCCCTCACTGCACACTCCTTTCCTTACACCCTTCCTACAAGCCACGATCCCCAACCCTGCCTGGGGCAGATGCTCAGTGTCACTGCTGGGGCAACTCATCAGCTGTCTCCAGCTCACAAGTCTGAATGAGGCTTGTCTTAATATTAAGAATTCACTGCTTTCGTTACATTTGTGTTCCTAGTTGTACATATTATTATAAACATGCTTTGTTTTCAAACTGTGATTATTATTTGCTGCATTTATTGAATAGTGAATGGCTAAGAGGGATTCTGCCGCTGCTTAAGACATTGCAAGCAATACTGGTCACCCTGCTACTTTTGGGGGAGAAGAGATGGGAGGGAGGAATTGTGTCTGAAGCCTAATGAGGACGCAAATGCTTGCCAGACTTTAATTTGAAATACTTTCTTTCTTTTCAACAATATCCTTTTCCGCTGGGCTCTGAAAAGAGCAGAGCTGGACAATTGTATGGGAAGCTGGGAGAGACTAACAATAGAGGAGGAGTGCAGAGGGGAGTGAAACCAGCCTATCTCCTTTTACTCAAAATGAAACATGAAAAGAAACAAATTGCTTAAAAGGTGACTAACAAAGACAGCTTTAAAAATCGTTTCAGGGTTAGTCCTTTCAGGTTCACAGCAGGGACGTCAAGAAAGGACATTCAGTTTCATACATTACATAAGTTTTAGTACATCTCCCTTTAAAGTTAGCTCTGCTGTACTCTTACCACGTACACAGCCGCCTACACACACCCGGGACTGCTTGCAAACACACCCTACCCCAGTCCAGGGCCAATTCTTTTTTTTACAGTCATACAGATCTTTTACAATCACTTTGAAAAATCTATTAATTCTGTCTGCCGCGCTGTGGCCACTCCACACGCTCCGCTCCCCGTGGATGTGAGGGAATTGCTTGCCTGTACACTGTGCTCCCCAGTCACCGGATCCCTTTTGCAAGAGTATCAGGGCCCGGAGTAAACACCTTTCAAGCAAACCATTTTACCGTTTGATTCCTGCACCTTTCTTTCTCTCCCCCCGAATGTCTAGAGAAAGCGCTGAACGCTCCTTTTCTTGGCGGATGATTGAATACAGAGGTTGGCTAGAGGCGCAGCTGCCTCGACCCCCACAGGCTGATTTCACAGGAAACAGCACAAACATCTGCACCATCGAACCGACTGACAGACCTCGGGAGATCTCCGTTCAGAGCAATCCAACATTTGAAAATCCAACGCATTGCAAGACGCTGTAGCCCCAGCAGTCCCTACCAGCTGAAACAATGTGCTGGAAAGTCTGTTTTCTCCATATCTGCTTGCTGGCCCTTTTTAAAAAGCAATATATGAATTCAAAAGATTTTAAAGGTCCAGCTTTTCAAATCTGGATCATCCACTTCCAGAGCAAGCTCATGAAGGTGCAGGAAATACTTTGCCACTGCAGTTCCATTGTAATTTGGCGAATCCTAGTGAACCACTAAAAAGAAAGGTAAGTGGAAAACTACCAGACACTTACCCAAGCCTCCACGGGACAGAAAAATAAGATCAGGACAGAGAAACGGTTCTGGGCTCCCCAGGAAAGTCAGCTCCTCCGAGAGCAGTGCGAGTCCATCTTCTGCGCTGCCCTCCCTTGGCCGGGTCGGTCGGCTCTGCTTGGCTTGTAGGATTTAGCTGGCTCTTAAACTGCTCGCAGACTCCCGGACTGCGAGACTTCCTCTGCAGCTGATAGTGAGGTTATTAAAGTAAACTGACTATTGCCCTTTGTGAAGGGAGGTGGGGGGGAGGGAAGCTCAGCCCCTTCCCTTCCTTTGTAATTCAAACCCTTCCTTGAGGCTCACTGCTTTGGCGGAGAGGCATCTGCTCCCAGCCCCTTCCCTGCTGCCTAGGAGCTCTCACAGGTACTGGCTGCGATCCAGGCTGAAGAAACTGCACTGCACTCCAAGTTTACATGACAAAGCAGCTCATTCCTAATTAAACATCATCTACCATTTTTCTTTCTCATACATAATTAGTGCAGTACAGCAAACGTATAGGTAAGAAGTGGGAGAGTTTGCACATAAGCGCAGGCACCTCTGTCTGCACCTCTGATTAATTTTAAGATTTCCTCTTCATTTATTCAGTAACAGGCTCCCATCACTTACAAAATGTTATGTATTCACCATCCCTACCGGGGGCACTTGGCCAGCCGACACTACCGAAGACTGGACACTGCTGGGCGGATGCTGGTCGCGTTAAAGGAGTGCACGTTTCCGAACTCTCCCCGAGACGCGCTGCTCCTGAAGCCTGTCATTGCAATGTCAACATGCTTTCATAGGCAGTTGCATCAGGATCGGGCAGCTCTGATCTTTATTACTTCCTGAAGGCAGTTAATCTTTAAAGCTAAACCTATAAATGCTGTCAGCTTAGCTTGCAGCCTCCTTCTATTGGTATTTACAATTCACATTTTAAATTGTTGTATTGACCCAGCCAGGGTCAACCTACCACAATTGTAAAGAAGTCCAGGCATACAGGAATATGTCCACAATCCAGACATATAGGAATTAAAGGACATTCTCCTCAAATCCTCTTGAAATCTAAACTTTCATTATTAGCCATACCCACTGCGACAATAAACTCTAGTCCCTGACAGCAACATATGTATCTCATCTCCACTCTATTTCAATAATACAATACTCCACAATGACCTGGTAAGCAGCCCCAGTCCAACAGATTTTACTTCGCCGTCAATGAGAAAATTCTGGCACATTAGAGAAATAAAAGAAAAAAACCCTGAATATTTTGTTCAAGTTCCCACAGCTCCCTGTGCCTCCCCCTTTCCTGAACACATCCTCCTTGAGGCAGTGGTTTTTGCTCATTTCTGACGGCAAATGTTTAGATTCGCTGCTCTGGTGATGACCACAAACAGTGGGGACGATCAGAGTACCTATTTCAGCTGTTTGTACCATTCCCTGAGTTAATGAGAAAGGGCATCGAGAGCATCTGCTATGCACCAGGGCTCACGGTGATTTAGGAGAGCACTGAGCAAGGACTTGCTATTCTTCTGGATGTGTTTTTACTGAGAAAAGTAAGTGGAAGGGCGGAATTGCAAGGATGTTTTCTATTACATCTCTGTTCAGTGTCCCAACCTTACGCTAACAGCTTGGCTGCGACTACTGCATAATTACAATACATATTCCACTATCGCTCCAATGCAAACAGGCATCTTTCTAATCCACCAAGTGCAATTTGCACAGCTGGCTCTCAGGACATGCGGGCACACACTCCTTTCAGTCTGGATCACTTTTCCCCTGAACTCAGTTGTTCTTGCACCAGAGATCCTGCTATATCCAAAACTGAGGGACAAGAATGAAACCCTTTCTGCAATACCCGTGATGAAGCATGTGTTTGGTGTCTGCAGGCCAAATGCCACTTCCACTGAAGTCCAGTGGTTATGTTCTCGTTGGTTCAGCAGGAGCAGGATTTGACTATGAAGCAGCCGTCGTAACTGCAAGTCTCCCACTTTCTGGGATCCCTTCCTTGCTTACACCGATTCTGGGTTGGCTGTGCTATCAAACTGGCAGACAGGCATGTCAGAACTCATCTTAACTTATGGCCTTAGGTCACTATTAAGGTAAATATTAAATGACACAATTAAAACATGGACAGTCTAAGATAAGACTGGTAGAAAAGAACAGCTAAGCAAACAGACAAAAAAATGGATCTCTGTATAGTTGTAGGACACAAGGAGCTTGCTTTTCTTCTGTATTACAGTGGTTCGAACTAATTCCACTCAGTGCTTAGGGACATGGTTTAGTGGTGGACTTGGCAGTGCTAGGTTAACAGTTGGACTTGATGACCTCAGAGGTCTTTTCCAACCTAAATGATTCTATGATTCTATGATTCATTCTCTATATACATGGGCATATTAAAATAAGAATTGACACAGCATCGAATATTCCCTGTCTTAGGAATTATTCCCAGCTGCTAGTAACACAGAAGGTCCATGAGAGCCTGGGAGAATGTATCCATATGCACGCTTATCTCTTCATTTCAGACCATTCATCATTCCTTGCCTGGAAGCAACAGTTAATTTACAATAACTCAGTGTCAAGATGGCGGTTTAAAATCCTCTTGAGGATTGCCCTAGGAGAAGATTTTGTCCCAGCTCTCTGTAGCCACTGTAGATTCAGCTGAGCCTCTTTTGAAGTCACTTAGTTTTAGAGCATGATAGAAATAAAGAAACAGAGAAGACCTGCTAGGCTGTAGCTAGTGCACATCCAAACCCAATGAAGGATCATCTCTCCAGTGCATTCTTTTGGGATTTCAGTAGTCACAGAAATTAGAGACAGAAAGGAAGAATACAGCCAGGCAGAAAACCCTGCATGCAATGGAGATTATTTCCTATGGTTTCTTGTTTTGTCCAGGCTAGATTTAAATAACATATGACTCTTGCACAGAGTAGGAAATACTTCCAACTTAGACTGGAGGAGAAGGTACACCTGGGCTAACATCCAACAGATTGGACCTTTCTGAAAAGGCCATGTCACAACCAGACCTGACCCCCAAACCTTCCAAACAGCAATCCAGATAAAATCCACAGGAAGGACCCTCTGAGCAGAGCTAACTATGGACTGTCTCGATATCCCTTTCTCCCCTTTTCTCTCTCTTACATTTGTTCGGACTCAGCTTTTTCATTTTGAGGACTTTACTTACCACATTTTACTAGTGTTGATGGCCCTTGCCTTTTATCAAGGACAATCTGCATCTAATATTTTGGAAAGCAATTATTTTAAAACCTTCAGGTAGTGCTGCAGACAATGGCTGACATGCCATCTATGTAAATCAGAAGGTGTCTAAAGAGGGTGTTTACAAGCAGAATGCTGCTAGAAGTCTGCCTTGGTTGCAGATAACAAGGCTGAGACAATGACAGATTTCCTTCCCCTCACAGCCAAGAGCAGCTCCCTCTGATTGGCTTCGCCGTGTTTATCCAGGATGCTGGGAGAGAGCAGGCACCAAATATGCAATTAATTGGCAGTTTGCAAGAGCATATTGCCTAAAGATAAACAGAGTGGGTGATCGTGTCATATGTAAAATGGCTGAGTGCTGCAGATGTAGTGTTGACCCAGTTTAAAAAAAAAGAGGGTTTTGTTGTTCTCTTGGAAAATAATTGTATTCAAATGAACACTTTTTTGCATGGTCCCTCTGGCCTTTGAATATTTTGTGTATGTAAGCCATTCCAGGTTATTCCTTAATCTGGAAGTACTTAGTAAATTAAGAATTTGCTGAAAACTTTTACTGCTGACTTCAGTGGAGCATTTCACCAATAGAAGATGTTCTGTGCGGGAGCAGACAAGTACATTGCAACACAGTGTTAATGGCCTTTACTCTTCACAGCGGGTGTTTTGCAAGCAGGAAAAGACAAGACTACTGGATCTGACTCTAACTGGAAATCGGTTGATGTGAAAAGGAACAAAACTCCCTAGGACAGACACAGGTGTGTGAAGGAAATCAGGTCTAGAAGACTAGAGGGGAGGAATGGTTATTCAGGGAGGACCTGGAGCAGGGGCAGGCAATGACTGATGCTCAGGAAATGGAGAGTGCAGGCTACCATTTCTAAATATAGGCACTGTCAGACAAAAAGGCACAAAGATGACATAAACCCCAGAGTCAGGTAAGGAAATAAAGAAAATGATAAGGGAGGAGACTGAATGCTACTTAGGAGCTCAGGATACACACTGTGGAAAATATGTTGAGGCTGGAGAAAGGGAAGGGGAAAGGCAACTTGAACGTGATGCTAGACGAGTTGGGTAGCTTGAGAGACTTCAGAAGGGGTATCTATGACATGATCAGAGCAGCGGCACAAACAAGCGCAAGACACAAATGATAATCAGAAAAGCTCTCACTTTCAGGAGAGAGAATGCATTAGAAGAAAAGTCCTCGATGTAGACTTTCAGACATAATGTTTTGCAGAACAAAACAGAGGCGCACACAACTACCATGCACAGCAGTAACCGGCAATGAAAACCAATGACCTCACAAGACAAAAGGACACTCGCCCCTCTCACTTTTTATATTTAGTGCTATAAAACTAAAGACTAAACCGTGTGACAAATATCTCACTTCATTTTACTGAGACCACACTGACATTACCCGCACTGTTCAGATCGAGCAAGAAAACAAGTCATGACCCGGCAACTTCTTTGCGAGGGACAATGCAGAGAGATTGTATCTGCCCTGACCAACGTGATGACTTCAAAAATGCTTTTACAGGAATTACTGATCCCATGTAGGGATTTTTACAGCATGCTTTGACTTGTTTTGCTTGATATTTTCACTTTGCCCTCAGCCTAGGCTGTGAACTGAGAGTGGACAGTTTCATGTACACTTTGACTCCACAGATGACGTCCTTCCTTCTTTTATGCTAAGGTGATTCCAGACGAATTCTTCATGCAGGGCTCAGGCCAGCTTCCCTTTGAATTCCCCTGACGGCCAGGCCTTAACCACGTGCCATGGAGCTTGGTGTTCCAGAAGCATGGCAAAAATTCAGCAGCAATTTAAAAATCCTTTTTCTTTTAGATCAAAGTTTCTGTATTTGGGTACCTAAAGGGTACCTAAAATTAGCTAGCAAAATAAGTGTCATTTATTCAGAAATGCAGAACTTCCATTGATTTTAATGGATTCAGCATCCCAGGAAAGTAGGCCACTTATTTATGTACCTACATAAGCATTTGCATGCCTAACTTGAAGGAGCCAAGTTTGTAAACGATGACCTTATGTTTTAAAAATCATGAGACAACTCTGCACGCATCAGTCTGTTATTCCCTTTATTTCTGTCAGCAAGACTCATTTGAGAGGCAGATTTAAGCTGTAAAATGTGCCTTTAAAGTTTCTTGCCATAAGGTCTCCTCTGTTTAGCAAAACACTTAGGCACAAGCTTAATGTCTTCCTGAAGAGAAGCACTTCAGTGAAACAAGGCTAATAGCTTTCTCATACCCCTTTGGTTGAGATGGGGAACGAATCTTTGTCTCCCCACAGAAAATTTCTGATCCTGATGGGAATGGCCCAGCAGCCTTGAAGACAGTTTCTGCCTCATCACTTTACCCTAGGAACATCCTATAACGTCTTACAGTACTTAGTTCTTCAAAGCACAGCAAGCTAAACACTGAAAAAACTGCTTCACATTCTGCAGCGATGTGTGTTTAGGGCCGGGCTGCGGGAGCACGGGCACCAGTGCCGTGGGGTGGAGGGTCGGCAGCAAGAAGCAGCAAGACATCGAGCCAGAGGTGTTCCTGGGGAGGGCAGCTGTAAAGCAATGAGGCACGATCCTTTTGCTAATGCACACAAGATGAACTCCTCAACCTGCTATTTATCTTGCAAGTTATCTATTTTAATCTTGTGCAACTGAATGACTATCAACGGACTGCCATTTGGCTGCTTAAGGAAATAGCTGTATAATTTAGCTCTGATTGTTTAAAGCACTTGGCAGGAAACAATAGATAAAAACTGACAGGACTTTCACAGTTAACAATACAAACTAATGAAGTGAAATACTGCTCAGAGAAATATTGTGACGGGTATCCACAGATTCAAATGAAGGAAAAGAAGTGGCAGGCTAGATTCTGCACTTCAGTCCCTCAGTCTTGACTTTGAAGAAAAGTCATCCGATCTTCCTTCTGTCTAGTCGTCTACCATGCTGGTTTGGTTACACAGCGCTATATGCAAGTTTGTAAAATTACATTAGTTTAAAAAATGCCCAGAACGGAACCACAAATGAGCTCAGCTCCGATCTGCCACACTTTCGCATTCCCACAGCTGTTACCAGCAGGAGTTCACCTGTGGAATGACACGGACCACTGAAGGGAAGCAATGGGGGAAAACCCTGAACTCAGACAAATACAGAAGCAGTGCCGAGCTTCCAGCATGAGCATTTGCGTGCAGGTGTGTTCACAGTGACAGTGCTACGGGAACTCAGCACGTAGCCAGCACAGGCGTGGAGGACTCTGACTGTCCAATTCACTCCTAAAAGCAATTGCTGGATATTGAACTTTGGTAGAAAGAGTTACTGCCACTGCAGCCAGCTACAGACACTTTTTATTTTCCTTTATCTTACAAATTGCAGCTCAGAGTCTGAATTATTCAAAGCAGACTCCGCTGACAGCTTCTTGAAGCAGGGGGGCACACAGACACACAGATGGTAGCTGTAGTTTTCCCCTGCGCATGGCGTATCCCAATTCCCAAGTGTGTTTAACTGGACAATTAGTGCAATTTGTTAAGCAGGCAGAAGGCAGAGAGGTGGAGCACACCGTGCTGTGCACACAGAGGGGGTTGGTACAGAGCTCCTCTCATCTTTGTGTCTTCAGAACAGAGGATGCCACAGACAGGCAGCAGCCAACCTGCCCTGGCCACGAGTACAATTTATAAGATACATTGGTTTGATTATTTGTGGTCTCACCCACTGGCTCAGCTAAAATGACATTGGAGATCCCAAAGAAACTAATGATCAAAGGCACTATTGGGGAGGATTTCCCTGTTGTTTATCTTACTGTAGGCACGATAAGATTGTCTTGGTGTGCTGTGAGGAGGTTCTATGCACAGAAGTAGGATCAATAACTTGATGATATATACTGTTGACTGTGATATAGTCCTTGGTAACCCCTAACACACAGCAATATTGCTGTTTGGCCACCCTCTGTGCTACCGGCTTCCTTTCTGCCTTGACCACAATGGATAGAGACGTAATGTGCAGCTTTCCCCAAAAATCATGTGCGAACAGAGCATCTGGACTTTGAGGGAAGTGAAACACTATTAAATAATTTGGTTTCCATGGTGAAGGACTGCAAAGTTTCACTTACCCTAGGAAGAATGGTAAGTTTTCATTTTCTGGCCCCAGGTAAAAGTGTAAGGAAAATTACATCTGGTTGGGAGTGGAGACAACTTACTTGTAGAAAACTAAAAAAAAAAATTAAGCAGGAAAGTGGTGCAGATATAGCAGAGTGCGGCTTGAGTAAAACCTGGTGTAATGCACCCTGGCCAAACTGTTGTTGTTACCTGTCCAACTTTTTCATATAACTCAATAAAAAACACTCTGACCTATGACGGGGAACGTGCTCCAGCAGCTCTGAGGAAACAAACAGGCAAATCCCTTGAAAGGCATGAGAATGAGAATTGTGCCTGTGCGGAGACCCAGCACGAGCCCCGTGCAGGGCTCAAAGCCCACTTAAACCCACTCCTGACCCCTTCATCCCATCCCCTCGCTCCCACTGGGCAGATTCACCAGATCTGTGGCCACACACGAGCCCTCTGCACACGAGTGAGTTTATCTGCTCTGAGCAAACCAAGAAAGGCAACAGTTTTAAAAGCATCTGCTCCTAGCAGTCCCTTCCAGCATCAAGACACTGCATTCCTCAATACTGCAAGCTAAAGCTGTTCAAGTGAACATGAGACGTGCCAGAGTCCATATTTCTAATGGGAGCTGAACTGCTGGCACTGAAAATCAGATGGAAAGAAGTCCTCAGACAAGGAGACTAATTAAAAAACATAACTGACACCGGCAAACAGCTTAAAAAGATTTAAAAAACCAAAAACTAAAACCATTCTCATCCCAAAAATAAAACACTCAAAAAAATCTTTACTTTTATAGAAGTCAGAGTTAATTTAAAAACAAGGAAATACTCTAAAGGTCACATGGATCTTTCTCATGTATCCATATACCTGAAAGTCAAGGCACTGTTTTCAAATTCCACTTGAAATTTTAAAGTTTACAGATGTTTCTGAACTCATTAAACTAGAGCTTCACAAGAAAAGGTAAATAGGGGCAACTGGATCAGATCAAACACCATTCTCTCTATGGTAAGAGGCAAGAGTCCTGCTGCCTGGAGCACTGGCAGCCACAGGAAAGATACCATGAACTCTTTCTTTGAAACAGCTGCCCCTCTCCCCTGCCCAGACTTCTGCACCCCAGGCACAAAAGGCTTTGGAGATGTGTGTTCACTACCTAGTTCCAGCCTCCAAAGGAGAAATGTCTCACCTCTGCCGCAGAGGCAGGCATGGTTTGGGGCTGGTACAGCCTGGCCCCACAGGAGGACCCCACTACTTCAACATTTGCTGCATTGTACAAATGTTCTCAGCAGGGAACGTCACCGGTATTGTCTTTCAGCGTATTGTTCTCTCTAGGTTAAATATAACTTATGTACCATTCATAGAAGAAAACTATTCTTTGTGTGAGAAAATGCGTAGCAGGCTTTTAGTTTGACACTGTTGTTACCACAGCACTGCAAAGACTAAAGAAACAACAATAATAGTAACCAAAAGTTTAAAAATATCTCTATGCATATTTCACTATCATAGAGATTAGGATGCTTACCTCTAAAATTGGGTGAAAAAACCCTTAAAAAATTCTTTCTGATATTTTAATTGAAAATATAGGAGGCTTTTTCTGTCTACCTGTTCAATGACCTCATTTCAAGACATTTTTCAACTTTTTCATTACACAAAAAGGGGAAAAATAGAAGGAAGGAAAGAAATAAAATCATGGCTTTTGACTAGTGAAAACTCAAAGCATGTCAAAGTTATAAAATATGATTTTATGAAAAGGAGGGATGTTGTTAGCATTGACATGAATCGGGGTAGGTTCTGGAAAGCTGAACAACTGTTACAGCAGGTACAACACACACTGCCTTTCCAGCCTACCTCGTACCTGCTTGTATGAACTCCAGCATCCCACATGCGATTCCTTCCAGTCTCCACCAGCGCTGCCCTGTCACCCGTTCTGAGCGCTGGCACACAGCGGCTGTGCAAGTGATACTGTCCTGTTGCTCAAGCCAAGACTAGTATTGCAGGAGAGCAACTGTCTGAAACAAATTGTTTGAAGACTGCAGACAACCTGGATGTTCAGTTTGGTGAATCACAGCTTGCAGCAGTCCATAAAGACCTCCGAGTCTATTGTGACTATGATTAATCTCCCAGATACATGCCCAAAATCAAAGTTTCAAAGGCCCCTGGCTGCATCCAAGCCGTGACAGTACTCCTGGGTCACTGGGGTATTAATGCTTCAAACCTGACACTCCTGAAGTCAACGACAAAGCTCCCATTGATTCGAAGGGTAAAGGAACAGACTGCAAAAGGCACGGACGTAGCTTGAGTTTCCTGGCTGTTTTGTGCGGTCAGCTGCTTTGCTGTCGTGAAGGGGGACTGTCCATCACCCTGGGAATACCAGCGGCTGTTTACTGGAAAGGAGCTCAGCAGCTGGGAGGGATCAGGGACACTTCGAGTTTCTACACTGACATGCAAAAGCAGTAGCAGTAGTAATAGACCACGAGTGGGTACAAAGGGAAAATGTCAGTATATGCTTTCTCTGAGCAGACCTGTGCCTTCTATTGTGTCAGCCCATCACCTTCACCAGTTTGCTAAACACTCAGGATGCACAAAGAGTAGGCTGAGAGCAGCCCTGTGGCGTGAAGGTGACTGCAATAAGACGAAAGCACTTTGTCATGTCAGGCAGTGGGGCCAGATTCTGTGGTGGATGCAAGACAGTGGCTGGTAAGAGTTAAGCTGGAGGCCCCAGCTATGAGGACAGGTAGCCACAGAAGCCACACAGTCAGTGTTAACCTTCTCCCAGTGTTGCAGGCTCAGAGAAAGGCTAAGGGATGTATGTGACCAAGCTCTACCGTGATTTCCCCAGGGGAGCTCAGAAATGCCTGGGTTTTTTGTGTTGCTCCCAATTTAATCCCTGCCAAGCCATTTTTTGTTAAAGTTAATAAAAATATATCCCCATACAACAAGGAAGACCAAAACTACACAGAGTTAACCCCAGAGTCTGTCTAACGAATGTATTATTTTCCCAGTAACTTAGTATAAGCACAGAGTTTTACTGCAGTCATCATAACAGAATCCATCACTAGTGTGTCCTCTGGATGTCATTAATAAATAATAAATGAAACCACTCAGAAAGAAGGAGAAAAAACATATCTCAGATTTTTTGGAGCACATCGAGAGGCCAGTGGCAGTCACAGACACGGAAGGAAAAGTCTAACGGCACAAGCTCTGGGGAACACCGGGTTTGCAGCGTCACAGAGACAGGTAGAAAGAACAGATGAACCTGCAAGCACAGGCAGCGTCTGCTGGCTCCCCCCCAGGTGGGCAAAACAGGCAGCAAAGCCCGGGCCCCGCTGCCTGCAGGCAGTGGCACCATGCACCCCAGCAGAATGGAAATAAAAGCACTGCGTTACAATGACAGCACCAACATTTGCCAGAGAAGGTCAATATATTTTTGCTGTCAGCTCTTGGGAGGTTTCTTTTAACATGGTTTAATTGGGTTTTAGCACTGGTGAAAGCCCTGGAGAGAGATAACTTGTGCTTAGTCACAGAAGAGTTATGAGCACTGACAATGGTAACGTCCCTCTTTGCACAGTCAACATACGAACCAATTCTCTCCTCTCTCTCTGCAGTCTGGCCTGGCTAGATCCAGGAGTCAATCCTCCCTTTCCTTTTTCTCTTTTGTTCAATACACAGTATTGTCCGTCCCAAAGTTCCTCTGCTAATAGCGGGTGAGACAGGCGGGTGGTGTCACCAACCGGTGGCACAGGAAAGCTACTGGTGCTGAAGAAACTGCCTGGATCAGCCTGTCCTCCCTCCTCCCTCACGGGTGTTTGTAACCTGGCCTGACCAGAGATGTCTCATTCTCTCCCCTCCACCCCTCCACATCTCTAAGAGCCACGGCATATACTCTACCTCTTCTCAACCACACTAATTTAAACCATCTTGCCATGAGTGCAGGGCTTGGAGGGCAAGTTTTGACCACCACCCTACCTGCGCTGCTCTTGAGTCAGCTTATCCCACCCCGAGCTATAGGGAAGCCCTGCATCCCAGGTAATTCCACTAACACCTTAAGGGGTAAATGAATAACAGGCATTCAGTCGTTTCCACAGATTTCTCTCCTAACCCCCGCTCCTTCTCAGCTGCTTTATACTTACCCTGACTTGCAAGTATCAGAAAGAAGAATGAAAATAAACAGCAAGAGGAATTCCTTTTTCTAAAGACAAGTGATAAACTATTCTCAAAACAGCTGCTTGAATATTAACTAGAAAAGAAAAAAAATCCAAACCCAAAATACAGGCAAGTCAAACACACCCTGTCGATTGGAGAAAAATGTCTTCATCATCCTTTACCAAGTTAATATTTTTCCCTTGTGTGTCAAGCCAGCTAGAGCACAGTGAGGGAAAGTGAGTTGCTTTTCATTTCCTGAACACTTCTTAAACTATGGAAGATTCAAATTCATCATCCCAAACACAGCTTCAACCATTTCTCTGCCAGTTCTGCCCTGCCTCTCTCCAAGAACCTCAGCCTGTTGGAACTTCATTGCGGCCATTTCCTTGTTTGAGAAATGTGCAGCCCCACAACCAGCAACAAAAGGGTTATTTTTACCCCCACACATATAATGGTCAATTAATTTCTTTAGTTTACTGTAGCCTGAGATGGGATTTCAAAATGTGTCAGATCTTTCCAAGATCCTGTTCCTGTTCCTGCTCCCTACCCCACCCTTTGCTCTTCAGAGTGATCCTTTGGGGAGGCTGAAAATGAAATCTACTTCCTTGCCAAAGAGTTCTCCTTTTCACCACCTACACTTCCACTTGTGCTCCTATGAGGCCCCTGGAGCACACTGCTGCTGGCACTCGTTCCTGCTTAGCAAACGTACCTTGTTTGATTGGGACTAAGAGTGGAAGAAATCTGCTTCGCATCAGTTTTTCTGAGTTTGGTTTGCGGGAAGGATATTTTTTCTTAGAGGATGAGTCTGTTTATTGGCTGGGGATATTTCTAGTGCATTTATTTTCTGCTATTGTGAATTTGGATTAGAGGCATCTCCTTCGTCCTGACAGTTGCTGGCAGCATGCTGTAAAAATATGATTAATTAAAGTGTGACTATGAATCCACTCAGAGGCTTAGACTTTTCCTCTCCTAACATTAAATAGAGAAGGGGCCATTTAACAAAGTTCAGATCTTGAAGCAGATTTCAAAGTACACTGCAGTTTAGCTCACCACGGCTAGGAGGTTCAACCTTCAGCATTTAAAAGCTACGAGCCCTTGGAGAGAAGAGACTTCTGCTTCTGGTCCAATCCCAAATACAGAAATAAATAAATAAGACATAAGTAACCAGGCCATGCTCAAAAAGGACTTCAGCAGCACAGCAGAAATACACTGGTCACCTGAGGGGCTCCTTCTTAGTCTACGTGACATTTTTGCCTTTGTAGACAGTTCAACCACAGAATACATGCAGTCCTGTTGCTCTGAGATTTTAGATTAAAACAACACATTCTGGCTCTTGTTCTGCAAGAAGCCACTGGAAATCCTGGAAGACCTTCAAAAATGAGCAGTATAGTACTTGAAAAAGAGATACAACTTTACTAAATTGAAAAATTTGAATTTCCTAACATGGACTTAAAAGGTACTACTGAATCTTTAATGACTGCAATATAGAGATAGCTCAATCTGAGAAGGGCTGAAGGTCTTCCTTTGAAGAAGTCAAACTTAAAAAAAGAATAAAAAAAAAGTCTACTACATTCCAAGGTCACAAAGGGTTTCATGAAACTCTGCATCCCTCCCGACTCTGACTTCCTAAATGATAGTCACTTGTTCATCCAGAGCACCTACTTGAAACTGAACATAATTAGCTGGGGAAAGGAAGAACATGCCAGACTAAAAAAGTATTTCTATAACAAGAGGTTGCAAGGAGCAATGTGCTGCAGATACAGATGGAAAACGGGCTATTTATTTATTTCAGGAACACAGAATTCTTATTCATTAAATGTTACTTTTCAGCTTGACATGTTTTAAGCTGTTTGGTATTCTACAGCCTTCTGACTGACTGATAGCTTGGAGGAAAGGATCAAGAATGGGAAGCACGGGCTTTGTTACTTAGCGGTATCTGTGGGGTCAGTTACTAGCCCACTTTTTCAAACTAGCTCTCATACTATTTACTTCCCATGTCCAGTATCATCTTCAATCCCCACAGTCAGTTCCTCTGTCTGCACCACACTTCGGATCACCACCCAGATACTCCACTAGTGAACAATTTTCTCTTGAGAGCCTTAATGAATAGATTAAACCTCTGGTTTGAATGCTGAATGCTATAGGAGACTACCCGCTAGACAAAACGTCCCACTTTAACACATCCAGGCCACGAGGAGTCTCCAGCACATGCAAGGCTCAGAGGTTTTAAAAACAGCAACTGAGTTGTATGACACAGCCCAGTGCTGGTGTAATCAATGCAAAGCTGCTGCCCAAGCTCTAGAGACCAGCAACTCACCACGCTGTACATGCACTGCCTAAACCTGTGTTCTTGTCAAGCCTACAAGCAAATGTCACATGAAGGAAATAGCCATTTGCTTCTTAAAAAAATAAATAAATCAATAATTCTCTGTTGTTAGGCAAGAACACAGGCTATAGTAAAGCGCCTGAACAGATAAACTGTTAGGCAAAGCCATAAATTTAGATGGTGCAAGACTAGGAATGAAAATTTAAAATGAAACATTTGAAGTTTGGGTGAGGGTAAAAAAAATATAAACTCTTTGAAAAGACAGTAATTATTAGAGATTATAAATCTGCATGCTGATTTATGTGATTTCTATTGACGTTTTCTTTCTAATTCAGTTTTTATTCATTTTATTGCATGCAGATAAATTCTAGATAAGAGCATTGTGATGTGCAGAAGGCTTAATCCAACAGAAACCTCCTACTATGCAATTTAAGGATCTCAGGTTCATTAATAATCCTAGGAGCATCTTGTTTAATCTAGTCTATTTGCATGGGACTGAGTACTTCTGAGTGAGACAGGGTACAGCAGACATTGCCTTTCCTTTAGAGACACCCTTTGGTGTGTCCATGCCAGGCACCCTGTGGGGATGGAGCTCCTTTCAAGGGCATTCTCCATCCTTTGTCCATTTACTGGGCAGGTAAAGACTGGACAATCCTAGAAAGGTCTGTTTCCCAGAGATTCCAGCGTGATCTGTCCTCTCTGCAGGCATTTTGATAAGAAAATAAAATTAATACCCAAACACTATCCTTCTCATCAATCCATCAATTCATCTACTGGCAGTTTCAATAACAAATTAGATCAATATTAATATTGTGTGAGCAAACAGATGTCAAATCACAATATGCTATGATCAGATCAGATGGGTGTTTTCTAGAAAAATAGTATTTATCCATATTTGGTAGAGAAGGTGCATCTGCTCATCAAGAACCCAAAAGAGGTAAGTCTCCCAATGAGGCTTGGACACTGTAACTGTTTCGTGGACTAAAGCCTGAAAAGAACTGGTTTTACTCTGGGAAACAAATACTTCTTTTTTTTTTCTAGTTCTGTGCTCTATCCAACTGCTTGGATAGCCTAAAACTTCCTCAAACTTTATAGCTTTCAATGTATTGGCACGAGCCAATATTTTGTGGCCATGACCCATCTCTAGTTTTGTCCATGAAAGACAACATCTGAGGCTTACACAAGAGAACCCAAAGGAAAAAACAAAGACCACCGCACCTAGCTAACATTTGCTAGAGAACAAAACACTGCACCCAGGCTAGGATGTTCAAACAACATGCACCAACACATTCTCCCACTCTTCCACCCAGAGCTCCCTTTCCCCCATAAATCTCCCTGCTCTCAGACCCTGATTGGAATCCTCAGGTGCTAATGGAAAGCAGAAGAGACCTCTTGGGTGATTGACTCCTCCAGCACATCCTCAAGGACCGTGTCAGTAACAGGAGACCTTTCACTGCTTCTCCAGGCAGCCTGCTCCAGAGTGACACATTGGCGTACGCAGGTAATTTCCTGATGCCTGGATGCTTGCATCTTCCCCCCTTGTCCCGCGTTTATCTGTCAATTATCCACCCTCAATTCTTTCACCTCCCCACTGTTGACACCTTTAAATATGTGGTTATGAAATTCATCCTCTGTTATCTCTCAGCTGACCTAGATAACAGAACTGGCTGTGCTCCGTGCTCCGTTCAGCTTCTCAAGAACTTATTCAGACAGAGATGTTTCCCAAACTCTGAATCTGATCCTATCAAGGGGCTATGTTTAGATCACACATCAGGGCCTCATCAAACGCCATCCCAAAGAGAATCCATCATGGCTTTATTCTACTTTGCTGCCTCCAATCTAGCTTGTTAACGATTCCCAAAAATGAGTATACTTTAATTACTGTTTTCTGAGAATTGGGATTATTTTCCTTCTAAATGTATTCGTCTGATTATCTCCAGGATGAAATTCATTTGGTTAATTACCATCCTTTTAATTTGTTTAAGACTATGTTTCTGTTTCCTGTGCTGTAACACCTCCCTGCTAGCTCTGCCTGCATTTATTCAGTGTCTGACAGACTTCCATTTCGGGGAACAAACAGAAGATTTCCATAAAGACACACACCGAATGAAGCCTTGCAGGCAGAGCCTGCGATCTCACCTAAAATCCAACGTGAGAGAGAAACATCGTTCCAACGTACACGTTTATTGCTCACGTTTATTACTGGAAGTCCCGATCCTGCCACGGGGCTCACGCGCGGCAGCGCCAGACAGCGGAGAGCCGCCAGCCGTGGGCAGGGACGGGGGGCTTTCCTGACATCCACGGACTGGCGAGGACTCACAGCTTGTCCCCCAGCGTTCAGAACCCCCCCTGGCAGCGAGACGGGGTTTACGGCAGAGCGGAGCCTTCTAGAGAACGCGCAACAAAGACTTCACGGCGGGAAGCCCACCCGCAGCCACCCCGGACCCTCCCTCAGGCGCTCCGGGTCCCTCCTGTCCCCACGTGCCGTCACACCCCGGGGGCACACACATAAAGCTCTCGCACAAGGCTGTCCCAAGGGCAGCCGCCACCGGTCCGGTCTCCCGTGCTCTTGGCCTCCTCTCTCTGGGCATCCCACGCCATCGGGGCCTCCCACGCTCTCGGCCTCCACTCTTCTCGGCCATCACCCTCGGCCGCCCACGCTCTCGGGGTCTCCCGCACCCCCTCAGCCTCCGATTCCGCTTCCCATCTGTACGTGCAGCCCAAGCTATCCTCCTGTCAGACACAATCTTTTATAACATCTCGTTTATTTGCCAAAATCCAGCAGTTTTGTACCTAATGCCCGGCTTATTCTATCATCGTCTTATTACTACCCTGAAACAGAGGTGGACGAATTCCAATTTCATTATCAAGATCTCAGTTCCAGTCAATGACACACATACTGGAAGAAACCTAATGTAATTTTATTAGTTTTCTAAACTCTCCTAATAATAAAAAAAATCTTCCATGGGTAATGCAAATGAGACCAATATGAGACATTAGGAGAAATTTCAAATATTCTTAAGCCAATGGAAAAGCCTCCCAAAAGGAAAGGTCGCAGCACCTAATTAAATTACATACATAGACTTGAACTGCAGTAACACGAGAGAGCATCCAACGGTTTGGGAAAAAATACAGAGCTGTACATGTTTACTGCTACATGTATAGCACCGTCTGTCCCAGCTGCATGGACACGTACCTCGCTCTCGCTGTTACTTTAGCAAGGACGATTCCCCTTTTAGTTTATGGGAAATTTGTACGGCAGCTCAGGACGCTCTCCCAGGGCTGCTCCTCGAGTCCACGCCTGTGCCCCAGCGCAGCCCCTGTGCCACCCCAGCCTCGGCTGCACCCACGTTTCTTTTCCATGCCAACATATTTCTGTCTTATTCAGAAAGCTGTTTGTCCCTTAATAGGGCACATTTTCCAACTAGCTTTGCTGTTCTGCAAATTATGGGCTATAAAGAATTAATGGCTGAATATAAATCAATTTCGTTCACTGAGAGAGTATGTGTTTTATGTGGTAGAGGTTTTCAAAGAAAAGTAATTAGTTGATTTGGCATTTTAATCTTCAGAAAAATAAAGAAGCTATTTTTCTGGTAAGAGGATGTGTTTGAAAACATAAATATATGCTGTATTTTCTGAAACTGTATTAAGAAATATTATTTATTGGCTAGATGTGGCATAGCTGATAGTTATTTCTATTGCCTCAAGAAGATTCTTCGCGATAAAGATTTCACCTCAGAGTCTGCATTTTACTTTCCAAAGTGCCTGCCTAGAGGCTTTCAAAAAGCCAGATAAGTCCATTTCTCTCCCAGGTAGGTTGCTTCTAGGGACTGTTACAAGGAGATGGAACAAATGGGATCAAGGTCACCGATTCAGACCTGACCTCGGCTGCAGACAGGACGGCGGGTGCATCCCGCAGCTGTTGCACAGCCCGCGAGAACCCAGTCGGAGGGTCTGGGGCCCGCTTTTAACTAACGGGTGCTCGCCCACCACCGCGCCGCGGCCGTCTCAGCCGCATCGGGCACGAGGGGCTGCACCCCGGCGGGTCCGCCCTGGCGAGCCTGCGCTGCGGCTGCCACGGGTTCCTCCGTGGCTGAACTGGGGACGGTCCACCTGGCCGCTTTCGTAGCGCAGCAAGTACGTTCCAGGGAAACAAAAATACTTTTCTGCTGCCTGCGTCTGAGGAACAGACACTTGAGAGCCTGAAGGAGCTCAGACAGACCACGCGGGATGATTCAGAGGGACTGACCCACCTCCTGGGGACTATTGCATAAGATGCCACTTTGCAATTTGTTTTCCTCCCTAGTTGCAGCATGAATATCTGAAGCCGAAAGGCTGCTTTGTGCTTTGTGAGCGAATAAGCCTGTCCCACTGGTGAGTCTCATATTTGCCCTCTCTACGTCTGTATCATACAAAAAAAAATTCCACCTTACTCCATTTGTTGAATTTCGCACATTAACACCCTGGGTGTGTTTAGCAGAGACAAACCAAAGCTAGCTTGCAACACATTTGAGTTTGCCTTCCCCCTACTCCCCACTAACGACTCATTTAACAGCAGTACAGCAATTAGAAAATCGATATTCCATTCAGACACGAATGCTTCGTCTAGAGCATTACTTAAGGAACGTCTCTTGCAGCCTCATCTTTGCCTGGACAAAGGATAAGCCAGAAAGGACACTCTGGCGTTAGGTTATCTGACTGATTTAAGATGATTTCTCATAAGGCCCACACAGTATTTGCAAAATGTTTCAGGCTAGGTATAGCCAGTGTGGATATGACATTCTACTAATAAGCACCTCTGTGCCAGGGAGCGTGCATATAAATACAGTTGCAGAGAAATGCAAGCTTGCTTTATTGTTTAATATCATACCACCCACCTGAATAAAACAGAGCCTGACACATGTCATAAGGAATTACTCAAAGAATGCAAGGCCCTTAGGCATCGAAGCCCCATTTGTATTCCAGTTGTATTAACCAAAAATAAAATAAATAAGTAACAATCACATCTTCTTTGCTATGAAAGGATTTTCCAGCCATTCAAGCGCTTACTACATTGCTATTACAAGCTTCCTTACTGGAAGTGCGAGGGCAGCAAAGGGGGAGAAAAGCAGAGACAAAGCGAACAGCAGAAATCACAATGGAGAAATTATTCTGATTTGCTGCATTTGAGTTTGTGCTGGAAGACTACAGCACTCGCCCAGCACAGCCTTGCACACTCCCGCCCCAGTCCTCGGTCGGACGCAGCGCAGCAGCCCCGCCGTCTTCCCCGAATTCTATAATTAGTATCAGGGATTATTCAAGCGGGATTCAAAACGCTGCCCATCTGCAGAGTCTGGGGTGGGAGCAGTCTGTTTTATTTTCATGTTATTTAAAATAAGAGCTGTAATTGCCAATTGTTGTTGTGGAGAACCACTCCCTTGCATGCAGACAAGACATGTAAGACACTCTGCGGACTCGGGGAAAGTCACCACCTTTCCGAGTCATTAGAGAGAGTGGCAACAGCAAAAATTCCCTAAGCTCTGAGCAAAACCAGCCACATTCCTTCCCACCTTCTCCAGAAAACTGAAAATCGGATATCTGCGTTACTAAATTAAGCAGCAGGAGTTCCTTCCATGGGGAATATTTGTGACGAAAGCTGTACAATGCAGACTTCCCTAATCCATCCTACATACTAATTCCCTGGTTTGTTTGCGTGTGTATGTGCATGTTGTGTAAGCCATAATTATGCAATCTCACAATTTACCATTGAGCAGACTCTCCGCTTGTTACAGCTCAGCAACAGACCTCAGCTTACGACCATAACAAAAAGGCTAGATTTTTCTGCAGTCTTACTGACATGGAATAATGTGACCTCGTGTATCATGGAAATGGGCAGTGCAAAGATGAGCTCCAGGAGAAGGGACCACTGCTGACAAAAATTCCTATCAGTATACTTGGTTCTCTTTCTAGTTAATGCAAATTTAAGCTGACCATCGGAGCGACATGTAGAACCTTTAAAATAGGTCTGTGACGAGGTTGCTATGAATTGGATGCCATGACACACAAAAATTGGAGCTCTGTGACCTCAGAAGCAGCACAACAAACAACTACACAGAGCTAGACACTTGACTGAGATAAAACATTAGAAAATGCATACTTTCTGATACAAATGCTAGATAAAATCACTGGACAACATAGCCCATCCCACGTAATCTTCATGAACTGCTGGATCTGACTTTTTTTTTTTTTTGTCAGGAGATTAGTCACTCAGTTTTTCAACAAACATATAATGAAGAATTCTCAGTAGATTTTTCAGGTGAGACAAAATGAGTATAATTTTTAAAGTTTACAAATATTTGTAAACAATGGTCGGATTACAGGAATAGCTGCAATGCCAGTCCACAATATTTATTAGAGTAAGAGTTTACTAATCACTGTTTCAAACAGTTGGCCTGCCCTAATCTCCATAGAGGTATACAATGAGTTTCGAAGATCTATTTATGTTTAACTTGATCATAAGGATGAACACAGTTAGAAGGAGTCAATTTCTCCAACATATTTTACTGATACCAAGCAGTGTTATTCTTTATGTACCAAATACCAATAACACAAATCAAATTCAATCCTGCATTCTTTATGCACTGACATTTATAGAAAGAAAAAAAATGTAAGAAGAAGAAAAGTGTCCAGAAAAACTACTCAGAGCTGAATGATGCTTTTTCAGCTTATTGGTGACAAGGTCTGTGATTTTAATACATCACATAGGAGAAAATAAAAATGCCAGAGACGCAGGTGATACAGAACTCATCCTATTCTGAAAATACTGACACGTTGCCCTAGCCTGTAACTTATTGGAGTCAGGAGCAAGAATGCCACGAGCTGATTTGGAAGCTAGGATAATGGGCTGGGTGAAATCAGGAACTGTGGAATTATCTTAAATGTTTTATGGAGTCTGATACTTCCAGAACCCTCAGACTTATGATTGGTTGGTGGAATTATTTAGGTCAAGTCCTGTTTTGCATTTTAATTAAAAAAAAAAAAAAAAAAATCTAACCTGAGTTTCAGAACACCAAGGCCAGGACAGTTAGCCCAGGAAATTATTGATGAGTCTTCAAACCACAGGTAGTGGTGTAGGACTAAAGCAATTAAGAGTTACCATTTGGTTGCCTGAAACCAGCCTGGTGACCTGAGTCCAACTCTCAGCAGCAGGTGCCTAATCCTCAAAGAGCCGCCGACCCAACTCACAGTAACTGACAGTCTCCCCGGGGCACACGTAGACTGAACGAGCAGTAGGGGACAAACCAGCCCGACCGCCACTCGCAGACGTCTCTGTGGCGGGAGTTCAAGGCATGATGTCTGGGAGGCGTAGAAAAAGCTGCCATCACCACATATGCTATACCTGTTGTGAGGGTAGAGAGAGGAGATCCCCAAGCTGTCAGTCAGAGCTACATTCATACAGAGGATTTTTTTCCATTTCTAAAAGTTGTTATTGGAAAATGTCACTATTCATTGCCAAGAGTTCCTGTGATGCAGTAACTCTCATTACACCTAAGCCCTCTCAGCACAAAATAGCCACACACTGATAACCTGAATATATTTGCTGCAGCTGCTGTTCCATAGACTGCACTCTTGTACAGTCAGGTTATTTTACATGCTTATTAGCCCCATTATTTTATAACTCATTCCTCTGTGTAATGCTGACTCTATATCACTTCATTTTAACAAAAGGATATATTCCCCTGAGACAAGAAGGAATGAGGAGTCTCAGAAATGGAAAGGGAAGGTGGATTGAAGGCAGCAGGTCGTGTTGTGCCTGGGCTGAGGAAGCGCCTGGCGGCGCGGAAGCCCGGGAGCCTCTGTTCCCATGGGAGCCCTGGAGCTTCTGTCCCCATGGGAGCCCTGGAGCCTCTGCCCCTGCTGCTGCTGCTCTTCCTACTGGAGGGTCCCCTCGGAGAGCTCTGCCCTGGACGGGTGCTCCCACGTGAGGAGGTGGGAACGAAGCGGGAGGGAGGCAGCCTGCACCCTCCTGGGTGCTAACTAGGAGCACTGCGCTCCGACGCAGCGCATCGTCCGTCTGCTAGAGGTCTGGGGTTTGCCTGGGCCACGCCACTTCAAGGGGTCTGAAACACCACCGAGCTGTGGCACCCGACACAGACTCCTACAGCCACGGCACTACGGTCCCCGATGCTCTTGCTCTCAGCCATCAGCAGCATTCGCACTAACGGCCTGACCACCCTGGAGAGGGAAAAGGTGCCGACACTTCAGTCTTTGTGCTGCCGCACACGTTGCTCGAACCAGGTATCCTTGTACTGCTCGTTCAGTAACGCTACCTGCTGAAAAGTCTTCTAGCAGCAAGCCAGCCCTAAGACACTTATCTTGCAGATGCACAGAACATATATGCCAGTGCTTTCAAGAAAAACAGGTGTAGAAAAGGTGTTTCTTCCAACGGCACACTAATGTACATGTGCAATACATTTATTAGGGAAAGCCTCAAGAAGCGATATAAACCATGGAAGCAGTCTAAGAGGAGTCTCTTTAGCTGGAAAAGACAAGGAAAGGCAACATGACAAATGTCCCCTTAGCAAATTATCAGCAAATAATGCATGGTAGAACAAGAAATAAACCGTCTGTTTCTATTTACTGCCTTTTAGTAAAATGGCCAAGGAATAGATAATAAAGATGAAAGATAACTACCAATAGATTAAAAAATGTTAGTGATCTAAATTATGTACCATACATCTCACTGTGTCTGTGGAACTCATTGACACCAGATGTAATTGAGAACAAAAACTTCGCGTGACTCAAACAGGATTATTATTTTTTAAGATAGTGGAACTTTTTGTAACATTCAGAAGAGATAACCAAGCTCTCGAGTCAGGGAATAAGCCAACTGTGAACTGGCACCAGGCACTGGGCTCCTTGGGCCATCACTCTGACATGCTCTTGTCATTGTGTTTTCTCACTCCCCTGCTATCAAAACGCTTGCTCTAACTCAGGGGTACGTAGAGGCTCTGCCTGCTGTGTGGAGAGGGCTAGAACTAAGGCTAATAAAGTGAGTGGTAGCCTCAACATGACTGACTTTATCTAAGGAGGGCAAGACACCCTGCCTTGGTTTATACAAAGAGAGAGCCTTAGATATAAAGGCATCAAGTAAGAAAACTTCTCTCAAGTGCATGTCAGAACAGGTACAAGAGGGCCATGATAATGAAGAAAAGACAAATAATTCTTTGCCCTTTTCTTGCAGGTTTCACTCAAGGACCTGGAATTGCTTTATGAATACATATCACGGAACTGCCAACTGTCTTGGGAAGCAGCAATGTTATACAAAGATCATAAGCCACATTTAAGACATGAGAGTTAAAAAAAATAAATCAAATGCAGCTGATGATTTTTCCTAAGTTACATGTTCTGTTAGAACATGTTAGAACAGAATCAAAATTATTACCCACTCTGTAGGGCTCAAATGTCTGTGTAAATGAAGCCAGGAGTAACTAGTTAAAGGAAGAAGGATTGAGGAGATTAATATTAGCTAGACTTACTTCCCTAGATGGCTCATAGAGCTTATAATAGAATAGGGATGCAAGAAAGCAATTAAAAGAACTAACTTAGAGATTTATTTAAGTGCTGAAGGTTTGCCAGCATGTACCTCTAAATTCTTCTGCAATGCAACTGGGCCCCATCCTCTAGGGACTTTCTAACAACCTTTCAGACATCAGGATAATTATTGCAAAGTGTGACCCAGACTGTGGTTACTGGTATAATCAAGAAAACCCCTTGAGGTTTCAACATTAGACACAATCTCACCAGTGAAGCAGACTTTCAACTGTTGGCTAACATTTTTGTAATGAATAAACTTAAAATTACATTCTCTGCGACAGGGCGATGCACCCAGCGGGTTGGGGTTTACATTGTCTGCTGCAGGACTGCTTACCCAGACAGGCTTCAGTATCCATTATGGATCTGCCACAACTGTAATCCCCAGAGAAGACTCCTGGCAAGTAGCACACTCAAGGAGTTAGAAAGGGGAGAAGATAGATAATGGATGGAGAGAGACAATATCTAAATACTCTTATCATAAGGGTAGGATATGGATAGTGAAGTGTTTCTGCTTTGGCAGACTGGGCACTGCTGTTCCCTTGCAACATTTTCTAAGCAAAACTTGCTCCCCCTGATGTTTCAACTCCTCAAATTGACTGTTTTATCTCTTTGGGAAGCTTAAAGACTGTAGTGGATTTGCTAGTTTCTGGTGCACAGGGAACTTCCACTGCTGGGATATAAATCCTTGCTTGGTTCTAACATGCAACCTCCAATTTAAGCAAACAGGGAGTAAGGAAAGAAATGAAATACTAATTGCAATCCAAATTGCTCCATCTTCTATCCACCCCCTGCCAACCCTCCTCCCTGCTCCCTAATCCATAAGGTCTGAGTGATGATCAGTGAATAATTAATTCTGGGTGAGCTGGAGAGGTTTCATGTAGAGAGCCTCTGCAGATGCAGTATCCAGTTCAGGAAACGCATGGCTAGCATTCGGCGGTTCCCCGACAGTATCTCTGGGTATCCAGCACCCACCAAGACACTCCATGCATGCAGCCTGGTGTCACTCCGCTAATTACACTTTGTTGGTCAAACCCTCTATGCTCACCAACACAGACTCTGCACAAACACCACATACTGCCACATTTACTTAGAGCATTAGTAAAAGGTATAGTGAAAATGCCACAATATAGGGTAATCATGAACAATGCCATGTCAGTGATTAAAACTATTAAGGTATAGCATTAAAGCAACCATTTCAGCATATATCAAAAGAAATAGAAAATGCTGCGATGTGGTTTTTAAACCATGCAAACTGGATCTTCTGAAAGCACAAACGTGAAAATAAAAGAGAGCTCCCAAACAGCCAAATTTTGTACCACAGTCTCCTCCACTGATTCAGAATGTGAATGTGTAGCAGAAATGATACACTGCAAATGTCTCTTCCCCTTTGCAATAGTCCTAAGCCGAACCTCTTGATCCAAGTACCACCAAATTCAAGCAACTGGCAACTTGAATTCAAATTATCTTCTTACTGTTTTTTAGCAATAGTCAGGACTAAAATTGTTCATATGTCACAAGGTAGCAAGAAACATTTTTTATTGTGAATGAAAATGCCAAACATCTCACACACACAGACACACACACACACACACTCTCCAGACTCTTCATATTACAGATTCAAGAGAACTGGATAACTGAGAAAAGTCTCCAAAGCATCTGTGTTTCACCCCGCACTGGTTGCAGAATTGGTCTTTCTGCGCCTGGAGGGAAATCAAGCGCATAGTGCGATGGCTGATCAGGTAGCAATACGGGAGGCATCTTACCCCTCGTCAGGGAAATGTCACATCCCGGCTCACAAGGCGTCTGCCCTGCAGCCTGGATTCACGTCCCGACAGGACAGTGCTTGGCCTTCCTTAGTGCCCAGGAGGATTATGCCCAGGCAGAGGATAAACAACAGATTCCAGGATGAGCTAATAGCAGCCCTCAGCCTTTCATTTCAATTCTCAGAAGCAATGCATTTTTAAAAACTTTTGTTCTACACACAATATTAATATATAAATCCTTCTCTCTTTCTCTCTCTGTACATATACATATCATTTAAAGTGTTACTATATAGCAACAAACACATCCATAATGGAACAAATGTCCGCACACAGCAAGGACAGCAAAATATTAATTATTCAAGGTACATACAACAGAGTTATGTAAATCATTCGGTAACTACCGCAGGACTACTTTGCAGAGGGACTCCTATGGGGAAGAAGCACTGAATGGTTCAAATAGGGGTTGTGTGTAATCTCTCATGTACCAGCAACGTAGCATGGGGGCTATTGTACAGGGCCAATGTAATCCCAGAGACATTTGTAAATGTGAGCAAAGGGGACAGTCTGATATAATACCTATGGCTTTATAATTACTAATACATTTACATCATTTTGTGAATGAATGCCACCCTCCTGCATGCTATCAATCATGTACAATGCATGCGACATCCCTTTCTCATATAATTACTGATATAACACACGTAGCTAAATTAATATTTCTGGCTTTAATTCAAATCAGTTAAGTATTTTTAAACAAATTATACTTTAATTCCAGCTAAAATGTACTGGTTTAATTCAGCTAAAATCAATTCTTGCTTCTTTTCATCACACCTGACCTGAATTTTGCTGAAGAGAAACTGAGTGAGACATTTTGTAGTTGTACTGAAAATTAAAATTATAAACACTGCCAACCAGATAAACAAGATCATAATATCGGTGTCATAAGAAGATACCCATACATGAACAATCTACTTGCAATCCCCCTAATAATCATTTAAGAAGAGGCTCCATATCATAAGGTATTATTAAAAAGTATGGTAAGGAAGAAGGACAGAGGAGCATATTTTTCCTCAGTCTGTTTTTTTCTTCCCTCCCCTCTGATGGATGAACTTGACATATTCTATATTCACAAGTCTTGAACATCATTATATCCAGTGCTCTGTACAACTAACTGCCAGCAGTGAGCTCACCGCACAGGCTGCCTCCAGCTACAATCAAGGGATTTCTGTGCATGACCACTGCAATATGAAATCGGATAACAAGATATACATGTCAAACATCTACGTCTTCCAGCTCTCTGAACAAAGGCTTGAAAGCCTTGCCCACCTCAGTTGTTACGTGTTCACTTACAACTCTTTGTCCCTCAGAGTTTCCAATCAAGGTTTTGCAGAGTTTCAATAAAGAACAGAGCAAAACTCGTTTTTAAACATTTCCTCCTTCCAAGAGAGAAAGACATTTATTGCTAATACTAATTGCCAATTGTCGTGGTTTAACCCCAGCCAGCAACTAATACCAATAGAAATGACAGAGGACAGAAAAGTTTGATCCATCAAGCAATGTACCTCTCCTGCGAGATGGGAAATCCCATTTTGAAAGATGGAAAACTGAGACAGATGCCAGGTGGATATCGCTCCCCAGCATCTACGCAGCGCTATGGGCAGAAACTAAGAGTACAGTTTGACATTATATCTCATTAAATGCAAATGCACACCGCCACTGAAAGGAAAAGTCCTTTTTCTGCCATCTTCCTGTTACTCTGCAGCTACATGAGTTGGTTCAGTGCCCTAACCAAACAGAAAATCACCCCCCTAAATAATAATTTCCCATTGAATCAACTTGCTGATCTTTGTAAGCTTGCGTGATGACTGGATCTGCTGCAAGGGGAACACGTGGCCAGGAGACAGTGGCCTGGGGAAAGCAAGACTGTTCCTCAGTTTAAAAGTAATGTTTTCATCATGAGCAGTTTTCATTGTGTGCCAGAATGTTTAAGCCTGGGATAGAAGTATCTTAGTTTTTATTGTAAACAAATAATAATTAAAAAGTAAACAGAAGAGTCTAGAACTAACAGAAAGCATCTTCTGGTATAAAAGCTGTAGTGACGGAATTTTCTTTCTCTTTTTTTTCTTTGAGTTTATTGACATGAAGAGTAATGCTAATGTAATTGCACTGAAATTCATGCACATGAAAATCTCACTAGGGCAAAGTCAGAATAAATGGTCTGTTTGGAAACAAAATGTTAATGCAATGGAGTAGCAGTATCTGTCTTCAATCTGAAGAATATCAAGACACCATAAGCCACAATGCAACTTAACTGTCACCCTCGCTCAGAGTCTTTGCTGAAAGGATACGAACCGAACTATCTGCTTGTAACCCTGAGGTGTACACTGATGCACCACAACATCATGTCTGCCAGGCAATGGCCAAATGAGTCAATAATATGTATTCAGACTGTGAGAACAGTAAAATGAAAGAAAGCATCCTTCTATCCATTAATCAACCTGATCTTCCGCTGCAGAAACAATGCCTTCCGATTGTCGGCATTTACCAAACATTCTTCAAATGCTAACCATCTGCAGCTGTAATACAATGCTTTGATTATAAATGTCAAAAAGATAGAGCATAAAATTAACTTCTCCTTATTTAGTAGGTTTAGAGAAATGTGGCTTCACGCTACACTAATTCAGTGCCCTCAGTATGAAAACTCCCCATTATGATGTCTCGTCAAATTAGAGCCAACGATACAACGATGTCATCTCTATCCTCACACAACACTATATTTTGTAATTAAGCAGGACAGTGAAACAATGGCCTTGCTTATAGAGAAAAGGTCAGGAATGCAAAACATATTTTTGCAAGCTAATTGTAAGATGCATGAAGCCAATTATCCCAGTAGCGCTGCATATGTCTAAGCAGGAAGGATTTTATAATTTTGCTACATGACTCCAAGTCGAGTCAAAGCACAGGCTGTATACCCTGTGGGGCACTGTGCTGTTTGTTTGGACTGTTAGGAAACCGGGAAGGGGAGAAACGTGAAGAAGGCTATTAAAATAATTCCAGCCTCTTAGCCCTTCCCTTGACATTCTACTATGGCTTGCAAAATTTCTAGGAATTTATATAGTCTTTTACTGAGAGACATTAGACACGACCTCCCTGTTCAATTAGGAAGTTAATTTGAATAGGTAGGATAAGGGGAAGTGTTTATGTATTTCTTTGAGAATGTCAAGCACGTTTACCTCAGGTAGCCTCAGATACAAATCACAGATTCACATGCATGTGCAAAAGCCTCAAAAAAAAAAAAAGTGTGTGTGTAAAAAAAAAACAATTTAACAGAAGAAATAGTTGAGACCTTGCTGTTGCCTTGGGAGAAGCTGAAAGGTACCACATTATTTTCAGTCCATCTCTGCCCCTCTTGGGGTTATTAAATGGCTTTAGCCATGAGGAGCAGCATATTGCTGAATGGGGCTCTATAACAAATATTTCTATATGCACAGGACGGTGCAATTGATCTGCAACCGTCCAGATTTACCAGGAACTCTACTTCCCTTAGTCAAGAAAATTTAATGCAAAGAATACTGACCAGGGAAGGGCTTCGGCTTTGCCAAGCCTCTGCTGTCACTGCTGGGGCTGCGGTGCTCAGGAGGACTGAAATCACCAATTCCACAGCTAGTTTTAAACATACTCCTGCTCTAACTGCCCCTGTCGTCAGCCATTAACTGCAGCATCAGACTGACTCCAAAGGGGAATAAATGCCACTCTTAACACAATGGAAACCTGAACCACCTGCATAAGGGAACTGTACATTACAAAGCAGAGTATTTGTCTTTCTTCCATATAAAGGATTTGTGTTCGTTTGTTTCAATGCCTCCCAAAAAACCCCTGCAAAATTCCCTCTTTCCATTAAGAGCATTATCCTTCTAAAAATATTAGAATACCAGTTTCTAAATTTCCTAATACCATGAGAAGAAGATGAGGAACATAACAGTTTCTAGGGAGAACCAGCAATTTCCTCCCGCATCTCTCCTTCAAAGCAGTTCTCTCTGATTTTACTCTAACCTCCTAACACAGCCATTAATTAGAGATCAGTAATTAACTTTCTGGTTCAAGAAATACTTTGCAAAGGAACCCCATTAAAAGGCTGATTTGCATATTCCAGGACAAAGTAGCCTTGATATAAATGCAGGTACTACATGAGGCCAGTCTCAATCCTGAGACATTCTTCGAATCTTTAAGCTACCTACATTTGTTCCCTGACTGCGGGGGGGACTGGGAACAGACATTACCCACTGCACGAGAAAGCAGACATTGTTACCTGCTGGATGCTCCTGTTCCTGACTTTGCAAGATGTTTTATTTTGCATTTCGGTTACTGTTGACAGTGCTGAATGGTTTCCCTATACAAACTCAGCAGTGTTTTCTCAAAATATTTTCATTATGATGAAAACCAGAGGCCCCTGCACTGTACTTAACATGCTGTTAGTGCCACCCTTCCCTGTGCACCTACGATTCTAAGTCTTCCTACTTAGAAAGCTTCACCGGCTAATGCTATTTAAGTAAGGAGGCAGAAGAGAAAGCAAGCTCTCCAGCACTTGTTCACACAGATCCAAAAGCCCTTCATGCGTTCTGGGGTCTGCCAGTGCCCTAGTTCTGCAGGATGAGTCATTCCTCGTTCCAAAGGAAACAGAGTGACTTCTTCATCCTTTGTAATGCAGCACTCACCATATTCTCATCAAACTTAACTGATTTCATCATGCCTAAAAATATTTGGCCTATCAAGTTTGTTGGGAATAAACAAAGGACAATTAGATTTAAAAAGAACTCACAAACTAAGTTTACTGTAAGAGTACAGACATTCGTGAGTTATCAACGCTTTCCTACTCCATCAAAATAAGCCTTATGAACATTTGAAAACACATACAGCAGACTGCATTAGCACTAGATTAGGATTTAAATGCACTGCAGTACATGACTTGTACACTTCCTCTTCCCTCTGTGGGTTATAAACAAAAATTTTTGATGGGATTAAAAAAAAAAAAAAGTAGTTTAAAGAGGAAGTAGCAGTAGTGCAAGTCGTTGCTGTTATTAATGCACGGCTGTACCCCTTCCAAGGCTGAGGCTCATTTAACAATCAACCATATGCTCAGACTTTTTTAGTGCCAAGAAAAAGCTTAAATAGAATGTTATCTTCTGGAATTATGAAAAAAACCCTTGCAAAATAATCACAAATGTTAGTAATTGAGAGACCTTAGCATTAAATGAATTCTAGGTGCACTGAGGAAAAGTGTCCCTAGGAATGATCAACTTGGGGATTACATCAGAATACAGAGTTACACAGAGTACCCATTTTCCACCAAATCAAGACGGTCTGAAGGTATTTGTCCCATGAAGTGGCACTGTGTCCCTGCCCTCTCAGTGCTAGTGTAAAATCACGGCAGCCTTTGCCAGTTTCAGAGGAGATGGGACCAAGTTCATGTATTTAGATTTAAAAAAAAAACCCAATGCCCATATAAATGTACTTTCTAAATTCCTGACAAACTGTCAGAAATTATTTTTAAAAGATTACTGTAACAAAGTGACAGCAGTGACTGAAAAGGTCACTACAACAAGAAAACAATCAGAAAGGCACTAACGACAATAATTAACAACTGCAGCAGAATAACCTTCTCTCAGTTCTCTGGCTCTACTCCCTGTGCCCAAAGCCCAACCCAGAAACTTTCTCCAGCACAAATTTTGTAGACGAAATGTGGGTCCAATTAAGAAAAATCCATCTGCCAAATGCTTGATTTGTGGCTGATTCCAGAGAGGCCGCTACAAAGACAAACATTCAGCGCTCCATGATAAAAACTTTGTTAGCTGCTGTAATAAATCAGGATGCAGGAGACATTGTTAGCAAAAAGCCACTTTAACGGAACCCTTTTTAGCTCTAACAAGCAATCTCACCAGCCAACAAATTGAAAGGAGCACTCGTTCCACAATCCTCCTTTAAATCTCACATTTATATAAACTGATTGTACCAGATTAATGCACCTTTCATACAGAATACTAGTTATACTTGGTCTGATTTTGCTTCTCTTATTCACAATCAATAATTTTATTACTGTTACTGTAACAGGACTCCTGGAAAAAAATCAGCATGCAAAAGACTGGCAAAATTTGGCCAACTACATCAATGTGAACCCCACAGTAATTTCCTGAAGTTAGTGCAAACCCCTTATTCCACCTTTTTTCAAACAAAAGGTGGCTTCTGAGTCAACGTAAAATCCAATACCATGAGAAACAACCATGTTTTTCCTACAAACATAAGCTCTGCTTGACTATAATCAGTGTATTTTTCTAACACACCACTTTGAGCAATTCCTCAGACGTTCTCTACAGAGGAAAAAATGGTTGGCCAAGGTTTTACTAAACCAGAATTCTGTAAGTTTTCATAGTTGCTCCAAACATACACACACACGCCATGGCAGAACTGCAAACAGCTGCCTGGCAAGGGACATGGGTCCCTGGAAGATGGCACATCAACTCGACAAAGAACCCCCCCACATTTCGGAGCTGTCAGCTCCTCCCGGGGACGCAGTAACCACGCTTTATACGACCAGCTCTGCAAGACTCCACTGGAAACCTGGCTGTTCTCTTTGTGCCACTGCAAGGTACGAAAACCAGACTCTACTGACACAAAATTAACAAGGTGATTCTGAACTGATGCCAGTGAGACATTCTGTGACTTTTCCAGTGTTTACTGTTACTACCCTGTTTTCCTTTGTTATAGAACTCACACTGAAGACATTTCTCACTATTGTAGGAGGTAATAATTTTCCATTTTAAATTGACATGATGTATTTAAATGCATGCATTAATCAAACACAGGATAAAAAGCATAGCTATGTTTGTTGATATTCTGTTCTCTGCTCTACATACACACCACATCCACCTAGTTAGCTGTCTGTACATGTATGTGCACATTTCATATATTCATACGCATCTGCTGTACATAGCAGGATAAACAGGACATGCAAGAAAAGGAAAAATAAAGAAACTAAGAGGCATGACACAGTCCCAGTTCAGATACACAGAAGCCAAGTAACAGAATCATTTACGATCTACTATAGCTCAATTTCAATCTGGAGTGTTTTGAATGCATTTATTGCACTATTCATTTTCGCTATGGCATCTCCCGCAAAAATTCTACAAAGCTCCAGAACAGAATGCTGTTATAATGGTTACTTCCACAAGCAAAGGAGCGGTTCACGAACAGTCAGCTTGGATACAAGATGGAGTCAAGAATCAAATATTTAAGAGGCTAATATTCCAATATCAGATGCTTCTCTGAAACAGTTCTTGGATTTCAAGAAAGACAAGGAAGCACGGCAGAAAATGTACAAGAGCAATCTAAAGGACTCAAGCCCTTTCATAGACAGAAGTGAGTGTATTATGCATTTTAGCAGACATGGATGGGAATGTTCAGGAAGATAAAATTATCTTCTGTAACCAAAACCTTGATGCATGACTGAGAAGCCCAGCTGCTGCTTTTCTTTCACCTCTCCGAGAGCAACAGTACCTAAGGCCAAGATCTTCTGCAGGATACTTGCTTATATTATAGATCTGACACTACTCTGAAAGCTAGGGGACTAAAAGCTTGCTGTCAAAAGCTAGTGTCAGTTTTCTCTAGATCAGGCCATGCTTATGTATCATAAATGAAGTGTATTTATGAGTGATACCTGCCTAACGGAAGCCTTTCATTTTCAGTTTCTAAATACTCATATACGCAAATCCTTGGGTTTTATTCAAGGCTACCAAATGCTACCTCTCCTCTAACCCACCCTTTTAGCTCTATGCTGAAAATGCACTACAGCCATTCACTGAATCTCTTTAGAGAAAAGTTGCAGTAAATCCGGCTCTATCTGAAGGGACACTGCCCAGCAAGCTCCAGGGCTCTTGTGCTGGGAGGGCAGGGAAATTACAAGGCTTAATTTGGGAAAATTACTTTGGCTGCAGGGCTGGCCGAAAAGTTAATTCCGATGTCCTATACTGCCAATTCACAGAAAGAAACAAAACTCATCTAGAGAGAAGGAAAACATTGTCTAATTTGCCTGGTTTTTGAGTGAAGCAGCAGCACTGTAGGCAGATTCCTGGCTGCCCAGCTACACTCGCTTGTCTTCCATATGGAACACAGTGCCCTACTTCGAGCATTTGTGAAAACTGCAGCACAGGAATCAAATCTACTCTGTCCTCCCAGATAGTAACCCCTGAAATACTACTCTGCACTGACCGGCACAATCCTTTTACTTGCAGAATCCAGAAGGAAAAAGCTTAGGAGGCTGTAATAGGTCAGGTAAGGAAAAATCCAGATTGACAATTGTCATTTGTGGGTTTTAGAAATTCACGGCCCCTCCAATGAAGGAGTAAGTATAGCTAAAATGAAGTAAAAGTTGTCATTGCTTTTAAAAGTGAAGCATTTACTCAATGGATTCTGAAGTACCATCTTGGTATTTTAAAATGCCACTGCTACAAAATGGTTACATCAGTGTATGTCCAATTTGGCTTATTTTTCAGACATAGACTTTTCTTGGCACTTCAATACTTCTGTGTCATAGCCCAAAATGATTCACGTAAGGTTGAAAGATCTTCCTTTTGGAAGCAAACCACTAGTTTGTTTCTGTGGCTGGTAATGAAGTCTGTCTTACCCAACCATGACCTTGATCTGCATGTGAATTTACACATAAATTTACCCAGAATGTGCGCCTGTCTCACACGCACACAGACATAAATCTACATATACATAAATACATACAAATCCGCTAAAGAGCTACTATACTTTCTAACTGAGCTGAAGAGTAAAACCAAGGTCTCATTTCTCCTTTATTTTGTTTGCAATTTGCTCCAATACTGGCCATCCCATGTCAAATGCTTCATCTGCTCCATCTGCACGTTCCCTGCAACGCATCCCTCCTGGACTGAAAGATCCTGTCATGGCTCAGACAGAAAAAGCAGCTTCGGCCACATGCCGAGAATCCATCTCAGCATAATGACAGCAGTCAACGGCTATGCTGAAGATGTTTGCGTGTGGAAGGGACAGAGAGGGATTTGGGGAGATTATGGTTATTGTTCTATGTTATTGTTCATACAATGTGTAACCCAGTAATGTTCAATGTAGTCCAGTGTGTGAGCATCCCTCCCCTCCCTCCCTCACCTGCATCAGTCAGCTTTGGCTGCTGCATCTATGTGCTATTTATATGCTGGTGCATCAACTTAGGATTTATTGGGGAAAAGAAAGCAGAGCAGTCAGGCTTCTCCGTACATGTTGTTTAACCTAAAAAGGGAGGGCTTGCACTATACGCTCACCAACACCTTGAAATTACCCCTCTTGCAATTAAGCGAGTCTACTTCTATCGCAGATGTGGCCCTCGCTCTGAATAAGGCAAGCAAGATATTAACAAGACCTGGAAAAATCAGTACCCTCATTCTCTCTCACACACCCTCCTCCCCACCCTCCTCGAAACGTCCCCTTACCTTTCATTGTCCACACTCCTGAAGCCAGGTAAAATGTGTCGGAAGCTGCTGTTCCTATCAAGCTTCGGTTGGCTCTTTGTCCTTTTGATGGAGCCTTTAAGCCGACGGCTGAGGAACCCCTGTGGGGTGAGACAAGAATACTAAATTACAACAAAAAAGGGAGAAAGAGCGAGCGAGCCCTGAACCTGCTCTCTTGCACCGAGCGCAGCCAGGCAAATTGTTCTCTCCAGCTCCCTTCATGCGCGGCCGCTGGCAGCACGGCTCCTCGCTGTCAGCCCAGCTCCCCAGCTCGCAGCCAACATCTGCTCCCAGTGCTCGCCGAGGCCAGGGCGCTGCGTCGGCGCGAGACTCCCCGAAGCCTCCGTTACCCTGGCAACCATCAGCTCACATAAAAATACTGTCTGAAAGACAAGACTAGCACATTGCAACTCCTGACGGGAGGAGAGGCTGCGACGCGGGGCTCCGGCTGGCCCAGCCTGGCAGCCCCTTCTCGCGGGTCGAGGGACGAGATGCCGCCCACTCACCAGCGACCAGGAGACACCCAAGAACTTCATTACCTGGTCGAACCCCCCCAGATCTGCAGCCATGGCTGGCAGAATTGGATTCAGGTGTTTGAGCCACATGTAAAAATACCCTGTAAAGCATGCATAAAGACAGCACGTGGACTTGGTGGCTATAGGCACTACCTGTACAGAAGGAGGAGACCCTTGCGCTCAACGTACAGCGCCTTCTTCTCCGCTGTGCCTCCTCCCGCATGGAACATAAGTCACAGCTCCCGTAGTGCTCCACAGCAAAGCCAACACTAAACGTTTTAATAGCAAAGCTTCTAATGTCTTATTTGCTTATTGTTAGGAGTTAATGTTCTACATAATCTGAACATTACATTTAATCTCTTGGCTAAATAAGGCAATAAAAGTATAATACTACTGTGGTGTCCAGCATTTACAGCGTCTGAGAATAGTCTTAGTGGGTCAAGCACATCAGCCGGAGAAAGTGGGGTAGCATTTTAAGGAGAAACCAGGATTTGGGGGTGAAGCCTGAAGAAGTGTTCCTTTTACACACTGTCATACCAAAGAAATAAATTAGCTAGATACAAACAGCTTAGCAAATCCCTGCACAACCTGAGGTTCTGCACACGCCGCTTCCCTTCTCCATCCCCAGGAAAGGGGGTAGGATATCCACTGGGTCAAGCACCGATTTTGACACGCCTAAGGAAAGAAATGTGAGAAGAACGGGTATCTTTCCACTGGGTACACCACCAGCATCCCAGACGTACTCACAGAGCACTCCTCCACTCCAGGCATGAGTCGCAGTAGTTTCTCCAGTCAACCTTAAGGAATGGATATAGGTCAGGTAGCCTTTAGCAGCTCCCTTTTATAAATTAATACCCTTTATATGTCTTGCAGGAAGATAATCACAGTCCAACTTATACCTAGCCTGTCATTTGTTCATGCTGTTTAAACACTCCTTCCCCACCTAGGATATTCATGGGTCACATTATGTCTTTCTCAGGTTGCAAAATTTCCTCAGGCAGTCTGTGTGGCTCTTGTTATGGAAGTGACTTTCCTGTTTGTGAGTGCATCAAGAATTTGAAACATCTAGATAACCAAAGGTGTTTCACATTTATTAAGTGCCACTTCACTTACAAATGAGGTTTGTAACATGCATTCATGTGAACTGAATATTTCTCCGGGAGCTATTTGCATGATTGAAATAGCATGATGTATGTAACACAGGCCATCAGGATACACACTTTGCCATCTTACACAAAGCGAACGCATAAGACAACAAAGGCCTTTTCAAAAGTGTTTTGTCCGTGAGAAATACCTTTAGAGAATTTTCGTGGTATAGAGAAACACAACTATGAAACAGCAACTTTGAGGATCTGCATTATCTAGAACATTGCTAAGATATTTCCCTCGACACTCAGACTTTAGCCAGCCTCATACTCATGATATCCACATGGCATCAGTCTCATACTCATGATATCAACTCTTCATACTCTTGTTCTTCTGACTAGATCAGGTCTCTGTTGCCTGCTATGGAGACTAGCCAATATTTGCTGTGAAGGAGAAGATAAAAAATATGCAACTGGCCAATCATGCAATATTTCCCTAAATGCCACTGGTGAGCAGTTTTTGCCCAGAAGCAAGAGGCTGGACTTCCTTTATCACTGCCAGCCTAGCCACAAATATGTCATCATATTATCAAGCCACTCCTTCAAATCCAGTAATAGTTTTGAACTCTGGACAGGGAATTGATAGGGAAAAAACCAAATACTTTCTGTGGCAAATGATCACAGCTTTCTTTCACTACCTTGTATTTCACATCTCGACAACTGTTAGATGATTCATGCAGGATTTGGAAATTAGAATTTAGGGTTGCAGTAAGACATTACTTTCCTTCTGTTTCCCATTGTTTTTACATTCATTGCTACAAGAAGGAGATCACACTGTGCCATTTTCAGTTTTCATTGCTAGCTTCCTTGGGAGAATGATATGTCAGAGATTTTAATGTTGATAAATTATGCTGCTATAGCAATACTTTGCACCTCCATAGTGCATGCCAGAGATCAGAAAGTCTAATGTGTGAATTACTACCTTCTGTAATTTTTAGATGGGGTAAGAAAAAAAGAGAGAGGAGTTGGTCTCCACAAATACAAGAGAGAGAGGATCCAACCTGGGGTGTGACCGCCGTGCTTTCCTGGTGAGATCATAAGAACATCATCCATTTCTTCTTCATTTATGACTTTAAACAACATTTGATTCTGATCTCCAGACAAATGAGGCTAATCCTACCCTATGCACATTGCCTACTCCTCTAGCCTAGCTGCATTCTTGTGAGTTCTAGTAATTAAAGTATTGCCCTTTATATTACGTGTTCTTTTTAAGTTTGTATTGAGAGCTGTCTAGGGTAGAATTGTGTCTTCCTACGTGTGGGCAGCATTTACCACCAGTAAATATATTTTAGAAAAGATTAAACTACTAACTTAGGCAGGTTTCATTCAGAAGAAGTTAATAGACTGTACAAAATGACAATAAATAGAAATCTGCAGAGCCCAAGAGATGCCACAACCATGAGATGCCACAACCCGTGGTGCTGAGGGTCCTTACTTGAGCCTGAACTCAGCCCAGCGCAGAGACAGTCTGTCCACACAGGGTAGGGGCACTCTTGGAGCAGTTAGCCAGGATGTAGCGTGGCTGCACTGCTTGCAGTGCACAACGTAATGTTCCTTTACTGTGCCGCATTGCGAGGTGTAGATGTGTTAGCTTATTCAGAACTAGTGCAAAATCTGGACAAATGAGAATAATGCTTCTGCTTCACTTAGTATGGATTTGTCTTTGTTTAGCCCAAATGACTTTTCAAATTCTGCTGGGATACAGTGAAGCAAAACTTAGGCTAATATCAACTTCCTTTTAGGCTGTGGACATAAAATAGATCATGAAATACCCTTTTAAATGTAAGCAGATGTACTAACCATATAAATTAAAACCTTGCGCAGCCTAACTTCTTCTGAGCAAGAGGAGACATTTTAGGGTCACTGGAGTACAGACAACCATTCTGGTCAAGAATATAGTACCATGCAAACCTGCACAGTTGTATGGAAATTCACCATCCATCAAAGCTCACAGCAGAGTGTGGCACAAAACTCAAGTAGCTTAGCAAGAGAAAGACATACAGAGCTTGCGCTGTGCAGTGATTTAACTTTTTTAAGAGCAAGGGCCTTGCTTTTCTTGTTTTGTTTCTGCAGTTCTGACTCTGTCATCCTCAAGTCTGGAATACAATTGCTCCAACCAGAAGAGCTGACTGAAGTTATAATAAGACACAAAGAATGAAGGCAGAAAAAACCATAACAAATCCTTTTGAGGAATGGCTTAATCACAACCGCTGTTACTTAAACTAAAACAGGATGGGCACAATTCAAAACAGGACAATTAAGTCTGCTGTGATTTGAGCTGTTTTTTCTTACATATTTGGACAAACCCAAAATCTGATGCCATCATCTTGCTGCAGATGGCAGAAGGTGGGACTCTCATTCTAATTTTTCCTGCTTCTCAATTTGGCATTTCCAATTACTCTAGACATGGAAATAATCTTATATTATATTATAATATTTAAATATTTTTAATATTATAGTACTTTTAAAGCATACGCGCAAAACCCATCAGAACCATATGCCTTTGAGATGCAGGAACTACATACTTTCACACACCTTGGGCCAACGATAAGAAGACTGAAAGAAGAGAGAAAAAGGGAGGGGTGCAAAACTGAGTAGAGTATTAAAGACAGCAAAATCTTGAGCTCCTATTTTAATAAACATGAAGTAATGATGCAAGTCTCGTATCTGGAACTGACTCCCACACCATTAATGTTCATTCTCAGTGAACCCACATGATAAAGTTTTAAAGGTAAAAAGTCAGCACCATGGAAACTCAATATATATACAATTTAAAAATAATATATCAATAAATCAAGCTGGATGCATCATGAGCAGCTTTCTTTGGAAGAGTCCTGGCAGCTTTCAGTATTTTCTAAGCAGAACGAGCAAGGAAAACAGGGAGAGGGGCTGGCCAAACACACACAGGGGAAAGTGTGAGGGTTTGAACCGTGGGCACAGGGAGAGTGTTGGTCTAACAGGAACACTGAAGAAGCAGACAGAAGTCCTGGTTTATGCTCTTATCCAAAGACCACACAGAATAAACACTATAAAGACATATCACAGGAACTAGTGAACAGATGGGGTTATTTTTATAGTTATTCCATATCTTTTTGTTTCAGTTCAAGCAAATCTCAACTACAGAGGACTTGAGAGGACGTCAGAATTTTTTGCACTACTCATAATAATGACACTGCCATAAATAAGCACTTGCCATGAGTATAAATGTGTAATGCAGTATTTCATATTGGGTGTCCATTTTTTCTAGTATATCAGGGGTGAGCTTATAGGTATAAAATTGGGAGTAAATCTTTTCTACCAGACCTGTCCTTATTCTGGGCTTTAGAATCTTAGTTTATTTTTTTATATTAAACTTCTTTAACCCTGGAATAAGGTTTTTTTCTGCCCTTGCACAGCACCTATGCTGCTTTTCCACAGCACATGGAAATACTCTTTTACTGAGGCTCCACTGAATGGATAATTAGTATTTGTATTTGTGAACCAAGTAGAGCCTTGCCAATGCTATGCATCCTATTATAGCCATAAATGTACACAAAAAAAGTGAGTTTACCCGTTCCTACAACTACCAATATTAGCCTTAGCTTTCAAAACAAAACAGAAACCTTTTTTGGGCAGCATTTGATACTGTTTGTTACCAGGTAAAGACACCTATGTGTGCATCTCTACTATTCTCTTTGTAGAACACGACTGCATTAAGCTACAACAAGAAGTGCACAGACCAAAAAAATACTGAGGGTGAGTTTAGGCATCAGATATGTATCTTGGAAGCGCAAGAACAGAAGTAATCCACCGAGCGGTCTCCTGGCATTGATACAAGAAAGGAAGGGAATTTCATGTATAGCACTGACCTTTATGGATCAAATATTTTTTATTTGTTCAGTGTATAGAGGCATGTGCCTGTAAGTTTATGTATCCTTTCAAACACTTCATATGTAATTTATTACTGTCAGCTCTTTTGATTTGAACTTGCAAGTTATAAGTTGTTTTCCTATCATCCAGTTCTTCTCCTGTCAGCTGTGATAAAGGGCTCTATTCACGAGGTGACCGAACAGACAGCCCCTATGGAGTCCTCTTCCCCAAAGAGTGCATTTCTAGCATATGCAATGCTTGCATAGGATCCGTTTTGAACTTCGGCATATGGTAGGCAGGAGACAGTCAGCCAGAGCATCATTTGAAGACGTTCCCAAACTTAGGAGAATCCTTGCCGAGTTAACCTTGAGATGTTATATTCTTGCAAGTTTATCAACCAACAAACCCAAATTCTGTTTACATAACAAAAACCAGCTTGCTCCAGTCGGTAAGACTTGCCTAATATGCAAACCCAGGGAAAGGGCAAAGGAGAGCAATAGCCTACAGAATTCAGCAGAGCACAAGAGATGTGAACTTAAAAGAAAAACCAGAACAGCTTATTATCTCTGGACCTAGAAATGCACACATAGATTAACATGTATTACTCCTTCTCTTTAGAGGAGGCTGAATGCATGACTTCCTTCAAGTGGGTGAAAAGTCCCTCAGTTTCTCTTTCTCAATGTTATTTCATAAATCTCAGGACCCTTCCCAGTCATCCTGTGAGCCCCTAAAGAAACACACAGATGAGGTGAAGTAAGGAACTCTTACATGTGAGAGTAAGAACAAGTAACATCCATCCATGAACCAACTTGCTCTGACTGATGTTACCTTAAAACATTATTCTGTAGGGATAAGGAAAGCCCCTCCGAGACAAGGTGCCTTGGAATTAGGATAAAGCCCAAAAGAATGAAAAAAGAGCTGCAAAAACATTGCACGTCCAGTGATAGGTGGCAACAAAACCTCAAATCCCTCTGCTCCACACACTGTGGTCAGACTAGTGCTCTGGCATCCAGAGTTAGAGAATAAACATGGAGATACAGTACTTAAGTGCACGAGAGGGTATGTCTCTGAGCCAGGCCATAAAGCAGTCCCGGAATGTGAGAAACAGCTCATGTTGGTAAGTGCTGCTTAGCAACACTGTCCCTCTATGGCAAAAGATTAATCAAATTTGCAGTGTCATTGGAAACACTCAGTTCAGTCCATTTGAAAAATCAGAGAAGATGCACTGAAGTCCCACAGGTCACCAAAGGGACAGTGTGGGTCTGTCTAGGTCATGAAAACTGGAATTACGTCAAATGAGAGGCACTGAGGGTTAATTATGAATGTGGCAAATCTAATACATGCAAGTATCAGCGAATCACAGATAGAAGAAGCAATAGCTTCAACACATAACATCTCATGCTTTTTCCACCTCTGGCCAATAAAGGATTGTTGCTTATGCTCTATTTTTGTAAAGATTTTACCTACCTTGTTGAAAATGTCTTGGTCACAGGGTCTTCTCCCACTGCCCTGGAGAAAAAAATTACACAGACTGGCAGCTCTCAGTGGCACATATCTCTCAGGACGTTTTTCCTGATGTTCAGCTAAATGTTTCTTTGCAGAATTCACTGTGTTTCTCTTCTGCTCATTTCTACCAGGGAACCCAGCCTCTGAAATAGTCACGCTCAGCCAGCACACACCCTTAGTCCCTGACCAAGAGAACTACCAAAAACTTCAGGCAAGCCACGGCCTTACAGTAAAGTAACAGAAAACTCAGGAAGTCTCTGTCTGCACTCTCCAGCTAGCGCTGATGACTTGCATGTAACATGCACATGGAACAGGCGGGACATTAACAGAGTACAAATGAAGGAATGCAACTGCCAGGAAGAATCTAGAAAACTGCAATTCAACAGCCATTGTTATTCAGGGATCGCCTGATTCTTCAATTTGGATTCTTTTGTTCTCCTATTAAAACAAAACCACACTACTCTGGATTATTTGTTCACAGTTCCGTAATTATCATACTGTCAACATTTCATATCTGAACAAGACAGATAAATATTCCTTAGGAAGGTAGGAGAAGGGTAATTGAGCAATCAGGGATGAATGATGCAGAAACAGAGGTACAGGTAGAATGCAAGTAACCTTGAAGAACAAAACCAGTTATTTACCCAGAGAGAGGAGCAACTAGAAAAAAACTGCCTAGATGAAGCCAAGCAAGGATGCCACCTGGGAAAGAATGTCAATGGGGTGAAACAGTTTTCTTATTTAACTGGCAGAAGAGAGTCAACCATCCCAGAGGACGAAGCGTTCATATAGGAAACTTCTTTGTCTTTAGTGAGAACAATCCTGACAGAAGCAGAGCACATCCTGTGCGGTGCTGGGCAGTGCCAGCTTCACAAAGGTGAACAGAAGTTAGACCAGGTAACACCTTGCAGGAGCTGTTTTCCAGCTCCTGGAACCAGGATTGCTGTGGCCATCCCAGGACTCTGCTTCTCCTTGGAATGCAGGAAAAGAGACTCCGAGCTTTGCTTTCCTCTGTTCTCTCTCTCCTTAGAGAACTGTGCTCATATTAGGTTCTTGAGCGTCTTTAGTCCCCTAGAACAAAGCTGTCACTGCTGAACAGAAGTCGAAACCAAGTGCTGGCAACCACCATGGCAGGTTGTAATTACAGCAGAGGGAAAACTATGTCCTGACAACCTCAGGACTAAGCAAAGTGCCTTCTGATAGTCCCTGAAGATCCCAGCAGTGTCTAAATGAAAAAAAGGATTCACACTGTACATGAAGCCTGCTTTCTAATGTAATTACAGCAGTCATTTAGAAAGCAAACAAAATGCATCACTTTATCCATATTCTGGGAATTGTTACTGCAAAGAGTAAAATTGAGTAACATAAAAAGACAGACATTTCTCCAAGTAAGGTTTTAAGAAACAAACTAATCCAGCCACAGTAAGGATCATCAAGGAAAATTTGAGGGAACATCCCAACATCTATGGCCTCTAGGAGACAGTCATTCTTACTACTATTTATGAAAAGATAAAAGTAAGGCATTTAACCTTAATGGCTAAAGCAAGCTGGTCTTATTTGGAGCTTTGGAGATTGAGTTCCATACAGCCAGGAAGGAGAGTGGAATACCAAAACCATTTAACAATATGCCAGGAGTTCTTAAGTCTCCATTTCCCTTTATCATGTAATGCAGGGAAGCCCAGAATCCTTTTGGTAGAGATGAACTATCCCTCCCCAAAATATCACTACCAAAACATGCTCACTCCCCCAGTTTAGGCCTAGAGAGTGATTTTTTTTTCCCTAAAAACTCAAAGCTTAGATGTTTATCATAATTTGTTTTACTGCAGGTAATTGCCTGCATGTTAAACCAACTGAATCTTGACTCTGGAAAGCCAGCCAGAATGGCTGCCTGTCACATATATACCATGCTCTATTCAAATAATTTCCAAGACAGTATTTTAATGGCTTCTTTCTGATGTACACCCTTGTTCAGGCAGTTCAGATCATGCATCTCTGAAAGGAAGCCTGCAGGCAGTATATATCCGTAAAACCTTACATGTGAGCCCGGATGAGCTGCGCTAATACCTTGTTTGCATTCAAAAAATGCCCATTCTTACTTGTGGAATGGCAGATATGCCTGCAATTGTTCCGGACGCAGCTTCTCAAAAGCATAGCTACTACAGACCTGGAATCCATCGTACTGCTGGGGGAAACACCCAGCTTTTCAGCAAATATCCAATGCAAGATAGAAGGCCATATGTAGAAAAGCAATTTCTAGATTCCTAAGAAATCCCATAACAATTTTCTATGCATTTTTTTTTAAAGAACCATCCTCACTGGGTTAGACTCATGAGAGTTTAAGTGATTTCAAACAAAAACTCCAAATCCAGGAGATACACAGCTAAAACATTACTTTGGAAACATATCCTATGAGTTCAGAGACTTCAATTGTTTATGATATAGTTTCAAGTATTTGACTTTCAATAAATGTAGTAAGTTTCACATTTACAGTCTCCCACGCACTGTACATGCAGGAGATTTATTTTACAACGGAGAGCAACAGATTCCAATCAGGCAAATATTTTTGAAACCTCAGATATGGAGAGAATGAGTGCCTTTTAGATTAAAAGGGATAATCCCCAGCTGACAGAAAATTATTCACACTCCCATAAATTTAAACTTTCACAATACTTTTTGTAGCATAATAATGACTTAAACACTCGATATCAGCTGTGAATCATTACATTCATCCTGCTTTTAAAATGTAGTTGCGATTTAACTGAAGATAAAATAAAGAATTTATAGGACATGGTAGCAATGTATATTTGGATGCTTGGTGATCCCATTCAGGCACGAACAACAACCAAACTCTGCAAAGATTGATGGTTTCTATCACTCAGACTTTTTATAGAAGGCATCCAAGGCAAAACACCTGCAGGTTCTTAAGACTTCAAGCCTGTGCACAAGGTACTGGCATACAACGATACAAAGGATCCTGCTTGCTGTGATAAGTAATTCAGTACTAGGCATATGGCCATAGACATCCTGATCCACAGTCCTTTGGTGCTTTTGCCATGGTCTAAGAAGCCCAGGAACTTTCAAGAGCTGCACTCTGGAACTGTTACTGTGGGGTGGAACTTCAGCTCCAGTGGGTAAATGACCATTGGGCTCAGTACATTTATACCAGGTACATAAGCTGCGTACGAATAGCGGGGGTAAACCAATCTGCCCTTTGATTTCAGGAAAAAAGGTATCTTTTCATATAACACAGATTAACTTAATTATTTTACAATATCAGAAATGAGAATATGCCTTTTAAAAGACAGTCCATAGGAAGATGCTTCAACAAGCTGACTGTGCGAGAAAGGGAGAAATGAGGGAGCACAGGTAGAGGTGGGATAGCAGGTAGGAAATACTGTCAAAATAGATTCTTTTGGCATGTCACAGAGGAAACAAGTTTGAAGGTAGCTGTGTCTAAGTGATTTGCTACACTGACTATACAGCAGATAGGCCACAAAGCCAGGATTACTTCTCAAGAATGCTTCATGCCTATGCCAGCAGTCTAACCATTCAAATACATTGCCTCATGTTAAAATGGGTATCAAAGCTCTCCAAGATGAGCAATAAACACACAGTGGAGATGAGAAAACCATCTCCATAAATCTGTTTACATTAATGTTCTCTTTTAAAGTCCACTTTTGCTATATGATACAGAGTAAACTGTTTAATGAGTGTGTTTTACACATGCTTTCCCTACTTTGATTTATGGCCTTGGAGCAGCATGCGGATGCCATGTTGTATCTAGTCAGCAGGCATCTTCCTACTCACTTCCATCTGAAATCTTCGGAGCAGAGCAAATACTGGAAGAGATAACCCCATTTTCCACAATATTGATGACCAACTCTAAGTCTACAGAAAGGTATCAAGTCGCTGCTTTTTCATTGACAAATCCTGTGTGCTTTTAAGAACACATTTTCCACAAAACCAGCTGCTAGGCCAATAAATTTTAAAAAGCAGTTGGTAGATGATATGTTTAGAATAAAAAATTATTATTGTCCTTTGAATGTAGGGATTCATTGTGTAATTTTGCAGTAAGAGTTACTCATTCAAATATGAAACTCATGTTTCAGGCAGATGCTCTTGGCTCCAAAGACTTTCACCACATTTCTGAAGCTTAAATTGGAACATTTGTATTCAGCAATAATTACAGCTGCAATCAAACAAAAATGTTAACTTTTGTAAAGGTACGGTGAATACCTACTATAATTCAGATAATACATCACTCTTGCATTTTTCCCTATCTACCTTTCTAGACAAGTTAATTTCCAGACATTGTGTAAATACTTAAGATGAAGCTCATTTGTCCTAACCTCAAAATTTATGAAAATTAGTATTTCAGTTTGATTCACCTTCTCCTTATAGCTTTGAAAAAAAGGAGAAAAATTACAATGAAGGGATAAATGTAACACACATATGACACTTAACAAGAGTATACCAGCCTTGCTTTCAGCAGTTTTTCTCTCCTTCATGACACACAGATCAGACAATTTTTTTATTAAGAAAGCTTAGGACTGTTAACAGGCAATAGTCCTTAGGATGGGGTAGAAGGAATCTTTCTACTTGAAATTATACCACAAAAATATCAAGAACTTTAGGTCATTTTATAAATCTGTAAGATAGTTCTGAAAATCTCAAAGTCCCCGCCTAATTAAAATAGAAACCAGAGGCTAGAAATACACACACTTCCATCTAGAGACTGGTAGTGAGGTCTCTACCTGCCCTCTCTATGCAAAATAAAAATGAAAAGGACCCAACAGTTCTTCCTTTTCAGATGAAACCACAAATATTCAATCATCAATTTAAATTGAAATGAAAAACAATGCAAGACTACTCCCTGCTATTTTTGTCCACCTTTACTCCTTTCCTTTTCCTCCTAAGTTTGTACCTTGTGTCTGATCTTTGGGTTAAGGTGGTGAAGAATGTGACATGAGGTAGCAATAAACTACACAGCTGACAATTATGTTTCCTAGGACACTCAAATTGAAAGTTTGCCAAAGATATGAAGCGAAAAGAATATCCTTCAAGAATTGGAGGCAAAAATTAAGTTCATTGCTGTTTTATCCCTCAAAATAATAAGACAGACATTGTAAGTGGCAGATCCTATTTTGGGGTCTTAGCAGTGATTATTTCTTGCTTAATTATTAGCAGTGGATTTACTATCTTTAAAGCAGAATTTTGTCACCCAGCAGGAAATTTCAATTCTATCAGGCAGATTTAAGTCTCATTCATTTATTCCTTAACAGTTTTTGACTCACTTGCTAATTATCAAGGAAGGCTTCATTCAAAGTAGGTCTGAAGCCAGGAGGCAGGCATGGCCTGCATGCTGTCCCTTAGAGCCAGCTGCCATACCAGTTGTGCAACTTTCTGAGTGCCTTGTTTCCTATGAAGGTATCCTCCTCTACCTCCTAATATTAGCAAAACTTGAATTACTATTTGTAAATATTTAAAACAACCTAGATTTGACAGGGAGGTACAAAACACTGAGCAAGGTATACTGATGCCTTTTTGACCCTGTTCTTCTGAAAGGTGATTGAAGTGCTCAGAATCTAATGGATATAGGGATATGGGGGAGCATTACTTGGACATGCTGAGTTCCCATCTTGTTCCATATCACATCCCCATTTCCCAAGTATGTGTAAACACATGGTCATCTCTGTTCTCAGTATTAAAGTAGATAATCAACTGCTAAGATGAGCATAGAAATAAAACTAATCCTAGATTCTACCCACTCCTGCAACATCTGCATAGAACAGATGAACACAGACCTGGGCTCCACCTTTCGTTATACTACCTGCATGCCTTGGAACAGCGGGATGCAGAGGTCACTGCGCAGCTCAAGCAGAAATTCTCCTGGTCATGGCAAGGAGGCAGAGTCATGGCACAGCCCCTCAGGACTCCCAGCTGCTCTCTGAACGTGACACGAGTCAACACAGCTCTGCACGTCATAGCCTGGAACACACACTTGGGCAAATCTCCCACCCGTTCCACAGAAGGCATGGGAACTGATCATTTACTATAATCAGGCCAGACTGTCACATCATGGGAAATACGTGGATATGATCTTGCAAGTGGCAGGAACGAAGGGAGGAGACAAGGGCAGGCAGAGGCAGGTTATGCTGATCACTGTGAATCCCATTCTGCAGAACAGTGTACATAACTACACAGAGCGATTTAAGAAATAAAGACATGATTAGTTCTGGAGCTAATTTCCTTGGTGCTTTGAAGAATGATGCAGGTGAGATACGATCCACGGTAATTATGGAGAAAGGTAAAGACACAAAAGTTGCTGGCAGAGCGCCAGGCCCAGGAATACCAGAATACCTCAAGAAAGGCATTATAGCTTGTACCATCTCTCTCAAATTATCCTTGATGCCTGAGCCATGACTATCACTGTTCACTAGGAAAAAAAAGAGGGTGGGGAGGACAAATACAGTCTACTCCTTATCAGAGTGCAGTGCTGAGGAAAAGCGACAGTATGGAGGAGAAAGTGAATCTTGTTTCCATGGTAACTAAAGTTTGAAAAAAGTATACAGAAATCAATATCATCTTAACATGTATGTTTACATACAGACCCACAGTAATAAAAAGTTATTCAACTGCAAGTATCATGAGACCATGTAATCACCATGAGACCATCCGAATCAGATCTGCTGTTTCAAGTAGCTGTGTTTGGCTTGGAACAACAGTGTCACCACCTGGAGAAACATTCTCACATTAGGCAGCACCAGCTTGGGATTTGGATGGGAAGAAGAAACCTCCAAAACAACTTCCAAATTATCTAACTTAGCAGCCCTACTCAATATAAAGTGCCATAAGCTCTTCCACGCCTGTTGAAGTCAGACACTTCCACAGGGGTCAACAACACAGACAAGATCACTTCCAACTGGGATGCAGCATCTCTTACATTATTTCCTGTCACAGCACCCTCAGATCTTACCAAAGTATGCAGATGACATGTGAACCATCTATCACAATGAAAGTCCAAGAAATTATGGCTCAAAATATGGCATAGTTATGGCTATTAAAGAGAAGTGTTTAGTCTAAGTGAGAAAAACATATGTCTCAGAAATTAAATTAAAACTTGGAAGAAATTTATTGATAACCATTCAGTGTTAACTGTGGCAATGACACACATTTCTATTAATTCCACTGCAATCAATTTAATATCTAAGTTAGTACCTAATAGCCATGAGCTAAAGCAATACAAATTCCAAAAAGGAAAAAGTTCAGAGATGAAGGTCCTGATTAAATGGACACTCATATTCTACTGGAGCTCTCTAAGAGATTCAAATAATACCTTACACTTTTTGACTTGTTTTCTGAAAGCATAATATCAGTGCTATTGGAAGCAGGAGAACAGAATGTGTTTATTATCCTACCTTTATATCTGCAGTACAATTCTTTATCTGTGACCCAGAAACAAATTAAAGGGACACTGTCAAGTTGTATATTTTAATGGTCGTCTTTTCTCTGTGCTACCAGCAATCTGAGATTTTTTTCAGTGCCTAGAGGTTTAAACAAATTAAAGCTTTTGTTTGTTTACTTTTTGCCTTTCATCCACTTCACAGAAATGAAACTAGTCAGATTCATTTGTCTCCCTACAGCCTATCAATTAGTACAGGGTGTTTGCACTTGGACTTCCAGGGAAGAGCTTGAAATACTATGAAATTTTTTCTTGTAGTAGTTTTGAAATGAGCAAGAGGTAGCCATTTCTGTTCAAATCATCCTTCGGAAATGGAAGACTCTAAAGAACTGATATGAATCCAAGTACGTTGCTGACAAATCCAGTGAGAGTTTGAGATTGTTTGTCTGTCTTTGTGGGGGGGAATTCAAACAATTGCAACAGATAAAAATACAACAGAGCACCTGAGCATGTATTAAATTGTGAAACTGCCGCAAAAAATGCCAAACACTTATTAGAGAGTAAAGGCCAGTCATCTGGACAGTTTTAATCATTTTCACCATTTTAAATGATGCCTTGAGTTGGTTTTGTTTCTTGTAAGATGACCAGCAGCAATACTATGCAGTCCCAAGTCTTTTATACAGATCATAAAAGATGGGGAAAGTCATATAATCTTTCCGTGCCTTAGTTTCCCCATTTATTTTAAGGCATTATGATAAATTGCAACCCCACAGTGACTGCAAGCTTGAATTCATTCAGATTGGCAGAACACTTTAACAGCCTCAGATGAAAGGTGCTACAGAAGTGCCAAGTACTATCACTGTAATTATCATTCAATATACACTGATCAAAAGAATGAAATATGAATTAGCATTTCCTATTAGCCCTACTTACAGCCTAAATTTTAAATATTCCTCCCATGGGCCCTCTCAATGAAAACATACAGGAACTGTTGGTATTTCTCATATGGCTACAACACTGCTTCTACAGGAGTGGAGGAATGGAGAGATCTAAAGAGAAGAGTCAAAAAATCATGAGAACAGCACAGGTTTCTCCCACAAAAGCTTGCTCAGGCTTTCCAGGAAGACGGAGCTTGGAGCTGCTTTCTCACTCTCACTCCTTCCCTGTCTCCAGTCTCTTTCCTGGCACAAGGATGTGATCTTCTGTCACAGCCCCAAGGATGTTCTGCTGTTGGCCTCCTTTGGACCCTGAACAACGCTCCTCTGAAAGCCACTGGGATTCACATACCCCAGAGGAGTGGGTCCGGCTGTCCTCAAAGGATGAGAAAGTGTAAACGTTTGGAATAGCTAAATGAAATCAATGGAACTCTGCTAATTTACACCAATTGCAGAGTCAGACAACTTGGTGAAATGTTTGTTTTCCCCTTTCTCACCTGGGAACTACACAGTATTTCATTTTATTTTCCCTAGATATATAAGCTGCCCCTGTTAATCCACTGCCCGTGCCTAACATAGGAAGCAAAAATGTAAGTTTCTCCCCTAGTCTGAATATGTTTCAGTGGTAGTTGGGGCACAGCAATTTAGTGATTCACGGCCATTTCCCTCCTGGTGGAAGCTGCCATCACTGCAGATTAAATAAGAGGGTCTGACTGCGTGCTATGTGGATCCTTACCCTTAAGGAGTTGACCAAGCTGCATTAATTCTTCTTATACAAAGCACCTAGCAGATGCTAATAATACCAGGGCATCTTCCATCCCCTCCTTACTGCCACATACCAGAGCCAGCCTTGTTGCTGTCCGTACAGACCCTGTGGAACACAGGGCTTTGCGGCCCAACCATGCCAGTTTGATAGCAATCAAAAGCAGTCCAAACCCATGCTCCACCCCACAAAAACTAAAACAGGATTACTAATACTTTTAAAGAAAAGTGGCCTCAGTGTATGAATTAAGCTGTTGATGAGCCCTTATGCCTCTTCCTTTCTGTAAAACTGTCCTTTAGACAGCTGCAAGCTCTGAAAAAGAGACCTCCCTGGAACATATTCAGTTCAAAAAGGAAAAAAAATCCATACCCTGCCTTGCTGAGTCCTTTTCAGTGAAGCAGGTCATAGCACCATGTCTTTTATCCTGTCATTCCTGTCTCCTGCTTGATGCACGTAATAAATCCACAGTGGTTTGGACTGCAGCTCTGTGCTGAAATCTGACAATCCCACATATCTTTAACCATGTTGTCTTCCAGTACTCCCCCAACTGGAAACTCCAAGTTTACTTAGAAAATTTTCAATATAGAAGGTCAGACTCATAGTTAAGCATATTATATTCACAATCAGTTTCATTTTCCAATTCCTGTGCTAGGTAGCACTGAGTATGGAAAAAGATTCCCTTTTTTAAAACAAAATCTTTCATGCCTTAACTAGAATTTATCCTACGTCTCATAAAGTACATGCAGAAATTGAAGAGCAGAAATACCCAGAGATTTATGTTAACAGCTAACTTTTAGAAAAATAAGACAGAGGGCTCTAATTCTAATAACAAGCAATTTGAAATTTGACTACATGGCATGCTGGCCGAGAAAGTAAGAAAGCCAGGCATGTCTGACCTGGGAACAATGACTTGGGAGTCCAGAAAACCACTTACTCATTTTCACATGACAGCATCAAGTTTGAGAAGAATATTTCATTCTCTTGAAACTGAGGGAGGATTTCAGAGAAGTAATTAGGAGTAGCTTAGCTAGTGGTTAACACCAGGACTGGGAATTAGAAATTAAGAAATTCAGCTCAGTACATATTTCCTGGCTTTGTTGCATGATCAAATTTAAGTTAGTTAACTTTTTCCTACCTCAGTTTTCCCAGCTGTAAAATGAGGGTGCTAGTAAGTAGCCACCTTTGTAGAGAGCCTGGAAATCCATCAACAAAAGATGCTGTAAGAGTACAAAGTCTGCATGCTGTTGTTGTACCCGACAAAAAGAATCTGACGGTCAGGTTAGCACGCCTAATTTTTACAAAACAGTACCAGTGAGACTAGAAATAACTGCAAATGCTCAAAATTACCTCGGGTTTTTTCCAATCCCTAAAATGCTCAGAAACCCAAAGCTTCCAAGCATGTCCTGTTACAGAAACGGTGACTGAATTGACAGATACATTCTCAAAGTAATTTACATATTTCTTGCTGCCACTAACACTGGTTATCCAAATTCAATTGCAGTTGACAGTTTAATGATAATAGCTTTCTGTTTATATATCATGTGGTAATGTTCCTATTCTCCTCAAATTCAGTCCCCGTAAAAGGGGTACTTTAATATATGCAGCCACAGACCAAAATGATAGTAATTTTCCCTTCTAGTTGGAATGGTTTAGTAAACAATTACATTTCAATTAAAGACGGGGTGATCATACCGAGGGAAGCGCCACTCAGCTCTTCACATAATACAGGAAGATAAATTCTCCAAAGTCAAACTATTATAATATAATTTACATGACTGCTTTTGAAAAAAAAAAACACAAATAAAATAAAATGGAAACCAGTGTATATTATGCACAGGCAAAAACTTGGGAAAAAATCCTTCAATATATTGTCCACAGCAGCTTGAATTAGGATCCCATTATTTCAGATTATGTTCAGTGAAGAGGAATGGTAGAACGGTTACTCACTTTCATCTCTCCAGGAGTTTCCATTTACTGATATGCCATTAGTATTTAATACTTCATTTATCAAGGATTAAAACCAGGATAGATGGAGGAATGCCATAAGAGTAGCTTATAATGTAACACTGTAAATTCAGCTGTGTAACCAACCCAAACAGGCAGACAAACTGCTGGAAAACAAGTTAACATTACAAGCAGAAGAAGAACTAAAACCTAAAAAGATTTCATATTTCTTTGTGACTACAAATGCTTCATTATTAAAGGGCCTGAAAGGCAGAGCAATGACAAATGAACCACAAAGGACAGCTTCTGCTCCAAGACATCACACTCAAAGTGCAGAACAACAGACAACAAGCAGACAATGAAGGAACATGAGAAGGCAAGGAGATGATACTCATCTTCAACCAGAAGAAGCACAGAAGTGTTTTCTGAGATCCTGGAAAGCAAAGGATTGATACTAGAGTTGAGGATTAAAGGTCTGGAGAGAAGAAAATACTGAACTCTATCTGGCATTTTGGGGTAAGAGAGAGTAAACAGATGCTTCCTCAGACACAGCTCTGTAAGAAAGGCAGAGAGCCATTTTCAAACCATTTAAGAATATTCAGACTACACATTATATTAATTCACTCTATTTGGAATGAGGCTCCTTGCACAGTCAGTGAGGTAGACTAACAGCAAGAAATCATTCTGGTTTCTTGATCCAATCACTTAGTCCAACTCTTTTGCCAGGTTCTTTGGCAATTTGGACTTTTCCTTGGCCTGCGATATTTGCACGGAGAACTAAATAAATCAGGCTCTAATAAAAGCAGCCAATAGATGGCAGTACTCTAATGAGATGGGAGAGAAGTCATCACACAGCAAGTCTCAGCAATCCCACCCTTGCTCATGATTTCCCTGCAAGGCGGGCAGAGCAAGAGGATTTAATTAGTACCCAGCATAGTTTCTCATCTTCTGGTCCCTGTGTTTCATAAAATACAACACAAATTTCAGGTTTAACTCATCTCACACCTCAAGCTATCTGGATTCAATGCAGGGAGGCTGAATGCTTCTCTGTATTCTCCTAAAAGGTAAATGTCAGTCAACAGCAAGGCTTTACTCATCTCCCCTTGGGCACGGAGAAGAGTCCGGCATTTGCCCTTGGTTACATTGCTGTCTACAGCTCCTGAGCATTATCAGCTGCTGCCAATTACCCATTCTCAGTGGAGACAACTCTAGGTCACTACCTAAGAGGGCAACATTTTAACTGACATCTCATGCTAAGTCAAGACTTCTGTCTTCCTATCCTTAGATACTGACTTTTCTTGAAGCACTGTTAATTAGGTCTCTTCACTCAAGGGGAAGAATCATGACAAATAGGAAGGGTTCCAACAAGACCGTTTAACTCTAAAGACGTCTCCTGCAAACATGTGTGTGAGGACAGTCAGTCTCTTCCATGAGTGTATCAGACATAATAAATTCATTAGGACCAGAATTTCCCTGCTTGTATTTTATACTGACATGCACCAAATCTACTGTTTCTAGGCACTGATGCAGCAGTCAGAAATATTTCTTCTAGTCCACACAAAGCACTGTATAGCTGGTGATGTGAAATACATTCCTGGTTTTCCAATCAGACAGACTGAATACTGAAGTTGGTGCTTAGAGCAGGTTCAGAATCAGGGACCTCAGATGAGCGGTCACTTGGATTAGAGACTTGAATTCATTAGACTGCATCAGATCATACAAAGCTCTGATAGCAGAGAAGTTAAGTGAGGTGGGTTTACATGGAAAATAATCATTTTACAACATGAAGTAACTAGGACTAGGGAAGATTTTTTCATGCTGAGGAAGCTCTATTAAAAATTTCTTTTTGTATAAGGAGCAAGAACAGCTAGTTCACATATTAAGATGTAGAAATCTTAAGACTTGATTTTCAAGGTTATATTCCGTAACTCAAAAAAACTAGCATGAGCCATTGTTTCCAAAGTTGCTACAAAAGCCATAATGCCCAATTAACTGTAACTTGCCTGGCAAACTTCTGTATGGGAAGGGAGCACTTCCACCCTAGTTTGCTTTAGTTTTCAAATGAAAGGAAGCAACTGGGAGTGCAACACTGTCAAAATAGCTGAATGCAATGGCTCCTGAGCTTACTAGTCCCTTGGAGACAAAACAGCAGAAGGATGGAGATGTCAGGGAAGAACAATCAGCTGTAAAATATGAAAAGCTTACAACATCGAAACCTACAGCAGCAGGCTCAAAAGCAATAATCGCATTACCACTAAACTAAAGCACTAATTACTATTCCCAGTGGCTGGAGTGGACTGACTGCTAATGTTCCTCTGGTTAATGAAGGAAGGTGAGGGAGAATATATTTCTTAAGTCAGACATCTGCTGAAATCTGGGAAGCCATAAAAACTGTATGTAATGAAGCCATTCATATTAATGGCAATAACATTCGGAGGGCTGAGCAGGAACAGAAATGAGATGATAGTCGATTGTAACTCAGAGAAGACAAATACTATGTATTATCCATGTGATGACTGCCCTTATTTAATCCATACCGAATAACACAGCCAGTCAAAGGAAGCAACCACATCCCACATAGGCTGTTTCACTAAAAACAGCTAACCTGCTTAAAGATAGGAATAACTTCTCTAGAAACATGAAGCAGGATATATGCCATTGGAAAAGGAATAAGCAGCCTTTTATTTTCACTGACTACAAGTACACTAAGAAAAATACTCACAAATCCTCTGTCTTGCAGAGAATCCAGGTTTTCCCATAATTTTTGCCATTTTCATCAACAAGTAGTATATTGTTTAAGGTTCAAAGATACTCATTTACTGAGATAGATTCTGATAAATGAAAGGCAAAAAGCAAAAGCATGCCTATTCAGTTAGCCTCACTGTGTTTCTGTCTGCCATGCTCAGAGTTTTAGAGCATTTGTAACTGATAATCAGTTCAGATAGAGGGTATATGGCTTGTGGAACAAGGGGGTTAGAGAAAAAAATTAGTTTCCCTCTTGGCATTGAAACAAGATGCACCTTGCTTAGCAAAAAGGTGATACCACAAGAGGAATCAGACCAAAAGATGATCCCTCTCTGTTTTGACCTGTTAGAACAGGGAGCTCTTAGCAGAGTAACTTTCATCAACTCCAGAAAAAGAAAACCAAACATGCCCCTACAGTAAATGCTTAAAGACATCTCATATTCCATTGTTTTTCTGTTTTTCTTCATTATTTGCCACACTCCTTCAAAACAGAACTCATCTCCTGCCATCCGCTCACTGTTTTCATCACTTCTGCCCATTTCATTTAGCGAATAGGGCAGTACCAAAAAACACACTCTCATATATTCAGCATGTGTTTGCGTATCATGGCTACAGGATATAGCTCCACAGAGAATGTTATGCATTCACAAATTTAGAATTTATAGAACTAAAATAAACTACTTAGACAAACTGCTATCAATGATTCATTCATCAGTGCAAATGTTCTCAGGTGAACTGGGTGTGCTCAGATTTTTTTTAGATTGCACCATTGTGTTTCCTTTGAAATTCTGGTTCTACCTATCTAGGTTTGTTATGAAGTAGGTGAGCCTGTAAAGTAGGTGTGGCCTGCAGAGAAAAACCTATAAACATATATCAAGCACACCAGCTCCAAGACCATTTGCCTCTTCTCTGAATAAAAATACCTGTGTGCATACTTCTTATCCACATATAGCAGATGTTTTCCTCTTGAAAATATAACCTTCTGATTGCCTTGGCTATTGCTCATACTGGGTATATCCATCTCCAGTTGTGTATACTTTATGCTTGTACTTATTTTTTTAAAATCTCTAAATAGATTTCTCTCTCACTATTACTGGAGGTTACCCTAAATTTACCCAAAAGACCTTAGTAACTTCAGCTGATTACAAAGCTCCAGCCTCCCAAGACTATTGCATTAAGTATAGATGTATCCAGGCTGATGATACATTAGAAAAAAAAAAACAAAACCAGCTACTCTCAGCTGCATGTTTATTGCACACTTTCAAAAAAATACTTATTTTGATCACACCATTGTGCTTTTATTTGTCAGTGGAGCATACTCTTACATTAAATAATTACATGGATTTGATATCATTCCTTAGATAACAAAATCCTTGTGGTAAAAATTAATGTGATCCGCTCTAGAAGTCTATCTAATACGTGCAGGATGTTAGAGAGATGACTTATATCAGCGGGGAGGCAGGGATAAATACCCCTGTGCACATTCCAACTAAAGAAGAAACAAAGACTTTTAACTCACTGCAGAACTGATCTCCAAGGCATGACAGGGACTATCTTCTAAAGCTATGAGCCAGCCCAAACAGCTGACCTTGTAGGAGTGCAGAGAGGGTAGGGAGAGGGGAGTCCTGTGATTAGACTCATCACACTTCCTCATACTGCACTGAAACTGTTGGCAACTACTCTGTCGTCTGCAGCATCACAGAGCTGGGGCTCAGCACTGACAGATCTCTCAGTTGACCACTAGCTCTGACTTCTTCGGGTCTTTGGCTCCCTTCTGTAAAATGGACACAGTAGTGCCCTTCCCCATGGAGCAACAAGACACTGCTTGCGCTGTTTGATTTTGGTATCACTGTTATTCATGTTAATGGTGCTGCTCTGTTCCACTCCCAAATGACTTCTCATTCTTTACATACTGCTACCACAACAAAACAGTGTTATTAGCAGAGCATCTCAAAGCAAAAGGATTGAAGAAATGGAAAACAGTGAATAGCTCCTCTAGGCTCCTGCTGGAGCTCCTCTAGGCTCTGTGGAATCACCAGCTTGGCAGGTTTCCTGTTAGTTAATGACAGGTTCTTCTACAGGAGATTTTCTGTCTGTAGGAGTATGAGGACGTAATGTACAGTTGCAGACCAGTAAATACATCTATGAATACACTGCACTGCCCTAGGATTCACCAGGAACGTCTCCCAGGTGAAACAACTTACCCATACCTGCTCCATATTCATATTCAAACCTTGTCGCTCTACCAAGAAATATTTTAGAGTTGCTTGTTGCTAACAGTATTTAACAACACAGTTACTTAAAAATAAGTGATCAACTACTTTCACATACACCACCTCTTCTCTCAGGATGAGCAAGTTCCTCTCCCTTCTGGCAAAACCCCGTAACAATCATTAAGATGGGGAGAGATACTTACCGTGACCCGGAAGGGCGTCGTGGCAGCAGGCTCCATGGTGGGGTTCTTCTCAGTGACCCCGCTGGGCATGCTGCGCCTCTGCCCACACCTCTCTGGGGGGGACTCTGTGGATGGTACAGAAAACAAAGGACATTTACAAACACAGAAGCACAGGAACAGTCCAGGAACGTCAGCAGGCCATGCAAAATGTGGCTTCTTCCTTTGAGATGCCCTTGCAAATGAGCCAACACAACCACCCCGCTCGTATTTCCCACAGCCACCTAGAACAACGTTCAATCAGCAAGACTTTCACCTTCAACAATTAGCATTTTTTATACAACTGTAAGCTTCAGATAATGCCTGACAGGTTGGCATTATCATTATTTCCAGTCTGCAGATGGGTAAACAGAAAATGTATTGAGCTGAGTGAGAATTATATGCAAAGTACAGATCCATGCACTTGTGGACTTGATACTCCTAAGGGAAACTGCTAATGGGGTTACAGGCACAGGATGCTTAAGTTCCCTCTCTAATTCCTCTAGCAATTTGCTTTGTAACTAGGAAAAAATTATTAAATCCTGCATTTGCTAAGGTATAAAATGTGGATAGGAATACTTACCTCTTTCCCTGCTGGTGAGGAAGGGAGGGGGCTGAAAAGGCTAAATTAACAAATATGCCTAACACTGAGAAGATTTAGAAAGGTATTAGGTAAGGTCAGCAACAGCATTATGAGGTGGTGTTTCCTCAGCTCACAAACCCTCTTTGAAAGCACCACGGAGCTCATAAAAATAGACCTATTTCCAAGCTGCCATTCAATGGTGCTCAGACCTTGTAATAATCTTCCCTTCTCAAACCATTTCAGAGTCCTTATTAGCCAAGCATTTCCATCACCCAAAAGGCAGAGCTGTGTCATCTCCATTCTGTTGATCAGGAAGTCTAGAAAATGGACAAGGCCTGTGGTCATGATCATGTAGGCATTTAGTGATAAATTCAAGAAAAAAATTCAGGTGTCCAGACTACAGTGTTCTCAGGAGTGGACACATGAGACAAGGGCAGAAGAATCCTCCTCCTCCTCGAACAGTGCTGCGGCTCTCCAGGAGGCGAGGAGGCTCCCTGCTTGAGGGGGGACTGCACAGTCTTCTGTATGAATCTACATGGGTCAGAGATCTGCGCATGGCTTTGCAGGTTAAGAAAATGTCTTTATATAGATCTCTACAGCAAGGCAAGCAGGTTACAAGTAACAGCTCAATCATGTTTATGAGCAGAGTTTAAGCCCATATAAAGTGTCAGGAGTATGAAACAAAGGACTGAGTAAATCTCCTAGTAGTGAGGAGTAGTTCATTTTCAAACACCAGTTACTTTGCTGCTCCTTTGAAAGTAAGCACATGGGATTCTTTTGAGCTGAGTGCTTCTTTTTTGCTTGTCCCTGCCCTGCAGTGGCACTGACCACATCCAAGAGTGGGAACTCCACAATTTTCACTCACAGCCAGACTTTTGGGGACATGAAGAATTTTTACATTCAAAATCAACCCAAAACTGTTTAAAAATTCTCAAAATAGGTACAAAAATTAAACAAATATCAGGTGGTATATAAATACATTGGTAAGGTGCAAGCTGGGGAAAGGCTTTTGTCAAAAACTGTCTTCTTGTGGCTTTTTTTTTTTTTTTTTGCCACACACTAATACATATCAAAATATTGTCCACTGCCATCAAATCATGGTCTCCTGAATACAGAATAGTGTAAGCTTTGGAGAAGATGAATGAAACTCATACTTCTATTCTCCCAGGCACCAGAATCTTCTCTACTCTTTTATTTATCCACATCCACTGGGTTGGACTTTTGTTAACTGAATTTCTCCCTTTCTGTAGGTTTCTTTTCCACAAATATTTTCTGTCCTTCATGTCACCTTATCAACAAACCCTTCTGATCTATAGAAATCCCTATAACTTTTGAAAGACAGTCTGGATATATAACACTGAGTTAGTTACTAAAAAATATGAAATACAAGCAAAGACAACAGCAAACCAACAATACTTTCAGAATGACACTGAAAAGCAGATTTTTCACACAGTTGTTTTTCTCTTTTTAAAAATTATGAGCATAAAAATAAATTTTAAAAATGGAGCTGAAATAAACATTGGGGGAACTCCTTCTAATACACAATTTCACAGACAACAGCTGTGCCAATGAGTATTACATCATTGCTAGGATTCTTGGTTGGGAATGAGAGGCGGCCTGAAGAAGAATACCTGCTGCAAAAGGAAATTAGATGGTAGACTCTGCTAGAGGGAGGCTTCTACAAATTAGTATGCAAAGAAATCTAAAGATGGAACAACCTATACTTCAGAATGTCTCAGACAACGATGTTCTCGTAACTAGTGTAACTTAGAGGTGGTTTGTTTGCCAATTCTCAGCCTCTGCAATCTGCAATTTGCTGCCATCAGGTCTTAGCAAGGGGGGCTGTCCCCTTAGCAAGGTTCTCCCCTTGCCAAAGACTGCAGTCACCCGGGATCTGTAGGAAACAACTACTACCTGCAAGTCCACTCAACAATTCCTGAGATGTATCTTAAACTATTCCAGAAGGACAGATTGTGAGATTCCACCCATGGACTGGGTGAAGTGCCTGTTTAGCATCACCTTCCTTGGTTGCAAATCCCGCCCATAATTCCTCACCAGTGGCCACGTAACCTGTATGAAAGCCAGTCAGCCAAAATCAGCCAGTTCATTGCTTTCACAACTTCCAGACAAGCCTTCTAATGTCTTGGCCACTTTCTTTGCAGAATGCTGCACTTCAAATCTCAAGGAGGCAACCAAGTCCTTTGGTGTCGTCTCATTTCACACTGAGGATCCCACCCTGTTCCTCTGAACAGCAGCCTTCTTTTTTTGGACTGTCATAAAGAAACTACTTGATTACAGCATTTTGAAAGTGAGTTCAAGATGACAAGACAACTGAAGAAGCTACTTTGCATTTTCTTAATGACCAGAAAAATAAACGTTGTTTAAAGCATTTCTCATATACATGGTGGGAAAACAGGAACGATGGGATTATGTGAAAAGCAGCTGCAAGAAATGATTTCCCCCAGAGGCCGGCGGCACAGGCACCGAGCTGTGCTCCCCAGCCCCAACACACCTCTCGCCTTCGGCACAGAGGGAAAGTACTTGCTGTTCCATAGAGGTGTTACAGCACTGTTGACTTGCACCATAGTGGTTTGTCAGACCAGAGTGCACAATTGCCTCACTTTTGGTAATCTGTCAAACTGTTTCCTCTTTCAACCACACAGGTCAGACCTCTTCAGAGAAAGGGAGAGTGTGTTATGAGCTGGGGCTGATTAACATCTGGGTCTGATTGCTCCGAACTGTACTCTTAAATTCTTACTTCATGTCCTGGTTTCAGCTGGGATAGAGTTAACTGTCTTCCTAGTAGCTGGTACAGTGCTACGTTTTGAGTTCAGTATGTGAAGAATGTTGATAACACTGATGTCTTCAGTTGTTGCTAAGTAGTGTTTAGACTAATGTCAAGGATTTTTCAGCTTCTCATGCCCAGCCAGCAAGAAAGCTGGAGGGGCACAAGAAGTTGGCACAGGACACAGCCAGGGCACCTGACCCAAACTGGCCAACGGTGTATTCCATACCATGGGACGTCCCATCTAGTATAGGAACGGGGAAGTGGGGGCAGGGATTCGCCGCTCGGGGACTGGCTGGGTGTCGGTCGGCGGGTGGTGAGCAATTGCACTGCGCATCATTTGTACATTCCAATCCTTTCATTATTGCTGTTGTCATTTTATTAGTGTTATCATTATCATTATTAGTTTCTTCTTCTCTGTTCTATTAAACCGTTCTTATCTCAACCCACGGGTTTTGCTTCTTTTCCCAATTTTCTCCCCCATCCCACTGGGGGGGGGGGGAGTGAGTGAGCGGCTGCGTGGTGTTTAGTTGCTGGCTGGGGTTAAACCACGACACTTCATCATTAAAATATATCCAAGGCAGGGCCAGCAAAACACATCGGTTTGACCCAGACCAAAATACAGAGAGGGTTTAGGACCTAAAGCTTCCTATTATTCTTAAGCTTATGGTTCATAAAGTGTTTGGAGTCAAATCTCCATTCTAGCTTAGTTTAAGCAGTGTGGGTATCACTGGAGAGGGGAGGGTTTCCAGGAGAGATACATTACAAAACTCTTTATAAGAAACCAGAAATAACGAGAAAGAGGGTTGGGTGTGGGTGTTTGGGGTGGGGGTGGGGGTGAGCTGTTTGTTTTAAAGGGAAGTAAAAATAGCTTACAGGTAAATTAGTAACTCCTAACTACCAGGCATGTACAGCAGAACAGTTTTACATAGCGAACAGTATGAATACATAAAGGTTTGAACTGCCCTTTTTATTTCTTCAGGGTTAGAGGAAAAGTCTTAGGCCGGGTTACTCTGCCTAGAGACTGGCATTTGCGATGTCTGCTAAAGCAAGCCCACAGTAACACCGTGGCAGCCAGCCACCACATAAAAGGTCACTGTAAGGCAATAATAAAAACTCTCTCTATAGCCACTAGAGGCTGAAAAAGAAATGTCTTAATTTACAGCAGAAGATATTTAGATTAGCCATTGGAAAAAGTCTTCTCTTAACACAGACAGTAAATGTATGTTCAAGCCTATCTTAAACCTTTCCGGGGCCTGTCAGGCAAGGTTCAGGTACAATGAGCTTCCTTCCCTCCCTTCTCCTGGGGCAGACGGATACCAGATGATCTCCCAAAATCCCTTCCAGCCTTATTTTCTGTGATTTCTGACAAATTTGCCCACTTGTGCATAAGACAAGCAAGTTACAAGAGATCAGACAGTATCTGACTTCAGCCTTTTCTTCGCAAGCTCTAACGCATCTCCCTCCTCTCCCAAACTTCCACTCCATTTCTGGCTGGACAGACTCTGCGGCAGTTCTGTTACACCTCTCAACAGCACAGAGTCCAGGGTCCTCCACTGACCTCTGTTACAGACCCACAGTGTGACCCTTGGACATTTTAATGCTTCTCATCAGATTCACAATTGATAAAAACCTTGAAAATCCCATGGGAACACTGCAAGGTTTCATTAATGAATGTGTGCCATCCATTTTGTATCCCAGGATAAAGCATTCCAGAATGAGGAACAGTATTACTGCAGGCAGCTAACCACGGAATGACATTTCCAGAAGCACTTAGTATTATGAGATAACATCCTCACTAGACAGTGAATTTCTCTGTTAGCTTAATACTATCCCTTAGCTCATAGAAATTCCAGGATTATACCTTCATTTGTCCATTTATTTGCTCTACATCAGATTTGATCTGAGGACTTAGACACACAGTATCTCAGGACACTATTTGCTCTCCCAAAGTCCTCAACTTGTTATGAACTTAAAACCTCCAAATCTTTCTTTTATGATACAGAGGCTTGAAAATCACTGAAGTAACAGTCTATTAAATGAGGATTATAGTGCAGGCATACTGGATCTGAAAATGGATTCCTTGGGTGTAGTGAGGAAAGCCACATTACCCAGCAGCAGAGATGCCAGTGGGCAGAAACGGATGCCCACAGAAAGGGATTGCTTTCTGATTCTCCGCAATTTCCACCAGCCCACAATGCAATACCCAAATAAAGGATGGGATATATACAGATGAGCAATATGAAGCTGTCTAATTACTGTTGGACAGCTGAATCAGGCAGGCCCACCTAAGTATATTACCTGGCCCTTTAGAAGCTCTTAAAAATCTCAAAATTGGACTGGAAAAGGTTCATAAGTCACTCTGAGGAGGACTGTGGCCATTCTGATGGAAACTCCTCATCTAATTTTCTCCTCATTGTTGACAGCATTTTTCCTGTATTTTTCTAAGCTTGCCCAAAGATAACTGGCCATTTCTACTCAACACTGCTTTATTTTCACCCTGCGTGTTGTCGAACCATGCTGCTGTGGTCCCTCCCAATTCTTTTTCAGGAACATGTACTTAATCTCCCCATAAGCAGCACTGTTCAATGTCTGCCACAGTCTGACGCTGGGCTGGGGCACATTCACCTTACACAATCACAGAAGCAAGAAGAAACAAACAAAAGTGCTTCCTGCTGTTCCAAATATTTAGAGAAGGCTGCAATGTTTTGGGTTTTCCCCAGTGCAGGATAAGATCTTCAAAGAGAAACTTCCTTGACATTATCAACCCCCTGAAACCTCTCCCGGGTTATCACACATAGCTGGGTCCAAAATGCTGCTTGGTGTGTATTGCACCAGGATTTTTTTTAAGCTGCCAGGGTTGAAAGTATCCCACTGAGTTCACTGCCAACAGGACACACAGCACTGTAAACACTGCACATTAATTTAGGACCTAGGGCTTATGAATATTTCTGAAACTGTTTCTGTACAGTGATAAACACATTTGATTTGTTAACTAATTCAAGGCATTTGAATTGCCAGAATAATTAAGCCTTACTACACTCTTCCATGCCTGTTCTTCATGTTGCAGAATAGTTACAGAGCATCGTAGCAGTCCCCCCAAGGCTTCCAGGACATCAGCAGAACAGACTGTGAGGATCTCCTGGCACCCAAGCTCTTGTTTAACCCACTCAACATCACTGCCTTCTTTGTTGCAACTTCTCAGACACTGCCACAGAGCAGGTCATTATGTGTAACAAACACATGAACAAATATTAATACTGTTTACTTTTCACTTAGCAAGTGAGATGTTTTTACATTTGCATTACCTGCTCTTGTGAATCACAGCTAGTCCAAGAGATCATCAGGATTATGCTCTCATTCGCGGGAATGAAATACATTAACTCCTGTTTGTTCATCTCTCTTCACGCTCTCCCCCTCTCCTGATCTCCTCTCACACACAATTCCAGGGATCAGCCAGTGGAAGACACAGTATGAACAAAAGCAAAGAGAACCAGCTGGAAGGAATAACTAACAAGCAGGCACTTCCCAGCAAGTTGATTTTCTGATATGAAACTCTTCCAACTCCAAACAAGAAAGGGAGGTACAAATCTGAACGATCGTCAGAGAAGGTAGCAATCAGAAAACATCTCCCTCAAACTCACCAAAAGGAAGCCGTGCTTGTCAGCAACACACATGCCATGGCACTCCGAACAAGTCAGGAATAAGAGGAGAAGTAGAGATGATGACTTCATCAGAGGCAGCAAGAAAGAGAAGTATGACTGGAATGCCAGGCAAGCCAGCAGCGCTGGGGAGACACGGCAGGAGGCCAGGTTCCTGCACCGTACCGCAGTGACGTGCTTTAAGGAAAGGAGACTTTAGAGGACAATAAAACTTCACCAGATCGTCTGGAGGTAATGCAGAAAACTAAGAGTTCGTCAGAACCAAAAGCTGGTGGAAAAGATCCTACAGGCAGCCCCGGGAGAGGTCAGACTGGCTCCCGACCTTCGGCAGTGATCCGCCAATGAAGGTGTGCTCCTCCCTGTCCTGCCCCATTGGTTTAGTGCTTGACATCTCCGGGGTGCCCCAGAGAGCTTACCAGGGTGGAGTTTCTGTGAAACCAGAGGGAACAGGAATTACCGGTCTCTGCTCATACAATTACACTCCGTGAATTAATTTTATTGCTTAATGAATTTAGGTGTTATTCCTCTAATTTCTGCATTATCTAATAACTCCTTACTACAAACCCAACAGAGGAGAGGAGGAGGCACATAGTGACAGAAGTGATTTATTTAACACGGCTCACAGTAGCATGTATGAATTAAAAACAATCCCTGGAGATGAGATATTTGTAGTGCCTGTGTGATTCCGAATACTCAAGAGAGGCTGCAGAAAAATCTACACTTCAGATAGCTTTAGGTGGCCACATGAATCCAGGAGGAAAGATGGCTCTTTAATCTGAATCCAAAGGGGTATTTAGAAGCTGCTGTTAGAATAGGGGCACTTTTTAGAAGTGGAACATTACCCCGGGCATAAACAACAACAGAAAATAATAACTACTGAGTTGAGCCAACTTTACCCTTCACAAGGCATGAATAACTTTGAATGGGAAGCAGAGATGCAAAAATGTCTGATTTCCAGTGGACAAAGGTCAGTTACGAACCACTGAAAGGTTATGAATGCCCTTGCTAACACTCTCTTCCTGCTCCCATCAGCTGGACTAGAAATACAGCTGCAAGGCCAGTTTCATTGTTCAATTACCCGGAGAACTATTTATTGGAACCTATCGCCCAATGCCCTGCTGATCCCTCAGTGAATTCCAGTTGATCCCTTACAGCAATATTATAACCATTATGCCACGCAAAATTAATTAAAAGTCAAACCTTTATTAGGCAATAAAATTGACTTTTAAATAAAAATGGTCGTGAAGCAAAAGTTTAGGGCAGGTAATGCTGCCCTCTGAAAAATCAGACTCATCTAAAACCAAAGCTAATGAACACTCAGAGTGGGTATTCTCTAGGCTAATGAAAGCTTGTGTCACCGCCACTTTTCATGTTAGAATAAAATTATTTCTTTTTGCATCTAGAATCTCTAGCTTAAATACACTTCTGCAATCCCACTGGCTGTACCCACAACTCTTCTACATCAGAATCAGTGATTTACTCCCTGCTCATTTAATGCTCTAAGCAGAAATAGTTTCCCATTTTCTCATGCTCTCACTGCCTTCTCAGACAATTAGGGATACTGTTTACAGAACTATAGCTTGTAAAAAACCCCCTCACTTATCTAACCATTTACATACAAAACAAAAAAATAAACTGGAATCATTACTTGCCTTTTGTGCTACACTCTGGCACAAAATATTTAGAATTAAACAATTAGAGGCTGGTTGTATGCCTATAGCTAATGCTATCCACAGTAACTACACCAAACAGATCTAGCTTCTTACCATTACCTTTGTTTCCCTCACAGATGACTTAAGTGTTACAAACCCCACTATATTCAGCAGGGGGAATGGCATCTCTGACTCAACTGCGTCCCTGCCTGAAAGCATAAAAAGGCACCTGAAGCACCACTCAGAGCCATACAATCCCCTGCAGCTACAAGAATAGTGGCTGGGACAGCTGTGTGAACTGAAGAGCCTTATTAGAACTGGCTGGAAAACAAAAAACAATTCAACTCTCAGAAAACATCAGACCACACTGCTTCCCACCAGCTAAAAAGTATGACCATCTTCTCTCAAAGTGGGACTAAGATCTTTTGGAAGAAGAGCTTTTTCTTTGTTAAATAATGATCTGAAGTGACATTGACCTTTGCCATAGCACACTGTGCACTTTAATGGATCTCATATCATCTCTGTGTCAGGTTCCCGAATATCGTGTACTGTGTAGTATTTAATATTCCTCATACTGCTCCTGAGCAAGTGCTATTAATGGCTCTTGAATCTAGTACTGAAAAAAGCTGTGCTATTTTTCTGTGTACTTGATATGTATCTATTCCTCTCTTTTCTCTAATATTACCCAGTAAGAGAATTCTTTTCCCAGCAGCATGCCGAGGTGCTTTTTGATGCATGCAAGCAGCAAAGGGACTTACTGCCCTTTTCTTGTGTCTTTCTGTGGGCTTTGGCTGCCCAGTGTTGCAGCCTCTTCTCTCCTGGAAAGCTCAGTTAGGCCCTCCAGCATTCAAAGCTGGAATAAACTCTGTTTCTGTTATCACCCAGCAGTGGGGTAAATGGAGTGTTGCTCTGATATAGCAGAAATCCAGCTGCCTCACTAGAGGGAGCTGAAGCCCCTTCCCTGGCCAACCTAACCCAGAGCACTGACCGAGCGAGAGGACAAAGGAGATCTGCGCTGCCTGGAAGAAATCTGCTTCTGACACGGACAGCAGGGGTGTGGGATTTCTCTCTGGTGTTGTCTATCTGCTTGTTTAGCTGACGTTCAGTATCGCTGATAGTTAGGAGGACTTTCCCTGTTCTTCTGCACGCTCCCCTGTACCTCTCTCTGCTGCGGAGGGCCATTCTGCGCACAGCCAGCCAGCCAACACCTCTCCTCTGGCCAGTTCACATCCCCGCTGCAGATGCCGGCCCTGTCCATGTACTACTGCCTTCCTTCTTGTAGATTAGTGATAGATATCTAAGGCAAATTCTGCCCTCAGAGAAATTGATTGGGAATATATTCTCTACCTGAGGAGACAGATTAGTCGTATTTGTCAAGAAAAAAATACTCCCAGAGGGCAAAAAAGAAACAAGAAAATAGCACAAATGGGAAAGGAAAGCTCAGATAATTCTCAACGTGAGGAGTCTGAAAATATACATGCTAACTTCTCTGTACTACAAAACTGAAAAAGGAGATCCACGTCCAAAAGAAAGACATAGCTGCAGGTCCCCAGACCTGGTGCCAGGGTGATGACAGGGAGAGACTATAAGGCAACCAGAAAATTGAAACCCTTTCTAAAAATAAATAGCAAATCATGCTGATTGAGCAGCCTTTATTACAAACTCCATTTTACTGTCTGGTATTTTTTAATTAGATATTTATATATACATATTTGGTATTTTTATTCTTTATTTATCAGTCTCTGAAATAAAATATGTATGATATTTATCTTTCTTTGGTATGATGTCTAGAGAACAAATTCGTCTTTTGCTAACGGCATATCATTAGGAGCCTTTTCTCCAGGGTAAAATTGAAATCAAGCACAGACTTAAAAAATACATCAGAAAAAGATGAAATTCTAGCCTGGTTGGGGACCAGATTGTGGAGACTGCTAATACCCTGGTTAAACTGGAAAGGATGATAAAGTGAAGTAGAACATAAGCTTCCTCCTATGTGATGATAAAGACAAGCAACATGGAGTCTGGAGAACAAGAAGTCAGCTCTGGGGAGGTTTAAATTAGGCTCATCCATCATGCTTAACATTTCTGCAAAGATTCAACACTGTTACCGTGCTGCTTTCTTGCAGCACTTCATCAGCATGGCTGCCTATTCACAGAGGCAATCTAAGGCAACAGAGAAACTTCTATACTCGGTAATCTCGTTCACTGCGGATGTAAACTATGCCACCTATACACACCATCTGGGACAGGGCGTGGAGAATACAGCCCTCTTCCACTCGAGACTGCCAGCAGCCCCAACGGGCTGAAGCACCGTCAGGGGCCAGCTGCCTCTGCAGACTGCTGGCCCAACGCAAGACGGCCATCAGCACGTGGTGGTGGAGGGCCACAGACGCCTGGCAGGCAGTCTCACGTGGCCTGTCGCTCACCTCGCAGGATCCCTGCAGCAGAGCGGCTGGAGAACGGACCGTCCCTTCTGCAGCGAAGTCTCTCTCTGTGATTTCAGAACAGCTGACGCAGGTCGTGCCAGGCCTCCCATTTCATTAAAACTCCTGGGATTGCAAAGGGGAGTTGGAAATCTCACAAGAACAGCTTGCGTTGCAGCACGTTGGCCCTCTTTGCTTCCAATTTCAGAGAGAACTAAAAAGTATAGAGGCACATAGTGCCACAGTGGCACCCCCAGTGAGACAGGAGACACCCATCCAGATCACAGCCATGTTTTTGTCTCCCATCAATGAGGTTTGTTTCACTGGCGAAGCATTCTTATGTTTGGTTTGGGGCTTTCTTAAGAGCTGACTTGGACAGGTGAACTACAAACTGGTTCAGAACAGTTTACTTTGTGTGTGGAGTAGCAGCACAGTATAAATTAAAACTTTGCGCAGTTTAATTACTAGGCCATTTTTCCAGTCGTGCGTGGTGGCTGCTGTAACAGGTCTGTACTGGCAAAATGCAAATTAAATAAATAAATACTTAATTTATAAGCATGATTCATCAGAGGTTTCATCTTCTATGGCAAAGAAACAGATGTTCTATTGATGGCACTTCATTAGAGAGATAAATGGGGTCACATACATATCTCTATTCACATCCATCTGCATAATAGACCAAACATTAAGATTTGAAATTCACATAGTACATGCAGCTTTTACATCAGCTTGAAAGAGTCTTAATGCCCAGAGCCAATTAATCCAAGTTAGATTGCCTTAACATTGATGGAACTTTAATATTGTTCAAGAAAGCAGAAGGCTGGGATTTAACACTGGCTATTTGGGATACAGTTTCATTGCAAACACTTACCGAAGGATAACGGATTTTAACTAACTGGATAGCAGTAACTTTTGGTACCTACTGGACAAAATTTAGTATCTCTCCTGATGAAGCAACTCAAAGACAGCATTAAAAAGTAGCAGTGACAGGAAAGTCTGAAAACGCTGTTCGTCCTCCAGTTAAAATTATGAAGGGTTAGGATTAGGAATAGCGTTAGAGATAGCTGAGAATTTTTTTCTGTTTTTCCAAATGTTTATGCAGGAGGCCTAGGAGTTCCCCTGCCAAATACAACAAGTCTCCTTCATTTTAATATGCATTAGATACAAGATAATGCTTATAAAAAGGGTGTCACCTTCTCTGCCAACCTGATTGTTTTTTAAAGGTGAATGCTTACACAAATGTTCTGCATTTGCTTGTGTGTGGATGTGGGAGTGTATGCACACACATGTATGTCAGCATACAGTGCGTTTGCAACACATTGGCAATCTATCTATGTGCCTACATACCCAGAATACTGCTGAAAATACTTCTTGTCCTTACTACTGTTACTCATACATCTTTCTTCTAGCTATTCAGACTCTTTTAAGCAATCATTTTACATTCCACAATTCCTAACTGTGGAATGTAAATCCTAATTTATTGTGACTGATACTTCTATTTCCTTTGGGGGCGGGTGGGTATTTCTGCTTCTCTTACACATACATGCTCTGAAAACATACTTGCAGGTGTCAGCTTCACAGGCTCACTTTTTGTTTTCAAGCAAATATTGCCAGTGCCAATGAAAGAGATAGGAAAGAAAACATTAAAAAGCAGTCATGTTTTCTTATTTCATATAAATAATGGTGTGCTGCAGATGGACATAAAGAAACCACCAAACTGCTATATTCCTTAATGCAACTAATCTGTAGCAATTGTGCTAGCTTTGTGATTGTGTTGCCATGTTTTTTAAAGTGACATCCACTGTTTACCTACAAACAAAAATGTGTCGTAGATTACAAAAAGGGATCTAGCAGGGCTATATTCACTAGTACATTTCCCATCCTGTTTTTGAAGTGGGAGGGAGCAGGAGGATGTTCTTACCTACACTAACACTGACACTTGCATTTTCCGTCCTAAAGAACATGCAGGGCATATGTAGGGATTCCTTCCTCCACTGCTGAACCGCAGTCACTCCAAGGAGCAATACAGTAGCTGTTTGGCAACACACTGCAATGCTGCAGAACAATTTAGCACGTTGTGAATAGCATTCATTCTTCCTGGGGAGATTAATGCACTACACCCCACTCTCAGAAATTTTATCTTGGTATTCACCCAACATTCAGCTGGTCCTAGAAGTAAAGTTATGTAAATGAACACCAAATGTTCTCACTTTAAATATGCCAGCCAGATCAAAATTTGTTCCCATCTAAGGGTATAAAGGTAATAACTGTTAACCTTTGACTGCTAAAAATGTAAAGGAAAAATATCTTTCATTTAAAACTTGCTCGTTTGGTTACCATGGACACTGCTTAATCATGAAGGATGACTATTACTTGTTCCTATAGTAACCAAGAAGCTTAAGAAGCATCCTGTAATTTAACTCCAGATGCCAAATTTTACAACAGTCCACCTATTACCACATTTGGATATTTCAGAACAAGCCCAGGCTTGATCTCCGACTCTACAAGAAATTCACTGATGCAGAAGTGCTGTAAGAAATAAAAAATGTGAGCACATAATGTACAAAAGAAACTTGCACTTCAAATAAATTGGTTTCTTCAAAAAGAAACATTAAGTCCTCAGCATCTGAGGATTCCTTTTTCAGTGTAGATGTTAATGAAGCAAAACTTTGGCCGTCTTTATTCTTGTCAATGTTTCTCAAAGTTTATACAATTGCAGGGCATGTTTTTCCCCAAAGTGAATGCTTCAACGCTCAGCTTAAAATGAACTTCTGAAGTAATGCTGAGTAGCCAGTATTCATAAACAAACCTGTGAGAGCAGATCAGGACTCCCAGCCTAGCTCTCAAGAACAAACCTACAATGAAAAACTTGTGTCCCTCATGCAAGCAAGAAGCAATGGACAGGACAAACCTTCCGAATTCAGGAACCAATGTGTTGCTCTAGACAGCCTTTTATAGTATTTCTGCATGTTAAAAAAAGCATAACACTTGCCTAGTGTTACTCATCACCATAAAGCTTTACCTTCAGCACCACCAAAGAAATTTTAGTCAGAAGCTTTGTCTCCTGTGGGTCTGGGGAGATGAGGCTTCCAGAAATTACCTGTGGCTGACACTGTTTCTTGACCCTCACCAGCTCTATATTGGGTATGAATTCACAGATTTCAAAAAGCCATCAATTTTTACATGCGCTGATTTCCAAAAGGGCCTGAGGAAACTCAGTTTAAAAGCCTGACCCTAAGGCTGTATAAAACAGTGAAATGAGTAAGAAAGTTCTGGGGTTTGTGTACCTTTTTTAATACACATATACACAAACACACAAGCAATTAATATCTAAATTTAAAATATTCTCTGCAGTGTTTAAAAGGAAAGCAAACTACCTTCAGCTAGTGTCTGAGTTGAAAAAAAGCAAAACTGATAATGCCCAAATATGGAAAGTGACCCAGCTCGTTCCCGTCTCTGTTGAGAGCAAAGTAAATTAAAGGATTATAGAGTGCCTTCAGTGCAATAACTTAAGGGATTAGTGGCACACTAGAAGACCTTCAAGGGAAATATAGGTTTAAAAGCTTTAAAAGGCAGCTCTGTGTCTAAATTGTTTGGACTGCCACAGCTGTAAGGAGACAAACTTACTCTAATACATAAGAGATCATGCAAAGCCTGCTGAAACCCCTCTAAGCACGCTTTTGGAAGCAATTCTTTTTTGGACTCAGACCAGGGTTTTTAACCTCTTTCTCATTTATTACCTATGGCTTTTAGATAAAAACTCACTCTGCATTACTTGGGAGCAACTCTGCTACTTATTTCCTTTCAGAGTAATCAGTCCCTCTTAGCAATGCTGTTAGGGGAAAGTGAGGTTACTACCAGAAGGAAAGGACTTAAAATAGAGATAAGCAAAAGATGAGCAAAAAGAGACAACAGTCAATCTTCAAGTTGCCTGAAAGTTGCTGGTACAATTTCCAAATTTCTGTCACAGCATTAAATGAGCTGTTCCTTGGATAGTAATTTCCCAAGTTACTCTTAAGCAGTATTGACAATTCTCACAATTTTATCAAGACTGTTGCTATATTTAGTTACCTCTTAAAGGTGCAGCTGCTGGGACCATGGGACATTCAGGTATGGGACTATGGTCAAGATTTTAGAGAAAGAACATGAGAGTCAAAACTCCCGAGTTCTCTTCCTATCTTGGGGCAAAAGGAAAGTCTCAGACAAGAATACAGAGCTACTGGAGTTTGTGCCATTACTCTGTCATTGACCATGCATGGGATTTCCTGCAAGTTATCTCTGGACACCTCACTGGTTAAATAAGAATGCATCTACCTAAGGCTTCTTTCAAGTCCATGAAGTATTTGCAGTTCTCATAAACATGCTAAAGAAAATCAAACAATTGTTATAAGGTAGTGTTTTGATTATGCATGAAGATATTCAGAAGACATTTACTGTTTTGGTTAGTGCCACAAACACCACAATGGACACATAGCCCACACTAAAGGTATCAGCAGACACATACACCTTCCCCGTTGCCCAATTTCATCAAGATTCTGGGTTCTTTAGTCAAATCTGCTTCTTTTCAAGCTGTTTATCTGACTTGCAAAGCTCGCTGCCCCTGCCTCAGCCCACATACACAGCTACAGCTGCTGACACTGAATCGAGGTGGCTGTGTTGTCCTGCATGAGCCTTCCCCCACATTCCAAGTTACTCCCTACAGTTCTCCTGTCTTTCTTCTCCTTCCCTTCCTTCCCCTACCCCTTTAGTGTCTCACTATCAAAACTCCATATCCAGCAACTCTTAAATCACCTCCTCTGCAACGTTCCTCTTAAAATCTGACAGAAGTTATAACACCTGGAATTCAAAGGAGGAGGGAAATACAAAGCTCTCAAAAATGCAGGAAATTGTCATTAAGAGGACAGGTGAAAAGTAAATAAACAGTAAGGTGTTACCTCATACTGCCACAAGCAAATGAAGTAACTGGTCCCCCAAATCCCAACCATACTCGAAAAACCACCCCATAGTTTGTTAACATCGCATGTTGGGCACAATATTATGGTTTAACTGCACTGGAGCTCCAGACACTAAATGGCAGCACTGACCAGTGGTTACACACAACATGGCTTATCAGGAAGTCTGTGTCTTTGGAAATAGAGGCTCTTCCTTCCACTACTGATGACAGCAAGATGGGATGGGATATTTGTAAATCTTACTACATGTGGGTTTCTAGCTTACTATGCAAATACCAGAAGGGCCAGTGCTACTTGGAGATTTACTCTGGTGTTTCCAATGGCTCCTAATGGGAAGTTTTAAACCTTGATTAATTTTGAATCCAGTAGGAATTGACACATTTGTCACAGAAAATACTAAGTTTTGATGTTTCTGCATTTCTGACATACTTCTAAATGAGGTGGTGTAGGTCAGTGTGGCACCACCAGCACTGTAAGTGCTAAAGAAAGAGCTCGAGGCACTACTGACACTGTGCTCCTGCTGAAGGGTCCATCTAACCTTTGCCTCCATAGACAATAAATTCACTCTAAATTTTTGTTTATTAAATGGATACTTAGAATTCTACATCTGTTGTTTTCATATCAAAACAATTCAAGAATTCCTCCATCATGCACTACTTCCCAAGTTATTAAATTTAGTGTAGATTTCTATTAGACAATTAAGCATTGAACAAATACAGCAAAGTCTCAGCTGGAGCACTAGTGCTAAAAATAGCATGGCTGCCAGTGAGTATTTCCTACAAACAGTACAGCTTAAAAAATTTTGCATATCTTTTCTATGGGCATGTCAGCCACGCTGTTAAAATTTCAATGAAAAACTGCAAGAGTTCTGCGGTGAAATAGAAAATGCCACAACAGAGACTTGAAAAACAAAGCAATGGTCATTAAAAACTGCAAAGCAGGAAGGTCTCCTTTTCCTGACATTTCAAAGACACCACCCTTGGAAAAAAAAAACCCTATTGCTAATGTTTATTACTGGACTCTTCACTTGCCTGCTCCCAGTCATTAAATGAAAAAAATTGTTTATGCAATATTTTTTAGAAAAATGATAGGTATTCTAAGGCACATGATTTGGATTCTTCAAGAAATCTCACATACAGGAGACAGGCAAAGTGTACACATGTACCCCTTCAGCTATCCAGGATATAAGGCAATAGAATAGAAGAGAATTGTACTTTTGATTGGCTACTAAAGTGAGTAACTTAAAACTTATAACTTAAAATCAAGTAAATTATAAATTAAGACTGGGAAGAGTGATTCTAAGCTTGAAATGATCCCAGTGCTGCCCGCCGATGCTTATGACTGGAAGGTGGCCAGCAGGGCAGCCCACATGGGAGTCCCAAGGTACAGTGAGTCGGTCTCGCCTCAGAGACCAGATCGACCAGGCAGATTGACCATTAATATGTTATTATGCTCATCTTTCTTTCCAGACTTGACTTCCTGCTGACCATACCTCATTCAGTATCAACCACTGGTAAAGAAAGATGTGCTGAAAAGGCAAAATCACTCATCTTGTCAAATTTTGTAGGATATGAGTCAGGGAACAACAGTAAAACTGGAACATTTTACTCAGATTTCTGCCTGCCAATATAAATACATGCAACACATAGGCATACTTGTATTTGCAAGGGTAACACTGTATATTTCAAATTTCTACATGCTGCTGCAGAATCAGTTTCTTTTAATAAAAAACCATATTCTTTAGTCTTACAGACCATTAAAAGCTGCTACTAGAGGTTTGTCAGATAGATATGGTGTCTCTCAACAAATTTATTATATAACAATCTAGATGCAATACAAAAGATCAGAACGACAACCCAGTAACAGGAGTGTGAAAGAGGAGGTTATAGCAATGTGTGCCCTTTATAGACAGGTGCACATATGGAGTTCTGATGGTAATATTGTATTCATAATGACTATTCAATTTGTTAAAAGTAGAGACCACAAAAAGAAAAATCAAGGCTCATAGGCACATACTGGTTTGGCATGCCCCCCCCCCCCCCCCCAAGAAGGCATTGGAATTGTGGGGACGTGTTCTGTTTGGACAGCACACGACAAATTACTTATTTGCTTATTCATTCATTAGTTGATTATGGCACTGTTCTTTGGAGATATGCAGGTCTGGTCAAAACCGATCTATCAGGAAAGGTAGGTTCGGATATGATGCAGGTATTCTAATACCCAGGCCTTTGCCATAGCTAGAACTATCTAAGCTAAACTTCATTTAGAGTAAGTGCAGACAAAAGATATACATTGAAACACACATGCTTTGAAAAATCTGAAAGGCATGCAGTGTGATTCAAAGAAAAGTTAATTGTGGGTCATGAAAAGAACAAAGTATTGTTTAAACATTTCATGTGAATTATTTACTTTCAGAACCCTGAATCTTACTTAACAATATAGTGGGAATTTTCAGTAAGAGCAAAATTTCAAATGAGACAGAAATCCGTCTCCCCACAGTCGTGTCCAGGGCACTGCCCTGGGCTACAGGACAAAGTCCTGCAGAGGTGGAAAGGAAGAAATTCCACGTGGCATTCCTGGTTGAACATCACTTTCTGTTAACATGCTGCAAAATAGATTTTCAGCTAGGAAAGATTAGAGAGAATTGTGTGAAATATCAGCTAGCTTTAAATATAATAAAACCTCCTTTGTTGTTATGTCATTCTGTTACATGCTGGGACAATTTTCAAGTCTCTGCTTCCCTTGTCCCCAGCGAGTGCCTTAACCTCTAAGGTATTGGCTATTTGGGTATAAGTTGATCTTTCGTTTATCACTTAAAAGGTTTTCATTTCATCAAACAGAGGGAGAAAGACTAAATTCCAGCCGTTTTCAAGAGATGTGTATCTGAATAGCATGCGCTGAGAAAAAAAACGGTCTGACCTTAGCCTCCAAGCTCTCAGTGTTTGGTGTACTAAAATACTGGGCTTTGCTGAAGATCAGTCAGTTTTCTCTTCACAGCAGCCATCAAAGGAAAAGAAGAAGAAAGCCTGTTTAATAAAAATCCTTTTTGTAGAAGACCTTGAAAAGCATTTGTGATAAACAGAACTTAGAGCAAGACATTTATGTCCAAGGAGCTGACAGAGGCAGAAGTATCAGGAACACTAACCTTCAAGATCAGGAACTCAAAATGTTCTCAAATTCTTAGAGCTTTGATGACAACTGATTGCCTACAGAGTTTTACAGAAGAAAGACCTGAAGCCAAAGATGCATTTGGCTCAGATATGAAACTGTGAATGGAGCACCCATGAGTAGTTTCTATGAGCAAACTGAATTTTCAGAACACTTGCCACTGACCCCTGTTCCTTCACTATAGCCATAATTAAGTAGAAGCAGAGATACCATGAAGAAAGCCACAGACCAAAGTACTGCAGGCAGAAGCAGGTGTTGTTTTTACTGAGAATTTTCCTTCTACCCTCTCTGCCTCCCAAGTACCTTCCACTACATTAGATGGATCACCTGGTAGTAATCATAATTACTGCCATGATTCCTCATATAGTTACACACATCTCTGAGCTGAACAGATGGTCCAAGGCAGAGATGGGGTTTCTGCAGTTAGCTTTTTTAACTAACGTATACCTGCAGCGTGTCCTGAATCTCTGTGGAAAGCAAAGCCAGGAGATTTCAGACATTATCATCATTCTAACAAAGATTAACAGTGGGGTAAAACCTGTCTTGTTTATCCATTATCAAATATCAATAATTTAAACATGCTGGAGGCGTGATCACATGAGCCTCCTGATAGCATGCCTTTCTGTTCTGGTCTGATTTGCCCCCCCATCAGTTTCACTGTTCTTCAACTATTCTAGCCCTGGACCTCTCAAAGGGACAGACTGGCAAACATACTGAAACTTGTGATGAATGTGTTAAAAGCACCAGGGCTAACCAGAGAACTCTAGAATGGAGGATACCATCACACAAACCATCAAATAAGCTGGCTGTCATTGCGAACAGCTGAAAGCCCTACACATTTTTCTGCATGCTACATCAGATTGTCTCCATCTGGAGTCCCAACAGAAAGCAATCCCCTACTTTCCTTAGATACTTGCATAGAAAATGCAAATTCTGTTCACTTTGCCTATCTAAAATGCGCTACAGCAGAACTTTCCTGGAGGGAGTGGTTACCTCTTTCTTTGTACCTCGGGAAGCAAGACCAATTTCCCAAACTAGGTCTCAGCTATAACAGCCACCACCTATGACTGCGATGCAGCTGTGCAAGCTGTAACCCCAGCCTGACTTTTACTGTTCGTCCTCGGGCAGGCTGCACTCCATACTTACAAAAGGCCAGCAGGCAGCATTCATGCAGCAATGCTCATTAGAAGGGCATGCGTGGATAGGTGGCATTGCCCCCTCAGGGGGTGAGAGTGGGAAGTGGCAGTATATAAATATATGCTTTTAAACACAACCTCTTCTTTATTCAAAGAGACTGACTGATATAAACTAGAGTGGGCTGAAAGAGGTTCTTTGACTCACAGCTTTTGGAAGAGGAGCCATGCTGGCAGCAGATGGCAGCACCTGCATCTCATGGGTGCTCCAGTGTCAGCTCTGGCATCAGGTATTTATCATCCAGGATTGATGCAGTACAAACAGTGAATGATTCCAGATGGGGAGAGAGGGTTGTATGCCAGCAGAGATCTCCTCCTCCCTGGTAAATGTGTAACAACTGCCTGATCCTCAGCAAGTTCCCTGTCTAAATGCATGCTGATAATCTGCTGAAGTGACACACCTTGGAAAAGCTCAACTTCCAGGTATCACTGCTCCTCCAGCTAGGGCCACAGGCTTACCTGGGCTCTGTGGGGATCTTGGCAAAGGGTCCGGAGACTGGAGAGAGCAAAAAGTTGCCAAGAGGATGTCCGGGAAACACACGTGGCAAAACAGACCATTGCCAATTCCTGTGCAGTAACTCCAATACTCATGAATTTATGGCAACCTCCCACTAAGGATATCTGATCTATGACTATCTTAGCTACAGATAGCAAATTACGCTGCAGATCAGCATTTGAGAAGGGGACCCTCAGCTCCTTCCTTCATGCAGACTTGTAGGTTTTGGAAATTAACATTACATCAAACCCAAAAAATCTAGAAACTCATTCTGACTTCTGCAGTCTCCATAGCTCCCACACCCCTACAGTCTCCTGTTCATTAACCTGCCAGTGGGATCAAAACTGTCAAGGGAAGTATTTCTGTTGCTGTATTCTAGCACTTCTTTCACTCTGTCCAGACTGGGAGCCAAGGTGCTGGAGCAGCAGGCAGTGATTCCAGACTCTGGACCAAGCCCTACCACTGACCTATTGCATGACCTTGCTGTGTGACACCACCACTGCACAACTTGCTTTCAGCATCTCTTACAAAAACATGTTGAAAATAAAGGGAAAATTCTTCTCCAGATTTGCAAATCCCTTTAAGATCTACAGATAAGAAGCGCTCAACTAGTGCTGAGTATTATGATCCTCCTAGCAGGCAGGAATCCTAGAGACAAAGTGTGACAAACACAAAATACTCAGGGAGAGATCAACAGCAAGAAGATTTCAGTTGGTTCAAATCCAATTTCTTACAAACATTAGGGTTGATTTCCATTTCCATCAAATCTGCCTGCATATTCCTTGTGTTCATGACAAATTACACTGTTAAGTTCATACTGGGTTACCTAAATGAAACTAACACATTTAGTTTGTCACAGTGACTGAAATGACAGTAAAATATTTTGGTTTTGCACAGTACACAAATAAAGGGGGGAAGGGAACTGTTACATTCTTGAGTTTACAAACACTCCTCCCTGACAGGCAAAACAAAAAAAAAAACAATATGGAAAGAAAAACACTGCCTGCTTAAAGGAAAAGATGAAGCTCAGGGGCTGATTTAGCTTCCTATTGTTTTCTCAGTGATGATTCAAAATCCTGAAAAAAGTACTGTATGCCAGGAAAAGAAGAAAGAGGACATTGCACTAAGCTAAATCTTGCAGTGCTAGAGCCTATTTTACAATCTACTTCATAAATCAGAATTAACTCCAGTGAGACAAGTACAAGCCTGGATTTGCACAAACACCTGATGCAGTGTTGCAGTGGTGCTTTTTACTATGGCTTTTTATTCACGCAGTAACAAAACAAGTTATTTTTAGTTAATGGCTTTGATTAAGCTCAAGACATTATAAATATGACTGGGTTGTCACACTAGAGGCCAAACACAACCCTTTCCCCTCCTTTCTGAAAAGACAGTTCAACAGAAAATGACTCAAAGACTCCTGCTTCTTTGACTGCTTTAACGATACGCATAAGCATCAATAAACATTTATTTCACACTAGAAGAGAAAGCCAGAATAGCTTATTTTAAAAATGCAACTGGGTCAGTAGCTGCCTCAAGTAGAATAAATGGGCTGCATGAGTGAGTATGCCCTAAAGAAACATTACTCTGTGGACCTAACTCCTGCTGATGAGGACAAATAGGCCCTTTTAGAGCAGGATTTTTAAAAGCGCAAAGTGATTTGGGAATACAAGTCCCATAGGTTTTCGCAGTGCCTCAGGACCACAATCTTTAGGCTCTTTTGAAAATCCTACCCCTAAACTGTACTCAGCTTTGTAATTTCAAACCCCCCGCTGATACTCAGCTCATGAAAAACAAGAAGTGCTAGCATATAGATACCATCTCTTAATCAAGGATTTTCCAATCTTTATAATCACCAGTTAGGCCTCCAAACATCTCACCTAAAAAAGTAGTTACCTTAATTATACAAATTGAAAAAACTGAACCATGGATAACTGAAAAGACCGGGTTAGTTAGAGTTACACAAGGTGTTAAAGCCCCTGTAAGGAACAGCACCCAAGCCTGACTCCCCCAGCTAAGCTCTTAAAATTAAGCAGTTCTCCCTCCCCATACATGACTGCAGCACTACACAAGCAACTGACCTTCTGTAAAGCTCGACACACGCCTCATAGGGAACAGGTACACTTACAAATATTCACACTGGTCATTCTTATCTACAGTAACGAAGCTACCTGTAAGCAACAGCACGTACGTCTTTGCACTGTCAATTAAAGAGAACTGTTGTTGCAATTACCCCTACTAAGCGGCCTGTTCCGGCTCCGGGATCTGCTTCGCTGTCTCTGAAGTCGTGACCTCCGGAGCAGTCGATAGTAGTAAGACGGTCTCCCAGAACTTTTCCTGCTGTTCATTGACATTTTTGTATCTATTTTACACACACACACATGCAGGCACAGGTTCACTCTCCCCTCTGGCAAAGTAGCAAGAGTTCCAGCCTTTAATTAACTGGAGGTTGGTTCTTTGGAGTGGAAAGGGAGAGGGGGGAAGAGGAACTCTTCACTTTACACATTTAAAAAGAAAAACAACAAGAAGAAAACATAAAAGAGAGAGAGAGAGGAAAAAAAAGAACGCAGCACCAGAGTACATGTCTCAGCTGAGGGAGGACTTGCAGCAAGCAAGATAAACTGTACTAACAATTCCTGCCCCCAAAAAGATAAGCCTGCTGGAGTTGGAATAGGAAGCCAGAGTTGGCCTGGGCTCTTGAAACGTGAAGAATAGGCTGGAAGAAATCCTGGACTGGATCCTCTCTGCCGGACAGCAACATCTGATCAAACGGTACTGGAAAAAATCAACAGCTTGCTGCATAAAAACGGCTGGGGAGCCTTAGGGTGCCAGCTAGTTTCTACCTGCCCTGGCCATCAGATCATTTCGGAGATGAAGTTTCAGGCGGCTTGGTCTGCAGCAGGAGGTATCTACGAAAGACTGGGTTGGGGAAGGGTATAATGATTTCCTGGCCATGGGACACATGTTAATAATCATCATGGAGCAAAAGCCCCGGAAAATAAAGTGAAACTTGAGAGGGGAAAACTTTAATTAGAAGTTGAATGAACAGAGCTCCAGACTCCCCTGGAGGCCCATTTCCTTTCAACATTCAAACTGAGTTATAGCACATCCCACAAATTAGAGAAAGAGCCTATTTACCATTTGGGTTCTGATGGCAGTGAAGATTCCGCCTCCGGCTCATATTGCTCAATAAAATTACATTTCAATGGGCAGAATTAACACTTTAAGTCACGGAGGAGAAGAAAAGGAAAAAAAAAAAAGAAAAAAAAAGAAAAAGGAAAAAAGAAAAAGAAACAAAGAAAAAGAAAAAAAATTTGACTAACCAGATAAAAAATTTCACTCCACATTTACAGTTTAAAAAGGTCAGAAGTGAATTGTCCAGAATCCTTCATCTAAGCTCCTTCCCTTGCCAGCACAAAAAGCGCTCTGAAGGAAGAGCGATAGACAACATTTCAGAAAACCAGAATGGTGGCCAAGAACTTAACGTGCTGCCACTTCTTCTCACAAGTTGGCAGATAACAGGAAAACCTCATCAGAGTGGGATGAACTGCAAAATGACATTTGCACAATACATCTCTGCATTGTGTCCTAGTTTTGTCATTTTTCCCAGACATTTGTGCAAATTTATCTTTGTGGTGTCTTGTGAAGCTGTAGGACTAGACAGGCTTGGCTGAGGACAAGCTATGTTCCCCAGTTAGCAGGAGCTTCTTCAGAAGTTTGAAAGCTTCCCCGGATTATACTGTGTTGTACCTTCAATAAGAAGAGGCAGAAACTATCAGACTTCACTACCCTCACCAGGACAGAAGTCCCTTCCCTACCACTAATCAGCCACCTTAACTTTAGGATTTCACAAACTCGTGCAGTCATGGAAAACATCAGAATTCTACAAAACCTGTATTTTCTTATTTATGTATTGAGGAGTAAACCCATGATGTTTACCAGCTGAGAAAGGCCTTTCCAGGAGGAGAAGCCAAGCCTGGATCTTCAGTGAAGTCCATGCCTGGTTTTGAGGCCACACGTGAGGAATTCAGCCCAGCTTTCAGGCAGTGCAGGAATGAGCCAATCAAGAGGGCAATGGCAAGTTCAGGTCAAGGAGGCAGATCCCAGCTGGACAGCAGAGGCTCCCGCCTGGCTCGGGGAGGGGGATGCTGCACAGGGACATTCCTCTGCCGCTTCCACCCCCGGCACCATCAGTCACCCAATCCCACATCAGATCCCGGCAAAAAGGAAAAGGCTTCAGTTACTACACATCTGCCCTCTCCTTGTTATCCAGAATAATTTTTTTTTCATATTTGGGCAGATTAAAAAACAAACAAAAAATACAGGAACAACTATAACCATTAATAACAGATGAACGATCATCCTTTGTGGTTGATTCAATTCACAAGCAGGGCTGAGAACATCTAGAAGACAGTGATGGGAAAGTCTGAAAATACTGAGGTTCAGTTGAAAGATTTGCTATAGACAAGAAGCCAAATATTCAGGTGACTCTCTGCATTTTTGTGTCCTAACAACTGAGCTGGTAGCTCTTAAAAGAATCTTGTTCAATTATGCTTTTGTCACTAGAAATGTCTTTAAAACAGCCTATCCAATTTATTTCTCCTTTAGTCATTCCCAACAGCAAAAAAAGGCACTGATGGAAATGAAAGTTTAAACAAAACCATTTAAAAAGCTCACCCAAATTCAGACAATCTAAAAGGTGAAGGTTCACTTGCTTTGGTTTTGCTTAATTGGAGCCAGGTGACTCATCCTCAATCCACCTGGGATGCAGCGAGACACAGGCACTGCTGATCTCCCCAACCTCTGTGAGCAGGTGGAAGCGATCAGGAGATACCGGACGATGGGCCTGCAGTCTGTGCGTTCACCTATAGGTACTTAAGCATCTGTTCCATGTTTAGGGATTTTTAGTTTTAATCAACCTGGTACTTTCAGAAACATTCATACAGGTGACCATAAAACAGGAGAAGTTAATGAGGGACTATAAACTATCGTGACAAGAGAAAGCAGCCTTACTATAAAAGCATAAATGCCTGGGAGTTTTGTTCAAGTTTCGCCAGCTTGCCTCTGTCTCTCTCACTTCAACAACGTTTTTGAAGGCTTTGAGTTCAGATGCTACGTAGCAGCAAGGAACAAAATGAATGACCCATCTGGGAGGGAATGTGACTGGTCTGGACCTTTCCAATTAATCCAGCACTGCTCTTTTTTTCTTTCTTTTCTTTTTTTTTCTTTTTGAAAGCCACATCCTGATACAAACACTCTTTTGTGTATAGCAGAATCTATCACTTGCAAAGGTTAGATATATTAACTGCTCTGGAGGGAAGTTGACAACATTAAAATCTCTATCTCTAAAATAACACATCACAGTCTGGCTGTTCCCTCCAAAAAGCAAGACGGGTTCAGTCATGGGCTCTGCTGAATCTCTCAATAAGAGGAGCAAATGGAGCCAAACATAGCAGTGATTTTGGGGGTGTAAACTCCTCCTCCCCAACACCGAACACAAACCTAACCCATGAAATTAAATATCTACCAAACTGTGACATCTCAGTAAAATATCCAGTTTGATATACTGTTGAGCTTTAGAGGAAAATCAGAGCACCCACAGCTGACCTGGCATCCCCTGTCATCTACTTCTGTTATCCTGCCATTAAGCCGCCTTAAAACTGGATTTATTTCACTCCTTTACCAAAACTAACAGCATGTGAATAAATTTTAAATTAGCACCAAAATAAGTTCTGAGATGGAGAGCTACACAAACATTGGCTTGTTTGCTTTGACATCAAAAGAAGCAGGCTGTTGCCTGAGGCTTTGCTCAGCTATAGTGGGGCTGCTCAGTCCAGGGAGGCCGACAGAAGCCATGCCTCCCCAGCGGCTAACACTTGCCTTTTTTATAATTTGTTTATTGCTTTGTGCTGGGAAAATAATGACTGTACTTCAGAACGCGCGTTCCCAAGGCAGCCCCTACCATTAAACCTCTTGCTTTCCCAAAGGGCTTTAGAAGGAAACAATCATTCCTCTTAACTCCCTCTGATTTTATGGCAAGGAACTTGAATTCCTTATTCTGAAAGTGAAAGTTTCCGTGCTCTGTCAGTGGGGCCCAGCCTGGCCCCAAAAGCTCTATTTGTACAGGTATGAGGATACACTGATTTGTCCACATACGTAATTAATGGCCTCTGAATTTAGACTACCTTCTGGAAGACAGCAGCTGTAGTGATTTCATTTCAGTTTCCCATATTTTTTCCACAAAGAACTGAACTGAGGCTTTCAAAAGTTAAAACAAACAAACAAGAAAAGGTTTTGCCTTGGCCAGTAAAGGGAGGAGTGGTGGATATCAGCTTAATTTCTAGTTTGCATTAGATCAATGAACTGCAGACAGATCATCGAGAGGTTGAAAAAAATTAGATTGCAACCCAGATTTCCCTGTCACTAACTACACTACCTCTGAAGAATGATTATATTCATTTCACAATCCGAGGCAAAAGGAATAAGGGAATAATCTCTACAAAATATCTGTCTTTCAATACATAAAAGAAATATAACAGTGTTCTTGCCAGTGATCCTAGACACTCTCAAGATGTGCCTGCTTGAATTTGCTTACAAGTCCATCGCCGTCTTCAGTTCAGCATACTATGAAGCTGGAAGATTTCCAGGCTTAATGCCTCAAGGCTACCAGAGATACATAAGCTCATATGCAGAGCCAGAGAGGAAGGTAATTTCCTTTGTGTAAGGATAACTTAACTTTTAATTCAGCTGTACCCACACCAAAATCTTCAGTGACATATTTGTTTGAAGACCTAAAAAGGAAAGTTTCATACACACAATTAAAAGTAAACTACTTCTTCTTAATATTTTAATGGAAAACAATGATTATTTTAAGACTGCGCGTAGGCAAATTAATTTCCTTACCACCTTAGGTGGAATGTAGCAACTTTTTGATAGCCTTGCAACAAGGTGGTACACAGATTTGGGATCAAAATGAGAAATAAACATTTACATTAAATTTAATTCATTGCTCTCTATTTATTGAATGGTGTCATAGCTACCAAAACGCTATGCAATACTCTTGCTGTCTGTATGGTGATGAAATCCAAATGTAAATAGAAAGTAGTCATTACACATAATATAGATATTTAATGATATTAATGAGTAGAAAAAGCAGTGCCATATAAAAAAGGCAAGAGGAAGAATGTGCATCTGAATAATTTAATATTAAACAAGTGTTCAGGAGGTCTTACAGAAGTTAAATCAGGGCATGAATTCTTTTAGCATTAGTGCTCCCTACATACAATTACTATTGTTTACTGTCAGTATGTTTACCACATATTTACTATGGCGGTGCCCAGAGATGCAAAAAAAGATCAATGTCACATTGTTTTGGGATCTGCATACACCACCAATTAAGAGATGATTCCTTCTCCACAGTACTTATGATCTAACTAAATGCACACACTATTGCACACACCGCAGGCATAATAATTACCATGCCCATTTCATGAATGGAGAAGTGAAGCCCCAAGTGATTTATACAAGGTCACGTGGGAAGGCTGGGGCAGAGCTAGGCGTATACCCCGGATCCCTTAGTCCTTGCCCAAAGAATTAATGGAGCTTCCTCGCTCTCTCAAGACAATCCCCTTGTGATGAATAAGTATTAAGCATAATAATAAATTTATTTTCTACAGTGTCTTTCATCCAACAGAGCATAGATGCTTTTGCAAATACTTGTTCACCTTTTTAATGGACTTAAAACATATAAAATTCCTCTTTTTCACTTAGGTAAAAAAAAATTAATCAAAGGAATGTGCCCAACGTTAAGCAGGAAACTCAGTTATTTGCTTCTAATAAATAATGTCCTGATTTTAAGAACTAGTCATAATATATTTTTAAAATGTAAATAAAAGAGTTCGTCAAATATCACACACAAAAAAGGAAGCAAGAGAAATAAAAATAGAGCCTAGGAATTCTACCTCTAATTCTCAACAAGTTTATCAACAAGCTGAGTTTTGGACCACATTTGATTTCTGCATACAGCAGGCAGCTTCTTGACAGTGGGAATTCGGTACGACATACCAGCTCCAAATCCGTGTGGAACAGGCAAACAGGAGGTCGACAAACATGTTATTCATTGTCTGGAAGGACGTGTAGTGCTTTGTGAAAAACACACAAAGTGATTCACATAGGAAGGGCTGCTCAGTCCCCGGGCAGGTTACAGTAACGCCAAGGAGAGTCAGTGTGTCTGAGAACCCGATTGGAGATGTTTCCTGTGCCATGTACTGCAAGGGAACAGGGAAGAAACACACAGACTGACCTCAAAGCAGAACATGTTTCCTGACTACTTCCCAACAGAACAATAGAGCTAAAGAACATAAACTTCTTCAAATCAGCTTTCAGCTAGCTGGGGGAGACCAAAATAAAATCAGTTAACTTACTCTAAATTTATTGACGTGTATTCCTGATGATAAAGAATACTCTACTCAGATAACTTGGTTTATGACCTGACTGGTAATGATGCTAAGAAAGTTTAGAAAGTCAAAATCTATCTTAAGATTTGTGCTATGATTTCCATAGACCTAATGAAGTAATTAAGCACATGGAGTCCAACACAAATTGAAGAAGAAACTTTTACCAGGATCAAACATCCTGTGCCTCAAAACAGCCTGCTGCCTTCCACAACCCAGGAGAAAAAAACCCCATGAGTGTAAAGTCTCCATTGTGTAGCAAAAATTCCTATACCAAAAAGAAAAATCTTGTACAAAACCCCCCATCAAACAAAGCTCCTCATGCATAAATGGGAACTGTACAACACTTCCTAGCACCATGCGTCTTCCATGAGTAGCTGCTGGGAGGAAATATTTGTTTAAGCCTGATTATTCTTTACAAAAAACCTTATTACTAAAATAAAATGTTAACAATGATTCATTGAGTGATTAACAGATTAACTTCAGGTCTGGGTTTCCAAAGATCTCCCACTTCCTTCTCCAAGACAAAATTAAAGCAGTTCTCTGCTATGACCTCTGTAAGCTGACCCATGGGGCTTTCTGTGAACTCAACTTGCAGCCAACTTGAATGTATTCATTGAAACTCTTTTACTCGTTCTCTGAGTACAGTTGAGCTAACAGTGCTATTTACAGGGGTCACCTAGCCAGCCAGACTAAAACAAACACATTTCCTTTTAGCAGAAGGATCCTGCCATAAAGAATTCCCTCTGACGGACGACACTGGCGCTAGTTCCCACTCAGCGCAGGAGGAGCTACGCAGCAGACACCAAACGCACCGTGTACCAGCAGTGCTCGAGACTCAACGAGATTTTTGTCAACAGGAGAATGAAGGAAGTTGTCTGGATCGCCCCGAGCTGATTCACTTCAGTCTTGTAATACAACTTTTGAGAAACTTTTTATTTACAATAATACACAATGATGGGAATTTTTCCCCAGATTTGTGCTAATATTAACCATGATATTTACCACACGGTAATGCTTTTTTTCTCCTTGCACTTTTTTTTTGCCATTATGATTATTTCAAAAACAACCTTTTTGTTCAAATGAAATATTCAGAAAAAAATGGATTTGTAAAATATTTTTTTGTTATTGTTTCAGTTGGAAATAAAAAGCACTTTTACATTAGTCCCTACCACTTTTCTAGTACAGTAAAAATGGGAAAATCGGCTTATTTACTGTGAAAAAATAAACTGGAAGATACTAAAGATCCTGCAAATCTCACATTGAAAATTTGAGGGGAAAAAATGGAACATATTACAAAAACATCACAGCATAGGAAAGCTGTTGTTTATTTTATTTAAAAAATAAAAGGTCCTTATCTTGTTTTTTTAACCACCTTTTAAACAGCTCATCTATCTTGCTTTCCAGAAGAATGTTGGCTCTGTGAGCTGCCCTCTCTCCAATTTTTCACTGTTGTGCAGGTGTGTAAGATTTCCTGTGAGTGATGAGAACTCAATATGTGCTCAATGGGTAAGATTAAAAAGATAGTTGGAGGATAACTGACTGAAAATCCAGTGTTTTCTAAGACAGCTTTGAAGCAAAACTTGTGGAAGACAGCTCTCAGACAGCTTAAAGGTGCATGGCTCCACACTTCCCGGAGATCAAACCAACCACAGCCTCCCAAAGTTTGCACCTTCCAAATTCAACTCTGGTCATTTCGTCTTTCTGAAGACATCTATCCATCCTGACCAGACGCAGTCTCTATTATTCATGGTAAGTAGCAGAGACACGCAACTTTTTTGGTACAGGAATCACAGACTAGAATCACAGAATAGCCCAGGCTGGAAGGAACCTCAAAAGATCATCTGGTCCAACCTTTTGTGTGAAAGGGAGCCTAGATGATTGATTTTTATGATCAAAGAAGACTTAAACATTGCAATAGGTAATGCAGAAGACAAACTGTAAAAGACGAGTAATGCCAGTCATGTCTTGCAGAAAGCAGGAGCTAGCAGACTACTCTGTGCCATTGAGGAAGAAAGAACAGAATTTCAGAAATAAAGAGGGAAGTCTAACATCTAATGAGCAGCTTGCATGTAGAATTCTGTTATTCAGTTATTATTACTAGTTATCAATGCTAATACAAAGAACACATTCACATGCTGCTCCCTACCTATGCAGACATGAATTAGATGCTCATCTTTACTTTCCTATCTGCAAATTTAAATAAAAAAGAATCATTACCTTTAGGTTAGGAATCTAATTATTAGATGTAATAATAAATTATTGTAATAAACTATGTATTCTGCATTAACCTTGATCAAAATATTCATATAACAAAATAAAGCAGCTGCTAAAAATATTTTTACTTTGTATTTCAGTAGTAAACTTGCTGTTGTGTTGCTGCAGGGAACAAGTTGAGAGAAGTTTGGCATCACTGGCTTCCTATGCTGAATTTATTAGTTATTATAAGCAGAAGTCTCAGGTATTTATTATGTGTTCTAATAGAATGGCTTTTCAATGTGGTGTGCTAAAAGGTCAGGAAAAAAAGACCAACCTTTCTGAAAGTTGCTGCAGGGCTTCACTATCCTTCCTTGCATGGAAGTCTACTCTGTTTTAACTCAAGGTGGGGAGAAGAAAAGGGTTTTACAGGTGTTAGAGGAGTCTAGTAACTCACTTTGTGCACAAACAACATTTACCTAATCTGAGGAATCCAGTTTGCTCCAAGGGAAGCAGACACTTTTATGCTCACCTCTGGATGTGTAGCTGGTTCCAAAGTGCAATATAAGGACACATGAGATTTACACAGCAGTATGAATCAACACGTGGGGTATTTAATCTCATGATAACATCACACTGAAAGCAGCGTCTATGTTGACAAGTGAAATGAAAGATTAACTTGATTACACATGCTATGTAAAACTTACTTCCTGATTAATTAATAGATTAGACACTTCCAATTCATGTTGAAATGCCTGATAATGATCTTATGTGCATATAACAAATCACTGATTTATATACACACAATCCAAACTTCATTTTTCATGTGACAGATTATTTTCTTCCTTTCCTTGCCACATAATTTGCAAACTACACTACAAATATAGTTGCTTGTTTTACTTGCTTTTTGGCATCAGATTACTCTTCCAAGGAATATTTTGGCAAGTATGTTCTTTAGCCATGTTCCTTAGCAGGCTTACATGACAGTGTATGACAGAAAACACCATCTATTTTAAAAGAATACTCTGTTAAAAAGTTAAAAAATGAAAACGTAGCTATTGTTTTTAAAGACCAGTTTACAAAACCAACTGGAAATCCTGCAATCAATTTTTAAATATCATTGTGAGGGTGGTTTATTTTAATTTATGGTCCTTCTTCTGGCACAACACCGCAGTGCTGGTCTGAGAGAAGTTATTGTCCAAGTTCAGCTAATTGCAGAAAGTGAAGACCTTCCTTAAAATAACAGAAATATGAAAAACAATCTAAGAGCAATACCACGGATGGGATGTTTTTAAGTGTGGAACCTCAGTGAAAACAACTAACATCTCCAGTCCCCAAGCTCTACCAAGACACGATCCACCCCTGCAAATTATCACACTGCTAGGTGTTTACCTCAGTGATCTCACAAGCTCTGTGCACAGAACTGGTTGATAATCTGATAAATGACACTCCGAATAACAATGTTAGAAAACATCTAGAAAGGCACACAGTTATTCCTGCCAAATGATGATGTAATGGTCTTCTATTGCAGTATCAGTTCAAATAGAATTTTTTCTGCTTATCTTCCTAGTTATTCATACAGCTCTTCCACTCTCAAGAGTAACTATCTAGTCTATATATACCCATTCTGCTAATAGGCCCACTATATTTTTAGAGGGAAAAAGCTACAGCAAAAACTCTTCCTACGGAATTTATATCCTTTATTCTTCCAATATACTGTCTTCTACTGGGTTCACACGTCTAACTCTTTCCTTCGAGCACCTGCAAAGGGCTATCCAATGATGGCTTGTCTTCATGGTCCTAGTACATCCATGTGGCAGCAGTCTTGGATGATCTGGTTTGCAGGGTTTGTAGAATTCATTAGTCAAAATGATATATTAATGCAAAGAAGGCAAAGTTTTCTGATGCCTGTTTGGTGTTTTACTTAAAATAGTTGGGTGGGTGGCCTCAAAACACTCTTCCCAGGAGACTCAGATATGACAGAGCACATACTTGCTCATGAACAGCAATGCAGGAATCATCATACCATTTCCTTATTCTTCACCCTAAACAAGAACTTGGTTCTTGACCTCTGTGCTGAACCTCACAACAGGTCCTTCTGAAGTAAACACGTAACTCTTTAAAAAGAGAGCTAACACCCAAACAGAGCAATGAACTGATCAATACTTGCGATTGTTCATTAGAAGCACTCTACATACATTCATTAGATTTTCATTACACAAAAGAAAATGCAAATACCTGCTACAACTCAAAATGTGAGATTTCAAAACATTCTACAAAGAATGAAAAGTTCAATGTGACTTCAATAAAAATCACAACGGAGGCTGCAGCGCCTAAGCAATGCATAGAGATATATATATATCACAGCAGAAAGAGACCCATTAGACGGTCCACCGTGGCACAGCCTCCCAGCCAGCCCCTGCAAGCTGCTGCTTCACAGCTGAAACTACGCAGTCAGTCTTTGTTAATCTCAGTCTAACTCAAAACTCTACTTATCTTTTTCTTTCTAAATCATCCCCAGGACAAGACTAGAATCTCTTTTGTAATGTAAAGGCTCTATAGTAAAATTTAGAAACAACATATGGTACAAATATCAAGCGTGAACATCTCTTCCCATCCTGTATGTTTCAAAGACTGTGCAAACAGCACTTTTCCCTCGTTTTGATCCTGCAGCCAAAATGAGTCATCTGTGAACAATTATGGCTCTGGCAGGGGCCTGACTGTTTGAGAATGAAAGGAAACACTTTATTATTGAAATGAACAGTATGCCAAGCCAAGAGGCAACTGCAGAGAAATGTTAAGAGTCCTTTGTCCTCCTTCAGCCAGCAAAATCGAAAGCAGTGGAAGCAGCACTCTCCTCTCAGACGCCTGGTAACACCTAATTTCAGTACAGGCAATGCAAAAGCATAAGGAAGTGTGAGCTGTGGAGATGAGCAAGTACGTATATGGCAGGAAAAGAAACACAGAGCGCCGTAAAGCAGGCGGCCTGGCTTGAGAAAATGTTGGTTATTCCTGGCTTACTTCTCCCAGAGGAGTTGTGAACATATTAAAGGAACATACAGTCAGAGGCCATGGAGCTGAAATCTGAAACTATTAAAGGACATTTGTTGGGAGCTTGGTACTGGCTGAGCTTAACAGGCTCTTCTGAAAGGGGATGAAAGGAATTCCCCCTGATGAGAAAAAACCAGCAACATAACAATGTAGTAGGGACACTGATCTTCCTATGTGCAGCCCATTTTCAGCATTGATACTACTATATCTGTTTTGATGCCTACACTCACGAGGGGACAGACAAGATCTCTCTGAAATGTAAGGGTAACTTTTGTGATGTAGGCTGCTCACTAAGAGATGGACAGGGCAGGTAACTGGGTAGGTTATTGGTTTGATGGACTTGGCAAATGATACAAGCAGATGATTTAAAAATTGGACTATGAGCAAGTAATTTCCAATGCATTCTTGTCTTTTCTGCCATGAGCAGCTTTCAGAGGGAGGAACAATACGGTAATCGTCACCCAGAGCCTATAGACTATTTAAAGACTGTTAAGGTTGATAGGGTGGCAAGGGAGAGCAGTGTACACAGAACTGCTAAGGGAAGGCGTAGGGCAGGAGATCAGGGAAGAATCTGGGAAGAGCACATTTTGCATTCTGAAATTCAGTTCCAACCCCCAATAAAAGAGATGTTTGAGGAAGATCTTGAGATTAATATTCTGATAGCAGGACCTCTCAGGTCAGGACATTAGCTGAAAAATACCCCTTTACTGTTTCTGCAACTCTGAGCTTTGAAAATCTCTGGAACCGATTATACCACCATTACCACAGCTTGGGCAGCACCGATTCCCAAAACTAAGCAGCTTGGCAGGCCTGGTGCCTAGGCTAAGCTAGTGTGCTTTATACTATGTTGAGAAAGCTGTTGAGCATCCAGGCTCACCAGTATTAGGGGATTCTTGCTGGCCAAGTCTAAAATGCAAAACCCCTATGATCCTAAGCGGGGTAGCGAACATTTACAGACACTGTATTTGTTTTGGCAGTTGAGCAACAGTTAGTGATCAGCCTTGGAAAAGGCCAGATTCTCCTTTCTTCAGAGAGTCCCACAGGGATCAGGAACGCCACACTTGCTGTATTAGGCTAAATGCAGCAGACTCCAGAACTCCTTGAATTGAAGAGATTTTGGAAGGTCTTGTTTAGCCCATTATACAAAGGCACTTTCGCTCCTAACAGAACTTATTAAGGTCAGAAGTACAGATTTCCTCCAGATCTACATCTAAACAAGACAGTCTGGCAAACACAAATCTGAAGTGGTAAAATACTTAGCAGCAATGCCGAAACAGACATCAGGAATAGGAATTTCCCAAAATGCTCATTCTTTGCAATTCAATGAAGTAGCCTATGGTTACCTTTACACAGTATGTGGCAATACTACACGGAAGGCATCTTGTTACAGTCAGAGTCATCTGGAATCTAATCTTGGCAGCAACAGGAGTGCTCTTTTGTTTAGGTCATGTCACTCATAAACTTCATACCATAACACACACAGCTGTGTATAAATCTACATAATACAGGTTATTGTGAAGCTTTTGCCAACGGTGTCTATGCTTCACTTTGCAGACATTAAGTGTACACCTCTATTCAATTTGTCTCAACTTTTCTGAGCATTCCTAAGTAACAAGTAAGCCCTCAGAGTCCATCAATACTTGGACTATTTCAACAGAAATTAGGTAAGTTTCAAATTAAGCCGTATAAAACAAAGACAACTTCAGTGGTCACAGCCTGTGCTGAGCACACAAGAAAAACATCTGTTGTATACACCGAGCACAGAAGAACACGGAAGAAGTGAGGAAGCCTTTTCAGCTGAAAATGCCAGAAACACTGAGTGCCATGTCAGCGCTTTTAAGTCTAACGGAATGCTGTTAATGTTCTGAAGACAGACCTGCACTCCAATACATCTTAGAGGGAAGTTTTCTCTATCAGGCCAGATTCTTTTGTAACAAGGCAACGCCCCTGAGAAGTGCCTGACGTACGATCTTTCATCTGGTCAAAGCTGTCCTTCCAGGTAAATTCCTTCATTACTACCGTGCCTCTAACCCAGCAAATGAACATTCATGTTTTCCTCTAAGCAGCTCTCCGCGGTGCTTCTCTCCCCATCGGCAGGCCATGGTGCAGGCAAGGGAAGGCAGCGCCGGGGCTGCGCAGGGGCCGGGGCCGGGGCCGGGGTCGGGGTCGGGGTCGGGGCCGGGGTCGGGGCCGGGGCCGGGGCCGGGGCCGGGGCAGGAGCCGGGGCCGGGGCAGGAGCCGGGGCCGGGTCCAGGACCGGGGCCGAGGCCGGGGCAGGAGCCGGGGCCGGGGCCGGGGCCGTGTGTCTCCGCACGGCTCTGCTGCCCCCCGCAGGAAGGAGGGCGCCGGCTCCGCTGAAACCGCAGCTGGCCCCGTGCTCTGCCGGAGCTCCGGGAGGTGTGTATTTTACCCGGAAAAAACCCGCCAGTGCCGTGGAAATCGGTCCCCAGAACCCACGTTAACCAAATATATATGGGGTTACGTTTCCTCCCAAGATCTGTTTTCCTCTTTAAAAATCCTTTTTGCGGAGCTTAGAGAACAATTTTTTCTCCCCGCCCCCCCGAAACCAGGAACTGAAACACCATGGCCAGGCCTCTCATACTTGTTATTTTAGCTGAATAAACTTTGCCTTTGGCATTAAAAATAGCCTAGGAAGATAAATACAAGGTCATACTCTGCAATTGCTGTGTAGTCATTTTCAGGCACAGATGCTAAAGAACATTAAAAAAAATTACATCCGTTTTACTTGGAAACCCCAGTGAAGTATCCAAGTAAGTTAGTTACTCAAGGCTTCAACACTTCCAACTTAAAAAAAAAAACAAACCACAAACCCTTCTGTTTTGGAATAATATTTAAATGAGACATATGCATGGCAAAGAAATAGTCCAAGTGAGACAGTTACAGTACAGTTCAGCAGTAAAGTCATCGGCAAAACAGCAGATTTAAATATGCGTAGGCCTTATTGTGATTGTTGTGAGTGATAAACTTGAGAGACAGGCAGGTTTCATAACTCATGGTGCTGTATCTGAGGTAAGATTGTCCAGACTTCATGTACAAGGAGGTAAAGCTTGGGTTTTTTGGCTTGCACTGCATTTTCTATTTTGTTCATGAAAAAGGAGTCAATTATGTAAGATGCTGAGCAGTCTGAGGTCAAATTAGCAAAACTCTTACATCCGTGCTTAATTTCAAGAATATGACTAAATGAAATCTAAATGCTATAGGTTTCATTACTTCCATCTGTAACAACACACGGTCCTAGGTACGCTCAAGATCTTTCACCCGAATCAGTTCCTGGCTATAAAAAATGTTTTACAGCACTGCCTGGTAACTTTCCCAGCTTTCTCAACCTGCTTTTTTCCATGGCACACTGAAAAGCATATGTGGACTTAATAATTGCTAATCCAATGACTATATTACTTTACTGCATACAACTGACTTAAATATGCCAGCTACAAACAATCCCAGAGTCCTAGGTAGAACTGAATGTCTGCAGTATGCCTCTGCTTTCAGAAATACATCGGATGCGACTAATAACCCAGTATGAAGCACGTCCTGTGCCTAAGGCAGGCCTTTGACAAGGAGTAGTGTGTGACTCTGAGATGAGAGCAGAGGACCAGAAATCTGCGTTACGGTGCCCCAGCCTTTGAGTCACAGCAGCACTTGGAGCAGACTTCAGGGTATTGGTTTTCCCTACTAAAAAGGCATCAGAGAAGTAATTAGGCTCACCAAGGCTTATGCTTGCTTACTGCTGCAATGCACTCTGAGAGCCTTGGTTTGAAGAAGGTAAGAATCAAGAAGGACTTGCTCAGTGTTTTGCAACCACTAGACAAAGCAGCTTCTGCTCTCGAAGTTAAAACCCGAACCCACTGTGACCTTATGCCCATTCCCAGACAATTTTCCCCTTCTTCAGTGGAAGTGGCACCAAGCTGAATCATAGAGTGTAGGTTTTGGCACAGCCTGCCTTATCTCAAGCAATGTTGTCATTCACTCACCCTTGTGAGGTACACCGACCCACAGGCCCAGCTTTACTCTCTGAATGCACAGAGCACTTCCATAATGTGGCAAAGATGACTAAGAAAATCTAACCAAGTTACCAGGAGAAAAGAAGGTGGTGGAAGCTGCTGGCTATCTGCCAAGTCTCTCCACTCCGGTTTTTCATTTTTAGTTTCTGCTCTTTGCTGGAAAGTTTCTACTTATGCTCTGGTTTCCATGGCAACTGCATTTCTTGCCTTTCTTCTCCAGCATTAAATTTTTTATTTGATTTCCCTTCTTCCCAAGACATGACTTTCTTTTCCTTTTGAAAAAAAGAATTAAGTGTTGTCTTTCTCTTTGGTTGGTGATATTTTTAAACGAGGTGAGAGAGACTTTACTCCCAATCTGATGGAGAATCTGTATATAATAGCAGCAGAGAAGTAATCTTCCAAGTAAGGATGTCAGGGGATTCCCTTGCAGAAAACCCATTTACCGTAACTATCTTACATGTAACAAGGTTACGACATGTAAGAGTTCCAGATACTGTGGAACCCAACATTTTTTAAAAATTGGCTGGTTGTTTTTATGAGACCAGACCTGGCCATAGTTTCTACAACTAAACATTCTATTTTTTTTAAAGCATTATTTGTGATTCCTGAGCAGTCTCGGGAGAATACATAATAGTTTAATAATTGTAACTGCACTAGGAATGTGGTCTTCAGTTCCAAACTGTAAGAGCATTCAAATATTTTCACTGACAATCTTCTCACTTGGGTGGGAGTGGTATTAGGGTGGGTGGCAAGCTAAAGGGACCCTTCCCCTATTAGTGGCTAATCATCTGAAGGCAGTGTCCTGCATATCCTCACGTGAAGTACAGAGAGACCAAACCCTCCAAACGCATGGAGCTTAAGCTAATTGATTTGTCTTGCCCTTGCCATGTTGGGACTGAATTAATCTGACAACCTGAATTAATTTGAGAATGAAAAAATTCATCAGAATAGCAAATCTGGATTAGATCTAGTCATTTGGTTTTTCCAAGCTTTAGGTTCATCATAAACAGAAATAGTTTACATGCTGCAAAGGACTAAAATAATACGGGTTTTCATCCCATTTCATGATGAAAGATTCTCTCCACATCTAAATTCTCCAGCACATTTGGGCCATAAACTGACCCTCCTGTACAGTTGTAGATTACAAGGTTTTTAGTCTTATCTCTGCCTGGTGGGATTTCACAGTAAATTCTTTCAGGACTGAATAATTAAAAGAAGCAAAACCATAGCATTTGGCTCACATGGCAACACAAACAAATCTGTCCATGGGTGCTATCTTGTTTGCAGCACATGTGCACAGATTTACATGTAGGATTGAGGCTTAGTGCTCTGTTTGTTTGGATTTTTCATTATTCAGTACCCCAAGCATAAGGTAAATTATATAAAGACTGAAATTGGAACAACTTTAAGAGTGAGCTGACCTTATGATCATCCTAAATCATTTTATTAACCCCATTTTGCATGGTTTAGATTCTTACTACTCAGAAGAAATAAGGGAAATGGGTAAGAAGTGAGGAGTCGTCTTCCATACTTGGTTCATGCTTCCCTCCTCTTCTTGAATTCCCTCCTCCAATGAATATCTAGGTCAGGAATTCACAGCATCTTATAAAAATCTGGCAATGTTCAGTGTGTTTCGCAGCCAAGCTATTTTAATTGTCAGATATTAAATATATCTGCCAAGATCCGTGTTGTAAAATCCCATTACAACATACACTGTGCATAAAGTCCCCATCGATTGGCTGAACCACAGGCCAGATCCCCCAGTTCAAGTAAAAGTCAGGAGAAAAGTTTTACATGGCGAAGTATGGCCTCCCCGTTTTCTTCCCTTTGAGCTGACAGGATTAGGGATTCAAAGAACTGCTTTAGGCGTAGCCCCCTAAATTGCAGCCGTAATGTGTCTTTTATGTGGCTACGGACAGGCTTCATGTCTCCACTGTTTCAATTCCCAGAACAGGGATTGATTTAGACAGACAGCAGCTTACTCAGCTGCTGTGCTGAGGCAAGAACATCCAGGCAGCCCCTTGCTCATCTTTGCTTGATTTAATGATTTGCTGGCCAGACTACAGAGAGCATCTCAGTAATTCATACACCCGTGTGGCATGATTTGTTGGTTGCTGTTCCTCATCTGTAATTGCAATGAGAAATGCTCATCAATCATTACAGTTTTCTAATGTAATGTTTTGAGATACAGCAATGAAGAGGCTTCAACCTGGCATATCTCTGTGACAACATTCTGATCTTGCAAATAAAGATCTGAAAGCTATCCAAATGACAAGCCTTAGAAAGGCTAAGAGCCGTGCACTGCATGCACTCTTTGACCCTAAGGTGTATAACCACGCCCTCAATGAAAAGAACGAATATTCCTCCACTTAGTGCAGGGGCAAGAAGAGGCTGAAAGTAAAATTTGCTAATCTTCATTGCTATAGTCATTAACACCAAACTCTCAAGTCACAGAATCAAAATATTTTTGTTGACATTGCTGGTTTGATTAATTTGTTGATATCGGAGGATGCTCCATCCATCCTACTGCACTTCCCCATTAAATACAATCTTTCTCCTTTATTACTTTTCTTACTATATTAAAATATACATCATATCCAGCAAAGAAGCTTTCTAAGGATGAAAGTGCTAACTTCAGTGGCAGTAATTCCTGTTTTAGTCTTAAATGATCCAGAACTATAGTTTGACAAGAAAATATCCTTTTTACAATCTCTATATTTGAGCTGTTTGATCACCATTACAAATGCTTCCTCACCTCTGTGAAGCGCAACCTGAAAATCATCATCAGTTAGTCCCCAGTGGGACAACAGAATCCCTGTAGGTAATAAGCAAGACTGAAAGGGGATTCCTGGGTAGCTGCACTCTGTATCTCTACAATCCTTATCGCCCTCATTATTGCCTCAGCCAATTTTAAAACTTTCTTCTAACTGTACTGTTAGCATCACACCTTCCCAATAATGTCCATATTTGAATTGCTGTCATTAATTTCCTGGAGTCTAATAGAACACAATCTTAACACAATTTATTGAGACGATTAAAATTCAGAAAACAAGCTTCTCCGTGCTCCATAAAGCACAGCAAATTTATTTGCTGCAGTCAGTAAAACTCTGCTGCCTAAAGCTGCGCAGTAACTCAGTAGAGCTTGAGCAGTAACTGCAGGACCCTTAAAGCTGCGCATTTCAGATAATCAATTAGAGCTGTGTTTGCACCCTTGGGGGCCAGCTGCAGACACACCACAGGTTAAAGCGGCTTCTACACCTGTAGAAGCAGAAAAAGATTCAGAAAATAAAAGCTTAGCAATAGTTTGGAGAGTTTATGGTTAGTCTATTGTGTTCAGCTGGTAGACACCACCTTGCTCTCCTGAAGACTGGTTACCAGGAGTGGCTTGTTGAAGTCAACATTGTAGCTCTCAATCTTGTACAGAAATCAAGGAAAACTGTAGCTTCTAAGGTTCACCAAGGAACAACTAACTAACAGGGCACCAATATATTTAACAAACACAAAATACACAATAGAGAAGCTTGGGTTTTGAAATGAGACAATGTGGTAAGGTGACAGGAGCACTATTCTATCCCTCCCAGTGGTCTGCTACATGACGAAGAGGATTAACGTGCCTGCGAGAGCTCCTGGGAAGCAATGCTGGCAAGCTCGGCATAGCTGTTAGATTCACTCTACCAGGAATTCAGTGTTATTGGGATTCCAAGATGGAAAACACAAAAATGCAGTGCATACTGGAAAACATTTCTATTTGAGCAATGGGCCAGCAGTGTCTTTTGCTACAATTTCTTGAATGCAACTTCACGAAGGTACATTAAGGAGTATGCAGGTTACACAGCTGTCATTTCTACCAATTTTACCAATTATTCTACCAATAACTTTGACCAATTTTAAAGCTGTACATTTATATAATCTAGTATCTTAAGTTTCCTTAACCAAAGACAAAGTAGAATGGATTTTTCATCCACCAAATAAAAAAAAAAACCAGCTGGAATCATTACAAATCTTTAAAAAGGATGCAAGCATTTGGATACACCACACTCAAGCCCTAATGCATATGTTTATTTAATAAAATCACTTTATTAAAAACAGATCACCAAAAAACTAGCCTGCATTTAAACTGCCTCGAAGAAGAGATGTCACACTAGTGGTTTTTCCAGTTACTTATAAAACAATCAGCTTTTTAAAGTTATCTGTCTTTGAGAGGTAATTATTAAGTGAATTTAGAATATAATTGGTCTGAATATCAATAAAGTTGTATTATACACTGAGTAAGCACTACAGGCAGATGATAAATCGCAAAAGTACTGCTACATCAGAGTTTAACTTTCTGCTGAGTCACCCTTTACTGCTCCAGCATGGTACAAAATAGCCCCTGCTTTCATTACTAATAAAACACAGAATTAATTACTCAAAATAAAAGAGGCCTTGAAAATGTGCCCAGACAGTGCACCATGCTGGCTTTTGGCTTTTTTTCACCTTTTTTTCACCCATAAGGGAACCTCAAACCCACTGCTAGTTATTTCTTTAAAGTCAACTGCACCACATGTAGGTTTCTTCCATGTCTTTTCTATTCCAAAGAGGGTATTCATGACCTGCAGACTACAGCAAACACTCTAGTCACGATACTCCTATCAAAATACTTAAACTGATGGCCAACAGCACTATAGATTTCATTTCTCTGACTGGATTATGATAAAAAATTGTTCAGTTTTGGAGATTCAGTCAAGCAACAGAAATATTTTTAGACTGGGATCCAAATCTTTCAAATATGTAGTGCTGGACTGGAATTCTCCAGGGACTTCCAGGCAATTCTGCTCCGGCTCCAACAAGAAGAATCCTAAGCTTGTTATTATTAACAGCTGCAATTCTTTATTTCCCTACTCTACAGTAAGAAGGATTCCAGCTTCTCCTTGAATATCATCTTTATAGAACATGCAAGTTTTTGTGCAGAGGATAGCTGTGCATGTTTTCATCTTGGCAGTTCTCCAGAAATTTGCTTCAAGACATAAAGAAATCACATCAAGTTTCTAGGAAATTTTAGATCATGTCACATTTTTGTAACTCCCCCGACAAGCTGAGGCAGGGCTCTGACAGTAGGCTACCTGCATTCTCCTCCTGTTTCAAAATAACCTTATCATGAGCAGGACTAGGAACAAGCCACAAAACTTCTTTAGAGAAGTACAAACAGAACTGACAAGGTTTCCACCAATTCAGGACCAGAGTATTTAAAACCTCCTGGGCAAATATCCAGCCCTTTTGGCAGCACTGCATTCGTGTAGAAAGAAAACATGGGAGAAAGAGGCAAATCCAACAAGCACAAGAAGCATTCAGCAGCCAAACAGCTGCATGCCGAGACCAGGACTTTCTCAGCAGAATTAATTTTCTAGCCTGGCCACTGGCAGCACTAGCACTGCATAGCCCTGGACTTCATGACAGGCCTGAACACAAGACTGGGAACCTTGAGACCTTGCCTGTATCTTTGACAAATAAGCTGTATGGCCATGGGCAACTCCATTAATCTTGCTGACCTTTAGTTACTGCTTTGTCTGCTAGGAGAATAACTCTTTTTCACTTTCTAGAGTGCCTTGCCAGCTGTGGATGAAAACAATTATGCAAAGAGGAGGATTTGGATGTTTTTTCTAATTGTCAGAGACAGTCTGAAAGGTGCTTTATCTACCTACCAGTATTTTCCTGCAATACCTCACTATGTAAGAACATATTTGGTCTGCCGAAAAACTGTCAAGTCAGTTTTCCAGTTCTCTGAGGCAGTGTGACAGATAATGAAGGTCGGATTTAGAGCGTGGGTTGAACAATCTCATGTGAGAAGATTCCAATTGCAGAGGTAAAGTATTAGCTAAATTTTATAATCATGGAGTTAATTTTTTTGCTAAGAAAAGCAAAGCCAAGATGAGGACTGGCTCCAAAGATTACACAGTGTGTGGTCTTTGCATTTGAAGAGCTCTGCACGGCACTCACTCATGTTACATAAATTACTTTAACAAAGTTAGATTCAGAATAATATTTATAAAGCTAAGATCCACAGACCTTTTTGCAATCACCTGGGTACAATCACCTTATTCACAAGAACTAGCTATAAATTATGCTAATCGGTGAAATGTTCAGAAGATGAAGAGGGGTTTATTGTGTAATTTTAAGTGGATTCCCTATGAAGAAAAAAATAGGGGAGATAAAAAATTACAGCATTTCAGTGAAAATTCCTTTTAAAATCTAACTTATCTGTTGTTGCATATCAGTAACATAAAGGTTAAAGGACTATGATCAGGAAATTTAAAACACGTCATTTTTATTGTGGTACCCCTTTCACCTCTCCACAATGATTAAATATAATGCTGGAAGACTTTGCTCTACACAGATGTCATCTTAAGCACCAATCCTGACCACTCAAGTGAAGCCTTAATGAAGTGGCCATAATTTTGCTCTCAAGATGACAGCTCTATCTGTCTATTACATTTTACCATGACTCTATCTTAAAAATAAACCTTCATTTGTTTTGTGGTTTTTATAAAATAAAAAGTTAACACAATGAGATACAGGTTTCACTTTATGTCCTTTGGGGGGTAATTTAAAAAAAAATTTAGCTTTAGCCTACCTCTAATGTATATTTCAATCAGTGGCAAATTCCTGTGCATTATTCATGTAAGACAGTACCTGCTGAGTACTCCGTACTCCTGGCAAGCAATAGGTAGTAGAATTATAAAATATCATTATTTATTAAGTTTGTGGTTCTTCCTATAACACCTGGTATGTAAAAGCAGAACATCTGGCTAACTCTCATGAATGAAGATCTTGCACATCAGGTATGTTACCCTGTTTTACAGAGAGTTGACAGATGTTTAGAAGCTGTATTTCCACCTGTCCAACAACATGGGACCTTCTTTGACCACTGCTTGCACTACCCAGAGGCACTCCTAAGTAACCAAAAGAAGTCAGGAGAGCACAGCAAGGGAGGTAGCTGGCTGTGAGGTGATTTCCCGTATTTCAAGTCAGGTTCTGTACTGAAGTATAAGGGAAGCACAAGAAAGGTAATGTTCCACATGTTTTTAAACAAATCACAGGATTTGAAGGTGAAGAACAGGAAATCCCATATTAGGTGTGACATCTGGCAACTTTTATTTATGGATGGATGATGAGAAGTAAGGAGGAGTAAATAACTTCTCTAAAGCCATAGAACAAAACACCATATAGACAGGATTAGGCTATAGGACATAGACTATCCTGTTATCTATGTGATTGCTTTTCTCCATCTGTCTTTGCACAGTCTTGCCTTTTCTAGAATCAAAGCAAAAGCATCACAGGCTTACATAAATGCTGACCAACTATTTTACAGAGTAGTGCTTCTCCACCTTTTCTGCCCAGGTTTCTCTTTAATCAAGTAAGATTTTTTCACTCTTCCCTGCAGTCCAGAGGGTACTCTGTACTTTCCTTACTGTTCATAGCACTTCACAGGTCTATACAGCAGGTGTATAATCAAGAACTACTTGTAGGCTCTTTACCTGACTTCTTTGTTCAGATGACGTCAAGTTCAGATTCCATGAAACGAAAGTCTTCCAAACAGAGGTTACAACACCAAGTGTCCAGACTTCGGTATGTTTCAAACATTTTGCAGGCCACCCCGTGATACCTGTAACACAGCCCTAAGGGCTTTAAACCATTAAGGAATCTACTTGTGTGTCGATTCTTTCTGGTTTCCATGAGATTATTTGCACAGACGTTACACAGTGATGATACTTGGCACACAAAACTCCATTAAGAGGAGTGATGTGCTGTCTAAAATTAACTAGGTATTTGTTTTCTCTTCAGTTTCTATAGAACATGAGGAGTGATGCAGATGGTTGACAGCAGTGAGATTATAGTGATAGCTGTAAAATTTGATGACTGTTATCAAAAGCATCGTATGGCTTACGATAGCAAGCAGCAATTAAAAAAAAAAAAAAAAAGAAAGAAAAAAGAAGAAAGATTTCCAAGCTTACCCTGGACAGGACAGTTTACAAAACAATTTTGTCATCACTCTTCACAGATTACCATTAGCAAAAGTAAGTTTCAAGCCAAACTTGATTTTAACATGAAGCACTGATGCCCACTTACCATAAGAAATAAATATCTTAAAGGAATATATCTTAGGGCACTCCCTATGCACTAGGGAGTAGTAATAGCAAGGGGGTTTAAAGCTAGTTTCATACTAAAGGATTTATTAAAATAAGATCACTACTTCAAACCTTAACAGATACTGGTTTTCTGAAGCAATTACAGGAATAAATCTGTGAATGAAATAAATGTGCTGTGTACTAGCCTGAATCAATGACAAAGGGAGATTTAAATCTGGGGGTGGGAATTTTACTGCTCAGGAAAGCAAGGCAGTGATCAACTGCATTTATCTGAGACAAATGCTAAGCAACTTGCTCCAGTACCTCTGGACTAACTTACTCCAGATAGATCACTGTTCCTCCACGGCTAGAAAAATGTTATACTGCATATTGTTATATTGAGGGAGACGCTTGACAAAGCAAGCTGAATCCATTAACTTTCTACCACTTTCAACCATAATAAGACTTTGTTCCACCTCTATAGATGAAATATTAATCCGACCTGTAAGAGAATGATATCCACAATCTTCTCCTATTACAGACCTCCCTGTTCAAACTCTTCTCTTCTTTTGAGAATTACCTTTGCTCCTTACCAAGCTGGCAAAACTCTCATATTCATATTTCCCCCTCCCTCTTCTGGAACTCCAGACTTCCCAAAGCTACAATGATTTACTGAAACCAGTTCTACTTAGTAAGAACTCTGGCAAGCAGAAGCTATACTAAATGCACCAAGCGATTCACAGAACAAGATAAAACCTTTCAAGAAAATTTTCAAGCAGTAAAAGAAGAAACAACTAGTGAAGGGTTGACAGTTTTCAATGCTCCCTGAAACATGGGAAGATCAGAAACAGAAAAATTAGTATATTTTATCTTAAGGTGCACATCTACCCATTCACCAGCTGAAAATTAGGGATTGATTCATTAGAAATCAGGACAGATGAAAGCACTGTTCCTTGGCTAGACCTCCAGAGAACATATCCAAAGCATCGTAAGAGATGGACACTTAACCCTTAAACATTATAGAGTTTTCAAAATATCCATATGTTACATCTACTGGGATACAAGTTTTTTACAGTAGGAGGAAGTTAATTATAATCCAATGGGGGATATGTTTCTCTGTGTTGGTTTTTGATTTATATTTAATCTCTATCCTACACCAAAATATGTACATACATAATTAGCTTAAAATATTTAAGAACATTTCTTGATGTGGGATCCATTTGCAAGGAACATGATACTAAGTGCCAAGACTGAACTGAACTGATTTACTGACAAAGCATCAATATTTTCAAAAACATTTATACTGTAGAGAGTATGGAATTTGATAATTTAGAAATTTCTATAACATTGGCAAGTTTACCACACATAAGGTCTTCACCCTGAAGTATGTAAAGTAAAATCATGTGTTGGACTTCCTCAAACATGACCAGACTTCATATGTAAACTCTTTCCCTTTGAAGAAATCAGATCACATTATTAGCTGAGATAATTTCTTAATTTAGTTAAACAGCACTGTAATGTATAAAAGACTAGAAAAAATGCAAGTGTAAATTGCTGGTTCACCAAGGAACTTAATTTCTATGAATATGTACTTCATAGAGGACAAAACAATTCTGCTTCCCCTTAATGACCCCTCTCTGGGTCATCCTGCTTAAGGATAGAAAATTAGAGATTCAGTCTCCTTTCTTGTAATTCTACATGAAATGGTGACACCTTTCCAGAGAGCTGATGGGACACTGGCTCCCTTCATCACAGAAAGAATGTTCCAGGTTTTAAGAAAATATGGATTAGTACTGCATATAAAAACCCAGACTAACAATGGACTTTGTAGATGTTGGCATCAGTTTGACCAGTTTTGTTTTTCTAGACAGTGTTGTGTTTAGCAGTTTAAGGGGGGGTGTCAAGGGTCAGTCAACATAGTAATTAATTCCTGTCAAAATCATGATTCCTGTTATCAAAGAGGAGGTAAATGGAATGCATGCAAACCAAGGATTTCAGAACCTGTGATGACAAATGATTCAGTACCTTCAAATTGGATACACAAGAAGAGGGAAGGGTTCAGGTCCAAGAGGAAAGGTTAAAGTCAAATGAAAAAACAAAGGTAAATCCATTAAACTTAACTGGCTTATTTCCCAAATATGCAGTATATACATATCAGAATTTAATCACTTAAATCCTGCAATTTTACAACTACTTTTAAGCCCGGTCACTTTACAGGGCTCTTCCTGAACAACACACACAGAGTGCCTTTTTAAAGTACTATCCAGGTCGATGGTTTATAGGACAGTTATGCTCAAGGCTGAATACTGAATAAAGCTCAGTGCTCCTTTATTCCTCCTCCACTCTTTGCCTTTTGTATTTCGAACAGAAGGAGGGACGAGAACAAAACCTAAAAATCTAGCACAAAACAGCTGTACAATGGTTCTTCACAGAGGTGTAACTGCTGAGACAGACATCAGCATTTATACGTATGCGCGAGAGCAATTCTTGTCTGACTGTTCCTCAGGGGCAGTAAACCTAGCAATAGCAGAGGAAGGACCTGAAATTGCACACCTTTTACAATGAGCTTTGCGTGATCCTGATGTCCTTGCAACTGAGGAGTGGTATTCATAGAGACAGTTTTGATCATTAGTGTTCTATGAGTTTATTTATCCTTTTTGTTATATATGAGTTTAACATCTTGGAGCAGTTACTGGGCAGATGGGACTGCAATGAAATAAAGAACACAGAGGCCTTGATTCTCCTCCCGCTTGCGCTACCACAAAATCAGTTCTACTCCACTGCACATAAAAGCAGGGTGTGACTGAGAGCAAATGCAATGAGAGCTGGACAGGAATCTGATCAGCTGTCCACAAAATGCAGGGGGGGGAGAGGAGCTTAAAAAAATTCCCCATTTCACTTTTAGATGCATCAAATGCCTGAGATCAAGAAGTCAGCAATCTCAAAGGGCCCATAAGAAATCAAGATGCACTTATCCACAACCTTAGGACATATTTATATATGAAAAATTTTGAGGCAGTATAAGAGAAATCACTGCCTTCTTTATCCATGCCAATTTACCAGTAGTTATAAAAACCCCACCAAAACAAAATGATATCTTTTCAGAAGAGGATGCCTTGTATTTACAGCTTGTGTCCGTACTTCTGCAGGCATGTCTTGGCTTCTTGATTTCATGCCTATTTAGGATTCAAAGCTGTTAAGGTGCCTATTCACAGACATTTTGCAGCCACAGGTGTTTGCCTGTGGAAATCCCACATATATACAAGAAATCCAAGACAAATATAATCTTAACATAATGGAATTAAATTTGACTTGAATTAAAAGCTACCATTGAAAGCCAAAACAATAGTGACTAGGACAGTGGCATTAGAAGAACAGCCCTACGGACAGGACTAAATGGCAAAAAAAAAAAAAAAAAAAAAGCTCAATAGCTTTCAATCATTTGTGCTATTGTGGCTAAGGAGGGGCAAGGGTTAATGATGACAAAGCAGACCAGGATGAGGTACCAGAAAAGCCTGGAAGGAGGAAGATGACCAAGAGAAAGGTGGCAGGCACCTAGATATCAAAACTTCTAGGTCTTGGTGTCTGACAAAAGCCTTTTTGACCTCCTTGACCAAAAATACTAAAATATATTACTGGAGAACAGAACTTCCCTCTACTGTCAGTTGTCTTCCATCCCTAACATACACAAATTGAAAACACAAAATGAGACAATCGGTCTGATTCTTTCTCGGACTGTTATGATATTGACAGAACGCTGAATGAAGCTCAAAACAAGTTTATTTTTCCTACCCTAAATTTAATTTAGACTTGAAATATGGGGGGAGAAGGTCTCTCCTGTTAATTTGTAAATGTCTTTAAAAAAATGAATGACCTATTTGGACTGGTGACTTTTTACAAAATAAGGAAAAACCCGTTGTCACAAAGCTCGAGACTTTAACAGATGTGTTAGATACTCCCTAAAGGAAACTGCTTCAGTCCTGAACACTGGTAGCTCTTTCAAAGCCAGATAGTTGGTTAGCTCTGCAGCTTGAAAACCTGAAGGGGTTTGCTCTTAACACTGCAGGAGATCTTCACCTTTTTAGTAAAACAGCATGACAAACAGGCCAACAAGCTGTTAACCTGTTCTTTCTTCTTGAATCTTTGCATTCCACCCATTAAAAAGTCTTTTTCACTGCCCTGAAAATCTGGTTGTTGGAACATCCTCTTGTTCCACATTTTCCGCAGCTACAACGTTATTCAGCACTCTCCGGAGGAAAGTTAGGGTCATCTTCTGATACTGGCAGTTCTTCTGAGCGGGGGTAGGGGGTGGGGGTGGTGGGCTTTGCTTTTAGAGATAAAGCCATGTGGATAAAATTATAAGAAAACTGAGGAAGCCATACGTACCAAGATATGAATCTTTTGGTAGGAATTTCTTTTTTAAGAATAGACATGTTCTCTCTTACTCCCCCCCAAATTCACCCACACAAACTGTATTAAAAGCACAAGCTTGCATATATTATCAGTATTCTCCATTTCTTTTTAATCCTATTAATAATTATCACCATTTCTCCAATTAATAGTATCGGGAAATTCTTCTGTGAAAATCTATAAACTACATACAGACATAATCAGCAGCCATTTCATATACCGCAGTTTGAAAAACATACTGTCCTAATCTAAAGCACACCCTTTCTTCTCAGTGAAAGGTACTATGCACTGTCCTGGTTTCAGCTGGGATAGAGTTAATTGTCTACCTAGTAGCTGGTACAGTGCTATGTTTTTGAGTTAGGTATGAGAAGAATGTTGATAACACTGATGTTTTCAGTTGTTGCTAAGTAGTGTTTAGTCTAAAGTCAAGGATTTTTCAGCTTCTCATGCCCAGCCAGCAAGAAGGCTGGAGGGGCACAAGAAGTTGGGAGGGGACACAGCCAGGGCAGCTGACCCAAACTGGCCAAAGGGGTATTCCATACCATGTGACATCATGCCCAGTATATAAACTGGGGGGAGTTGGCTGGGGGGGGATCGCTGCTTGGGAACTAACTGGGCATCAGTTGGTGAGTGGTGAGCATTTGCATTGTTCATCATTTGTATATTCCAATCCTTTTATTATTACTGTTGCCATTTTATTAGTGTTATCATTATCATTATTAGTTTCTTCTTTTCTGTTCTATTAAACCGTTCTTATCTCAATCCATGAGTTTTACTTCTTTTCCCGATTCTCTCCCCCATCCCAGTGGGTGGGGGGGAGTGAGTGGCTGCGTGGTGCTAGTTGCTGGCTGGGGTTAAACCACGACACGCACATTTAAAATATTACTCCCCTCAAACACTTCTCTTCTCAAGACACCTATTTTCAAACCTTGACTTTATTCCCGAGATTCAGTTCTTCTACACTGTCCATAAACCATTTAATCTTAGGTCTATTAGACATGTGACTGCAGAATGAAGTACAAGACTCATTTCAACTGACAATATTCTTTGCCTTCAATTCTGTGCTACTTAATTAAAAATTACAATCTTGAAACAAGGGAGTTTCTTGTTCTGCCTTGAAGCTGCTGAGGTAAGGATCAGAAGCTAAGGATGCTGTATGGGACTTCAGCAAGAAAGACTGGAAATAAACATTTTGGAATATTATGGTAGGTCGCCCCTTTTAGATTTCCTTATTATTTGGTACAGAGGCATATATGTCTAATATAGTATATATTATACACATAATATCTACAAATATTTATTATTTGAAATATTAAGGAATCTCATCCTTAAGCAAGACCTTTAAAATGTAACAGCTTTATATTCTACAGTGCACTTTAGGTTTAACCTATGGCCTCTGTTGAAGTACCCGTGGTTCTTCCAGCTTCACCCTCAGTCTGCTGAAGGCATATGACACACAGTTGTCACAGCAGTTTGCCAAGTGACAGTCCCCAGTAATGAGAACCCCAAAAAGAAGGGCCCTGAAGCCTAAACTAATCCTTACAAAGGAGGTGGAAATCTTCAGTTCATGGCTGAGAGGATCACTAATGTAGTTTTGTGGTTATTCTTCTATAGTTACTCTTGGCACAACACTCACACAGAGTTTAGGGTTTAGATAGCAGCCTTTCACTTCTCACAATGCCAACCACAGAAACGGCGGCCAGGCAAGTACAGAAGGCCAGCAGGTAGCACAGTATAGGTTTTGGAATTAATTTTCACCCTACAGTACCATGCAATGTATACTTTTGAAAATTACCACGAAAAACATATAAAACCACTCAAGTTTTGACCAAGTTTGATTTAAATGTAGCAGTTAACTACTTTAAAGCATTAACTCTAAGGAATTAAATGCTAAACTAATAAATTCAATGAAATACCACCATTGGCTGATATTCTTTTAGCAGTACAAAACATGTTTTAGTTTTTGTTCCTGGTAGTAGGAATACCATTGCTTTAGACACTATAAAAGTCAAAGAGTAAGACATTGTAACTTTGTAAAGAAATACTACCTAAAAAGGCGTAGAAAGATGAAATTAGCTGAATTTTCTTTGGGAAATAATTTATTCTGTAGAAAATCTGATTCTGATCATTCAAAAGCCCTTCACATAATTGCCATACAGCTCTGGCTACATTTTTTCAAGACTAAATTCCCAAGACTGAAGGAAAAAGAAGCTGTTCATTTTCAGTCCCTGTTCCAGTCACTACATACTGTTCACAGCAGAAGGGGTTAGGGATCCTGGGTCAGGGGAGCTAAAGACAGTCCACCCCAGAGCAAGGTAGTTAGCAGTCTCCTGTGAGAAAAGAGCAGATGTGGGCTTAAATACCCTGAGAGAAAGGACTTTCAAAATTTCCATGAGGAAATTAAAAATCAAACCTACTTTTGCTGATTTTCACTTCCACAGCTGCTCTGCAAAATGGTTTCACATAGTCTGAAACAGAAACCAGTAACTGTCTGGTCTACTGTGCTTGCCACTAGACTGTCCCAGTTTCTCTGAAGTCCTTCTCTCTCCATTAGTGCTTCTCTTCTGTTTGAAACACTGGCTTCTATGCTTCATCTGACCTAAATGGAGGCAAGACAGCCATTTTTTATCTTGATTTTGTTGTCTTATCTTGATTTCATCTTGATTTTTAAAATTTTGATAGTCTACTGGCAAGCACCAGAAGTGATGACATCATAGCAGGAGGCGGCATCTATTCAGAGGAGTTCAGAGGCAGGAAAAATACTCCCAAGAACACAAAAATAGTTCCTATTACATTTTATCCTTGGCAAAGGAATATTAGATTATATAAAAGGCAATAGAAATAGCTAGCACAGATACATGCAAAATACTTTAACAATAATGGTAGTGCCTCATCCCTCTGGTTCACGTCTGCAAACTGGAAACCAATATTCTAGGTAGGTCAGATTTGTCTTAAGCTGAAGTTCACTAAAAATGTACTGATTTAGACTCCAGGCACCACGTATGGCAGAGGGAGCCACATTCTTTGTGAATTAAGTGAGACTGAACTGCCAGAGAAAGTCTGGCAACTAAGTCAGGCAAGAGAGTTGTGGTGGAAGACAAGAGGAAAAAAATCTATGTGGATTTCTGAAATTAAGCTGTAAATGCACAATAGTGTTGTTGCATTGTCAGAGTTGCCACTTAAGCAAGAAAGTACTCCTTCCTATAGTGAAAATTACAATTCTTCATCTTCAAGGAAACAAATACCCTGATCTGCTGAAAAAAACCAGCACTGAGATTTTCCAAATTCATATAGACATGTCAGGTGGATAATGGTCTCCACAGCAAAATGACAAATGTCCTCCAGCATTTTTTTTTTTTTTGAGGGGGCAGGGAGGGAAGAGGAGAAGACCAAAGAAAGGGAAATGGCCAAGGAGGAAGACTGTGGAGCAAGAGGAATGGCTAAAGAGCTAACTAGGAACATAGAAGATCCAATGCAACTACAATACAATGATAAAAGCTTCCTGTGCGTGACCCTGGGCAAGCCACTTTTAATTCAGCTCCCCTTTATAAGAACAGGATAATAGCAACACATTTAAGCTGGCATGAAGATATCTGGGTTAGAGAGAGAAAAACATTTAAGCATTGCAGTATTGATGATCATACTAGCATATCAGCAACAGGCAGACAAACAAAAAGTGCTTTGCAGGTACACAGGATCACATTAAAAGGAAATATTAACCAGTACTAAGTTGTGGAGAGCTTTGCTGAAGGATCTAGCAGTAACCCTCTACAGAAGGGTTGCGTGTTAAGTCTCTAAACAATAAACTCTACCCATGCAAAAACATCTATCACAGTTAGACCACTGAACTAAGCAACTACTGTGTTTGATGAAGGGGAAGTATAAAAAGCCTGTCTACTCTGAGCAAAAAGTAAACACACTTTTACGATCAGCTGGTCTTTGGTTTGAGTGTGCGTATGTACATACCACTGAATTAAAAAGCTCTGATTCCACTGCCCCATATACTGTCAGTTATTGCTGATACTCAGTTACTACTGCCAATGGCTAAAAAACCTTCTGCTATGTCTGGAATGGAAGTGATCTTCACCTCTGGAGTTCGAAGGTCAGAATTTTATTCCTCAGCTACTTCATTATAAACATGATGTCTGGTCTAATGACAGATTAAAAGAGGGCACCTGGGAAATCTACGATTGACAATATAATTCTACCAAAAAAGACCTAAGTGAGCATTTATTATTATCAGCAGCAATGAATAAGAAATAGTTTTTCTATACCCAGAAATGTGATGATTACTAGAAAACCCCAGTTGTACTGGTACATGCATGACCTTTCAAGGTTTTTTAACATACATAAAATGAGAGACACACACTTGACTTGTACCAGGCACAATGAGACCTTAATCCATATATCCTATATTCTAAGCAAGTACAGTGACCACCAGCCAATGGACTGTACTGGTGTTGCACCTCTGTGCGATTCAGGCATTCCTTCTTTGGCTTGCAACAATTTTCCTGATTCAGGCTTCAGCAAAGTAAGGTTTTTTCTCATTAAAAGAGTTGCTTTTGATGATCTGGCATTTTGCCACAAAAATGACTAAGTGAAAAGATGTCTAATTGTTAGTCTTTTTTTTTTAGTAAAACTGCAGACAGCAACAGCTCTTTTCTGTATTACAAGAACATTAGTTCAACAGGCCTGAGTGTAAGAAAGCATACTAGTTGTAAGATCTTCTCTTGTTTATTTAAAATTGATTCAATATGAAAAGTTTAGGTTAGATCAAGTATCACTTATATAAATCCACTGTTCCCTTATTTACAGGTACTAAACATTTCTCTTAGAATACATATAAGTACATGCAACTTACACACTTACTATACAGTTACAATTAACATACCAACACAAAAGAGAAAGCTAAAAAACAGGTGTTTGTCAAAAATAAATTACAGTGAAGCCTTCAGCAAACAAAGTCTTAGAAATAACCTTTGCAGATTTCTCCTTGGAACAGACAACAGTAGATTGAATAATCTGACTCACTGGAAGGAAGGCTAAGATTTTGTAAAACATCAATATTTCATGTCCTCCCTTAGCTAACTTTGCCTTGTGTAGATAGAAGTGTCTGATTAAAATGTAACCTTCAGAGAAAAAAATATTATAACTATGTTTTAAAACAGTAACATCAAAAAGTTAAGTATGTGCTAACAGTAATGGGAGAGAGTGGTGGCCATCAATCGTGCTGGTGTCAGGCCTGTTGTTTTGAGGTTAAAGGAATGGCTACAGTTTTCTCTCTAGTGACTGAGTCTACACCAGCAGGTCATTAGTGAGCAGGATTTAATGGGCTCACAAACTACATCTTGTCTTCTTGAAGTGGAATGCACCATTTGACTGCAAAGCCGGACTGCTGAAAAATAGCTGTGTTTCGTCTGAGATAACAGTCTGAAAAAGAGATTCCATAATCAGGAAAACAAGAGTTGAGAGAGTTCTCTTCATAAAGATGCAAACCACAAAATACATGCTGTCTTGAATTACAATAACACTTACACTGCAGAAAGTTTGTATTAAGACCTATTGTAAAACAATTTCTATACGAAAGAGCAAAAGACAATGATCTTTCCAACTCTGCTTATTTCTTCAGGCTCATTAAGGAAATTCTGAGACAAAACACAGTCTTTGATCTCAGGCACTGCTACAAGGCAACTGTACATTTCAAATGAGACATACTCATTCCTAACGAAACAAAACCTCTACGCAAGTAAAAAGTCAGTCCCTGAAATTCAGAAGTCCTTAACTGCTTACCTTTTTACGAGCAGGTCAAATTTTTGGAAGTAGTTTCTCAAAGCAAATCAGACATTCCATGTTAACTGTTGTGCTGCAATAAACAGCTGCAAAACTTGCTGATTTATTTCCCCATTTGGTGTGCATGCTGAACCCCAGAGGAAATCCCATGCAGGAAAAAAATAAAGGAAAAACAACCCCTTAAACCCACAAGACAAGCACCTCAGCCCTTGAGCAAAGTGCAAAAAAGTTTAACAGGGAAACAGAAAGGAAATCCAGCGACAACTAAAAGTTTGGATACGAAACAGGAAAAAGCAAGCTTGCTCCCCTCGCCTGTAGTCCTGGCTAAAGGTGCCTCTCCAAGCAAAATTCACTGAGACTCCCAGCTCCTCGGAGCAGATGGTATTCACACATTATTCCCGAACAGCAGCATTCCCTAGTCCAATCAGGAGGCAGCACTCGAAAGCTAAGCGCTTCCCAGACTCTGTTACAGTTTTCAATAGCTATAGCAGAAGATGAATGACTCAGAAAATGAATAAACAGGGAAAATAAAACATGCCTCTCTCCTACTCAGAGGCACAGGCAGTCAGTTCAACAGCCCTGAGTGTACTAAGCATTGGTTTCAAGTTGAATGCACCTGCTTTTTTTCCTTAAATCCTAAATGCTGGTTACATTTTCCGTATCTTTAATTTGTGTGATCGACTTCATCTTGGGTTAAAGGCCCCAATAAGACATAAATCTTTGCTTTTTTTTCTTCAGTCTTAAAAACAACAAACATTTGTAAGAGTCAAACAAAGGACAAACTGTATGTGTGCTCTTCCAGACAAAAAATTTCCAGATAACTCAGTGAAACTCCTCATACCATCTCTTGCTGAATAAATACATAAATATTTCTAAGATTAAGGCCTAACTTTACAGATCCTGTTGCAAATGATAGGAAAAGAAGAAAGGTTAATTTCAAAACTCTCTCTCCTAAACAGATTAATACGTTCTCTGGTTTTGCCTGAAGTTTACCAGTAAACTTTAAATTACAATAAAACAAATACATCTAAGAAGCAAATAAATTAATGACTACTGACTTTCAGGTGAAGTACAACTATTACCCGAAAGCAGGCCAAACAACCAGTAAACTACTTCCAACTGCTTTGCTTAGCTTATAGACCATTTCAACTGCCTCATCCAGAGAACACTTTTAAATACAACTCCTCAACTTGATGCCTGGCTTCTTCTGATAGCTGCAACTGAGTAGTAAAGGCTGATCTGCTAAACAAAGCAAGTTACTCATGGAAACAAGCACCAGCAGGTTTCTCCCTGGAATACAGCAGTGCACTCGTGAGCTTTCCAAAACATACTGAAATTCTCTTTAGTTTTATAACACAAGAGGCTGCAAGGAGATAACACTGTGTTTAATGTTCCTATACCAGCTCTCACTGCAGTCTACATACAATGTTTTTATTGCTGCCACTCAGAAATTAACTCTGGGTTAGCTGAAAACACACAGCAGTCAGACAAGTGGAATCAGTTAAATCAGTAAAACTACTTGGGGTGAGAAGCATTCTCCCAGGTCCCCCTGGACATTTTCAGATCTTTGTCTGTGGCTGTAAATTGATCCTTTGCATTCCTGTCTGACACATGAACTGTGAAAAACTCTTCAGGGATATTCTCTCTGCCATGAGTAATGCTCTAATAGCATTTCTGCAAAACAGAAGACCAGTCGCAGAGACAATAAAATATCGTGAACTCTGGTCTAACTTATACTATTATTATTTTATGTCAATTTTTTTTTTCTTCATTCTGGAACAAATAAGAGAACTCTACTAACATCTTGCTTTCCTACTTTCAAAACACCAAGCATCAGGATTTCTCCAGCTTGGATTAACGGCAGGACCTACATTCAGAGGCATTGATTTGCTACATAAGCCATGCCATGCCCACCCAATGATTAAGCAAACAAACCCACACATACAGCTACAGGACAAAGAACAATGGCTTGTGTTATTACATCTGCCACAGCTGCCTACCAACTTCCCAACTACATCTAGAGAAGTATTTAAAGGTGTAAAACAAAACTAGAAGCATAGCTAGATCTGGTAAGAAAACAAACATTTCTTGAAACTTCATTTTGGCAGACATTTTCTGATCACTGCATTAAGCTCTACAGCAGCCAAAATCATTGACTACTGACTCACTTAGCAAGGCATCTGCTAGGCCTCTGAGCCCATATCAGCAGTAGCAATACTTTCCAATTAAATCTTTTACATGTGCTAGTTCCTTGGAGATGCTCAGAGAGGAAGCACATCTAAATGTAAACATTATTACCATGATGCTCTAACTGACATGATAACCACATGTATGCACTGAGAAGCCTCCTGGGCGAACATCCTGATCAGACATAATAAAGAATATTACAGTGAAGTGGCTAAAGGTAAGCAGCTATTTATTCTTTATATCCCTCGTGTACAGTACGTTTGTTAGATATGGATGTAAAGCATCAGCAGTTGTCAATCTTTCTGGGCATCACCAGAAGAGGAGGCTGCTGTCCAACATCTTAGTAGTTACATGTATGTGATCACAATAACCCTTGATTAAAGGTCTCAGAAAAACCCACTTGACCAACCCTTTGTCAAAATGTGGGTCTCAGCTCTCATTAAGGACTGACAATTTCTTCTGTGGCTTCTCCAGCTTCTGTTATCTACTACCAGAACCTTATGAATTTAAAAGCTTCTGACCTACAAATACCTTGAAACATCAGATGTATGCTTTTAATTCCTCATCATCTCTACTCCCATGAAATCCCTTGTCCCCCATTTTCCAAATCAGACACATGAACAAAACATTAAAAACCTCTTGTCTTCACTATCCCTGCAGCATCATTCTGAGGCATTTTCCTACGTAGCATGCTCACACAGCTGATACACCTCACTAATATTAACAACTACTTTTAGATACCAGGTCCTGACTGGACAGATTTCAGAAGAAAGATTAATAGAGTACACTCTTCCATTCCATTTAATTATACTGAATTCATCTCTCCAATAGTAGGCTGTTGCTGTAGAAAGTTCTGAAAGAGACTTGTAGCGGTGTTGTATTTTAGAGATAAAACTGGGAGTTTCCCCACAATGCTGTGCTTTGAAGTTGCTCTCTTTTAGAAACAAAATAAAAGAGGCGTTGAACATGCTTGACTATGAAAGGACCCTTTTCTTTATTACCAAAGAATGAAGACACTACTTCGACTGTTTCCAGTACTTCCAAGTATGGATGGTTACATTCTATTCATCTAATATTCCTTCACGATTTCATTCCTCCCTTACTGTGTGCTCATCATCTGGTGGGCTGCTTGTTTATTGATTGGCTCAATCCTCTTCTACAGATTTCAGTAGGGAGAGAAAGGAGGAGACTGCATGCAACGGTGTTCATAATTCAGTTACAAACTTGGAAATTGTATAACACATTCTACAAATCATTATATAGTAAACTTCTTAATCCTTGGTTTCCTATTCCCCTGGAGCTCTCTGCCTTTTTGATACTGTTGGACACTTTATTAAAGCTATGTTGGAACTTTCTGTTTCCCTGCTTAGTGTAAATTATAATGAAGTTACCAGATAGTGCTTGTATTTATTTTTAAATCTTTCTCTTTGTTGCCAAAAAGTTTTGATGACAATAGAGAAACCCAATTACACCTGCCCACCTACTTTAAACTCTGTGATGTTTGCTCTACTTGCCACACTATCACTGACAGTTCAGGCAGATTATTTATCATCCTTTTCAAACAATGATCACTACACATACCTGGATCATTTCTTTGGATTAAGTCCAATACTGATGATATAACTTGTAGGAACCTCAGAAAATAATGTGGAACAGTGGCCTAATGTTACTTGCGGGGCAAATCTGTCACTATTTCAGATGTTCGCCAATAAATGCTGCCCTCAGGTAGGATATTTTATTTGATTTTGTCACCAGTGTTTATGTGCAGATATTCCACTTTGGTTTTGCTCACCAAGATTTAGAACTTTTTTCCCCAGAAAAATTTATTAGCTGCTTCAGATTTACCTTTCAGTACAACACATCTTTGCTATGAATTATAGTTAGTACCTGAATACAATGTAGGTAAAATCAAGAAAACTACAGCAAAATATAAAGAAAAGGGTTGCCACCCAAAATATGCCTACCACTTTTACACACAATTCATCAGGAATTCGGTCTGCTTTTATCTTCTCTAGGTATTACACTGCCATTTGTCTTTTTCTTTTTGATTTTTCCTACCATCAAGCACTTGTTTCTTCTTTTGTCAGAAGCGATAAGATAGACATGGTGTAAGAAGTCTAACAAAGAAAAGAATGAAGCATAACTGTCTTAACACTCTATAGTCCTCTGCTAGCTCAGCCCTGAAAACTGAAATTCACTAAAAAAAGTATGATTTTTCAAAACTGCTCAAAAGAAAGACCTTGCTTTTCTAATGGAACATCATGAAGTAACACACTTTGTTAAATAATCTGGTTACTCACAGATGTCTAGGATAAATATTTCTAGTAATAATGTACGCTTTGTTTCTTCAATGTATTTAACCCAAAGAGTTCTTTGTAAACAATATGAATGTTTGTTGAGGTAAGTAGAGAAAGAACAAATAATTTTTTAAGGATCTATGCCACAGGCCACAGTACAGCACTACTTAATCACCTAATGATATTTTAATATGTTTAATTGCTAACCTACTCATTACCATTTTTCTTCAGTCCGGTAGACAATAATGGAAATTAACGTTTAAAAACTACTACCACCAAAACTCATTACTTTCCAACATTCACTCTATATAGAAACCAAGTTTTCAGACTTAATAGGGCAGGACAGTACCATGGATAAGAAATGCCAAAGTTCACCTATGTTTTTGTACAGTTTTGGAAGACGGCTGCTCTGAGACAAAACTCCTTTTCTCTCACATAAGGAAAAGGATCAGTGCTCTGCCTTTCAAAGATCCAAGCAAGCTGTTTGCAATTTGTGCAAGCCTACAAAAAAAAAAAAAAAAAAAAAAAAAAAGCCAATACAGTGACCCATGCCCATTAGAAAGTCAGCAAAAATAAACTAATTTTAATGTTGCACAAAAATGTATAGTGTGCCATATTAAGATTGTATTATAATTATTTTCTACTGGTTCTCTGTATTACTCTGTATCTTCTTCAGACCTCATATTTTCTCTACATTTAATGAGTTTATGACTGACAACTGTATCAACGTAATTTGACTATTTAAAAAATAAAAACTAAAAAAAGTTTACTATTAATTTATTCTGTATAAATTTCAAGCAAGCTGGTCTTTTCTTCTATACTCTCCTCCTCTTTCCATGTCCTATACACTTTTTCAGTATACCACATCTAAATCAAACCTTGCTTACCAGTCTAATCACACAGCATCTTTATTTTCTCTCTTTACTTTCTCAGATACAAATGTTCAGTAATATTAACTTTGCTTCCTCAGACAGCATGCCAGAATGGCAACACCTGTAAGAAACACTTAATGTTTAATTTCCAGGCAATGTACAATACTAAACCACTAAACATACTTCTATTAAAATAGATTCCTGACCAAATTTCCACACAATTGGGGAATTCACATCAGGGGGAGATTTGCTCCAGAACAAGTTAACTTAATTACAACAGTAAAATGTAAATAACTTACTCTTATAAATACTCAGTTGTTGGTAGATGAGGGGGAGTTTACTTTTCAAAACATAACTGCATGGTATCTTCAGTACTACTTCTATTTAGAAGGCAGGGGCTTCAGACTACTGCACTGAAAATTAGTGTTGTCATCCTATTTTCCTTCTTCTTCTCATTACTAGATGCCTAAAATGCAGTTCTGAAGAAGAAATGCCAAATCAGCTCCTCTATTATCTGCCTCTGCCTCACTATTCAGCAACAGAATTTCCTCTTGCATGGGGAATTCCTGGTTCACAGCCTTTTCTGTGGAACTTTCAAAAAGACACCTCAAAAGCTTTTGCTATTTTTCATCTTATTTTTAGTCTAATCTTTATTCTCTCTGAGATCATCATATTATCTTTAAAAGAAGATAATATAAGGTTAAGAATACATATATATTGTCCACACAGTGAAAGTAAATGTCAAGTCCAGGAAACTAAAGAGCCTACAGTGCTGATGAGCCTTTGGCTCTCTGCTGAGATACTGGATGAGGTACCCCAAACTACATCATCTGCCAAATCCAGCTCAGTAGCAATATTCATGGCCTTTTCCTGTTCTAAGGCAGATCTACCCTCTCTCTCTGAATAACAATCACCTTTGGTCTTCACCTGCAGCAGCCATAATTTGTTGGTCTTGGGTTCCTGTACAACTCTGCTAACAAATCTCCTATCTACTCTACAAAAAATTCGGTTTTCCCAGTCTTTGCTTCTGTTCTCCTCTCTACCAAGTGCGATTTTTAATGCACATCAGGGTGTCACTGAGGCTAGAATTTCATTACTGCCCTAGAACATTGCTTGAAGAATCTAAATTACCAAGAGCAGACAAACTTCAAGCCTGGCTGTCATCCATGTAATTCACCTGGCTGAATGTGTATGTCAGAGACTGAAAAAATATGCTATAATTATTGTATTATTAAAGCACAATGGTTTAATTTCATTTCTTCGTGGTACAAAACCTGCATCTGTGATTCACACTTACTGTGTAGGGACTATGATTCCACTAAAACCAGTAGTTGGGATTTGGTCTACAGGGTTGTTCAAAAGGCCCACTAAAAATACTGTGCCCTTAAAAGATTAACAACCAATTCACAAAGAAATATTGTCAGGACATGCAAAAGAATAAATTCAGAGGTGGTACCAGTGTTCACTATAGCTATATAAACTGTGATCTAAGCAATTACAAGACACAACAAATGCACAATTCATAGATATTTTGTACTCAAAAGTTTGTACACAAATACAACATCTTATAAATCTTCACTGGCTTGCAAAAAGCTGCTGAGTTGTCTTTTATTCTTGTAGCTGCAAGTGGCTATAGTACAAAAGAGAAATCTGTAGCTCTGATATGTCATCCCTCTGAAATGGGTAATTTAGGGTTATGGTTTCAGAATCAGCACATTCTTCAGCACTTTTCTTCCAAGAAAAATTTTTTGTGAAAAGAATCAAGTAAAACCACTCCAGTACATTAAAAAGAACACATCAAAAAGTCAGAACTGTGAGCCATCATAAAATGACAATTATCTTTCTTTATATTCCTGCATTTCAGAGAATGGAAAGAAAATATCGGGGGGGGAGGGGGAAGAAAGGGGGTGCTTTAATGATTTTTAAGATCCTTACAAGAACCTGTAGCTTTTACATGAGCCTTTATCCTAGGCACACATGGAGAGAAGTTACAGAACTTCCATCTCCTTTCACAAATGTCAAAATGGATAGCAACCTATGAAGTTTGTGTTCAAAGTAGTTGAAGCACTATAGCTCAATGAAGAATCCTAGAAAAAAATCCAATAAACATTTCACCCACAGGTTATGATTTTATTCCACGGTCTATTACGTCAAGGCAACTAATACAGCTCAAATCTCATTTCAGGTCCCCAAATAAATGAGTGGTCCTTCTCTGTTCCAGCTACAAGCAATAATAAATCTATGAAGTATCTCCATGAAAAGCTGGCAACGTAATTTGATTAGGAAGAAAACCTGTGTTGAGAAATGAGACACACAGCTTCTCAGTCTTGAATATTCCACTAATGTCCTAGCTGATTTCGTACATCTCTGTAAGCAAATGACAGGGCTGCAGGAGGCAAAAAGAGCAACTCTAAAGTATATTATTGCCACCAATTCCTCAGAACAGCTTTTACTATCATTAATGATCTATTGATTGGGCTGGCAATAAGCAACTAAGAATGAACTGACATTGAATTTTAAGGTAGATGGTTAACCGATATGGACTATCAGGTAGATTAAATAACAGTTTTCATTCTGCTAGCAGAAAAAGGAATTTGATTTGACATTCTTGAAGGTAAAAAGGCACTTCTACAGTAAGCACAGAAGTTTCAAGTTATGGTGACTTCCCAAGGCATTAATATTTGTCACATGAGCAATACAGTAAGATAAACACAATAGTTATCACCGTGTTCATAGCAGTTCACTAGCTGTTTGATAATAAAAGGGACAAAGGGGCTGCTTCAAGAATGACAGCTACAAGAAAACATTCTCAAAGGGGAAAATCTTTCTTAACAGCACTCTGCTGGCATATTTTTGAGAACTTTCTATTTACTGAATTAATGCAAAATACTGCATTGTATATCATAATAATAGATTAATCCCTCAGTCCTGCATATTGCTCCTGCAGCTCCAGCAGCATAACACTTAAGCAACTGACCTTCTGATCAAGAAATGGTTCAACCCATTTGGTTTACAATGGGATAATTTAAATCAAAGTAATTAAAAAAACTCTAAAAGGAAGATGGGGATTTACATAGTTAGAAAGGGGAACCAGTGTAGGTTCTTCTAGGATACTTGGTACCATGAGTGCTTGCTTACCCCTCATTTCCCAGTTTATGAACATTTTCAGTGTCTGCCTACTTATTCAAATATTTTCTAGGAAAACAAGTTTCGACACAATGTGACAGAATATACTTCACATGTCTGTAAGGAGAAGAATGAGAAACCTGTGTATCTTAAAATATGCATTCTAAATTTAGTGAGCCATTTTAACATATTTGAGAAACCAAAGTTAAACTTATATTTCCCACAGAACCTAGGCACTCTCTGTGACTCCTAAAGTCCAGAGTCTGATGTTGGGACAGGCAAGAATATTTGCTTATATGTTTGTTAACATCAGCCCAACTATGCATGCATGCACTTCTCTGATAATCCTAAAACTTCCTGCTGTAAAGAAGAAAGTAAGATTTAATTCTATGCCCTAATGGTCTAAGAGGAGGTATAAGACAGGAGAGGCAGATGCTGTTCTTCTAGAGAGAAATTAATATAACCACATATGAAAGAGAATAGAAAAATGAAATCAAAAGTGTGATCCTCCCCTCTTAATCTTTTCATGTAAATATTATCATTTGAAACAACACTGAAATCTGTCCTTGATTATTTTATACAATTCAACTTCAGTTTGGCACAGAGCCCAAAGTAAAGCAGTGCTGCCCACTTATATCTGCCCAGTCAACTGTTCACATAGTTTAAATGTTACTTCATTCCCTTAACCACATTCCTTCCGTACAGTTTTAGGTCTACTGTGATATTAACACTGCAGTTATGTCGTACTTGAAGCTCTAGGTTATCAGCAGAGCATATGCTGTGGGAAATAAATAACTAGTTCTTGAACAATATGTATGTAGGAAGTGGAATACTTTGCAGATTTCAAACTGTATCCAGAATAGTACCAAATACCTATTAAAGAGCTGAGAATCAATTTATTCTAAAAATCACCATCCTAAATTGTTTTCATAAATGTAAACAATTTGTTGTCCTCAATGCAGCCAATTCACTCTACTAACAGAGAAATAAGACTTGCAATTGCAAACAACTTTTTACCCCAATTTATGCTTTTTGTATGCCTTCAATAGACTAGATAGCAGAACATCAGCATGTGGAATGCTATAAATCCAGGGAATAGCTGCAGTTTTAACCATGGACTTTAATTCCAGGGTGAATTTATGTGGTCCCCAGCTAAATATATCCTTCTAAGTAAATTACTCATGCAACTGCCTGTAGGAAAGCTCTCTGCAGATAAAGAAACTGTTTCCAAATGCTATGTTTGACAGCACATACGGCATAAAGTTACATTCTTTTCTCACTGGCAAAAAAGACCCCCAAACTGAATAATGTAGAATGCATAGGTTCCTCTTCTCTCAGCAAAGACTGTTCAGGAGATAGGTTAATTCTGCAAGGATTACTGCTCCTTGCAATGTACTGTATGTATCAGTCCACTATATGTTTATCTCAAAACCCTGTAAACAGAGTGATTTCTAAGATAATGTGAAGCACATTACCACATTCATTTCTACTTATCCATGCAGAAGACAGTAAAAACACATGCCTAACCCTGTGCCTTTAGTAGGATGTGTAATTCAGACACTCTTTCACTATCCTTTTTTTTCCTCTCTTTTCTATGTTTTCTACTTCTTACCATTGGAGTTGTCCTGGTCCAAAGGATTATCTGGTTCCATTACTTCAAATAAAAGCATCCAACATGCAGTTCTCCATGCAGCAGAGGCATAAAAACACAGCAGTTGCCTAAGCTGATTCACCTGATTTATGAATTAGTGCTGCATCCATAAGAGGCTGTGTTTCTTCTTTTGTATTACATCTGGCTCCTTTTCCAACTAGATGGCTGGGTATTACAGCATGCAGGCCTTTTTCCAGCATCCTCTTAATGCATTGTATTTAAAGTAGCAGCAACCTTTTTCTCCCATCCCCCAGACTAAGTTACAGCAGTAACTAGGCTGAGCTGGCAGAGAGCGGAGCTCATTCAGAACAGGACCAGCAAGCGTTCTCCGATTCGTGTTGCTGCATAAAGAGAATGATTGATACAATAAAAAGTAAGTGGGCTTTGACACAGTACGGTATGCACTGCAGAAAATCGCACCAAAACCAGCAAAGGTCTTGAGGGTTTGGGGAATGCCTTGTTGAAGCCACCAGGACGCACCCCCTCACACACAAACACAAATTATGTCCTGTTCCCTCCTCCTCCTCCCCCCCGCTACAATCTTTTATAACCCTGGATCTCCTCCAGCAATAGTCTGTTCCTTTACTCAGTTTATAATAAACTCTGCCATTCCCTTGTGTCCCTAGGGCTGTCTTGGAAAGGAAGGAGGCTGTTTGCAGAATGAATAGACCAGCCAGTGCCTAACAGGGAGGCAACTCAATGACTCCGCACTGGGCATTTGTAACTTGCTGCAGCAACAGCCTTCTGCTGGAGACCTTGTCCTACATTTACCCTCTTTGCCAAGCCAGGAGCTGCTGCTAAGTTGGCATTTTAAAAAGCCTTCTGCAAATGAGCTGGAGGGGCAAGCACCAGCCTTGCTGTACTCATATGGTAGATTATACCAAAGTCTGCAACTGCAGACTCTCTCAAGAGAGACAATATTAGCTGTCTGTTAGATCATAGTATTAGAAGTCAGGTCACCTTCATTCTGCTACTGGGTCTGCCACTAACTCCCTGAGACCTCACATAATTCATAACTCCGTTGTGCCTCAATTTTCTGTCATATTGACATTGAAATATGTCTTATCTCACAGGAATACAGCTGAAACTTCCCAGCTTTCCATGCTTTGAACTTCTTGGATAAATGATATGGTACAAGGACTGAGGAAGAAGACCCCATCACCTAGCTGAGGAATAAAAATTTTATTTTCTCTGAAGACATGTCCACAAAATAACAGGAGAAAAATGTCAATGTGCAACTATAAACCAAGATGTGTCTCTGAAAGGTAAATTCTTATTGCTTACAACAATCCTGAGACAATTCTCCAAATCCAGACTTTCAGGATCAATTTTACTTTGAACCTACTATTCAAACTCTTTCTTTAATACTCTAGCTAAGGCATTAAAACATATCTTGTTTGAAAAGAACGCTTTTGTCTAAATCTAAGGCACAGATCACTCTAAACATCTACAACAGATTTAATGCATTTTGGGTTTCTCATGGCTGATGACACAGGACTCTGAGGCAGGCAGGGGTTTCTATTTTGGTGCTCCTGGGTAATGCTTCTGCCTTACTAGCTCACTCTTTACAGAGTCATGTAACTAGTGCTTTAGAGCTGACTATTCACGCCTGGTGCTACACGCTGTAGGCGGACAAATGAATGGCTGGCTGAAGGGAGAAAAACATGCAGTTCTGTATGGAGAAATTAACCTAGCAGGTTGATATGACTCTACTGTAATTGTACCTTGCAAAAACACTTTAGTATTGTTCCTGAGGATTATGCCATATTAATAGAAGAAAAACTCATTTCCATCTATTTATTTTAAGTATCGCACAGTATATAGCCTCTATTAAATAATGTTCTGAGATCTCTGCCTTGGTCTAAATTACAGTGCTGCAAACCCTATATTCTCTCCCCTCGCACCCTACGCTCCCTATGTTCTTTACAACTTCACTGCTTCTCCCACTCACTGACAAAACAAAAAACCTCCCTCTTTCCACCTTCCCCACAAAACCACCTACTCTGTGACTACAGGAACATGGCACTCTGCCTGTTAACAGTCCTCCACCTGTTTTGGGTCATGGATACAGTCTAGGAGTTAGTGTATGACAGAAAAAAGTCTGTTAACTCTTGACTGACACATATTACATCCCTCCAGTCTGAGCTGACAATAATAGGTATAGAAGGGATTTAAAGAAGTTTTGGGAGTGAGGAGTCCTGAACAGATATCATCTGTCTATTCTGTATCTGAGGATGTGGAGATACACAAACATACACATACACACACACACAGAGTGACTCATTAACACAGCCTACCTCAATCATAGAGGACTAGAAATGCCTGGAGAATCATGATTGTCAATGTAAAGGAATACATAGTTCTGTAATGAACATCTGAATCAAGACTATAAAGAGAAACAATTTGTATTCTTCCATGAAACAGATGCTGCTGTATAGACAATAGACTTTCCACAGACAATTTAGTGCCAGAAAAGAATAAACACCTGTGAAATCCTTCCATGTGGAGAGTCAGGAATAATCCAGGAATGCTACAGAATAGCTAAGATCAAGAAATTAAGATAGGAAAGTGAAAAATAATAGTTATTTAGACCTCAATGACTTTATATGACAACTGATTGGATTTTAATGTCATCCAAATGATTTGCTCGTCTGTAGTTACAGCCCTAGTAAAAATTAATCCTTAATGTGCAAGTCAGAATGATGTCAATATTTTGGCTAAGACTGTATTCACAATTTCTAACAATCGAGCAATTGTCATACGTTCTTTGTTTGAGCACAGCTCACGCAGTTAGGAAAAGTAGCTCATGCAATGATTTTGAAAAGAAAGGGACAGTTGGAAGACCAGGGCTTTGATCACTAGGGATTTTAATTGCTCAGGCACTGAATGGAAAATTGCAGAAGTGAAGAGGGAAATGATTTTCAGACAAATGGCCTGAATGGTCAGAGGCTATGCTAGACCAAATCCTAGGAAATGAGCCAAGCACACTGAACTAATGAGTGTGGAAAGAGAAGTCTAGCTAGCATATGCTCTGGAATACCTATGAGGTTAAGTAGAACACAAAATTTAGAGTTTTGGAAAGCTGACTCTTCAAGGAAGGAATTTTAAAATGGTTGGAAGGAAGTGGAAATTAAATGTACTCTGTTTCTGTCTAATCAGAGCATCTCCGCATTCCCCTAGATGGCTAGTTTTGAGACAAAAAAGGAAGTTATATCTAATTGCCTAATGTCTGCATGTTATATACCAGACTCCAGTTGTGCTCAATATGTAAGACTTTACTTCGGAGGAATTGGTAGCTACTACTTCTTAACTCCTATTTCTTTTCATAAAAGATGGGAATCATAGCTCACATTTGCCTTTATTTCACACTGTAATGTGAAATTGTAAACAAGAAAGATGGCACTTGGTCTTAGTTTGCTGTAAAACTTTTGGAAAATCACCTCATCTCTCTTTTATCAGCTACAGGATCTGCATTGAACCTGTTTGTTATTCTCTATCATGAAGTAATTTAATATTTCCAGATTAAGCAATATGGTCTAAGTTTGAAGTAGTATAAATGTGGTGATATAACTGGCCTTGGATTTATTTCCAGGGAAAGGATTTGCTTCATAGTTCTGTTTGGACCAGGTTTTGCTACTTTATGTATAGTGGCAATGGATTATAGTCAACAGAGACTATGAAAAGTCTACTTCTTTTTCTACCAGGTGTTTTAAAGATCTATAGGAAAAAGTAAGTAGAAATACTTGTATGTGTAAACAAGCACAGTCAACAGACATTTTGAAAACAATATTCCATTCTTCAAAATAATATTCCATTCATCTAGAAGAAAGTGTTGGTATCATTTTTATGTTGTTCCTGGTAACAAATCATTTTACTATTGTAAGGTCTATCTCTAACAGCCTAAGAACGATGCCAAAGTACAGCACAAGCATTAATTAGGCCTTGCTCACACCAAGTAAACATTACCATTTCTATATTGTAACAAGAGTCACAGAAGCACAGAGCAGCAGGACACCTTCTTTGCAATCATGAATGTGACTAAGTTTGAAAGTTATAAAAACTTGAAAAGCTTTAACTATTTAAAGTTCTAATAGCCCTAAAATGAGTCTTTTCCAGTATAAGCAGGTAAAAAAATTCAGCAATTACATTTTAGTTGCTAATATCTTTGCAAAAATGATTCCTGGGAATCCATTCTCAGCATGCCACCTCAGTAGTGTCACGCTATGTGAGAAGACCAAGTTGGAGGTGGAAAGATCTCCATTATTTAAAATAAGGAGAAAACATTTTAGGCTGCATATCTACAGAAATGAGTGAGAAGAGGTTCAGTTGCTTTTCCCCTTGAGAAATGGAAGAGCAGTATACTATTTTGCCTGCTGTTTGATGCAGTTGTTGTTAGCCCGTGTAAAAGATCAGCATGATGCCACAGCTGCCCGCCACCACACAGTCCTTCTTTGAAACATAAATTCATATGTAGGAGGGAACAATGAATGCCTGCAAGTTGAAAAGCCAGTGAAGCACAGACCTGCTTAACAAAACAGTTTGCCAAGGTTACTGGGGGTGTTGTCAAAGCCTCCTCTTTTGTGAGGGCTGAATAACAATTCATACCAAGTAACCAGCTTCACAGTTTCTCTGGCTTTACCTGGCAAGTTTTCAAAGTCACTGCTCATGGCTGGGTCTGTTCCCATTGAGATGCAGCTTATCTTGCCCTGGACAGCAAGCGCAGGGATCATCCTACTCCAAAAGTTCATGCCAAAGCCCTATTGTGCTGTTTTTCTGCTTGAACTGAACTACATCTATCATAAATGTGCTTCAGTATGACACAAGCACAAATTGAAAAATGACACATCCTTGGTTACTTCATACTGGTAGGAAGAATCCCCCTGCCTCAGTGGAAACTGAAAGCAATTTAACCATTTAATTTAATAAATTCAAATATAGCCGGGATCTTCAAGAAGCCCCAGTTGCAGAGCAACCCCAGTTACTAAGATTCTATCTGTGCGAATGCTCCTGCTAGCAAGCGCAAGTCTGGTTAAAAGAAAACTATAATCTATTTTAAGCTTATTACTCAAGAACTTTCACAAGATTGATCTGTCTGCTGAGTTGTCCAGTGCCACATAGAAGCCTCTATTTTCAGCCGCGTCCCTTTTCAGAATGTGCATCACATAACCTGCAGCAATAGGACAGACATCCTCTAAGGATCCTTTATTTGGGGAGATGGAAATTTATACTATTAAATCAGCAGACTTTTATCTTAATTTTCTGAAGAAGGTGATGATCTAATCACACATCTGAGGTAGCAGCTTTTCATCCAGAACTCAGCAAAGCTCCACCATAAAGAAAAAGTATATGCAAAAAACCAAGGTGTAACAATTAAATGGAGCATGAAAAGCTGGAAGACCTGTGTTGGAGAAAGACATTCCCTAGGATATCAGTGCAAGAATTGGCATCTGTCGCATCTTTCTCTTCAGTGGTCTCTGGATTTGTGAACCATTAGGAGTTCTGGTTTATAAGAATGTTCTCTGGTGTAAGAGCAGTTCAGTATCCGATACGTGCCCCAGACATGTAACTTACTGAACCATCTTTGACTTCAGAAACTTTAAAATAGACCAGTTCTTCAGTTTCTGAAAAGACTGAGCCTTGTATCTCTATTCAAATCTCTGCCACAAACTACTAAATCTTGTAATCATTAAGAAACAAAATTCTGAAGAATAAACCAAACAAAATGCTTCAGTTACAGGTTCTGTAGTAATCATGATTAGAAAATACAACTATGACTATGAAAGGAGTACACATTAAATATTCTACCATGAAAAATGCCAACAATCAATTTAATGTAGTCAGTATTTTTAAGACCCCCAAAATTAATAATACTATAAGGACATTCTTTCAGGGTAACTAGAATATAACATTACCTCTTGCTACTGTACATTTCAGACTGAGGAAAGTGTCTTTTAACTTCTTTAGTAAAATCCTACTGGCAGTTTAACTGAGGAAAATAAAACTAAACTGACTCCTGGGCAAAAATAACAAAAGGTCTGCAACACACAGAGTTCTGTGCACAATTTACTGAGCTGTCTGTTGAGATTCCACCCTAGCTGACTTTACAGATTCCTAACTATGTTTCTGCAGTTGTCTCCTAGAAACAGGAACAAGAAGCATTTGCTGTTTTCTCAGTTCTTTTGAAAAACTCTGCAACAGCTTTCTTCACATTCAGGATGCACAAGTAATCAATGTATACTTCCTTAATCAACAGACAGCCTTAAAGAATGGGTTGTTCTTTGATACCATGTTATGTAAATGTAATACAATAGCAACTGGTGTAATGATGTATCATTAATAAAAACTTGGGACAAAGAGTACCAATGGAAAGTGCAATTCAGAGAAATACTCATACAAACATTTGGATACTTAACCAGAATCCTGAGGGTATCCAAACATTCGATTAATAATCTTACAAGAGTAGACTAGATGTTGAAAAGTTATATATACTTCTTTCTTGCATCAAGCTATATTAATAATGAATATAGCTTCTGAAGGACATCTCACTGAACAGCAAAATGGGGAAAATTAAGTGCAGTTTCTTGAAACATGGACAGAAGTTCCATGTGACATTCCTGTGAAGGTTCATGCTAAAATAACATGCTATCCAAATAAACTAATATATCCTTAACAATATCTGCTGGAAAAATAGCCTTGGTGGAGCATCTATAAACCTCTTTTTGTATATTGAAAATCATCTTTTCTTCCCTTTTCCAGATATGGGCTATTCTGCTACTGTTTCTGCACATTGCTGATTGGATATGATGGGACCAAGACTAACTGTTACTTGTTTCTCCAGCCTGGATCAGGGCACCTAAGGCTATTAGTAAATTATTCTACATTTGTAAAATTCTACAAAAATAAGAAACGTTACAAAAAAAGTTCAGATGTATCTGACATTATTTAATTTATGTGATTCCAAAACAGATGGAAGATAAGTGACATGAATAAGGCTTTGCATTTTGTATGAAAATGGACCTGTCCAGATTAAAGCTAGTGTCATACTCAGTATAAATGGGAGAGAAAACTGACACGCAGATCTCTTCCTCTGAAACCTTGGTTTCCACAAATCAGTAGATTATTCCCATACATCCATAGTTACAGCATAGAAATAATGTATCAAAATATGTATTTCTTTCAATTTGCAAATTTTCTACAGAAATACATGCAACTTAGAAAGAAGAAAAAATTCCAGACAATGTTTCAGCACATGAACAAAGCTATTGCATTGAGGAAGAGACATGTTCTGAATCCTCAAAGGCTGTCAGTCTGCTTGCTCTGAGCCTGCTCATTCTTCTTTTCTTTCCTTCATTTATTGTTTCCTGTCTTTTCCTCCCTCTCTCCTCTTTTGTTTAGAGATTCAGCCAATTGTTGTCCTTCCAGATCAAGCAGTATCTTAATTTTAATAGCTTTTTAGGCTAAATTACTCCATATGGTCTCTTGCTTTATGTGAAATTCACACAGCAAAAAGTAGAGATTTTGAACTAACTTTTGTTTGTTGCTATCACTCGAAAAGTGAAACACAAGATAAATGATATCTTATTCTTTCCTCGTGTATTTAATCTGTTTCCGATAAAAAAGGCTTATAGTGTCTCTTTTTGGAATATTACTGTCATTCTTCCTTTTTGTTGTCCAGTAAATTCTGATTTCACATTCACTTTTTCAATACTCTTTCTTGCTTTAGGCAGAATAAAAGGATGAGAATATAGTCTCTGTTCCTACTCAATTAGTTTTGTCTAAGCTAAGGCTTCAGAAATAGATCTAACTATCTGACATAGATAAACCATTTTTTAACCCAAGGTTTCCATAGAATTGTTGAGATATTGGCGTGGTTATGAAGTACAAACAGCAAATCTAATTTCAGACTTGGCTAGAAAATTAGAAACTTCACTGAAATCAACAGGAAGAGGAAGGGTAAGGTGAAAAGACAGAAAATAAATAGTCACCTTGGCAAGTGACAAGAGACTGCAAGGTTCAAACGTGCTATTCATTACCCTCTTAAATAAAAAATCCTGAATAATCAATCATCTACCATGTACTTCCTTTCCTGACCCCTACGATATTTCCCCAATTAGTCCACGCTGCTACTGTGAGGGTTATCCCTTGTTTTTTCTACACAGTATGTTGGGAATCTAGAACAGTTAATTAAGAATCACACCATCTTGGTTTACAGATACATCACAGATTTGTTCTTCCTGACTTAGTGTTCTTTGTTCTTGTAACCACTCTTCCTGGGTGCTCTGGTTTTGTTTGCTTCCAGTGCATCCCATTTTCTAGGATTCTTTTCCATATTAGACCAGGTCCCTTTATATTTCAAGGATTTCGCTCTTAATCAAATCTAATTCCTCACCTAACTCTCTTCCCCATTCCCCAGCAGCCCCAGTTTAAAAAACCTCACAGCATGGCCAGCTACGCAGGGTATGCAGGAGCTGCCAATGCTCATACACAGAGTTGAGATCTGCCACTTCCTTCAATGGCGTAAAAATAGGATAATGAGAAAGAACATCTCTTTTGAGGAGCTCTGCCAATTTCCTGCCCCAATTCCTCATTTTTAATTTTCTCTTCCCTTGGGATGTTTTCCTTTGCAAAGATAAACAGTTTGTTTTGCTCAAGATTATCAGGTCTCTGCATCTAAAGATTCTGTCTTGCGAGCCATAATCTTTTCTAGCCATTTATATTCTTTCTGTCTTTCTCTGCTACCTCCTGTCCCCCAACCTTCTAGATATTTTGCTCTGTAAAACTGCTAACAGGTCACTGCAAAAGAGTGCCTACCTTCTTTGTGAACACAACTGTCATTTAAACTGATGGATTATAACATGATGGAGTAAAATCAGAGATTTCTTAATGCAGCTATATGGATTTTAGCCCTTCCAACCTAGTTTACAGAGATGCAACATTCCTGCAGTTCTTGAAGAATGTGAACAATCCTTTCAAATGTAACACTCATCTAGTAACTCTTGCTTTGCTTATTGCGTACTTTATTTTTTTCTCATTAGCTTTAAGTTGTATACACTTTTATTTAATAATTTGCTTATCTGTGGTTTCCTTTTGGTTTTTTTCCCATATGGTTCCTGGTGAACTGCAGAAGCTTCTCTTGTTGTTTTGACAATTTAATTTTGTTTCAGTGATAATAGAGTGTATCATCCCCATCTGGGTTTTCATTTTCAAAATTGCCTCATTTTCTTAAAAAAAAAACAAATCAAAACTTTCCATTCAATTTATTCCAGTTAATTTTCCCCATTCATTTTTCTGTAACTTTATGTAAAATCTCCCTCTACAAAGGACCTCCTGTGAACATGTAAACAGGTAACTTAGACCTATGCAAAGTCCAGTACCTGGGTTTTAAGGCCACACACAGCTATAAAGCAGATGAGGAGGAGAGGCCCACACAACTTTGTGACTGGCATGCCCTTTTATCACCCAGAGTGCCTGAGATGCATGGGGTAGAGCTGAAATAGAGCTACAGTTTTTCTGCTCTGCACCCTAGTATATCTGCACCTGCATTTCTGCTCTGCCAGAAACAAGCTTAACCTACCCACCGGGGAGAGCTGGCCACATATAATGGCCATACACACATATATATGTATACACACATACATATGTATACACACATACATACCTATCTTATAAGTTACCAGAGACACTGATGACACAGATTGCTAACATTTCAGCCAAAAGAATAACTTCAATGTTTAGTTACGTAAGGAATCCCCAGGTCACTGTTTCACAATCTGTTCAAAATTTAAGGAACATGTAACCTTTTGGGAAAAAACTATGGACTGTATTATGTAGTCTAACCAACATGGTTTTCATTTACAAACAAGAAAAACTTTATCTAAACTTTCAATGCTTATTTATTGTTTTATTTTCCCTCTCATTTATTTGTTTCCAAACTTGCATGCAGGAGAAGGTGCATGCCACTTTTTCTATAACTTTGGCTTTTGTTACTATTTCCTACACCATCTTCTGCTAGTTTACAGACCATGAACAGTCCACAGACCACACAGGTTAGGGAACACTGCTCCAGGTGGCCTAGCTTTAAGAAAATACCAATTTTATCTGTGCATGTTTTCAAGCATATTCAAAACCAAACTCCTTCCAATCAGCTTTTCTGTTCTACTTCCATGAACACATGGCCCTGTGAATACTGCATGTGCTGTAACTGGGGGAGTATCTAACTGGAATTATCAAGTCTGACTTACTGCAGTATATAACTGCATTAAGATTCAGTTGCTGATCCTACTGACTGTTCAGCATCATCTGCAGACATATGTGTACTCCTCTCCCCGTGCAACATTATCATCTTCCAACTCTCCAGTCTTCTTTATTAGAGTAACTGAAATTATTAGAATGGTTGGAAGAATCTAAAGTACATTTTTTTTCTCCTTTTTGGCAGCCTACTTTTATCTGATTTAGCAGTGTCCTGGTTTGCCGCCTTATTCTGACTAGGAGATACAACAAATTTCTATAATCAGTTCCCATCACTTGATAGAAGAATTTTAGCGTCAGATGAAACCAGCTTTGCCTGATTCTAGGAAATGCCCTTCAGTCTGCACAGGCTACGATATCCGCTATGATATCCTCTATTGGGCTTCTCTTCTGCTGCGCGTCTGCCATCATGAAACAAAATCCTCCCCACATCTGATTCCCTAGCCACAATGGGCATGTCAGTAAAACCAGTCTGTCACAGGATTATACAAAGTGCACCTTAGACACTGGAGCCAGGGGTTCAAAGCTGTTTGAGCACCCATATAGAGCAACAATTTAATTTCCCTTTCTTCATCAATTCTTGATTCTCTCGTGATGTCTTGGCAACATTTTGTTCCCATTCAACATTCATCATTAGCTTCTTTTTTTCACTCACTTCCTTTTATATTCCTTTCCCTCCCCATCTGCTAATTTAAAAGGAAATTGAATGGTATTCAGCATTATCAGCCAATCTGTTTACTCTGCTCTTGTTCAAATGAAGACCATTTCTCACACACTGAGCTGCTCTATCTCACCCCCATACACACTATTATTATCCTCAAAGCCCGTATTTCCTTTCGTATGCCACCTAGAGAGCTAACTACCCTTCCAGAGGTATAGATCTTCCAAAAATTTTGTCTCTCTCTTTAAAATTAAGACGTGGAAATAGAAATCTATGGGGAAGAAGAGAGATGTCCAGATTTAGGCCATCTCTCACTCCCAAGCAGTCACGTAACAGTAGGTATGCTGACACACATAACAAGAAAGAGGAGGTCCTGACACCATTCTAGCTATTAGAGGAGCAGCATTCAAAACCACAGATTCCACACCCAGCCAAGAGAGACCACGTCTGTGCGGAACAAGCTTTCTCTTGAGAAACAGCTTCTCGGTGGGCCAGAATCCCTCACCTTCACCAGATTAGCCCAGCCATTCTTAGCAGTAACTCCTTGAAGCACCCTAAGTAATTACTGTTCCACATGGCTGTTTTTGCTGATAGTGACTTGCTCAATATTATGTAGTTCGCGATTTCATTACTGAAAATAACACTGATTTTGACCTCATGCACCAACTCTTTAAGATACAAGATTAATAATACAAAGTCTCCTTTGATCCCTATCAGAGTGGCTAATGCTAATAGTAAAATGCTGAAACAGTTTTTGATAGCAACAATGTGAAAGTTTTGCATACTCAGGCACAATAAGGGTAACTGGTATTAATGGCTTTTAAAAGCCAGTGAGAAGCAAATAATGGGAAAGTCTTTATTAAATCAGCAAGTGCCAGAATTCTCCTCTCATGATTGTCGTGGTTTAACCCCAGCCAGCAACTAAACACCACGCAGCCGCTCACTCACTCCCCCCCACCCAGTGGGATGGGGGAGAAAATCAGGAAAAGAAGCAAAACCCGTGGGTTTTGATAAGAACGGTTTAATAGAACAGAAAAAGAAGAAGCTAATAATGATAATGATAACACTAATAAAATGACAACAGCAATAATGAAAGGATTAGAATGTACAAATGATGCGCAGTGCAATTGCTCACCACCCGCCGACCGACACCCAGCCAGTCCCCGAGCGGCGAATCCCTGCCCCCACTTCCCCGTTCCTATACTAGATGGGACGTCCCATGGTATGGAATACCCCGTTGGCCAGTTTGGGTCAGGTGCCCTGGCTGTGTCCTGTGCCAACTTCTTGTGCCCCTCCAGCTTTCTCACTGGCTGGGCATGAGAAGCTGAAAAATCCTTGACATTAGTCTAAACACTACTGAGCAACAACTGAAAACATCAGTGTTATCAACATTCTTCACATACTGAACTCAAAACACAGCACTGTACCAGCTACTAGGAAGACAGTTAACTGTATCCCAGCTGAAACCAGGACAATGATCTACTGAAATATTTTAGAGAGATGTTATCCTTTACAAAGGAGGCTAATATTTTGAGTGATGATCCTATTGAATTTTTTAATATATATATAAACAAAAATGGAACTGAAATATGCATGTTTCTACAGAGATGAGATCAGCTGACAAAAGTGATCTCCACTATGAAATGTCATATGTGAATTTACAAATTGGATTACAGATCAGATTTTTTAAAATTCATAATTAACTTGGCTCTAAATAGAGGAGTTTGGAATAAATGACATAACAGATTTCACCTCATCAAATATTATAGTTTGCATTTCAGGCAGATGTTATGAAAATATAGGGGTTGCTTCTGAACATAGATTTGACATCTTGTCTCTGCTCTCAAGCTGACCCATGTTTAGCAAGGTATTCAAGCACATATGTAATTTTAAGCAGGTAAGCAAACAAACTTGCTTCAAAGTTGAAGCATTTTACTTAACTGATGCTTTGATAAAAGCAAGACTTGTCAAAGTCAGGAAAGCTACACAACAGGCAAAATGGCAAAAACCAACTTCTCTGGCGTTAATTAGGAAAAAAAATTAATGTATATGTATTTAGCACTTGGGAATTTAATTAAAAAGAAATGTCCAACTTTTGTATTAGTTTGTTACTATTCATACAACTCTTTTTGTGCTGAAACAAGTGGATTCTTGCGTGACAGAAAAGTAGATCAGAATAATTTTACTGAATATTGGGGCTTGACTTCTTACCAACTGCAGCAGGATATCATGCTGTTATATTGTATGTTGCTTAGCAATGTAATGTGAGAAGCAGCACCACAGTCCTTGACAGCACCATTGTCCATTGAAATGCTTGTGAAATATTACCTGGGTTATATAAAGGTAGCATACAGTTATGGAAAAATAGCATAAAGTTTCAAAACAGGACAAAGAGAAAGAAGGCTGTAAGGAAAAGGCATTGCTATTCCAATGGCAAAAAGGTCTCCCTGGATGATCTTCACTACCTGAATACACACAGCATAAATTAAATATGGAGAAATCATATCTGTAAAATCTCATTACAACTATGCTTACAAATTATATACTGTATTGTAGAGTAACTACTCTGTAATAGTTGAATAGCTCTGAGTCCATATATGTGCCAATGCCTCTACATTACTACCATATAAAGAAGACCTATTGTTTATTGTTCCGATGTTTTGCTTTGGAGGAAAAGTTTTGCGCTCTGATCTACTGATTACTCAGGCTGAGCAGAATACAGATGAAAGGAGGAGCACTAAGCAAAGATGGATTTGTTCTACAAACAGATTACATGACAGGGTCTCTTGTCAGTTAGACAAATGTGAATGTTCACCTTTTGTGGCTTCTCAGTATAGCGGAGGTTACAGGCACACCCTCCTGTATTCACTATACTTGGTTTTTTTCTGGTGCCTTTTGCATAGAGAAGTGCCAATCCGCTCTTGCTTGATTGGTTTTGACAGCCTCAGTATAACAGTCTCTGCCAAGATTTGCCTTCATCCATGCCCTGTAATGTTTCTTTGGCCCATCTTCCAGCCACTCACCATATTTTAACTAGCTAGAGCAAACAGCTTGGGTAATCTGTTTTCTGACCTTCATAGCAGATGCTGAGACCTGTGTATTGAAGAATACAAGAGAGCTGCTTCATTGCCTTGTGTTGTAACACTCTAAAACTTCAGCATTTTACAATGCTACTCTTTTCTCCTGCCTAGTTTCTTATATGTTCACCTTTCCCTGGTAAGGGCATTGCCTAGTTTTGAAATAACATGTGAATGAACTAGTGTGATAGTGTCATTAACAACTCAAATGGTAATGAATTCCTCTGAACTGCTGTAATAGGAGGTTTCTCCAAAAGATGGCAGCCCATGTTATGCTACTCTTGGCAGAGACTACTGCTGAAGAAGGGCAAGCATTTTCATGTAGCATGCCTATGAAGAAATGAGCACAATTGTATCATGGATCATCCACCAATATCATTCAATAAAAGTTTCCTTCATCATCACCACTCCCTTCTTGGCAAAGTAGCTGCTACCAGGAACCTGGAGAAGCTAGCAATGCAAAGAGAAAATACGCAAAACTAAATCTCTACAGAGGAAATGTATCACCATCAGATTGACTCTAAACTCCAGTACTTTGCAGTTCATAAGCACTACCATTGGATTCACTGCACTCTAAGTTTTGTAATTTGAGGAAGCATCAGGTTCATATTCTTACTTTGTCATACAGAACAAACCTCAGATTATGATGGTTCATAAAGACACAGGAGCACAACTGCATCTTAGTAAAAAAATACTGAATAGACATGACAGATCCTAGGGGCCTTTCCAAGGAACAATTCAATATTCCCTTTTATAGTATTTGGCAGGAAAACACCACAGAGTTTATTCAGCTTGAATTAACTAATGGATTTGAGCGTTCTCTTTAACAAAGAGAAAAGATGTTGAGTTACACTGACTGCAGGGTTACAGAATGCTTTGGACGAATCTCATATAAACTGATTTACCACAGAATCTGTGCTGGCTTTTCTCTAAACTCACAGGCAGCGATGCCTCATATTTTAAAATGAGAAGTCCTAAAATTTGTTTAGAACATTTATTTTTGTTGGTATGTATATCACCAAGAAACATGGGAAGTTATTTGCCTTTATTAAGAAAGTGAAGATGGACAAAATGCTATTGAAAGAAACCATATAACAGAAGCAAAAGTTTCAGGCGGGCCATACCCTTCCAACATGCCAACAAACGCCACTGCATAAACACATGGAGCACGTATTTCTTTAGAGAAGGACCCAATTCCTTCCCACAGAGCAGAACCTCATATCAATATAGGAGTACCAATGGTGAGACTTACCTTGTAGTAAACCTCACTCATCTTCAGCCAGGAGCAATATGGTTTCGATCTCAGGGAGTATGCATTTCATATATAATAACTATTCTCCTAAATCAACATTAAGTGAGTTGTTTAAGCAGGCAGGGCACTTAGCTGAAAGTAATTGCATTTGTCTCCATATGAAAACAAAAGTGTTTGCTGTGGAGACCTTCCTGAGCACACAGCTACTGTTTGTATCAAACTGTGCAGACTATATGCAGTGTTAAGGACATAAATCTCCCTTCATGATGCAGGAGCTCCAGAGAGACCACACTGGAGAAAGGCCCATAGAAAGAGCTGTTCCCCATGTGTTAATGTATCCAAGAAGGCAGTATTTTCTCTCTGGAAAAGAAAGCAGGAAAATTTACACAGGTCAAAACTAATCACTGGGCAGTGTTCCCAAAATCATACTTGTTACCTGAAAAGAATACATTTGATAATTTAAAATAGTGGATGCAGAACAGTGTATGGGTCATCTCTCTTCACTGGCATCAGAAATATAATGTTTTCATCACAGCCTTCCTTTGGCCTTTGAATCATTTTGTATTTCTTTGAATTCCTTAATTTGATTCCCTTAACTTAGTTTTTTAAGCTTCTGCCACATAGTCTTGGTGTTTCAGCCTTGGCTTCCTTTTATCCAATCTGAAATTAAGATCTATTCTGTGGCCTCTGTGCCTCTAATGGATTTTCTGGTTAAACATAAGTGAATGTATAATTCAGCCAGAAGGTTTTTCATAGCAGTGCAGACTTACAATAGATTAAAAGCAGTTAGCTTTTACTAATGCAAGCCCCTTTTTGGATCTAGTGCTTCAGAGAAGTTCAGTAGCGACAGACTTCTTCCTTTATTCCTTACTTTCATCCTGAGGAGAGGTTTTTCAAATTCACTAAAATTCAAGGCTCTTTAATTTTTTTTATTTTATTTTTAATAATTTGCAGCTCAGAACTGGAGAAGCTGGCTGGCATGATACAACTGCACTGTATCTTGTTCTCTCTATAAATAATTTTAGCAAGGAGAATAACATTCCTATTATCATAATCAATCGCTCAGAATAACTTTCAAAGTCTGCCCTTACTTTTTTCACCTTCCCAAGCACTGGAAGTTCTGGAAGCACCCAGAAGTGGGGAACAGTTGCAGTTAAAGGGTGAAGAGCAAGACCATTCCTGGCTTCCTCACAGCTGAGCCTTTCAGTATCAATCAGCATCATTTACTTGGCTTGTCAGTTAAAGGCCACAAACCCATCTGATATTCATCCTTGTATTTCCTCTGACTAAGCTAAGCCTTTGGACTAATTCCCTCTAGTCAGAGGATGAAAAACACACCTGAACAACAGATGGTGCGGGCATCTGCCTCCAATGTAAAAGTTCAGAAGTGACCAATGTTAGGTGAGGCTTCTTAGCATTTGCAGACCAACACTCTCACCAAAAGACCTTCCCTCTCATACTGCATTTCCTAAGAGAATGACTACAGAGCTACACACAGTGAGATTTATCAAGACTGATTTAGCTCACAGCATTCTGCACTTGTGTATCAAAAAATGTAAAAATGCAGGAAAAGCCAGGGAGTCTATGGAATGGCTGCAGGCACTTTAACTCTTCATTTCATTTCTAGCTATGGAAAAAAGATTTCATCAGAACAGTCAGAAGAAACAGCTTTTCACAGCTCTTCACAGCTCTTCAGCGTAACAATGTTCACTTTCACACAGTGAAATGGTACTCTGAAGCTAATACACAAATTCCCAACTCCACCTGGGCTGGGGCCTCTGATGAATTTGCTGAGGCATATTAGTGCTTATATGATGATTTACCTTGTGAATGGCCACCTTTTTTGAATGACTGGCATGAGGTTTATATTTATTTCAGTATTTTCTGAACAGGTACCTTATGAAAAAATCTAAGTCACTAGTAATTTGGATTGAATCCTTACAAATAAAAAGACTTCTATCCTACTGCTTTTCTGTGGAGACACACAACTGCTCAAAGCAACCATTTTGGATAACTGATGATGGCATTAATTCACGTCTTTGCGAGACAAAGTAGAACTAAGCTGGCCTCAGTGGAACAGGAACAGCAGAGCAGTTGCAGTGGTAGATCAGCAGTGAAGGAGTTAATACGGTTTCTCTTCAGAGAAGAGGATGAGGATGTCAACACTCCTTTCACCAGCCATATGACAAAATAAGTGCTGAGTTGACATGCAGCAGGTGCCTGGCATGCAGTTACCTGTCTACCACACAAACCAAAGGTTACAGCAAACCTGGAGCTAAGGAATGGAAGACTGGCACCCACTCATGTTCCAAAGGCTCCTTGCCTGCATAGCAGGAAGAGTAATTATCTTTCATGCACAGTTTACCAACAAATACAATTAAGTGACAACAGAGCACCTAAATATATGCCATGGAGACACAACAAACAGCTTTTCCTAAAAGACCCCGTGGTTAAATTGCAGCAATGATGTGAACACCTATGACTCCCTCAGCCTGGGATTTGGGGTAATGGGTGTCTATGCATTAAGCCCTTTTAACTGGGATTATCTGAAGAAACCAGTTTCAGCGCCCGTGCTTGATGGCGCATTTTAGTGCTACCTTTTGTTTCCCTATAGAAAAGGCTTAAACTCCCTCTTGTGGGTAATTTGAGAAAATCCGTTTTGTAACAGAAAGACCACAGCAGAGTTTGCAAGAAATCAACCTCTCTTAAATCTTCCATTTTTCCCATACTTTGTGCCCTGACCATTCCAAAACAGGTTGTGTGGTCTCCATCCTTGGAGGTTTTCACTACCAACCAAGATAGAGCCCTGAGCAACCTAATTTGACCTTACAGCTGACCCTGTTTGAACAGGAGGTTGGATTACAGACCTCTTGAGGTCCCCTCCAACCTGTATTATATTCTTATGATCCTATACACACAGAAAGGAGAAAGCATACTCTAAAGAGAACCCAACAATCGCTACAGAAGAAGAAAAAGAAGTATGGAAGCATATTAGGAACTTCATACTACTCTTTATTTCATTAGTTCCAAATGCAGTTGACATCATCAGCTGTTGTTGAAGATTTTAGGCAAATTACTATAGGAAACATGGAAATGTATCACTGTCCTAATTCCCAAGACAGATGAAGAGAGGCTAAGAATGAAACATAAGTACGAACAAATATTCAGGATAGGGTTGAAACACACTGACAACAGCATCTTAAGTATTATCTCAAGAGCCTCTTCTTATATCTGTACCCCAAAGTAACCACAAACTGTAAACTCAGGCATATGTACTGCAAAATTACAATTTTTATTCACCGCAGCCTAATCCTTAAAATACTAGCGTAGTTCTGAGCATCAATATTAACTTTCTAAAAATAAATAAAACAATACATCTACATAATGTTTTACATCTGCAAGTCTCAAAGCACTTAGAAAGTCAGAGGAGCACTACAGATCCACAGAGGTTACAACTGTTTGCTTAAAGTTATGAGATCAAGGCAAGTGCACTGGATCTTGTGCCTTGTTGTTGAGCTCAAATTATCTAATGAAAATTCAGCCCAGTTGCTTTGGGTGCAACATAATGAACATTTTATGAGATGGCAGAGGTTGATACAGAAGATACAAAGGCAAAACAGAATCTACCACTCAGGAAATGTTCACATTCAAAGCCTATATATAAGAATAAACTCAAGAAATAAAAAGAGCATTTGAGTCATTTCTTACAATGAAGCTTTATAGCACCATAAACAAGGTACCAAGGCCATGCTAGTCAAAATGCTATCCCAGTACAGCTATATCCCTTTGTTGCATACATTTTTAACCAGAGCCAACTGCTTGTCCTTGAATTTATTTTTCTAACAACCCAGCAGTCATTTCAACTGTGGGCAAAGGGCACTGTAAGCACATGCTTACAAATTCTGCAATGTGAACGAATAAAATAAGAACAGAAGACATCCAAATCCTTCTAGATTGTATCCCAATCATAAATTAAATGTAGACTTCATCCTCTAAAGTTATTTAATATAATGTGCAATGGTAATTATGTTGAGTGTTTCCTCTTGGCAGATCTAGATTTTGCAGCCTCCTCACCTTGCTCTACTCTGCAGAGTTTCTAGATTATGCCCTGACCTTCTATTCAACTGCATTCACATTGTCAAACCTTTTATGGCAATTTAGTCATCTAATCCAGCTCCAGTGCAAATAAAGTGCATCTTCATGGCACTTACATTCTTTCTCATAGGAAAGGATCTTATCTCCTACTTCTAATATCATCAGTTTGTCCTTTCAACCATGTGAGGTGTTATATTAGGTTGCCTTGGGTTCCTTTTGTTGACAAATTTTCTCACTCCCTAAATGAACACCATATTTGTCCTACTACCTAGGGTTTTCTCCCTTTTATTTCCAACGTCTGTGAGAGGTGGATTGATTGGACAGGAATAACCAAGTCTGGTTTAGTTGAATCTTAGATGGAAAAACACAGTTACATGAAAGCAGCACCCCTTTTTGCTGGATTGTTCAGTCACACAGAAGGGAAGAAATTTATTTTAAAAATATTATTTTTTTCCTCCATCAGACACACTATCTATTAAGAAAAAGTTCCACGCTTGCATCATAAAACGTTAGGGCAAGGCAGTGCTAGATCTTATTCCTGTTTCAGAACTGCTCAGACAACACAATGCATAACATGGACTTCTAATGTCTCCCTATCCCTGTTCAATCTGAATCACAGCAGTCAGTCTTTGTTACAAATGTTAGAAATACACTAAATATACCAGCCTGCTCACATGAGAGTAAGAAATTTTTCCTGAGAAAATAACGGTGTGACCTCGTGGGACATGCAATACACTTTGCTTTCAGCTCTGATGATTACACAGCATTAAGGCCACTTTTGACAACTAATAACGCACCCAAATACACTGTCAGACACAAGACAGACAGCTGATGAGTTCTGACTAGTAGAGACATGCCATTAGCAGCCAGGGAATGACCTCCCTTTCGTAAAACCTCTGGCAGTAGGTGCATTGGTCCCTGTGGAGGTTAAGCACATTCAGAAGCACTTCCCCCAGCTCTTGTTTGCAAGATTCACTTTGGTAATTAACACAGCACAGTCCTCCACACAGTGGCTAAACCCAGCAGGAGGCATAGAAATTTCAGCTTATGTTTCAAAGTTTTTCTGTAATGAACCAAGTCATTTTCAGATGTTATTGTAGAACACGAGCGACATACAGCCACCTCTATTTCATCATTCCTGGATCCCAAGACACAGTTAAAAGAGGTTAAGTTCAACAGAAGATCACTAGCTCTTCTTGGTTTGTACAATAATTAGAATACTGATCTTCGCATAGGTCTTTGAATTCATTAGATTTCTTCAACAGAATTTCTCTCCATGCGTTCCAAAATGCCGAGACTGGGCAGTTTTCCCCTACAGAGTTCTGATAATCTAAAACAGGTATGGCTATTTATCCTAGCTGGAGACGTCTTCTCTTCTTAAAACTCAAATTCTCATAAGCACATACATAAATTACACTAGAACTTTAATACAGGTTTAAACTACCTACTGACACAGATCTCATTTCTAGAATTTTTTTTAATTGCAAGCAAGAAAATAATTTTTCATTTCGAAAAAGTTGTAATGGCACCCAAGAGCAACAGAAACTGGAAGAAATCTCCATCATGACAAATTATATTTAAAATCAACAATAAAATCCAGAGATGTGGGGGGTTTATGCATAGGGCAAATGCTTTGCTCAGAAGAACCAAAATCTTTTTAACTGAAGAGGTTGTTAAAGTGTAATACAGAACATTTGGCTTGAAACTGACTGAAAAGCTGGGTTTACAATTTGGTATTAAAGGACAATCAGTGACTGGACAATACAATGAGCAAGATAGCACCCGATATGAAATACTACTTGTCAAGCTTGACATTTTATGCCTATATTTATATCGGTCTCAAGGAGACGGAGTTTGCTGACAGCAAATCCCAGCCATTAAAGCAGGATAGAACCTGCTAGAAAAGTTTGTCTGACTCAGTTTAACTGGGCTACATTTATCATTAGCATTATATCCTTTAACATCTAACCTACCTAAATTATTTTTCTCCTTCGAGTCTTTCTAACTTCTCTAGCATCATAAAGTCTTGTAAGGGTTTTTTGTTGTTTTTCAGTGTTAATTCCTTTTGGCTAGGTCCACTGGCGCTCCAAGTTCATGACAAAACCTGAGACTGAACAAGCGTGAATACTAGTGCGTCAACACAAGGGATGCTGCGCTGCACTGTACTCTGAAACATAAAGGTATTTCACATCATGCAACGTGGATGCATGCCACCACTTAGGAAGCACGTGCTTACAGTATGTAGTGGCATAAAGAAATGCTGCTTTTTTGGCCATAGGAAATATACACACACTCATAGTGACAGACCAAATTTGTATAGTAGGAAGCAGCTGCCCTGTCTATACAGCAAACACCCGCTAAGATTGCCGAGTGTTGGAAGCTGCCTACTGACATCTATCTAGAAGGACAGAAGCCCTATCAGGTGACAAGTTTGTCATCTGGCTTCTATTTGTGAGGGGAAAATGAGTTCATGTGTCACTTGCACTTAAGCTAAGTAACAGTTTGAGACATTTTGCATGAGACATAGATGCAGCAGTAATAAAAGGATGAAAAATCTGCAGCAAATGTGCTGACAATGGGGGGCCTCTCTGACCATACCTACATCCTGGTGCGTTAGAAGGTGCCCAGAGATAGGGTGATGAAAGGAATCCTTGCTTGAAAACTTTGTGCAAGAATTGTTCTGTGCACTGCATGCAACTGAGCCTCCTCTGAATTTTCAGCACAGCACTAAAGCAGCTGGCAGAGTAGTGCTGGCACAGAGGCAGCTGTTAAGGCAAGAAAAAATGAGACTGCAAAGACTGAAGTTCCATATAAACAGCAGCTTAGGTGAAAAACTGAAGTCCTCTTTCCTTATCAACAGATATTTTCACTGGTAATTAAACCCCCAGAGAAGTATGTCCCTCAAGAGCAAACGATGGACCTGTTCAGATTTTGGACTCTGCCAACCCTGAAAAAATTGACTGGAGTACAGGGGAGGAAAGCAGCTAATGCTAGGATGCACTGCCTCATTAGACATTTCCAGCTATGAGAGCAGAACTGACATTAGGTTTATTGCCAAGCTTTGCCACATTAAAGGGAGAAAGCAAAAGGACACAGAATAAAATTGGGATAATGAAGTAATAAAATAATTTATACCAAAGGGCAAGACTCCTCCTCATCCCTGCACTCTACCCCCTTATTCTCCCAGAGTGAATTATTTGACATAATTTAGAGTAATATGTTCTCAAGTAAACTGCAGAATGTCTTTCCCTTTTTTTTTCTTTTAAGTTTTAATGAAAGAATTTTATCAATGACAACTAGAGAAACATGGCTTATATAATTGGTGAAAGGGACAAAATTTTTCTGACAAATAGGTTTTTGTCATGACAGCGTATATTAGGAAGACCAAACTGGCCACAGAATGGGAACAAGGGGGAAAATAATTTAATTTCCAGATGAAACATTTTGGTTTTTCTCCATACTAATTACTGGTTTTAGACTAAATTTAGGTACACTTTAAAATCTTTTACAAGAAAATTAAGACAACAAAAGAAACATTCAATTTGGTATCAGACAACAGAAACAACCAGTATGTGTTTCTTTCAACCCACCTTTTTGTTTCTCAGCAAAAAAATAGAAGTTGGCTTTTTTGGAACATTTTTTAGTTTGAACGCATATTCAATTATTTGTATAGTTCTACTTTGAAGTGCCTGTATTAGACTTTCTTCTCTTATGAAGTTGGTATTTACCCTTAAGTAAAGGAAAACTGAATAACTGTAAAATAGAGATGGTAGCTCCTGTCTCTTCCTGGTAGTATTGGCAAGAGCCCAATATTAAGAATGTATCAAGAGAGAATTAATAATATAGTGTGCGCTGCATGAGGTATAGGAAATAATTCCTGTATATCAGAATAAGTAATGTATTTTACTCTATAGTAATATTGAGACTTTCAGAAGTACTTACTGCAGACCTGCGCCAGCTTTCAAAACACAGACAATGCATAACATACCAATTCTGAAGGCACTACCTGCTCCAGAGTTCTTCAGTCCTGGGACTTTTTTTCCCACTCTGTGCTACAGGTCACTATCTCCTTGACTGTGCCAGTACGCATGGCTCTTGGGTTGTTAGGATCTGGAATACCAAAATGACACAGCTGAAAGCAGTCATTGTTTTTTAACAGATATTTTCAACTGCATCCTTTCAGTGATCTGGTTTATGCAAACACAAGTTATTCTTCCATTTTGACAAGCTCTAACTGATAGCCATTCCTGACTTTCTTCTTTTCAAATCACTGGGTACAGTAGAAATAGCACAAGTACAAAAAAGAGATTACAAACCTTCAAATTAGCGAACTATAGCATATCACACCAAAGCTATGTATATGTGTATACAGTAGACTGAAATTTCTCCCTCTTTTCTACCATCCACTGAAAGTTTAGGTTAGAGTTCTTCTCCATGCTTTGATTCCTTCTCCTGTTAATTTGTTTTGCACTTGCCTTTTACCTCAATTTACTTCTTGATCTACAGATCACTAAACATTCATCAGAGGAGGAATCCACTTACTGTTGCTACAACCAAAACCAATGTCACTTTCTGAGGAGCTAGCGTTGTTGAATAGAATGTGGGAAATTCACATGAAAGCATGTCATACAGCCCTGGGGAACAGCAGATTACCAGTGCTGTAGGTGAAAACCTTGTCTTACAATGTGTGAGTAATGAAAACCTGAAGATTGGAACTGCTGAATGGCAGATGCAAACAAACACAGAGCTTATATTTTACAATTTGTGTAAATGACTACTGAAAAGCTGAAATCTCCATGTGTAAATGGCACATGGACATGATTGAAAATGATATCATATTTGTCTAACTTCTGATCAGCTGGTCCCATGCCCCACAGGCCCTAAGCCTAGATATAATTTTTAACCTATGCATAACAGTAAAAGTTGAATGCATGAATATGCAGAGGCAGGCACCAAACTGTTGGGGGACTCTTCAGCAAAGAAGTACACAGTAATTTCTTGTCATAGGCAAGAGTACTTGAAAAATGATACAGGGAGATTACCTGTACAATTTTGAGCACAGATGTGTGTAGCCAATGCTAAACAGCAACTGCTCTCACTGCTGGCCAAAGAGAACTGGGCAAAATAGCTCACTGCCAAAGTGCCCAGAGCCAAGAGAGCTTCTCATAGCAGCATGAACATGTTGCTTGCAAGCACTTTACTGACTAGGAATTTGGCACATGTAATCCTGGGTGAGGATTGTTAGACCTTCTGCAGGCTGCTCAAAGGAAGTTGTTGAAAATTTGATTGCACATACGTGATACACCATCAGCAAAGCAAAAAATACCAGCTGCAAAATCTGAACTGGAAAACGTGTATCGAACACTGATTTTGAGCATGTTAGGGGGAAAGAAACTCATAAGGTACTTTAAAGTACTTCCTAGTATGCTTATCGCTTTAAGAGGCACAAAGGCTGAAAGTCCATGCAAAATGTTCCTCATTTTTACGTTTCTCTGCAATCACAGTAGAAACAAATATTAAGCCTAACATCCCCACTAGCAGTGAGGCTCATTAGGTACAATTTGCACCATTTCACTAAGAAAAATAATATATTTCTCAGTGATTTATGAAAGCCAAAAGTCAGCTGACTGCTCAGGTCTCTCTCCAGTTGTGTTATAGCTCAAAAATTTGCAAATAGACATTTGAAACACATTTCAAAACAATTTGTGTCTGAGTGTACATCTTGTTTACAAGAACAAACTACTGAAGCTGAGTAATAAAACTTGGAGAAATCCATTTTATAGTGGAAACACTGGCACAACTTTAATTACTTCAGTGTAACCGGCATCTCTGTGGACAGACTGTTCAGCCACTTCCAGTGTATTTTAAACCTACATGAAAAAGTCAAAGTAGAAATCCATACAGCAAGAAATAGAAACATAAATCCTTTCCAAATGCAAGATGACTTCAGCTGAGAAAGCTTGCAACCCATTAAGACAGAGTCCTTTAGATGAAAGGAGAGGCAAGCAGTGGTATTTCTCCCATTGTCCATGTTGATTCCATTTTAACCAAAATCAGAGGGAGCTTTACTAACAACTTAATAAGGAACATGACCTTCAGTCTTTTGCAAATTGAACAAAAATAGTCATTTAGGAAATAGATTGCAGGCTTAGAAGGAAATGCATCTTCAGCTGCTGTATAAGAAGAGACATTCATATCAATGTCCACTCCCAAAATACAAGGCATCAAAACAGAACAAAAATAGGTGGAGTATCAGTAAGGGCCAAACAATTAGCAACTTAATAGAGTTTTGGTAGGAGTATGCAGTTTTCTGTGTACAGCACAGATCCAGCCTGGGAGAGAAGCAGTGAGCTGGTCATATGCCATACTGCTAATTAAACCACCATTCCAGTAGGTATATACATATTCAAATAAAAACACAACATGATATAATAACACACTGTCATCCAGAGAACCCAACAGTACTTTGCAGATTTAATGCAACATATGAGCTGTAGTGGAATAATTTCATCCACCACTGGGGCACATTGCAGCAACTACTTAGCAAGTAGTAACAATGCCTGTAGTAAAATCACTATATCCAAGGGACATGAGGCACAGATAAACCAGAATGGATTAAGAGGTCTCTATTGCCCCCATTAGCCATATTCATTTAAAGATCTCAGTCTTAACTCAAGGTTCTGTGATATGGTCACAGGCATGTGACTGACAGTCATACTCCTACCAAGAGCACAAGCAGATCAATCCTTTGACACAGCAAGATCATTCAGTGAGGCACAGTGAAACTATTCATGACTAGAATTCAGACAAGACAAAGGCCAACGGTTTAGAAGGAGATGTCACAGGATCCTGAATGGTGCATTAAGATGTTGGGGATTGTTTTATGCGTCCACTGTGATTTTTCTAACTGCGGCTCTATATGGACTACCAGTAAACACTTGCAGTTATTGAAATCACAGCACCATTCCCTTCTGGCTTGTGGTGTTCCTTAGAGATTTCTTCCTAAAATCAGGACCTGCCCAGTATATGGAAACTGATGTGACTTAAATGCAAGGAAAGAGACCATACAGAGAAAACCAGCCACTTTTCAGGAACATCCGCACTGCATATTATACACAAAGTAATTGTTCTTAATTCATCTAGTTCAACTAAAAAGTAAAAATAAATGAGATACCAAAATAGCGCTGAAGTCAGATTATTCTGTTTTATGCATATACCAAACTTCTCTTATGTTGTAAATGAAAAAGCATCTCATTACTTTAAATAAAATAATTAACAGCAATAATCCTAAAAAAAAGCATCCTGCTGAACAAGTTTCAAAATATGGCAAAAATCAGACCAGTGGGGAGTCATAAAGCAATACATCTGTCACAAAACTTCAGAACAAAATCTATATAGCTTCTTGGGGCTCCCTCATGTTACTTTAGCTATGACTAACAAGAACAGATGTACTTGATATGAAATTGTCCTGCTGAAGCAGTAGAAATAAAAGTAAAATATTTCTTTCACATAGTGTACCAGAAACTGTTCTATTATCAGATAATCAGCTGCTCGACAAACATTGCATAGAGGCAAGCAATAAAAGTCATTGACTAAAGAGCTGTCTTGACAGCTCTAAAGAAAGCTTGAGTAAAAGCTTCTAGAAGCAGTGCTTTATTAGAGATTTACTAAATATATCAATATCCTCTTAAAAAGTTTATCATCATATCTAGTAATTTAAACATAGTTATCAAATTTATCTAACCTTCTAACAAACTAGACCTTGTCAACCAAGTTAGATAGTCAGAGGCCACAGTGGTTTAATTATTTCTATTTTCTTTCTAAATAATGTTATTGCTGGCCTTATGGGGTAAACATTTTGCTTTAACTCTCCTATTCTACTATATAATACTGCACATAATGTATTTGGAATTACTGTCGGAATTTCAGCTCAGTCAGGACTTGTAGTTAACCATACTGATAGCGTGGATACAATTCCTAAAATATATGGAGGTAAACACAGAAGGTTTAGATGCTAAGGAACCATACCCTCCATCACAAGGCAGAGAGTCTGAGCTGCTAGGTGTAAAGCATGGGTAATCATTAAATTCGGTGACCCTATGCTTAATACAACCTTGTTAGTAATTTGTAGTATGTGTCTGAAATCAACACAAATTCCTTCTTTAACCACCTGTAAAATGGGCATAATAAAGCTGACCTCTCTGGGGATGTAGATTTCACTCATCAGCAGAAATCCCAGAACATGTTCCATAATGAACAAAGCAAAAAGCACTACTCCCTGACTGGATAGGACTTTGTCCCGTATTGCCATGTCTGTGCCTTGCTGGCTAAGCCTGGGTGGGAAGAAATTGCTTCCACTACGACAGGCAGGCACATTCTCCCCCTTTCCCAGTTTCAGACTAAGCTGTAAAGTGAACAGGTATGTATAAAACAGGTGATACCTTCAGCCACCTTTGGACTGTCTCCCTTTCCACTGCCTAAATAAGTGGATAATCTCACCAGCAGTGATTGAAAGGTGGTTTCAGATAACTCTGGCCTTAATTCAAAATTTGCAAAAGTCGCAACTCCACAGTAGTTTGAGGGAAGCTTTTCATTTTGTATCTCATATTTTGCCTAGAAGCATCCACTCCCTCTTCTATCCTACCAAGTTACGAGGTCAAAAATAATTATCCAGAGAAGAATTTCCTCTTGCTTAAAGTAATTTAAATTTGCTGCAATGAGTATTTAAATGCTGGAATGAGCCACAGCATTTTAATGACTTTTAGGAATTCCCCCCCCCCCCCAAGCAATCTGTCACTGGCTCCTCTTTCACAGCACAGCTAAAAAGCACACAGAACTGCAACAAAGAAACTAGCCCTTATTGACTAGTTTCAAATTCATTAAAAAAAAGGGTCTATTTCCTACAAATGTCAGGCATACTGCACTTGACAGATTTGCATCCTGTGATACAGGATGTATCCTCACATAGTCCAGGTAAAGATGGATTAAGGAGGTTTGTTTCTTTTTGCACATTAATGAAACATCTCACTACACCTCAACCAGCTGTTCTACTGTTTGCTGCTCCTTTACATCTGCCTTCAAGCTTCCTCCAGTTCCCATTAAATAACTCATGATCCCCACTTCTGGTCTTTCAATTTTTTAACTGATTTGGCAGAAGTAGTTGAGCAAATTACTTTTGAAAAGCAACTGCCTCACGTGATAGCTTTCTCCCTCTGTCTGAACATGTCAAGGATGCTAATTGCAGAGAAAGATTTAGCAGACAAACTCTGGAAAAGATGAATGTTTATGAGCTTGTACAGTTCCTTATAAGACACGGGACACAGAAAGAAAATGAGGGTAGAAGAATACAAAAATCTTTGGGACTGTCAGTGGTCTCACTAGGTCAGATTTCAATGCACATGTATACTTCCTAGTTTAGCTCTTTTCTTTCTTCTTTCCCAAGAATTATTTGACGCTCTCAGTATCTTCACAAATGTATAAGATGCTGTACTGATTAAGTTTTCTATCTCTGCAATCAGACTATAAATCAGGGAAGGAAAAAAAAAATCTCTTCTAACTTTGCATGGTGATAATTAATCCTTTTCAAGGCCTCTGCCAGCAGTTTAGGTTTCTAGAATCCTGCACTGGTATCCCAAATTCTGGGGAGAATGCATACAGCAGTGAAATGAGAGTGGAATTATGAAGGCCAGAAATGTGCAATACTTGTGGGTTCATTTTTTTCTTTTGAACTGTGAATATGTCATTGGGATAATTTCAGCCAGTTAGCTTAAACAGTCTCATAGAGCTAAAGCGATGTCATTATTTTACATTGTTTAACTGCTGGCACCAGCCTATTTCTGTTTGATTTTGTATAATGGAGACAGTAAATTTTTCTCCCATTAAACCACTGTCACTATCTTTAAAATTATCTAAACTCCTATTAATTACTCCTTTTATTTTGTGCTAGAGCTCCAAACACCTGGTGTACTCTACTCAATCCATTTCAAGTAACAAAACAGACTAGTCAAAGCAAAATTACTTCATTTCCAGTATCAAGAAGTTGTCTGAGAATGAATAATCCTGTACTTTAGGGTTGCTTGGTAGCTGCTGTTAGGAACAGTGCTCTCTACGTTATTTTCCATGTTATTCTTGTGAAACAGTATTTCATGCATCCCCCAAAGGAAAGTAGCAGCAAACGTGAAATAGTTCAATAACAGATGAAGAGCCAAAGCAAGAGGAAAGATACTGCAGGTACCTCTGAGTTTTCTGAGGAGGCGAGAAGAAAGAAAATTCCTTAAAGTGGAAACAAATTTCTACTGTTTTCCATATTACTCTTAGATTTAAAGCACCAATTCAGAAGAGAATCTATACTTAGTGTAAAACAGTCTAAGTAGTTCCTGGAGTGTGGGTACAATAGTGGCTTTAATTATCTCAGTAAAAAACAAATGACGAATAACAAACACACAGGCTTTTAAAGTGCCTTCCAAAACTACCTACATCATTCCAGAGTTGTCACAACGGTCTTCAAATCTCAAGAAGAGTTCTTCCAAAATTCCAAGTATTCACTTAAGACAAACATAATTTTTTTGTGTGTGTAATATGTTCTTATTTCTTCTTTTGAGACTAAAAAAAAGTATAAGTTAATTTATGCTTTTTTAAAAAAGGTTTCTCTTACATTTTGGGTCAGGCTGTTTAATAATTTACTCACATCTATACAAGAGAAATACAGTAAAACAGGCTATTTTCTGCATACCTACACTGCATTCCAAAAGTATTTATTCCATTACTACAATCTCTACAAACACCTTAGCTGTACTGAGATTTTACAATACATACAGAAGGTGCAACACATATAAAGGTGAGAGTCAAGTCCCTGGGCTTTTGTTCTTGGCTGCTAGAGCCATCTGTTGCTTTGTAAGAAACCATCACCATGCAGAAGGGTATCATTCCTTTTGTGTGAGAAGAGAGACAGCATTTATTACTATTCAGATAGCCTCAATACAGTATTTTTCCTCATTAGAGTGAAGGTAAAAATACATATGGTATTTCATTTGCTCTGACAGTCAATATTAGAAGACAGTCAAAGATGAAAATGTCTCAGCCTCAACCAATTCTAAACATGACCATATGCTATTTTCATAATGAAGCTATTTGTATGGCCCATGGAATTGGGAAGGAATTAATCACAGCTAGCACAAGGTGCCACTGACTTCTGAACAAAAACTTGATTAAGTGAAGATCAGTCTCTGTCGTGAACTACTGAAAGATCTGTTAGAAAGTGAGGATGAATAGATTGTACATAATGAGTTCTAAGGCTGTGAACTGATCTATGTTGATTAAGAAAGTGGAATCAAAGCAAATAAAAGCATGGACAGAAATAGCACAATGGCTTAGTGGATCATAGGCTTCATCTCTGACCAGCATGTTTCACTTATGATACGATGAATAAATTGTACAGTCTCAGCCTCGTCATCATTGCGCTACAGTCCGTATCACGGTATTTGTACAAAGGATGGTTCAGCACAGCGTCACCAGAGGTCAGCTCGGCCGACTACCAGGGGCCACTGGCAGAGCTGTGTGGGAATCACAGACTGGAGTAACGTGGCTCAGGAGGTGAGGGGAGACATTTACCAGCAGAGGTGACCAGGCAGAATGAGGAAAGCAGAAATGTCATGAGCCAGGACTGGAAATCATCAGAGATGCACACAGGAAATTTCCACAACCTATGACCAACTCCAAGCAAGATGTTAATGCTCTCATAGTCAGACTAAGTACAAATAATTAAATAGTTCAACAGCAGCTGAATGGAAACATATACCAATGTGTTGACTGCCGAGCTGCAGCTTCTTACCAGCAATCTGTCCTAAAAATTTCATCATTAAAGGCAATGATTAAGACAGAAATGTCACCTTACATTTATACAGCAGTTTTCATCCTGAAGCACTTCATTAACTATCTTTCCAAAGATCACTTTGCAATACTGATTTTGCTGTATTTATCACATCTTCCCGAATCAGAAAAAAGAAGCAGATTGTACTCTTTTTAGAATCTCATCAGATAAAACCTTAAACTGTAGTTTCCATAGAAACACATCATGGGTCTCGGTTTCTCTATCAAACCTGTTCATAAACTTTCAGCTTTACTTAATGCTAGATTTTTCAAAAATACCAATTAGTGCTATCATTATTTAGTGCTCTTCCAGTCTTTTGTGCTTACATTAAAGAAAGAAGTACAGCTAGACACAGTTGAACCATGTCACTGTTACATGGAGTGTCTTGCTTTCAACTTTATCATTACATTGCATCTCTGAGGTGGAAAAGTAGTAAAGGGAGTAAGGGGCAGTGACTTCATTCACCCACACACGGCCTGTCACACCAGAATTCACGCTCCCCAAAGTCTAAGGACAGCATCTGAACTATGTTGTCATTGTCCTAGTGAGATACAAGCTTTTATTTGTGGAAACCTGTGTGACTATTTCTAATTGCAATATGAATCTGAGGCACAGATCTGCCTCACTGAATGAAACAGACTGATAAAAGAAAAAAGCAAGAGATGAACAACAGCTGCCAAAGACAGGGGAGCAACAGGGAAAATAGTATTTTTTTGTAATCTAGCAAAATCTCTGAGTGTCAGTCAAGTCCCATTTGCACTTAAAATCTCCTGTCAAAGGTTGTTATAGATATTTGAGCCTCATATGAACCCTGACTTTGGAAAAAAACAATGCCATGCAAATGATGAACACAGGTCTGGGACATTTTATGAACATTCTGACACAAGCATATTCTGTATAAAAATATAATTTTTTAAACAAAGAATGATGCTGTGTTTACAAAAGGTGTAAAACCAATCTGTACTTTAAACCCAAGGATTACCTAATCTTTCCAAACACTCCATTTTGCTTGCTGTTGCCACATGTGCTTCCTTCTACAAAAGCACACAAATATTATGGATTCCTTGTTTTGGCTCATAATATTTCTCCCATTTTGCATATCCACGGGTATTTGGATGATCCACAGATGATTTACAGTCATTTCACAGATCACCTTCTGATAGGCAACAGGCTTAGTACTGTCCATGATAACGTTAAATGTTCTCTACAGTTGACCTGGCACTTTCCCTTTGTGTAAGTGGTGAGGCTTCTGTGAGTATGGAAAATAAATACCACCGCATGCACTGTTTTGCAGTCTATTAACATGACTAATACCACTCGTCACACTCTACTGCCACTGACCCCCAGCTCAGAGTCAATTTTGTTGTGAATTACAAGTGAAGTGATACAAATGTTTGTCTTTATTTCCTTAAAGTTTCCTTTAGTTCTTTTATGAATCCAATATAGTTGAATCACTGCTGCCAGAAATGTATTTGCAATAGAAAACGTCCTCAGAGGCTTTGTTACTTTTGTCATCAGATTTAGATTATACTGTTTGTCCTGAAATGCTTTCAGTACCTTACACAGTTATTCTATTTTAAAATACAGAACTATTAAATACACAGAGTGAAATATGCACCACTGTAATATCTTTTTTTTTTCAGTAATATAATCTCTTACTCTGCAACTAACTCTTTCAAGCATGCCAGTGTCTTGGAATGCAGTTCTGCTCCTAAATTCTAGGGATGCAGTAGTTACAAGCACCAAAACCTCCAGGCTATCTAAGTGTGAGACAAACTTGTAATTTCAGTGACATACTACAGGAGGATTTCTTCTGAGACTGGGTTTCTTGAATACTAAAGTGACATTCCATTGCTGCTTTAAGGCACCTTGATGACTTTGACTTGTTCTAGTAGGTCTACTTTTTTTTTTTATTTATTACCTAAGGCTTTTTCTGTTTTGTTAAACACAAATTTTCTCTTTTGCCAAACCTACAGAAGCAAAGAAATCATTATATTGAAAAATCAAAAAGAGCACTGGCTGGCCAGATGAATTCTGGGTAAGACCATAAATGACAAGTAAAACCTTTGCGCACATGACTAGCATATGAAATGGCAAAGGGAACAGGAAAAAGGTTTCACAAGCAACTTATCTGAGAGCAGTGGGAAATATGCAATTGTTACATCCTTTTTTTTATTATTATTCTTTTTTTTTTTTTTTCTCTGACAGTTCCTTCTGAAGGGGAAGTTCAACACAATGCCAACAAAACTGGTTCCTACATCGCTCTTCCCACAGCATCCAGCCAAAGAATGAGAGGAGTGTGGTGTGAGGAGCAACAGATAACCCTAACCTGGCTCCAGGGCCATGACAGGAGATCCTAGACTGCTAACAAGTCATGAAAACTCAGTCCTCTACCTCTCTGAACCATAAGAAATACTTCAGAAAAAAAAGGAATTATTTCCAATATATTCTCTGTAGGCAAATATCATCAGCAAAGACAGTTTAATTTGACTCTGATTTGTATTTGTGGACCCTCATATCCCATAACGGGATGTATGGGAGAATTTAAAGGAGTTAGTTTTGTAGAATTTGCTAGATTTCTAAAATACATATAATGCTCATAGATAGTTTGGCAGTAAAATAATTTGCTGAAAGTTTGACCAGATTTTCTTTATATTTTTAATAATGAAAGCATGCTAGGTCAAAAAAGAAATTATGTATATTATCTTACATACTACTTTAATTCAAAGCTCAAGTGTCCCCAGCAGCAGCAACCGATTGGAGAGATAAGACTGCTGTAGACCCCTATTCTTTCCTGTTACAATACATGTACACCGATTACAAGGACTCAGGCTTCCTTCAGGACAAGCTTTGCTCTGACTGGTCTTTTATATGTATTCTGTAAGAGTAAGCAACACAAAAATAACGAACGTCCGAGACTCAAAGATATTTTAAACAATTTATCTTTTAATGTGGGAGAAATCATTCTGTGTAAAGAGACCCGATTTTTAAAACATTCCTATTTTGGGATTACTGATTCCAACATATACATATTCTATTTCCACTGAAAACAAATAATCCCATGATATAAAAATAGGCAACTAAATGAAATGCAGACTTTTATAACGTGGGAAACATTTGTTGAACTAGCATTCTGGTTCTGATTACTTTCAGATGTTTTAGGAGAAACTGATTCAAAGCAGTGTTTTTCAGAATAAAACTAAAATATATGTAGACAGACCTACTGCAAATGTATAATGTTAAGTAAAACAGTTCTCCAGAGACCTTGCTCCAATTCAAAATTCAACAAAATATTTAAACGCATATATAGTAAGAATATAGTAGATGTCCTAACAAAGTTAAGTTCACCCTTAAAAACTCTGAATGGTAAACAGCGATGAAAAACAATGTTTGTAAGAGTCCCTTAAAATTTATTGTAAACTGGGAAAAGCGCAATAAAACAAAGCACAATAACACACCTCATTACCAAATTGTCATGCAGAATCCCTGTGGGAAGCTGACAACACATAACACTTCACGAGCTTAGAAGAGCATGTATATAACTGAAGTTTCACATAAAATTTAGTATAGTATTAGCACCTCCAAATGGAATTCAGAAGCTAAACATTCCACATCCAGCAACTTTTTAAGGTAAAAGTCAAAGACAGTTTCAGGAATAGCCTTTGATATTATTCCATCATCATAATGGACTACAACTTACTTTACTATAAGAAAGGGTTTTAAAACAAAGACTGACATGACAAAAACCAATATACTTAATACCTGCTTCAAACAAGATTGTCACTGGTCACAACTACTGTTGTGGTTAATATCATGCTGACATCTAATGGTAGTGTACAAACACTGCTCTCAGTTTTTTCTACTTAAGAAAAAAATCACAGATTGATAAACAACATAAAGTAAATAAATATACTGATTGTAGACTATTTCCCTTTTGAGAGATAACAGAAAGCTGCCTGCAGAAGAAATAGAACAGGCATTTCCAAGGCAGATACACCTCACACAAATGCTCTTTCTAATTAACTGCCTGCCAGACACATTAGAATTCACGGAAGGATTAAAGAAATGCAGGCTTTGCTACAGAGTAGTACAGAGGAGTTAATGTTGACAAAAGCTTCCATATTTTAAATCAAACTGACTTATGTAAATGATAAAGGAAAAATCCAGTGAAATTGTTCTCTTCATAAGGCCCAGAGATTAATAAACCAGTTTTCAAGTCCACTGTTGCCTTCTAGCCAGACAAAAATAAAATTCTTTAATTTCTTTATTTATTGAACCAAAAATCAGAATGAGAGGACATTCAGATGTTATTATTCAGTAAAGGTTACATTTTTCATTTTTCTCTTCTCATACCTAGTCTTTTAGTATTTCACAAGCCTTCACAGTCTGCAGAATGCATCTGATTTAACTCTTTCAACTCAGATCCCCTGAGGCATCTCACTGGTGGTAAAGGACTTCTGAGTCGCTACAGCTCCTTGTTATTAATTCCTGATGCTTTTCTTAACCTCACACTGGTTAACTTTCCAGAAATTACCTGTGTGAAGCACACAACACTAGATGGCAGCAATAACCCACAGAAGAGGAGTATCACTGCCCACCACCGCCCTGGGGTTTTTCCAACTTCCCTGGCAAACACCCGAAGACAGTAAAATAAATGGAATGAGAGCCCATCTAAAATTAGATAGAAGGCTCTCTCCTCTTTGAGCAAAATGCCAACGTAAATTTGTACATAAGTATACAGTGTGTTGCTGAGATATTGCAGCTTTAGATGAAGTAAGGTTGCCAGATTGATGAAGGATAAAGGTCTTAATTGCCTATTTTTTTTTTAATGACAGGGCAAATGAATTGGTGCTTCCTCTCCTTTGCTGAAATAAGGTATACCAATGCAGTACATTTTTAAATGCTCAATTTATATTAATTTTAAAAGCACTTATCATTGGCACCAGCTCAGATTTTTCTAGTCCCAGATTTGCTATGGGTGATGAGGGTTCATCATAGCTTATCTACTCTGTTTTCACAGAACCTGTTCCTCTCATTTCAAGCATATCCTTCTTAATCAATGTTGAGACACTCTAAGCAGTCTATTTGCCAGAAGACCCTAAGGTCAGCAAAAAAGAAAAATAAAACTGCAGACACTCTCAACTTCCTTATAATATTATGAGCTTCAATACCATGTATTCTATTGTGTTGTGTTCCATTCTACTGTAAATGTGTTCTGATCCAAGTTGCGCAACGTGTGCTCTGACCAGCCACCTGTCTGCATCATGGCATCCCCTGCCTGAACAATATTATGCATCTGATTACTTCATATGTTGTTATCCCTAGAAGGTGCTCCCATGGAGAGTTAAATGTGATGCTGCTTTCATATATAATCGTCTCCACCCTTTGCCTTCTTCCATTAAAGGATGGGAATACGTACATATCTTTGTTATGTTTATGGTAACTGGGTGATAGACTCTTTTCCTCCCACTTCTTAGATGCTTATTCTAAATGCATTGCTTTTGTTTTAAAAAGGAAGACAAGAAAATGTGGCTCAGCTCTGCTGTTAACATACATGCCATCTTATATACTATTTTATGAGATTTTTTTAATGAAAAATTTTAACCACATTTTTACATGATACAGAAAGAACCTCTACAATATGAGGAACAGGATCCAAAAAGTCCAGATCGATAGTCATCAAAATTTTTGCACTGATGACTTTTCAATCATTTCAATAAAAGAAACATTGTGAATTTTTCCTTAGATACTAACAATTAAACGACTGTATTCCACAAGGCACTTAGTAATTAATTTTCTAAGTAACAAAGCAAAGAAGTAGGTGATATTGTTGTCCTTGGATCTGGTCTCTTTGGATGAGGACCGAACTGTTTTCACACGAGACACCCATTAATTTTCATTTAACTATAGCATCAAGATATTTACTACTCATGGTCAAATATCATATCACATTGCAAGCTGCTTCACAGTATTTGACAGCTGTATGGAGATGACAACTTGAGCCTACATAAGAATGATTCTTTATCGGTTCTCATTTGGACAGCTCAGAGGTTCTCTCTTCCTTTTACATATTTCAAAGAACAGCCCTACACGTTAAATATACACAGCAGTTTTGGACATTTTAGCATTTTATTCCATCTTTCTTATGGATGGTTTGCATGGTAGGGAAATGGAAAGAGACATGACGAATTTCAGAGAAGTGTGTCAGTCAAATTACCTTAAACATTAGCTTGCAACTGCAGTGCTCATGGTTAGACATTTTAACAGGTCAGTAAAACTGCTGCTGGCAGAACCACTTTCATCCATAGTGGTTTATCCACTGTACCTACTCAACGGATAAAGAAAGACACGGCCTACAAAGTTGTTTAGATTAATTTTGCAAGAGTATAGGTAAACTCACACAAAATTGTAGACAATAGAACAAAACAAAAATATTGAGGAATTACTAATATAACAGCAGGTGTCAGCACTAATAAATGCATTAATAGTAACTGTTCACAAGCATGTAAGTAAAGATAAAGGACAGAATGGAATTTTAAAAGGTCATAAGCACTCAGGGATCTTGAGACAGACTTAGTCATTAGTCTCATATACTGCTAATGTGGATCAGTCTGAAATCAGCTAGCAAAAGTGTGGTAGTAGGAGTTCATGCCAGCAATAGAAAGACTGTTCATTAGGGATCTTACTCTCACTGGGAGAAAGTGATCTTTCACCAATGCTGTTCATATCAGTGGGAGACTTCAAGAAACAGGACTACATTTCAGCATTCAGCACTTCACTCATACATTCTTCTCAATCAATCAAGCTGCCTAACCAAAAACTTCGCTCCCCTGGTACATAATGGAAAGCAAAATTCATGCTGCCTCCAAGGAGGAGACTAACCACAGAATAATATCAACACTTAAATCTCTGTGTGTTCTAGTAGTCTAACACCATTTTTCGTTCATAGGTTGCAACACATTTTACAAAGAAGCTAGCAATTACACACTATCAGTACAACAATGCAATATGATAGATACAGGTTTGTACATGCCTCTCCCTGCCCGTTAATCACCAACATCCCATACATGAATAAAGGTTAAGGAATAGCCGTGAATCATCTATAGTCCTCCTAATTCAGCCTAATAAGAACTCAACATTGGAACTTTTTTCAAATGTGACAATCTTTATGACACCTGGTATGTAATGACTGTATGTGTAATGATGTGTCTCTACACACACCTTGTCTCTGTGGGATGAACCTTGTAGAAAAGCAGCAGAGATCACAACTTTGGTGTCTTCAAAAAGGGATGAAAGGTCCAAACTCTCCATGGGTGTCCTGCAATAGGTCAGGAAGAAAAGCAGTAATACCTAAAACTTGAGTGGAATTTTTGAAAAGCAGGTTTTTCTCTTCAGGATTGTTTTAATTGCCTTGCCATTTTGGACACATGCTTCAGCGTGATCACAGAAAGAAATATGGTGTGCATTAGCATATTACTCCTCAAATGGAGTGGTTAAAAGGTAAATCTTACCCATTTGAAAGCTGCTCCTTACTCATTCTTTCACGTGAGACCATACCTCAGCCATTAAAACCCATCAACTTTCATCCCTACGTTAAACCACGCGTGAGGCCAGGGCGCAGCTCGAACTCCCCTTACCGCTCCCCACACGAGGGGCTGACGGGGACCTGCTTACCTCAGGCGTTCCGCTGCCCGCCTGGCCCGCTCTGCTCTCGCTCCCTCGCCATTCCCTCCTTCCTCACACTCCTGTTCCCGCTCCCCTCCTCCCGCCCGCGCTCCAGGCACCGCTTTCCAGCTGCTGCCCGTCCCGACAGGGCGGCCGACGGCCTCCACGGCCGCCCCCTCCACATCCCCTCAGGCCGCCTCGTCTCCTCAGGTGGCGGGCGGGAGTGGAGCGGGGGGGGGGGGGGGGGGGGGCGGACACGCAACGCGCAACCGCCGCGGCCCCACCCTCGCCTCGCGGGGCAGGGCGGGGCGGGAGCGCGGGGCAGCCGGGGCGCGGCGCGGGCAGCTCTGAGGGGACGGCGGCGGCGGCGGCCATGGCCGACCACGAAGCGGGGATGGCGCCTAAAGCCCGCCGGGCGCAAGGTAACCGCGGCAGGGGGGAGAGGGGCTGTCCCCAAGGGGCAGCGGGGGCACGGACCCTCAGCCGGTCGCTCCCCGCGGGCTCCGAGCCCCGGGCGCTTTCCTGCCGCAATCCGGTTTTGTTTGGGTTTTGTGGTTTTTTTTGTCGGTTTTAATTATTATTTTATTTAGTCGCTGAGGAAAGTTTGCCGATCCTTCCCCAAAGTTAATCCCGCGGAAAAAAAAAAAGCGAGGAGCGGTTCTACCTGGCCTCCCGGGCAGCCGCCCGCCTTCCTCAGCCCCCAGCAGCTCCGCGGGCATTGCCGAGACCCCCCGCCCCCCCGCCCCGGGCCCCCTCAGCGCAGGCCGGGCCCCGGCGGGCGGCCCCTCCGCGGCTTCCCCGGCTAACGGCCGGGTGGCGGGACGGAGCCCCGCGGGTGGCCTTGCCCAGCAGTGCCGCAGCTCCCGCCTTCGCGTCTCTGTGGAAATCGCCCACGGGAAGGGAGAGGAGCATCGCTGAGAGTTGGCCCCGCTCGCGAAACTTGGGTTGTGCGTTTCGTTTTCTTGTTAGGGAGCTCGGATCGCTAAGGGGAAAGCTAAACAAATAATTAAGAGCAGAGGCAACAGAAGTGATCCCCGAGGCACTGCGCCAGTAAATGAGAGCAAAAAGAATTTGGCTGTTTACACCGCTAGTGCTTTTCACTTGAGCAACATGTTGGATAGCTGTGACTGGAGGGAGTGATAAAAGTCAGTTGCGTTTCCTCAAGTGGGGCAAGGAAGCTGTAGTTAATTTTTACTTCTTGGTATCGTTATTCTAGTGGGGTTTGGCCTTTCGGTTAGTAGGTGTGAGTGTAACCTGGGTCAGAAAGTTTTGGAGACGATGCACTAAAATAACACGACTGACAGGTTCTGTCCCTGGAAGCTGGAGCGTTTTCCTGTTACTTCCGTTGTTCAGAAACAGACTACGGAAAAGTCATGATTTATTTTACGTTTTTGTCATTTGCAACTGGAGAAGGAAGTGTATTTATAAGATCAGTTTATATACGAAGGCTTTGGCTGGGTAATCTGAGTTGTATAAATAACTGTAGATCTATTTGGGCCCCATGCCTAATGGCATATGCTAGTTCTTGTATCCTTGGAGAGGATCTACATTTCATTCTGTAAGTATGTTAGTTATTAATACCTAACAGTGGTCACTCTGATGCTAACCTTGTCTGGGAATCGGCAAGCCTTTCACTTTCCATGCTACCAAGTTTGTTTCTTCTGTAGTTACTGTGTGATGTGTTGTTTTGGAGGCTAAAGCTGGCTACCAATTATTTTTGTCATAATAAAGTATCTGTGGAGTAAATGGCATTATACAAAATTTTGGTTATTAGATATAATGATTTTGGCTATTTCCCATGTGAAATGCTTTGAGAAGCACCTGAAAAGACGTTTAGTTCTCATTGAAAGTAGTATTCCTTATTATTCCTGATTGCTTGCTAATTAACAAACAGTAGAGTAACACCCTTCAGTCATTCTCAGACTATCCTGGATTTGACTGAGCAGCATGGAAGTGGAGATCTCTATCTAGTATTGCTTGCCTTGTATTCAGTCCAGTTGATTTCCCATATGCATTTTGTTTTGAATCTGGTGGGTTGTTTGCACGGTTGTGGGGGAAGGTCCCTTCCTCTCCTCGTACCTAGGAGTCTGGCACATTCTTGCTATTTGACAGTAGTGATGTGCTTGTTCACATTGTGTAGTCTTTGTCTTTGCAGAAGAAAATAAATCACAAGTGAAGTGCATGCCACACCTCAAGCGGTAATGAGAACTTCCACTTTCATCTCCGCCTCCAGCACTAAGTTTTTATTATAAATTGTTAATACTGTTTGATGATCCAAGTGATAATTTCTTGCTAAAGTAATGGTAACTGTTCCAGTCAGCCTTAAGGGATCGAAGGCTGATTCAATTTTTTTTTTTTTTTAAATATTCTTTCTCCTTGTGGTTTATTTCTTGAAGATGTATGTAATCTTTTGCAGACTATCCACAAATAAGATTCCTCTGATTAAATTCCAGGTCAGAGTTTTTAATACCTTGATAATAAGAGAGCAAGAATATTGCAAGTGTTTGAACTGAAGCTGTAGGGGTATATGACAGTGTTCGGTGCTTTAGAAAATCAAGCAAGAGAGGACTGAAGTTGAGTAGCTAGAGCTACTGCAAGTTTAAAAAAAAAATGGACTTTCTGCTGTTGGTGCCTCATCAGCATCTGCAGTGTGGAGAACTGCTTCAGACTGACTTTTAATTAAGTCTTGCAACTCTTTTATGTCAATAGTTGCTTTTAAGTCATAGCTATTCATGATAGCTGAAGTTGCAAAGAGAGGTTATTAAACATTTGTATTTAATAAAATATTAGAATACTAATATGACTTATTTTCAAGTAACTGATTTATTTTTCAGCTTTCTGGTTTTTATAGCTCATATTCCCATATTGGTATGGCTAATTCAAATGTACTTTTTTAGACTGGAATTGATAATTCCTTTGCAAATTTAAAATCTCCCACTGTTACGGAAAATTTTTAATTTTGTTCCACGTATACTGCCTTTAGCGTATTATTCCAACAGCTAGTTGCATATATCTATCTGCTCAAAAGAAACTATACACTGTTTCTGAGAGAAAAGGTGATAGTTATTAATTGCTTGAGATTAGAACCAGGTTTTGCTTTTAATCAGAGGCCTAGCCGATACCTGGTATTTCTGTGTTTAATCCCTTGGAAAGATATCATAATTTGCAATTCCCTAAACTCTATTTGAAATAAACTTGAAGCTTTAAAACCTTTTAAGGAAGGGGAAAAAATATGTATGCATATCTAAAAGAATGTACCATTTCTGAAACATGGACTTTGAATGTTAATGGTAGCATTTGGTGAATCTGTAGCACCCATATTTTGTAAGTAGTTTGACTTTAATTAATTACATGAGTTCCAGGGTGTGTTTTCCCCATTCTTTTTAGTCTAGTTGTTAGAAAATTATGTGAATGCTGGATCTCCAGAGCTGAAGGGATTCTCTTCGTTAACATGAAATGATCCAAAGTCATGATGTATCTGACATTACTGCATGGGCGTATGGCAGTCAGTACCATAGAGGATGACCGAGTTGATGGAGGAACAACATGGGTGGAGGTCCATCTTGTAATGAAACAAACATTGTCTTCCTACAAGGAAAGGAAATAAACTAGGAAATACAAAGGGATTGTTCTTTTTAAATATATATATGCATTTAAAAATATTAAAGGTCACATGAAAAGTTAAGCAGGAGTGCTAAAGAAGCGATTGTGCTGCAGTGCAGAAGCCTTCAAGTTGCACAGTTGCTCAAGTATTTTTGCATTTTTGATTGGTTGCCTTGATTTGCACACCAATGGCCTGCTATAAATTCAATTTGTGGGCTTGTCTGTTTTTTAACTTAGAAGAAAATTCCAGTGCAATGGTGAGAGATGGTGGAGTTGGGCTTGTTCTCGTGTAAGTGGGACTTTGAGCATCTTTTCATGGCCAGCAGAGAATAGTTGAAACGGAGTTGATGTGCTCATCATTAAAGAATATTATTTCTTAATACAAATTATTCCTGTGATTAATAACAGTTCTATGATTAATAGTAACAGCTGTAATATGATCATCTGTCTTTTTCTTTCATGATTTTCTGGGCCTTGTCTTTGCAAGTCATAGTGGCTTTAAAATGAGGGAGAGCCTCCAACCACAACAGCAGTGGAGAAAATGCAGTGTACTTTGTATGTTTTGAACATAATCTGAGTTTTGGTGGTGTCTGTTTTTTGAAGCCATTACATTGTTTTTTGCATTGCTTTTTCAGCAGCTGCATACATTACAGTATATTAATATTTAAATATATATCCCCAGCAATTATTGTTAATGATCATGCATCTGTTGTATGAGCAAGGTTTTGGTTTTGTTGTTTTTTGTTTGTTTGTTTGTTTTTTCTTTGGGAGGAGTAAATTGCATTTCTCCTTTCAAGTTTAATTATATAATGGTATCAGAAATGTCACATGGGGAGTCTGGCTTAGGGAGAAGCAAAACCGACTTCTCGAGTTCCCAGGCAGAACTCTTGCTACAAAACCATTTTTCCTTATTTCTTACTCTAGTTCTCTTTAGCTAATCTTGAATGCTACAGATGCAGCTAAGAAATAAAAGACAAACTTTCTATTCTTGCTTTGCCCCTGGATCACAAAATATGCTGAAAGTCTGTTTTCAGTAGTTCTCTAGTTGTTTTGTGGGGACTTAGTGAAAAGAATATCTCTTTGAGCTGTCCTTTGACACTGCTTGCCAAAAACAAAGATATGTTTGTCTCTGTTAAAAGATTCACATGATGGGTGAAAGAGGGCTGGGCGGTGGTCTGCTGTAGCCAGCACCCAGTGTGGTGTAAAATCTTTCTTTTTTTGGCATGTTGGTTGGGCAGGGATATGCATCATCTGTGAGAGGTGCATCTGAGGCTGCGAATTACACCTGCACCATCTCTGTTGGTCTCATTTCAGTGCTGTTGAACTAGCTGCTGTTTAGAATCCAGTATCAATGAGCCTGACTGAGAAATCTGGCAAGAATGGCCCGTTGATGAAGTTATCCAAGTCCCACAAATGAGATGTTCAAAAATCGCAATAAGAAAGCTCATTCCACAGATGCCAAGCATGTTTCTTGTATTTCATATAGTTTTTCACGAGACAGCATCTCTCTTGCTTTTTGTATTGTGAAATATACCACATGATGGGACAACAATTGTTGCTAAATAAAGCGTGCGCTTACTCAATCTTGAAATTTTACATTATTTCAGTTGTGACTTCTACATTCATGTTCAACGGGGAAGGAAATGGATAATTTTTTTTCTATGCTGTAGTTCTGGTAAGAGCAGGTAGGTGGTTGGTGGTGAAGACTTGATGTTAAACTGTAGAGTAGAACTGAAGCAGGATCCTCAGCTCCTTTAGGTTTATAATAGTTATTAAGTAAAAGAGAGGGGGAGACTTTTCCTCCCTGACAGCGTAGATTGTGAATACTTTTTATGGTTTTAGGCTGACTAATACCTTGTTGCTAAATGAAAGGTAATGTTCCCTTCGCTAATGAGTTTACAGATGTTGCTTAATGCTGACAGCTGCTTAATACTGATATGCATAGGTAATGCATTTCCTTGACTTTCACAGAAGGCCTGGAAGTTACTCCTTTAATCTGGTGTTTCCACTATGTAATAATAAACCTGTGGGGAAATATGTTTAGGTAACTTTCCAGAGAGGAACTTTAAAATGATGCATGATACGGCACATCCTTGAGGGTTATTATACTGGCGTGTGACAGGGATACGAATTATAGGTAAGATAGCCAGCTGGCTTCAGAAGCTTTGAGTAACTTCATAAAGTTCAAGATACTGTGTGAGACAAACTGATTATTCTCCGCCACCTCCATATTCCATCTTACTTGAAAGGCTAGGGCTACCTTTAAGACCCACAATGACTGAAAAAGAGGACTGGAAACTTCAATATTGGTTCCCAGTTATTTTGCTGACTTCTATGACTTTAGTCAAATATTGCGGATCTAAATTTGCAAAGAATATACTATTATTTGCTATTACTCACTTGCAAGGTTAGCGATATCTAATGACTGATCTGTGTCACTTCTCGCTTTATCCAAGGCATATGCTGCTAATGCCAAGTTCAGTTGCAGGCACAACAAAATGCTTACTCATGTACCTGGTTGTTAAATTCTATGGATATTTTTCAAAATCAAGATTTTGCTTTATAATAAAATGGGTTCTACTTAAAATAACTGGTTAGGGTGGAGACTCAGAGACTTATTTCTTATAACTGGCCAGTTTTGTTTTACAAATTGAATTGTAGTTTTGTTTGGTGAATACAGAAAACAATTCATTATATAATTCCAGGTAGAACTAAACTAAAACTTCCAGATTCTTTAATGCAATTTCTTTCTAAGCAAGCTGCTGAATGCAGTCTATTAGATAACAAGACTCCAGTCCTTTAAGTATTTGTCGCATTTATCAAGTTAGGATAACGTTTGCATATTTGCAGCACTGAAAGGGGTATTTACAGTTCAGCAAAATCAGGGAGTGTGGTCCTGAAGCAATATTCGTTCATCTAAATGTGAGAATTGTGTTTTTTCTAAGCTTTGTGGGTGCTTCTTGGCACTTTGTACTTTTGGCTTTTTAAAGGATGGAGTGAGAAGGATGAATTTCAGTATCTCCACAGTAGGAACGCGATGGCTCTAAGTGCTTGGTTTCACCCTGGGATATCCCCAGTTGGCAGTGGGCTCCTGGCAGCCTGTTAGGAGTCTTAGCTGGCAGGATAAGAAACTTCCTATAGCTTTCTGAATGCTTCCCAGCATGTCTGCATTTCGTCATGGCACACTGCTTTTTTTAGCTGTGTAATATTTGAAACCGCTAGCTCTTGTTGTTCGCTGATTCTGGAAATACCTTCAGTTGGTGTCATTTCATGACAGAGAACTATCATGTTCGTTTCCTAAGCATAAGGAGTCTTTGGCCAAGAAATGCTTTGTAGAGACTTCATTTCATGTCCAGCTAATCCTGTACCGCACCTTATCCTACTTCCTAGATATAACAGTTCTGATAATTGTCTTCTTAGATCTGCCCCTGTGACAGCTGGAACCTAAACCAAATTCTAAATGTCCTGTCACCAGAATGGATAGGCTATGGGGTATTTGCATTTCACTCATTAAGCAAGTGTTGCTCTGACTTCCTTAGACAATAAAAGAACAGGATTTCTACTGCTGCCTATTGGTCATTCTGCTAGAGAAAGCTGGGGAAGAGGGAGGCATTTGAGAGTCTATACTTAAATGTTAGCATACTTAATTCTGCATAAACGTTACTTGGACCACATTCTGCCCTCAGCTATCTTGTGCAACTTCTAGAGACTAGTGAAAATGAAAGCAGAATTTGGCTTTTAATTTGACTTCTGATCCAAACCTAATGAGTTTGGCCAGAGGAGTAGTGCTAACAGTGGCTTATCTCAAGGTATATTTAACATAAATATTGTAGGCACTTTCTTTAACAGGCAGTCTTGGTTTTAAAAATCTGAAAATTTCTGCTCTTTTTCTTGCAGATGACTCTGATACTGGCCTTGGTTTGTGTGGATGGATCCTGGTGATCGCTTCACTTTTTTTCACCGTTATTACATTTCCTGTATCAATCTGGATGTGCATAAAGGTAAAATTGTTCACTGCTAAGTTGGATTAAAACTTCAAGCAATGCAGATGCTTCCTGGTGGTTATTATTGTTCTCTATTTTATGTATTTGTTTTAAACACAAATTAATCTAATGCTATTCTTTCTTGAACTATAGCAGACCCCAACATTTCAGTGCATTAATCTTCAGTGCTATTACAGTATTTAGTCAAAACGGGTTTTGCATTGACATCTTTACTACATCTGCCCAGTTGTCATTAGTATATAAGCTAGTTTGGTAAATCAGAATAATTGCAAAAACACATAATTACTCTTGGAGGACTGATTTTAATTTTTTTTTTTTTTGAGATCTCTCCCTATATATATAGGTGTGTAAATATGAAGTACGTAAACCTAAATATATAAGTATGTGCATATATGTGGCTGTGTGTGACAGATTCATAGAGACTGTGTCATCTGTGATCACTTCGAGCTTGATGTTTTCAGTTTCCAGACTGGAGGAAATAACTCCTACTTTGTTTTGGCTAATATACAGCATCAGAATTAGAGCTGGGAAAATCTCTGCTGGGTCACATCTACTGCACTTTGTTTTGTTGTTGCTAGGATATTCATGATGGCTACTTCTAGTGCTTGGTCCTGCCCAGATGACGTGCTGTTGCTTCTGCTGTTGATAGATGGTGCCACAGTCTGAAGAATATTTCTTGTGGAATATCGTCCTGATTGTTCTTTCTGCTGTTTGCTTTTTGACAATAAATTTTAGGCTAAAATTCTCAAAAGCAGCCAGTATAGAAATGTATGTTACATCTGAGACTCCAGACTGTCTTAGACTACTGTATATATAGTTTGGAATCCATCACATGGTTTCGGGAAACCCTTGCATGACATCCAACTATTTATTGCAGATTATAAAGGAATACGAGCGAGCCATCATATTCAGACTTGGACGCATCTTAAAAGGAGGAGCAAAGGGACCAGGTATGTCCTGGAGAGCGTTCTTAATATTTGTTCTAATTAAGTCATCGGCAAAATAATAGCTGTCTAGAGGCATTGCATTAGACTGGCAAATGGATTTCTCAAGAATTTTGTAACTTCCAGTGAGAGGATATTTTACTTTATATGGAGAAGATAGTAAACTAATTATCTGTGCGCGTTACCCAGATCTCCTTAGTTAATGCGTGGTCTTCAGGCAGAATCAAAAGCACAGAATGTAAGGGGAGGAATAATGGCATCAAATGTGCTATTTTAAAAAAGAAGTTTAATATGTCAGTTAAAACCTGAATGGTCTGAAAGCCTCGATGTTCTTCAGAAGAAATAGAAGCAATTAAATTATTTGATAGTTTTGAAAAGTTTTCTGTGTATAGTAGAAATTCCGATGAGACCTGAAAGAATGTTATTTTCAGCTGTTGCTCCTGCTGCTCAGAGTGACAGAGAGGGGCAATAGCTTCTTCCTGCATTTTCATCGGGGTTTTGCAATACTTCCACATTGCTGTAAAGTTGAAGAATTACAGTGATCCACCAGAACAAAAGGAGGTTGATAGTTTCTACTTGCCAGAATTAGGCCCCACCAGTAACTATGTGGGACAGATTTTCAGAAGTAGCTGTTAAGAGTTCTGGGTTTTTTTCCAAATGTTAAAGAGTTCTAAACAAGTTAGACCTGAATAAATTGAAGTTTCTCAGCATACTTTTTTGAAAATCTTAGCCTGGTTTGAAGGCCACTAATGAACATGCTGCTGAGCTAGGTACAAAGAAGGCTATACAGCTACGGTGGTTGGGCTTAAGCTTATTTCAGTAGCAAGTTTCATCTGTTTTTAATGACCCATTTTCACATCATCTTGAATGGATTTTTTTGTACAGGTTTGTTTTTTGTCCTGCCCTGCACAGACAGCTTCATCAAAGTTGATATGAGGACCATCTCTTTTGATATTCCTCCCCAAGAGGTGAGTTTGCACTTGCCTTTGTATCTGCTGAAGTGTATGCAGAATTTTTTGCACTTTCTTTTTCCTTTCCCCCTCTCAGTATTGGGTAGCATGTAGTTTTAATATAGATTTCTTGTGCAGGTTCAATGTATTGTGAAGAATACATACATCCTTTAGTAATACCATTCTATAAGAGAAGATCCCTGAAAGAAAACAAATTATGCTGTCCTCTAAGGAACAAATAACTTAATACTGTCTAAGAGCTAGAATGGGAGGGGTTTGGAATGAAGACTGCTGGACTTCATGCAACATCTCTAATTGTTTCTGTGAAATCTGGAAGATTTCCAGAAGCAGCAGTGATCTTTCCTATGCCAATTTAGTTTTGCATCTAGATGTAGAAAGTAGCTAAAATAATGGGATGAAATTATTATATACATCAAATGCTATTAATAGCAACTCTGGGTAATGGTCCACTCACGTGGGTTTTGTGTACACGTTGCTTCTATGTCCTGCTATGCACAGGAACATTACGAAGGTGTACTGCACCTAATGTCATCTGATGTCTTTCAGTTTGAAGGTCCTAAAGAACAGAAAAATGACTTTTATTTGTAGTCTGTTTTTCCTTGGACATCTTAATTTTTTAGCAGAATCTCTCTACAGCATTAAGCTAGCTGAACTCAGTGATGCCAACTCAATGGATAACAAAAGAATGAAAACCAACTAGCCCTCTAAAAATAAGTTAGTGAACAATTGTATGTTGATGATTTTAACTGTATCCCTCATGTATCTGATGTATTTTGCAAGACAAAGATGCCTGATGCAACCTGTCTGGTGCATCTGTTTCCTGTCATATTTGCTAGTCGGTTTATTGCTCATCATTAGTTGTAGATTCAGACAAATGGCAACTGTCATGGTACACTCTAAAGGGTAATTGGTAGAAACCTAATCACTGGCAGGCAAAATGTGCTTGCAGCTGCTGATGTGCCATTAGTGAAGCCATCAGTTCTACAGTTTTTCTTTTGGCTTGATTAAATTATGCTTATGGATTTAGGTTGGTTTGTTTTCAGTGGGTAAAAGCAGAAATACATTTTTATTTGTACAACATGATTTCTGTGCATGCTACTTATTCTTTGTCTATCTTATGCTATTATGAAAAGACTGCTAAAATGGTAGTTTGGGGAAGGACATGGCAGGTAAGTCTTGAGGGTCAGGTAACTCACATGTCCCTCTCTTGTTGAATAACATAATAGTAATTGTCTAACATGGAATTAGGACACCTCATCCCATGGTCGTGCAGCATATTTCAATCTCTTTTTAAGTTAACTTTAAAATATAATTAATATTAATGCTTCTTTCTCTTCTAAACCTTCAAGAGCATCTGTCTTTATCTTTGCAAGTACATCTTTTGCTTAACATACAAGTGTTAAATTCAGTAAATCACCTGAATCTAGCTCTGAGAGTGTTCACAAATTGGATTTCCTGTGCAACTTCTCAAGAAATCACCACATACGCTTTTAGTAGCACAAGGTGGCATTTCAATCACAAGTACCTCCAAGAAGGACAATGAACTGCCAGATAATAACAGAGATATTTCTAATTAAATGTTGAAGTAAGGCTGACACCCATGCAGCTGGCCATTGGGATGGGCAAAACCAATTTTGTCAGTGGCTAGACATACTTCAGTGAAACCTTCCAGTCTTTTCTAAAATGTCTCATGGGCACGGCTCTCTCTTTCTCTAAGGTTCATTATACACTGACGCCCTTTTTTGCAAAGTTTCTGCATTCCTGTAAAGTAACTTACACAGCCACTGCTGTGCTAGACTTTCTGGCATTGGCCATTCTTATGTTATGGAATAAGCAGTAATTGAGAACTGCCTTCAGCTACAGTCACACCTGCAGTATGGGAAACTCTCATTTATGACGTTTCTTTGACTGTGCAGCTGAAATACACCGCCTCTTCCCTCGCCTGCTTTTTTAAATAGGTTGCATGTTTTGCCCTTGTTTTGTGAACTGACATACCTGCAGAGTTATGTCTTGCTAAATCAATAGTTCTGTGACTGAAGTTAAATACAAGTGAAAATCTAATGTGTCCTAAATTTGCAATTATACTCATTATTAACCTTTTTTCTCTGTACAGAAACATCAAATGAGCCTCTCATAAATGTTTCCAGTGTGTGCTCTTAACTAGAGTGCTTTAACCCATTTTGAATGTAGTGGTCTGATACTCCTATCTCTGCATTTAAACAAAATAACTTTGAGTGCTAACGTTCTTGGAGCCTTTCCTGTTACCCTGGTCCTTCATTATGCATACCTCTTGCATTCCTGTGCAGTCAATCTGCCTCTTACATATCTGTTACTAGAAGCCTCACCAAAATACAGCAGCGGGACTTGCCTGGTTATGAGCAGACTTTGGCCTTTTCAGGGATCTGCTTTGTAGAGTAACATGGGATACAGTGAATTTGAAGAACTGAGTTAGAAATAACATTATGGCAAGGCTAACGGAATTTATTTTTCAATGGGAAGTGTTCTAATCCTGTATTTAGTCTTAGCTTCGCAGAGCTATACTGGAAGGTTTGTGCATCTGTACATAGACATGTTCACATGCAGCATATGTGTATGACCTTTTGTTTTCTAGTTGCTTTATCCTGGGAAAAAACAGAAGTTTGTCGAGTAAAACAAATAGAGAATTATTATTATATTCAATAAATATATGCTTAATTATTATATGCTTTCCCCATTGCTTTTTAGATCTTGACCAAGGACTCTGTGACAGTTAATGTAGACGGAGTGGTTTATTACAGAGTTCAGAATGCCACCCTTGCTGTAGCAAATATCACAAATGCTGACTCAGCCACCCGTCTTTTAGCACAGACTACTTTGAGGAATGTTCTGGGGACCAAAAACCTTTCTCAGATTCTCTCTGATCGTGAAGAAATTGCACACAGCATGCAGGTATGAGCAACTTTACCTAAGCAATCCATCAAACAATCAGTTAAGCAGCAATCCCATAGATAACTTACAGGTCAGGATTTATTTTACTTTTGAAGTGATAAGCCAAGTTGTGATTTGGAGCTTTAGGTAAAACCCAATCAAGAGCTATTGGGATGGCATTCTGTATAATAAAAATGAGTGACTAAAGCAATAATGGACTGGTGGGGCTAGCAAGTGGGAATGAGGGATACGGGAGAGGAGGGCTTCCCTGGATCATTATGTCAATACTCCGCTGTTGAAGGAAGTTATGCTGCGGAATTCCTTCAATATATTAATCAAGCTCTGGGGGTTTTTGTTAGTTTACAACAGTTATGCTTTTATAATTATCAAATCATAATATAAAAACAAAAGCCCTTAAAGTCCAAGAATTGTAAGATAATTCATTTGGTTTGTTAGTCGTTCTTCAAATTTGGACATTCGTTTGCAGCCGGGTAGATGGCTTAACTTAATTGTCCTGCCTTATATAGGCTACGCTTGATGAGGCAACAGATGATTGGGGCATTAAGGTGGAACGTGTGGAGATCAAGGATGTGAAATTACCTGTCCAGCTGCAAAGAGCAATGGCTGCAGAAGCAGAAGCTGCCCGGGAGGCGAGAGCTAAGGTAGTAACATCAACGTGTGGGTCTGGATTTAATTTTTTTTTCTTCATGAATAATTCAGTGTGGTGATATAGAGGATGAAGATTCTCAGTCAGATTGTGTTGTAGCAAATAGGAGTGCAGGGCAGGATTTTTGTGGATTTGTGTCTGGGTACTTGCTCTATTTCATTGTGGTTCATGCAGGTGAGATTTCCTTCAAAAACGCAGAATCTCTATTTTTTTCCACACTCCAAGAACAAATCATAAATGGAAAAATTTTGAGGTTATTAGCTGGAGCCTGCAGTGAATTAGAAGCCAAACTTACTTCCAGACTTTTCCTGACTAGCCCTGATTTTAGGCAAGTCCTTTGTTTTCTGTCTGTTACTTCATATGAGAAATAAAACGGCTGTAATACTTGAGTTTTGTCACCCTTAAGCTGACCAGTGATCATTTTGGTCATGATGTCGTATTCCCTTCTGAGGTGGGAGAAGGTGATACTAAATATTGAAGTTTGGAGTAAAAATCCTCAGGGGCAGTTAGAGCTGTCCTTCTCTAGGACTAGGCAAGTTAGCTTTCTCCCTTAATGTTCGGTGCCCTGCAATTTGTCTCCTCTGGTGGTTTGTTAATCCCATCTGGAAAACTTATTTTGACCTCCATAGATGCAACTGTAGATTCTGTTTTTAAAAAAACCAAACGAACAAAAAACCCTAGCTGTCCAAAAAAACCACTTTTTTGGTAGACTGTGCTGATAGATGAGGGTTTCTGGTAGATAGTAGTGGTCTGTTGAGCTGCCTACCAGTAAAAAAATGGAACTTGTGTTCTAAATACTAAAAATTTGTCTTGGCAAAGGGAGGTTTGCTGGAGTTCATCTAATGCCATGAAGATTAAATGTAATCTTAAGATGTTCATCTCTCACACACACACATGTGAGTGATTTTTATGCACATATATATGACTGATTTTCATATCTGCCACTTAATTACGAGTTTCATTAACTTTAACCTATCTTCAGGTTCTAATTATAAAATTTATTTTTTATTTTCATGGGAAATAAATGATAAACTGAATTTCATTACGCTTCAGGGCTAGCAATTATTGAATGTGAAGTTGGTGGTGCACCTAGGAAAAGATCTTTAAGCCTACATTAGTCCTCCAAGTATTAACGTCTACTTTTTTTTTTAAGCTTAATTACTTTGTGATTATTTTTTATTATTACTATTATTTATTCTGACGTTTAAAAGAATATTGTGCCTTCGCAGTAGAACTCTGTAGGGGAATATGCACTTGCCTGTGCTGATAGGCATGTAAATTGCCTCACCAACAACTTACCTGTTAAAACTGTGGCATCCTCCAATCCAGCTGTCCTTTACAAATATTCAGAAAATATTTATATTGTCCCAGTGCAGAAGGGCCCTGCTTGTAAAGAAATGCATGACCACAAATCTGTCCCTATTGAGCTCATAATTAAAAAGAATGAGGGAATAAAAAGGTATTTCCCCAGTAAGAAACATGCCATTCACCTGTCAGGCCCTTGTAGAGACAAAAAAATACAGCTTTAAGTAAAAAGTATTTTCAGATATGTGAGGGGAGTGCCTTCTGGTTTTGAGAGGCAGTGCTGAAAGAAGCACAAAAGAAGTTTTTGAAAATAGCACAAATGCCCCCATTGCATTGCCAGCTTTTGTGATCTGGCATCCTGACACTGAATGGGAGGAAGACAGGCCTACAGGGCCTTGGAAGCAAACAGGAGTAGCTTACGTCTGAGCAAGAGAAAAGGCAGAACCGGTGAAAGAACATGGTAAGGGGAGGTCACTTGATCAAAGTGATGAGCAGCGTCTTTGGTTTATGACTTACAGCTCAAGTCATCCTACAGATTTCTAGTTTGTTGCTGTGCCAGAATGAATTCAATTTCATTCATTTTGCCTCCCCAGGTAATTGCAGCTGAGGGTGAAATGAACGCTTCCAGGGCCCTGAAAGAGGCATCCATGGTTATTACAGAGTCCCCTGCTGCTCTTCAGCTTCGTTATTTGCAGACCTTGACCACCATTGCTGCGGAAAAGAACTCCACCATCGTCTTCCCGTTGCCCATAAATATGCTGCAGGGCATCATAGGTGCAAATCGCTAGGTAGAGTGGGGGGAGAGAGTTCGGAGTGGGGTTTTTTTTGCTACAGCAAATGTTTGCAATACTGAATTCCCTGTGTATTATAGCTTATGGCAGTGTTAACAAAGTGGATTTGCTGAGGAACCTCTTTTGTTATACTAAGTGTGTTATAAAACTTTATACATAAATGTTTGTGAATATGGACAGTCAAAACATTTGAAATTGAAAACCTCTCAAAATGAGTACAAGCGGATTGTGATCTTAAAGAAGCATGTATTCATACTATCCTGGGTGGGACACCTTTAATCTGTAACCTCCTGTTTTCAAATAGTACATAAAACCATTTGTGGTGAAGGTGAGATGATCCAACGTTTGAAAAGAGAAGCATTCCTTTTAATAAATGGGTCTGTAGCCCTGCAAGGGAAGTGGCACAGCCCTAACTGTGTTCTCTTGGAGTGTAGCTTTATGTGATGAAGTCATCGGATTGCTGTCATGTGGATTGGAAAAGTAACAGAAATTGATAACAGGAGTGAGAATACTATACTGGGTAACGTCTGAGAATCAGGCTCATGCTCTCTAAAACAGTCCCCCATTCATGAGAAACAGTTGTTAGTGGAACTTTCCATCTCTGTTCTGCCACACAGAAACGGCACAAACATGCCGTAGTTATGGATACAATATGCTTGCAGTCACTGATGGGCTGTTCAGTTGTTAGGGTGGTGTGCCTGTATAGATTTATGCTTCTTCAAAGCACTGAAAAGTTGTTGGGTCTGCCTTTATCTGTCTCTCTTAAAAATGATTTTTAAAAGCCAAAGTACTGACTCCTGCATTTTATCCAGGTCTAAAACCTGCTTCTCTAGGAAGTAAGACCTCTGTAATTGGCGGGAGGTGGTGATGTTTAACAGAAGATGCTGTACTGTTTGTGTATCTGTTCTACCAAGTCAGTGATTTACCTGTTGATGCTGCTTCTGAGCAGACCTGTTGTATTTGTTGTGACACAAAGGGCTTATACTTAATACCAAAAGCGTATAATCTTCAGTTCGTGTAGTCTTGAGCCGTAAGCCTGTTAAACTGTGTTCATATTTTGTACCTGTTTAGTAGATGTAATTACAGATTAAAATGAGAATAATTAGAGTCTGGGGGTGGGGAGAGGCTCTTCAGGCTACCACCATTGCCGACTTTGGCATCTGGTCTTCAGTTACTGGGAGGTGGCAATGAAAACGAAAAGCCAAGATCAATGATGTAAGTGCCCTTCTTACAGTGGCCAGCATAAAGTTCCTAACATGTTTTTTAGTCACTTTTCTGGTACTATCAGTTCTGTATTCACAGGTATTTTAGTAAGGGCAAGGTCTGTCTACCTGTGCCTTGATACACTGTGCCTTTGTCACTGTAGGAGAAGATGCCCAAGTGCTCTTAGGGCTTGAGCTAATCGGCACTGTTTCCTTTCTGCCTGTTTGCTGTGAATGTTTTTTCGTCCTCTGCATCATAAAAGCAATATACCCATCTGCATGTGTTTGTCAGTACTTCAGTTAATGTAAGCTGAGCTTGACTTTTTGGTGGGAGAGGGGGCAGAAATATGGTTAACAAAGCTATAATAATTAGCATTACTGTGCTCAGGCACTTGAAGTGGGAAATGGAGTAACTGCACAGCTTGAGGTTAATCCTTGGGGAAGATGAGTGAATCTGTAACTCCCACTGCTGCTGCTGTAAATGGCCACCCCTGGGAATTCTTGTTGACACCAGGAGCACACTTTTTGCTCTCATCCTGAATAAAAAAAACATGCTGTTTACTAACGAGTGACTTTCTGAAAGAGTAGGATACTGTTAATTTATCTTAAATGCTAATAATTCTGGCGAGGGGAAAGCAGAACAATCCCCAAACCCCAAAAGTCATTTCTGTAACCATTTAGTAGAAAGTGCATGTGCAGAAGATGGCACAAAGAAGGTTTCGTTTTCTAAGGTGTATTTGTTTCAAGCAAGTTCAAATGTAGGATCTACAGCTTCTGTTTAATCTTTTTGTAACAAACCCCACCATTTCTGTTCTTCATGTATTCCATACAAGCTTTATTGTATTAAATATAATCAAAGCAAGGAGCAGGGTCAGTGACTGGTCATGATTGTTTTCGGTAATTATTGCACAGCTAATTGGCTATTAACATCTTTGCCTTGTTAACATGCATCCTGCAGGAGGAAGTAGCTCTTGAAGGCATTGAAGGCACTAAACTTGCTCCGTTTAAAAAAAGAAAAAACTTGTTACTCAGACATCCACATCTGCCATTGCTCTCTGTAGAGGATCGACAGACCAGTAGTCATCATCCCAGCCCAGGAACCAGCCGGAGAAGGTTGGCGGCTCCAGCCCTTGTTTAACGACTGTGATTGGAGTTCTCTTATCTCGGCTGGCCGGATCAGTTTCAATGTACCGTTTAGCTGAAAACACACAAGTAGAAGACATCTCAGAGAGTGCAAGTCTTAGGGAGCAACAGTTGAAACAGCTTAGCTGTAGCTAAATGGATGCTAGAGATACAATTTCAGATTGTTCATTTAAACAAAAACCCACAAAAGTGTTCACACTATGGTTTTACCTACACCTATTAGAAGACTGGCGCTTGTTTGTAGAAAACTGACATCAGGATTATAAAAACGCTGTAATACAGCGGCAGGCTACACCCGCTTACCCACACAAGGATACTTGTTCAGTGCTGGGGGTTGAGCACAGTGTGTCTGACTACTACAGCTCTTTATGCTCATCTTGGGGATCCTCCTGTCTTGAGAGATGTGATCTCTTTGGTCACAAGATTGAATTTTATGTTGTGATTAAGGTAAGTTTCTCAGTATATTAAGTTGCCTGCCTTACAATCAGATAGGGGGAAAATAAGAATCAGTTAGTTCAGAGAGGAAAATGTGACATTACCAGATTTCAGCGCCTCAGTCTTTTCTTCTTCTTGGGCATCTTTCCCAATCCATACAAAGACCTAAAGATAAAAAAAAACATATGAATTATTTCAGCAACAATCGATCTCTTTATGAAAGAAAGGATAACTTGGACAAAGTCTCAGTGAACAGAGTACAACACAGATCAAGAACATAGTCGTGTTGGTGTGCCTGGATTGTTGACCTGCGTGATTAAAGCTGTTGGTAGATAATGAGAAGCTTTTTGACTGCATTTTATCTACATAAATTCTAGATACGTGAACAAATTAATACACTAGCTTAACATCAGGAAAAACAGATGTTTGAACATTTTTATGTAAAACATACAAAATTCATCTCTAAGTTGCCTTTTAGCTGATTTATGCACAGTCTGTTATTGAAAAATAACAGAAAATGTCAGTATTTTAAACTGCTGAATCCTAACAATGGTTCACAGTCCTTCCCAGCCAGGAGAAGGATGCTGCCCTCAAAAAGTTTACAGACTGGGGGAGTACATACGATCCACAACACCCTATTTTCTTCAGCCCTTAAGCTAACCAGAGAAGCAGCAGGACACCAACTCTTTCTTCAAGTTCCGGGTGCAAGTTCTCTTCAATGTCACTAGTGAGGTGATTTGTTCTCAGGCCTGAAGATGAAAGAACTCTGTAATGCAACGACTCTTCCAGCTATTGTAATTTGGATCTCAACCTACAGCCCATTTGTGCACATCCTTTGCTCCTCTCCTCGCTAGGTAAACATGACATACCTGATCCCATGTGTCAAGGAGCATAACATCATCTGTAGCAAGGTCATCCTGAGTCAGATCTCCAGGAACTTCTTCAATCTGGAAAACACAAGGTTAAGATGAGCACACGCTTCAAATGCCATTTTATCTTTACGGGAGAAATCCAGTTCACAGAGGTTCTAGTTTCACCTCTTGTCGGTGAGATGCATTAAGCTGGACATCGGCATGGTACTTGACCGTGCAACTCGGGCTATGTCACAGAAGTGTTCTTAGACCACAGAACACAAAATCAGTCTCTGTCTACCTAGAGAAACTGTCACTCACACCCCAGACTTGTAATGCTGCCTCTTTTTACTTGAAAGATTATGAGTTAAAATTTGAGGAGTCTGAATGCTCGTTGTTAACTAGGGGAGGACCAGTTTGATGCTTCACAAAGTTGCTGTGCTGACACAACAGCGCAACAGAACTAGCTGCTGTCTCTGCAGAAAAATGGTGCTGATGATGCTTTCCTTCTGGAGGTAACACCGCGAAGGAAGGTATGGCGTAACAGCCTCTTGGTTGGCTCAGAGCAGACTGGGACTGAGTTTCTTCCACTTTGTCAGATGGATGTTGAATTTTGACTGTCTTAGATACTCACAGTGAAGCGTCCACTCTTGTTGGAGCATGCAAAAAGACGAGGGGGGTGAGCATCCATCTTCTTGTCCTTCAGCCGGGGAGAGGTACGGTAAGGAGCTTTTCCACCCAAAGCTGCCCAGAAATTATCTGCAAAAGAGAAGGAGATACTGATGCTTCAACTGTTCATGGAAACCACGGTAGCAGTATGGTTTGGGTAGGACTTGAAGCACTCTTCTATGTCAGAAAGTCCCGAAGGCCTACAAACATGAGTGCGCTGTTAAACATAATGAAGATACTGTGGAGAAGCCCCTCAGTGCCTGTGTCCACATTTCCTTGTTCTGGGAGACAAAAGAAAATATCCATGAAATAATTACTGAGAATGTGCAGCTACACAGAAATGATCTCAGACTCCATTGTGCCTCCCTCACCTGGCTCTCTGCCCTCAGAAACCTGTACTGGGCGAGCTCCCAGCAGCTTCAGCAGCTCTTGTGCTCCTGATTTCTCAGCATCACTGGCTCCTTGGCCAACCCAAAGGTAAGCGGCAGAGGGAGTTTTCAGGACAAAGGCATCATTGGAGTTCAGCTGACTGGCAGTAGGATCCAGCTGAAAAGAAAGAACATTGCACGTGTCAGATGTAATTGTCCTCTACAAAGAGTCCATTATTTCAAAATAAAAATCGGTACCTATCATTGAATAAACTGCAAACAAGATATTCCATACAAGCATGTAAGGCTATAAGCCATGTTGTATATTCACCTGTATCTGAGTGATGGGGTAGACTTAATCATATGAGAAGCATAAATGAATCTGTGTTTCTGTGTGTAACCTACAGATACATATGACCTATGGCAAGAATGCTTGGATCTGTCATTTTGCCAGTCTTTATGGTTATGACAGGAGATTTAAGAACTTGCTGGGGAGACCACTGTAGAGCAGTATCCCTGCTGCTGAGGCTGATCAATCATTAACGTAATTTCCTCTGTCATCAAGGACATGCCATCCCGAAGCCAGAAACTTAGGAAGTTGCTGCAGACGGTGCTCTTGCCTCACCTGTAGCTATTGACTAGGATTTAGTCTCTCTTGTTGCTGCACCCCGGGGGGGTTGTGTGCATTTTCTTTCAAAGGAGTGGGGCTCTTGACCCGTGTCCTGGCACAAGTTCTATTTGCATATAGGGTATTTAGCACTTTCTGTCTTCAGGATTATTGTCACACAGGCTTAGAACAAGTCACAATGGCCAGATCCTAGTGGTTTTCAACAGTGTTTGAAAAGTATCATAGTATGCAGGGTGCAGCATCTAGGGGGGACTTAAGAGAAAATGGCTTAAATGTATTCAAGGTGGTATTTATAAGCTAATTAGAAAATAATGATTATCACTACTTATCTATGGGAAAAGAGGAATCTTTTAATAGTTGTAACGTTTTCAAAATGTGTTTCATTTTACATCAGAAAGCTCAATTTGGCCCTTGTTCTGTTCAAAGGGATCATGTTCCCATCCCTGTGCATACAACACGGAAGTTGACTCGCTTTCCACATACCTCTACTGCTCTGGTAGCTCCCGAGGTGCTGGATCGGACCTGGAACAGGCGCGTTTCTGCAGGTGCTGTCTGGCCTCCTTCCCTAGAGGTTCCACCCTTGTAAACAATCAAGGGCTTTCCACCAAACATACTCATCAGATGAGGTGGCTCTTTTCCTTGCACTACTCGTTTCTAGAGAAAAAGAAACTTGCTGTCAGTTTTGAGCTGCTGCTGAAAAGCAGCACAAGATATACCAGAAAAGGCCTTTACAACCATCTTTCCAGCTGGAATATTCCTAGCTGGTCACAGGAGCTTAGGTATTGCCTCCCACAGAAAAGCAGACCAGTGTTTAAACTGAACTCTCACAATTGCCGTTTCATTTTAATTGCCGAGTGATCCACTGGCACAGAGGTAACAAGTAACAGCCGTAAAAAACCTCCTGTCTCATACAGGCCACTTGTAAAACTTCCTTGCATAATAGCTGGTGTGTAGGTGTGGCGCGAGGCTGCCACTACGTGACTGGGTTTCTTCACTGCCAATTGGTATCATATAACTATATAACTATGATTATATATGTATAATTTATTCTCACAGTGTTGGGTTTTTTTGGGTGGGTGGGTGGGTGGGTTTGGGTTTTTTACCTGCACAGGGCTGCCTCCCAGCTCCTCATCCAGCTGTACTGTGAGGAATGCAGAGGTCGCAATTTCATCTTGAGTGGAATCAGCACCCTGCCTGAAGGACAAGGCAAAATTTGAGTTTTATTTTCAGCCATTTTCCACACCCATACACACACCTCACAGAGATCAAGAGGTAAGAAAAACCTCTGTTACCAAACCTCTGCGGTACTTTATTCGACATGAAGAAATTCATTATGCTATATTGTAACACAGTGATTACAGTGGGAGATACGAATGTTTTCTAGATAACAAGCACAGATTCTTTCTTATCTTCATGCCCATCTGCCATTATCTTTCTAACAGCTAGTTTAAAGACATGCCTGTTGGTACTGTTACCAGGAACTACACGTGCAGCCCCTATACAGACTGCGTCCTTTCTGTTTTCAGTTCGACAGCTTGCCTGTGCCCTCTCTGCTTGCTGACGAGCAGGAAGAAGACCACTGTGAGACTGCCTGCTGAAAAACTCCTCTTTAAGGGCATGGTCTGGGAACTGTAACAGTCACAAGCCACCAGCCGATGTGGCACAGTATCAAAAATTAGTTACAGTAGTCTCGAAAAATGTAGGAACTCCACAAAAAGAACTAGAGCTTGATCCAAAGAAGGGAGTAACTACTGCTGGGAAAAAAAGGAAAAAAAAATACCAGCACAGTAACTCCCCCCATTGTCCCACTTCAAACAAAACATTCCAGACCTCTGGTATTGTTTGGTTTGCGAGGGAAGGTTATTCAGGGTGAAATTTTATCCCCTGAGGATCCTCTGTAAGTGGGAACCTCCAGTGACCCATTTTCGCAGAAGTGGGCTCTCAGCCCCACATAGCCCCAGTGTTTCCTGACCTGCATCAGGAAAACTTTCTTACCAAGTGTAAATGATCTGTCCCTGTTTTCCACCATGCTGGTAATTGTACAAGATAATATAGCTATCCCCTCCATAGAACTGGCCATACGTTGAAGGATCCACTGGCACTTTCTCTGAGCCTTCTATTCTCCAAATCTAGAAAAGGAGAGGAGCAGAAATATTCTGAGTTCAACGCTGACAGCAAAATAAGCAGACTTTCCTGACAGAGCACATGTTCCATTTTCTTCCCAAATTCAGCCTCCCAGGACTTGCAGTCCTGCAGCCCCACCTGCTGGGGAACGCTGCTAAAAACCTGGCATTCCACAGCCTGCAGCCAGGTCGGGAAGCAGGGCACATCACGCTTATCCTCTTGGGAGCTCCCAACCCTTAATGGGATTCCACCAGAACCACTGGAGAAAATGCGAGTCAGACTATGAGCACTGCCAGCACTGATGCCCATTTTGTACCTGACATGATCATTTCAATTTCTCTCAGTTGGACGGTCAGGAATAGAGCTTTCTGACTTTACTGGGGACTTCTGAGAAGTCTAATGTTGGGTGGGACCTCTGCAGCTTTTGGACAGTACCCAGCCCTTTCAAGCCCACCTCCACCACTGCTTCTATGCGCAAATGCACGCATCCGGCCGCATGAGATAGGTGCTCTGAGACAGTCACCCATCACGTGTGATGGCAACAGCTAGAATAACAGGGAGGAAGAGGAATGAGGAAGATGTCCAGGTCCACACTGCTGGGTGAAGCATTGCCCCAGGGAAATTTTGGGGTCAAAATTAACAGCTCAGCTACACCACTTAGCTGCAGGGCTCCCAAGACCCTGCTGGTATTTCTGGTGTTAAAAATTCACCCAGAACTTACAAAACTGCAGCGTTGATGACTCTCAGGCCTCCATTTGTCTCGCTGCTCTTGCAGGAATGCCATCAAGTAGCAAAGAAAATTCTGGAAACCTTCCCAAAGGGATTCTGACACTGCTCACCTGTTTCCTGCCAGAGCCGTCATCCTCCATTCCATGCTGGGCAGCCATGGCCTTGGAGGTGTGCAGAGTGGCAGCATCGAAAGGTACCTTCTCGATCTTGGCAACGTGACCAGAAATGTAAGCCTGCCCCAGTCCTTCTGTCTGGTCCTTGTCCCGCCAGTTCTTGAAGAATTGCTTAAACAAAGGTGTCTCACCGCTCTCAGGGAGGACCTGGACCTGAAACAAATAAGCCAGCCCATCAGGAGCAGCCTTGCCTCCCATCCCACACAACTCCAGCTCTGGCTGCTCCTAGCTTCATGTGAGTCTTGGTTTCAGGCTGACAGAGAACTGCCTGGTACAACTCTTCTGAGATTACAGCAGTTAAATGCTTGGTGCCAAGCTGCAGTACTAAGAGCAATGTCAGGTCTCACTGATGCCATAATCGGAGACACAGCAATCAATATTACCTCCAGCCATTACCATACTGGGCAGATCTTTTCCAAGAGAAAAGACACATGACAAACTATCTGTTTGCTGCTTGTGACCACTAGTTTGAAGGGATCTGTTTCTTTCAAGCCAGTGTTACTCAATCTTTAAGCCTCTGTGTAACTACACCTGGAAGGTCCATACTATTACAACCTACAATATAGATCTCGATATGCTATGGGATGCAGTCAGTCTCAGGTGAGTTCTAAGGGGTATTAAGCCTTTAGAATCATCTCCCTAAGAACAAGAAGGGCAGTTTTATCTACGCCTTCTCTTTTTCACTCTTCGGAGAGAGGTCATGGAAAAGGTAAAAAAGTATCTGAGAGGAAGAAATGTTAAATACTAGTTGTGTTGGGATAAATGCTATTTTAAGGACTGTGTTAGCCCAGGAGAAACACTGCAATATCTCCCTGCAGAAGAGCAGATGACCCAAAACAGGAGCTACTTGAAAGACTGCTAGTGACACTTCACATGAGCTGTGCTCTGGAGTCAGTGACCTGTGTGGCAGAAAAGTGACCCCAGTGGTGTCTGGGGGTTTGCCACAGGTGGGCTGCACATCCTTACCTGGGTATGTTTTGGATAACCCATCTTATCAATGAACTCGGAAGCTGTTTTCAGTGCTGCCTTCTTCTCTTCAGAGTTGGCACCCTTGCCTTTAATGCAAATAGAGAGAAAAGAGGTCAACTTTTTAAAAGTTCTGCATACCCAGAGAAGAAACTGTCCCAGGTACTTCTACCTTTTGCAAGAGTAGAAGGGCCTGGCCTTCCAGCTAGATGATGCCAAATAGCAAATGACAACTGTTCAATCTCTTTTATGCCTTTTGTGATGGCTGAGAGAGCACAATTGCCTTTCTACTTATGATATTAATTTAATTTTTTCTTCCTGGTTCCCAGGACCCTCCCTTTAATGCTCTACACTAAAGACCCTGTACCTCAGCACATGACATTTCAGATGAGAGTGCTTTTCTGAGATTGTTAATGCTATCTGAACTTGCCCTGAAAAGCACCACCACCACCAAGTGTACACTCCTCTACCCAGCTTCAAAGAAACAGGGATTGATAACTGGATAAAGATCCTATATATGCATAATCAGCTTCACCTGCATCTCTGTCGTACCTTTCCAAACAAAGATCTTTCCGTCTGTGCCATGGTCCAGAATGAAGCAGTCATCTGTACTCAGGGCTGCCTGGGAGAAGGGGTTCTCATCTGCCACCAGGGAGACTGCCATGTTCCCAGCCCCATTGGAGACCTGTGATAACATGGCATGGAGATCAGATAAGGCATCATCTGTTCCCCTCCAGATTCATGGCGATAGTCCAAAACTCAGGGAGTGGAAGGGAAATAAATCTGAATGCATTGGCTGCTTCAGGCACTATTGTTTTTCAAACAGGATACCTTTGACACAGCAACAGGATAACAAAAACATAACACTTATTCTGAAGATTTCAAGTACTTCTAGCAAAGCAGATACTGCTGGGACCGAAGAAAGATTGATCCAGAATGGTAACTATCCTTGCTGCACAAGCAGCCAAGAAATACCTTCTAAAGCAAACCAACAGCACTCAGGAACTGGAGAGGACAGTCTTGTTAACTGTGAATAGGCCTCCCTGTATCAAGTGGGTTTAGTAGTGTGAGTTCCTGTACTTACTAATGGATAAAGGTTCAAATTACAAACCATCTTGGCAGATATTCACCACAGCATTACCAGAGACTGCTGTAGAGAACATTCATAGAATCATAGAATCATTTAGGTTGGAAAAGACCTTCAAGATCATCGAGTCCAACCATCAACCATGCCCACTAAACCATGTCCTGAAGTGCCTTGTCTACGCGCTTTTTGAATACCTCCAGGGATGGTGACTCAACCACTTCCCTGGGCAGCCTGTTCCAATCTCTGACAACCCTTTCAGTAAAGAAATTCTTCCTAATATCCAACCTAAACCTCCCTTGCTGCAACTTGAGGCCATTTCCTCTCATCCTATCTCCAGCCATCTGACAGAAGAGACCAGCACCCACCTCACTACAACCCCCTTTCAGGTAGTTGTAGAGAGTGATAAAGTCTCCCCTCAGCCTCCTCTTCTCCAGACTAATTCCTCCCCAAAAGTCTTGGACATTCTTCTACACTTACACTAGCTGATGGCAGATGTTACCTTCCGAATCATTGCTTCATCCTGGTTCTCAGGCTCACTGTTTTTAGTTCTTTCCTGTCATCTTCCTAACACAATGCATGATAATACAAAGGAAAACTCCCTTTCTCCCCCATTCGTTTCACACTCTGCCTTTCCCTCAAAAATTCCTGGAAAGTCCCAGCTGTCTCACTACAGTCAAAAGTGGTGATAAAGACAACAGCACGTGGGTATGCAGTGTAAGCAACTAAGGATCATACATAAAACTTCACAAAAAGCTAACGGCAGAGTAAGGCAGAAGCAGGACTCAGATCACTTCAGTTCCTCTCTGCTATTCTAGCTCCATCTAATTGCGCAAAGATCACTCCATTCTCCACAAAGTTATTTGTCAGGGTTTCTTGTTACCTTATAGAGCTTAGCCAGCTTTCTATTGGCTGTATCAGTTTGGGTCTCATCAGAAGCTCCTGGTGGCAAACTGGGCTTTGGTCCCAGAACCTGAGAGAGAGAAAAAACATTACCAGCCAATCCAAGAGGATCTCTGTTCCCCAGATGCACCAGCCACAAGAACAAGTAGAAGAAACTTTTAGATCAACAACAGTGAAAATATACTCTGATGTCCCAGCGATGCAGAGGACCAAGTCTGCATTGAATTGAGTCTTTAATACCACTAATACTTCGCATGTAAAGACACACGCTACTGAGCCTATCTACCCATCCCACCCATTCTTCCACATACCGCCCTTCCCACTCCAGCACAGACAAATGGATGAAGAGAATAACCTGAAGCATTTCCTCCCGCTCTGATCCTTCCTCTGAAACATACACCTTGGCGCGACCATTCCGCTCATTGTCCCGAATCCCCTTGGCCAGCACAGTGGCCTTCAGCCGTTCTTGGCGGTTGCTGTTGGAGCCACACCACTGAAAGATGTTCTGGGGGAAAAGAGAAAGACCGTGCAACTGTCAGAGCATAACAACCCGCCTCTAGACAAGATAGCAGTATGACTGGGACTGAAAGATGTTAAAAGACTGGCTAAACTGTTTCAGAATGCTCAACACTTGAGATAGCTTCAACGGGGGGGGGGGGGATCTTTAAGTGAACTAACTAATCAGACATCTCCTGCCCCTGAAAGTCTGCTAAACCTGTCTTTTACATGGTACTTACACTGCCAAGGTCAAGGATGAAACAGTCCCCTGTGTTGAAGCTCTCCCAGGTCACAGGGACCTCCGTCGCTCGGACTGTTCGCCTGCCTTTGACCTGCAGAAGCCTCTGCACAGTTACTTCATTGGGAACCACATGTCTGAAGCCAGAAGCCACTCCACCAGCCTAAGGGAAAACAAAGGAACAATTCACACTTGTGCTGTTGCTTCAGAAAAAATGAAACTCCTACTGATTTGCTATCAGTGAGCAATTTTTGCCTCTCACGGGAAAGAGGGTCAGCAGCAGCTTGCAGAAAGAGCTACTGTGCCCAGGCTGGGCTTTTGATAGCATGTATCTATCAATACATCCCAGCTATCCATTCCTGTAGTGTCTAAGGGACACTGATACAATACAGTTGGAGATCTCCAAATTTGAAGAAGTAAGCAAGCTGAGGTATTAATAGGATTTAGTAAGACTGGTGGGGTGAAGAGTATTTCCATGTGTATTATATGACCTGCCTACCAGAAATTATCCCAACCTCAAGATTCACCTTCTCTGCTAATACAGAGACACTTAGAAATACTTATCAATGTAGGCAACAGGACTCGTGTCAGTTATCCTCAAAAAAAGCATAACCAAATTCAAATGAATGAAAATAACAACAAATGAGTGGGAAATAAGCAAAACAGAAAGACTAGGAAAGTCTTAGACTTGAGGAAATGTAAGCACTTCGCAAGCATTTGACCTGATACCACCTCCCTTGTGCCATTGGATTCCTAACAAATGTAACTGTTCTTGACTGTATGTTTTTACTTCTTCTATTCCACTTTACTGCAATGGCGTGGAAGACTAACTCCCACTACTATTCATCTACTTTACCAAAACATTACATATGCTAAGGAGGTGGGCTAAGCACAGAAAAAGAGACTGGGAAGGTCAAACTCTGTGACGTAAGTGGGGAGAAATTAAATCTACTAGGTAGGCATTTCCCATTAACTCAGATTGCTATTTCTTAAATTCATTCCAGACATCTTGGGACTGTTCTTTCCTCTGCTTCTCGAAGAAAAACAAAACCTTGATTCCTAAAATTTTCTCGGGCTTTGCTTGTGTATTATTAATGCAGCCAAACCTCTCCCACTGGGATCTGCTGTTCTCCACCCTGTCAGTTCCAACTCATTGAAAACATCTGGTTGAGAACGGTTTTTAAGCAACTGGAAAAAGGGCAATTCTCATTCTTCTGAGAACTGGGCAGTGGGCAGGATGCCATTGCTTGCAAACTTGATTCAGACTGGTAGTATAAAGACCCCATAATCACCTACCTTGTACTTGATGCCAGATTTGAAGTACCCCAGGAAAGTTGAGGACTCATGGCCTTGCACTTCGCGATGCTGTACAGCCTTCCCTTGAAGGTAATCATCCATCTGGACAGTGAATATGGCAGCTGCCCCACGCTCATCTTGAGAGCTTTCATCTCCTAAGAAATTAAAAGGCAACAAATTGGAGGCAATGCAGGGTTTCTGCCTCTACATTCAACTGCGCAAAAACACCAGGGAGAAAGCAGATTACTGGGAAGTTTAGATTCCAGGAAGGTCTGCAGAATAGCTATTTCCAAACTTTCCTAATAATGACCCCAAATAGCAGTATAAACAGTATATTTTTCTTGCAGGCTTACAATACCATTGTAACTGCTGCAGCCCCACTGCTTCACAGCTGTCTCTTTGATAGATATCATTCGCTTTTCTTTGCTATTTCACCCTGTCCTGGAAGGAAACTTGCTATGGAGCGAACACACAGACAGATGAATCTGCAGGAAGGCATTATCAGGCTTTATGAAGGCTGTACATGCTAGCGGGGCACCAGTTCCACAGCAGTTTGCCTCTCTGGAGCTCTTTGGTGTGGAAAACCTATTGACAGATGGCGGGTATGACAAGCCACCACGCAAGTATCTTACACAGCTTTAACTATGGTATTGTCCAAGAGTCTTGGTTTTGCAGGATATGGAGAAACCCTCACCATGTTACTCAGTGACATTTACTGCAGAAGGCCAGTTAGGAGACCTGAACTTCAGGGGCAAAAATCCCACTCGTTGAGTCAGGAGGATAACAAGCAACCTCCATCCTTTCAAATAGAAAGGATTTCAGCTGCCCCTTTCATCTGAGAACTTGTCTTCTCTGTGAGCCTCTGGAGAACAGGGACTTACTCTGTCATCTGGATCAGAAAAACCTATTTCTAGATACAGAGATGGCTGTACTCGCTATTGCAGAAACCATTTCAAATACTTAAGGTGAGTAGCGCTATATGCACCCAAAATTGCATTCTTACTTTACTGCCAGTTCTGCTTTTTATTTCCTTGGACAAGGCTGGTGTAGTGAGAGGAACAGAGTTCACTTTGGGCTCCCAGTTCAGCAGGAGCACTCCCATCAGACTTACCTAACCAGAAATGCAAGTCGTACTGGAGGTTCCCATTCCGCTGTTTGATGGTGTTCAGCACCAGATAGGAATCTCCTGAGAAGAAGTCTCCATACAGATTTTTTGGCACTGGTACCAAATCAAATTTCTCGATCCTCCAAATCTGAAGGCCAGGTTCCTTCCCAGCCTTCAAAAACTCAGCGTGTTCCACCATGCTGACAGGCTAGGGGTGAGACAGAGAATGTTGTTCAATATGCGTAGTAAAAGGAAGTGCATGTTTAAATTATATTGCTTCTGATCTCTTAACTATTGTTCCAGGCAACAAGTGGAAAGTTTCCTTTCTCCTCTTGCACTGGATTTTGAAGGAAAAAAAAAAAAGCGGGACGGGGGGGGAGTAAACCCCTCTCAATTGATCACTGTTAATTTTCACTTCCAATCAACCCTGCTTCCTGGCTTATTCCTGACTTACTGTTTCCTTGAGTCTCTTTTCTCTGTTTTTTGTCTAACTCTCTTGATTTTACTCTACATATTTTCTCTATTAATTTACAGCTTTTCAGTATGGCACATAAGTGAAAGACTAATTCCCTTGCTAACTGCTCTTTTCTATAAATGCTGCATGACATTCAAGACTGTAGGAAATAACTCCCTTTTAACTATACAGGTTGTACATCTTGCACAAACATTATTTACAGTTTTCCTAAAACCTGTGTGATCTTACCCAGCTCTTTTTGGAAAATGTTGTGAATATCATCAGAGTTAGATAATTAACAGGTTTCTTACATCTCTTCTGTTCTGACACGTTACTTCAGTACTTCTGTGTAACTGCTCCCTTACAGGAATTACACTAATATACACAACATCCTGACCTAAGGACATTGCAGTTTTGGTTTAATATGTGTATTGTTATACTTATGCAGTGTATTAACAATATGCAATTCATTCTTTTAACAAATATAATCAACACTTTTCTATAACTATATTATAAAAGAATTCACTTTGGTAATACTGTAAGGAAATAAAACATTTCTGTTGTATTGGCAAAGGAAGTTTGTCCGTATATTACAGCATGCCTTTGAGTGGTATCAAGTAACAGGGAAGAAAAAAATTAAAAAGTTGTATTAGAAGCATCCAGTATTTTGACAAAGAAGACAGTTCACAGTAGCTGATGGACAAAAGTACAATATGCTCAGCTTTCAAGGCAGAAGTAAAGAATGTTACAAACTAGAAAGCAAAACAGCAAGTTAGCTACCAAAGTGATTCCTAAGCTAAAATCAGGTATCAAAGATGGAAAACAATGAACTTTTTATCATTATGATTCCAGTCAGCCTGACTCCATTTCTCCCAAACTCCCACTATAAAATCGGACAAACTCCTTACACAGAGTTAAAAGAGAGTGTGACTCTTACAAGTAATTGAAAAACAGAAGTTTTTCAATGTTTAATTGTGATGTTAATCACTTACCACAGCTGAAAGCACAACAGCTGCTGTAACAACATATCCAAGCCCTGCAACAGACATGGAGCTAACACAGTTCAGCTTCAGAGCCACTGTGCAAAAAATGGTGAGAAAAATATAATTGAAGTCCTGTTTGCCCATTTCTAACAGCAAATGGGCTTCTCCCTTCTTCTGCAGAATCTGTAGGGAGTCCCAGCTCCCAGCTCCCTCCTCCTCTCGCTGCTAGTGAAAATGAACTGCAGAAGCCAATCTTTTATCAGGGACAAACACACCCACCCCCTCCGCAATATAGGGGCGTAACATGTTTGTGCAAACAGTCCTCTTGGAAGTCCCAGAGACTCCTTCAGCCACTTGCAGATGCTTAATCCCAGCAGGCAATAACTCAAGACAACATGCTATCCATTACAGCCAACAGTGCAATTATGTTCAAACAAGCCAAATATCTAGTCATAAGGCCAGTGAGACAGGAAGAAATTAACAGACATCAGCAACAGAGGCAACATTTTGTCAGCTGAAAACTGCAAATAAATGGAAAGTTGATGAGACGCAGAGGAACAGAAAGGCTGTTCCAGATGGCAAGGGCTGCAGAGAAAGAGATTTTGCAGATGAGAAGAACAGAGAAGCACTGAAGGGATACAACTGAATAACCTGAGGGTGGAGGGAATATGCCCTCATCTCTCTGAACTTGTCAGAGGAGCAAGATGCAAAATTCAACATGTGCTTTGTGTGTCTTGCACCTGAATGCAATGTCCACACAAGCTATTATCAGAGTAATACACTCTGGAGGGGTTTGAGATGGACCAATGTATTTTAGCTCATGTGTTAGCAAAAGCGCATTAGTAGTCTGGTAGGTGACAGAACAAGAGCTAATTCAGTAATTTCACAACCAAATACTACTGAGGGTGTAGCAAGACCCTGTGACAGGAATGTAAGAGCCATCAAACCTATTCAGTTCAATGGAATTACAACATAGTAAGGCTGCTCGTAGCATACCAATGATGTGCCGCCAGTGAAGAGCTTAGTCTTCCAACCGTCTCACGCTTCAGAAAGCCAATCTATCGCATTTTCCAAGTGTTTGCCGTAAGTAAACTGTGCAGTAAACTTTCCACTGTGGCACCCCAGGAATAGAGCAGCCCTATGCTCTTGCCAGAGTGGAATGGCTCCTGGAGGTGAAATCAGCAGCGTCTGTGATACAGCATCTGCCAAACACTGCCCACGGGATGCACAGAGACCTGCCTCAGACGTGCTCTCTGGTATGTGGCTATGAATATCCTGGAAGGGCAAACAAGAATGCTAGGAGGAATGTAACCAATGCCTACGTGTGGTAGTGCCGCTGGTTACTCTTTTCCTCTTAATGCACGTAGGGATGAATTCCTGACAGTCTGAGGTTCACACTTTCACAATCTCTCAAAAGATGCTTAAATAAGGGGTCAAATCCTCCACCCACAACAAAACTTCCATGAAGGAAGGAGCAGACCCCACTTTGTCTGTGCTTTCTCCACTCCGCATGAGAATATTTTCTTTCCCTCTCTCTCATTAGAACACTCAGCTTCTCTGTTGTCCAAGCTGATGCATTTTGTTTTGAAATGTCACCTCCACAAACTCTGGTTTAGTTAATGTACCTTTGAAAATTTCACTGGTAATTCTCAATAAAAACAATGTCTTAGTCCTGCTGGTATTTCTGATCTCTGTGAAGGAAGTTCAGAATGTCAGAGGTCTAAGACCCATTGAAAAAAATGTTGGAACCCTGACTCCGAGGAAGCCAGCTGTGAAATGCTTCTGCAGCTGCAGCATACCCAAACCAAGATGACAGGATTGCATAACATTAGAAAGAGATGGGTCCCTTCCAAATGGAAAAATACTTTGGACTTTTTATTAATAAATACCTGTATAGTGCCACACTTGGCCAAACTTCACAGACTGAAAGTGAAAAGACCTAGGATAATCTTCTTTGTTAGCATCCTGTTTTAGGATATAATCTAATCTGTAGATATACGCTCATAAGCATACATTATATTTTGGAAAAACAATTTATCTGGTCTTCTAATTAACTTGCATCTTCTAAGTTTTGCCCTCAGTCCAAACTTGCATTGCCAATTAGTTGCAGAATGTAAATACAGGCAAAGGAGGGAAAGAGGGTGACAATGAATAAATTGTATATTATAGTATTCTTTGGTAAAAATTAATCTGAACCATATCAGAAGGGAATAAGTGTAATATACTCCAACAGCTGGTATGGTTTATTACTGCTGTCAGCAAATGTTGCATTGTTAAATCAAGCCACAGAAATCTGTGCTCTGGATATTTTATTGAGGGCATATGCCAGATGAGACTGCCAGGACCCTACCAAAAAGGATGTCCTGATGGAGACATGGGAAAAAGGCATATTTCAAGCTGATGTTAATAAAACCATCCGGCTTAGTCACAGAAAGGGTGCTATGTAGAGCCAACATCTTATGCAAAGGAAAGTTATTTAAGGAAAACAAGGAAAGGGCTTGGAATACAGGCTTTCAGTGCAGATGGATCATCTAAACGACACTTGGCTGCATAGTGATAAAAACAAGAACTTAAGAACTCCAATGATTTGAGCAAACAGTGGAAGACAACAGTTTATTATAGTATCCAGATGTGCAGTTAACACAATCACGACAGGCCTAGCTGAGAACGCCATGTAATGGAGACTGGCCTACAGAAATAATTACAGGGATATACCCCCTTTTTACTAAATGCAAAATGTGAGACTTGGTATGTGAGGGAAGCTGACACTGTACAAAAGTCTGCATCTGGCTCACAGACCACTGGCAGAATTCAGAGATTGCTTCTTCAGGAAAGCATTAAATGATTTTCCTGAGGCTGGAAGCTGCTTGCTTCAGAGGAAAGGCCAGAAAAGTCAGAGAGACCCTGCAGTGTCTCTGCTCAGCAAACCTGACATTCTTGCCCTGCTGTGCATCCTCTCTGTTATAGTGCTGTTGGAAGCCCTGACAGCTGATGCCTCCACCACCTCCGATCCACGACTCAGTAGTTTTCTCTCCTGGTATCCATTCCAAAACAACTTACTTATTTCCAGCCTGCAACTTGTAATAAACAGTTCTCTTTGCCTCCCTCCCTAAAGACTTCCATTTATGCTCTTTACATTCATTTCTGTGGCTGTGCCTCCCACTCATCTGTCAGAGTCACTCTACACCCTCATAAATCGATGCCATCAGCACTTTTGCCATTTGTCGTTACTCTCCTCCGAATTTGTTTCTGCCAAGAAGGTGCCCAGTTCTGCACTGCTCAGATGTGGCCCAGCACAACTGTACTGAAAAGAATGTCCTGTTCCCTTCAGGAAAAACCTGTGGACACAGAGCCCAGAATCTCTTACTCTATCACACTGCAAAGTCCATTACAGGGAATAATCAATGCCTAGCTCCTCCACATCAAATATACTGTCACATCCTCACACCTACCACCATCTAAAGCATCTAATGATGCTGTCTAAAGTATCTTTCTACGAGACAATATCATCCAATACTGACAGGGGGAAAAAAAAAAGAGGAGAAAAATCTTTATTCTGTTATGCTCCAGTCTGATCCTGACTCAACCTCAAACATTCAGAGCAGCTTTACCAAAGGTGAAGGGATGCACACACTCAACCAAAACATCCTCCGACTTCTGGTATTGCCAGAGTATTTCAGAACACAAAATGCACAAGACAGTAATGATAATAGTTTAACTGTTTTTAAATTAAATAATTGTTAAAGCAAGATTAAATACAATGGAATGGGTGTAACTATTTAGTAGCCAGTTCCTCTGTATGATACAGCAAATATTGGCATCTTAAGGGACTTTCCTCACAACACTTTGTACTCTGATGTTTCTAAGCCTATAAAGAGCACATATATTTTTAAGCCATTCAATGATGCTTCTGGATGTTTGTTTATTTTTTTTCTGGATACTTACTGAAGATGGGCAACTGGAAACAAAGAGGTGGGAAATTGCTGGTAAAAATAGCGGGTGAAAAAAGAAATAAGTGCAGTTGTTCATTTAAATAGACTCAGCTGTAAAGGGGTCTATTTCTTGTGAAGGAAGGAGACATTTTAAGTGAGTATTTACATGAAACAGAGAAACCCAGAGGTCTGATCACTACATTAACAGCATCCTGGTTTAAAAGCAACAGTGCTTGTGAGGGTGAGGGGGCTTATTTGCCTTTTTCTCACAATGCATCAGAGAACTCCATCTCCCTCACATTTGAAAAACCACTGTTCAATAGTTTTCCCTCCTTGCGCTTTTATTCAGTAACTGGGCACTTACAAGAGAAAAATGAGCGTAACGTTTTTTTAGAGCTACAGTTAATCTGTGGCAAATCACACATGTATATACCCACAAATATATTAAGGACTTACCTGCACAGGACTGCTCAGGAAATCTTGTCTGAATTAAATGAGAGTGTGAAATAAGTGGTAGTAGGACAGATCACCATGTGGTTGTTCTCATTTACAGCTCCGTGTCTAGTTCCTGATAGGTTCAGATAATTTGTCTAAACTTGCTGCATAAACAAAGCCCACACAGGAAGGTCCGCAGCCAACATAATATTATACCACGGAGTATCTAAACCACCTGCTGCTTACTTCTGGAACAATTTCTGCATTTCTAGATGGTAAAGGCTGTATTTTTTATTTTAATGGATAATACTTACAAAGCATCAAAATAACTTGCAAATACAGACTGAATTTCTAAAATATGGGGAGAACAGTAAATCTTAGTAGAGTCTGTATCTGCACAACACTCATGCTGCAAAAATGCTTCTTGTGCACTAATCCTTATTGTACCTTGGGGGCAAACAGTTGCTTTTCCACCCAACTAATTTTCTCCTTCCCTCTATTTATTTACCAAAAATTGCCTGGAGAATATGGACTGCTCTAAAGAAATAATAATATATCTCCTCAGGAAAAGAAAGACTCCCTTATCTCACAGCATTCCAGACCTCCTATATCAAGCACCAGAAGTAAATTACCATTGTGTTCCTGCTGCAACAACAGGAAAACCGTAAGTCACTGTGTTTTGCAAGCAGCAAAGTCATACAACCTTACTAGCACGATGAATCCCAACGAAATCAACAGGTTGTACTTGCGACAGTAACACTCCCAGAGTAAGAGCTGGATTCTCCAGATCACCCTCTGAAATAATGACACCGAAGAGGTCAAATGTACCTCTAACAAGGTTAGAGGTAAATAATAAAGTTATTTGCTTGCTTCATGTTTAGCTATTTCTACACTTTGAAGAGAATCTATACTTTCTGACTACCCACACAGCCATTTCTTTCTTCTCTGATCCTTTGCCAACCCATAAAAACTCTGATGAATTTACAAAGGTTGTGAGACTGAATACTACAGAATCATTAAAGTTCTGACAATAAAAAGCTCAAGACATGATGCTGCATAAAACACAGAAAGACAGTTCAGCACAGTATTAACAGCTGATGACAGTGCATACTGAAAACAGAAATACTTGTCTATTCCTTACAGACTGCTTGCCAGAACAGTATATATATATTATGATTAACTCTTCAGTAAACCACTGAAAATAAATCTGGTGGGACTTCAGCTTTGCTGCCAAGGTGACAGGCATTGAAAAATACCTAAAATGATAGATTAGGTCAGTTTTCAGTCTCCAGACGGCCCTAAACTCATATACGCACAAAACTAAAACCAACACCTTTCTGTTCATTCCTTGAAGAAGCTAGTAAACAAAGCTTATTTGGGACAAGAAAAAATTGGCATGGAAGAGTGTCCTCCTACCCTAGCCATGGTGGCTTCATAACCTATTTCAGTTCTCTATATGAGAAGCAGCATAGTTAATGATATTCCTGGCAGCTACGTCTTAACAGACGCAGCCAGCCACAAATCCAAAAAATTCAAACTGGCATTGTCCCTTCAGCAACTTCCTCCTTCATTTAAAATATGCATCTGATGCCAAGACAACTCAGATCAACAGTCTGGACACAAAGTACAGCATTATCTGTACAACTGGAAAGTAGGTTTTTGCATTCATAAGTTAAAATTCCTACTAAACCACTTCGGCAAATTAGAACACCCAGATGATTTGAGTATTGTTCACTTTTTCCAGCTGTTTGTTTGCATTATGAGTCATGTCAGCTCTATTCTGGTTTCTCTACCTTTTGAATATGATCCACTTGGTAAACACAGAGGGTTCAGCCCAATGCACCAAGGCTGAAAACTTCAACACAAAAGCCTCAGTTTCTTCTCAGCTGCGCTGATGTAAATTGGGAAGATTTACTTACATGGGAGAAACTTTAGGAGAGTATATAGGTCTCCCATCTGAAACACACCCAGAGAAAAACTGCTGATGCAATCAACTATTTAAAAGCCCTACCTTAAGAGCATATGTGAGAGCTGAATCATGCACTTAAATACACACAGCATAGATAAGTACAGATCAGTGAAAATCATTGACTATTTTCATTCAGTTGTGAGCAAAAATGAATCCCGAATTAAACACGAATCATTGTTCAGTGCTGAAAATGTGTCTTAAAGGAGTGTTTATGTAAGTCATAAGACATAATCCACTACATTAAAATATGACTACCACCCCATATTATGTCCCACAGAGAGATCTGGTGGTGACAGCCAAAACACATTAACGGAGGCAGTGAAGCCATGCCTGTGGTCAGCTGCAGGGAAATGACACAGATGTTCTTCCTCCAGTCACCAGGTCCTGACTGTGTACAGGGGAAATCATCTGCAACTTTATGCAAACTGTTTTTCCCCTGAGAACTAGCCAATACCTTCCTCTGTAGTACAGAAGCCTGTTCAATCAATTATCCATAACCCAAAGAAGAACAAAGTAATATATTATTACTGGAGAAGAAGGGCTAGAAACCAGAAGAGATGGCCTAAAATGAGTCCAAAAGTGAAGCATGAAACATGGCCTTGCACTGCAAGCGTAGCATCAGACACAGGCAACTAGGTGAAAAGACTCACAATAAGCCATTGCTACATGTACAAGGACAAGGGAAGTACATGCAAATATTAGGGTTGAGTATAAAAAATTTGTGAGTAAAAATCACGTAGATGAAATTCTGTCTTGCACCACACTGATGCAGCATAGCACGTCCGAGTCCTACAGCAAGCTCGCCACGGGGCTGGCCCTTGCTTTGCTGCAGCAGCAGCGGGAGCCTGGGGTGGCTGCACAGAAACTCTGCCTCAGTGAGCTCCTGCTTTCCAAATCAGCTCCACACAGAATTTATCTTTCTGTCTCAAAAACCTCCACGTGAGACATGAAGCAACTCAGAATTAACAGAAATTAGTTCACTTAATATACATTCAAAATCAAAGTGCTTCTTCTAGATCAGGGACAATGATCAGAACATGAGGCACGGCTGAGAGTTACAACCAATGTAGGCTTCTAGTACCTGCATTTACCTGCTGACAGGCAGAAGAGACAGATTTACTGCTATGATCAAAAGCTTCCTCGGGTCCTGCACCCAGCACACACAAATGCAAGCAGCTTCAGCACGTCTTCACCATCCTCCTCCTCAGGAGCACAAGGAGGAGACAGGACTCCCCCACTTCACATGAAGTGGTTTTCGTCACAAACACCCACTTCCAAGTAAATCAAAGTAGAGACATACAGAGGTATTAGAGTTGCCCTTTCCATTTTGCTATCAGTTCTCCTAACATATGCAGGTGTGGCCACTGCATTAATGACTTTGGCTTGAAGAGACAGACCTTCTCACAGAAGCTGTTTTCAGCCCCAAAACCAGCTGCCACCACAGCCTTGGGAGCAGGAGCGCCCGGCTCCCATCCCCGCTGCGCACAGCCGCAAGAGGGCAATGCTATAAACAGACATGCCAAAAAACAAACTTCTTCCTCATAGCAAACTGTTTTCAGCTCTCCCTCTGGTGATTAACAGAGGTTTTTCATTTTATTTTTAGCAGGATTCAGGCTTGGGTGTTGAGGAACCACAAGCATTCTCAGAGCAGACAGCCTGAAAGACAAGAAGATCCTGATGGTGATCGCCCGTGGCGCAGCAGCCTCCATCCGTCCTGAAAGATCTCGGGATGATTCATTTCCTCCAGTGTTTTAAAGACACTGTTTTGAATTGTAGCTGTATTCTTACTGTGTGTGGAAACATTCAGTAAATAACATATGTTTAAACTTTGCTTTTGGATGGCATCCCACTGACTGACTAGCTCCCAATATGGACAAACGGTTGTTTCTCCCTCTCCCAGTTGTGCTGGGACATGAGCTGAGACGAGTTCCAGCTCTTCAGGTTCTCAGTGGAAGGTGAATGAGGGACAAAAGAGAAGAGGAAGGCTAAGACCAAAAACATAGCCTTTTCTGTAGTCAGAAAAGAACACTTTGAAATCGGTAAAAGGAAAAAAAAAAACAAACAATCCCCCAAAAACCTCTGTCTATACCACCTAACCCTTCCACCCAGTCACCAGCACATCCCAAATTTTGATCAAAAAAACTGACAATCTGGTTTGAATATCCTGACTGAGGATGCAGTTACTAGCTAAGTCCCAGTCCACCGAAAAGTGGGAAAAACCAACCAGACAAACTAAAATAAATGTTATTCTCCAGAGGGAAGTGTGAACAGAGAGAAATCCCCAGAGTACCAAGCAAATCAACCACTCCAACGTCAGTGGCACCACCAAACTCCCTCAGCTGAGTGTCAGTGATTCAGCATGGCTATTCCAGTCTGGCATTTTCAGGTTGCCAAGCACTGCAAAGCACCCCAGGAAAAAGCTGCTGGAGCTCTATTTAACTCCACTAATGTCAGAGCTCTATTTAACCTTGCAAATGCATCATCAGTGGATAATCAGAGATAAGCACCTGGCAGTCCTGCTGAGAGTCAAACCTTACAGTTAAAGGCTGCTACTTCCTTTCCTAACTTTTCTGACCATGCTTTCCTTCACTGAGCAGGTGTGAAGCACTGAAAGTCGACATCTTACGAACACTGTCTGATCTGATTTCAGCTATGATGGGATTTAACAGTGACATACTTTCAGGCAGCTCTCTTCCAGTGCCCTGGATACATGCCCGGAACAGCAGACTACGTACTCTCAGCATCTCTACAGTGATGGACGTAACGGGACTTGCGAAGCAACAAGAGAAGCATTTGCTGCTATCATCGGGCCAGTACCAGCAGTGTAGCTTTATCTGGAGGGTATGAACGTATTGGTATGTGTACAAAAAACAGAGTCACCCAGCAGTGCGCCAAACAGCTAATAAGAGGCCTGATGAATCTACTCTGGCAATCAGTGTGCTTTTGCTATCAGGGAGCTAAAGACTGTAGGATGTAGTGTAAATATTGGAAATCTGCCAATGCCTGCGACTTCTTGAGAAGCAGAGATGAGGCATAAGCATATCCTCTGAAATCCAGGCCTGGTGCATATAAAGTCTGTTCACACACTCCTACCACCAGTTAATTTACTTTTATTCTCCTTACTTTAAAAAAGAACACCTCTGAATGCAACCTTCAGTTCAGGAAATCCCTAACCACGACAGTTCTCAACTGCCAAAAGTCACAAGGATAGACCTGAGAAAAACTGCCCATGCATCTTTCCATTCTCTTCCTCTGTCTAAACATCTGCTGTGAGCTGCCATCAGAGAGGAGATACTGATGAACCAGTGTGACAGCTTCTCAGCTCCTGTGGCCCGAGGACTGCACCTGACTGCATTGCCTTTTCACACTACCATTGTTTTGTGGAGCCTCCTGCAGAAAAATACTTCTCAGACTGACCACAGTTTTGGGCTCAATAGCTGTGCACTATCCCCACCTAGGGAGTTTGTGTCTGATACAGGAAAAATAGTTCCAGCATGGCTTGTAGCTGAGAACCCCAGCAAGTTTATTGCTTTTATGAAAAAGAATTAATCATCCAGAGCATTTCTTTCCAATTCCCTTAGTCTTCTTAGTGTCTAAAGTGATTAATTAATGATTAAGAGACTGAAAAGACAAAGACTTGAACTAATGCTGTGAGAAGCAGAACAAATGACATAACAGAGGTACACAAAGAGATAAGGTGCACAAAAAAAGATAACTTGACGTTTTCTTCTTAATGTAAACCCCCAGTGACCTTTGAAAGCCACTGCACAAGACATCTTTTGAGTTTTGAGTTTAAAAGGATTCAAAAGAGATTACAAGTGGACATAGAAAATAACATATATACAATTTTCTTTTCAGTTTAAATTTTTAGAAGGGATATCAAATACCTGGTTTGGAGAATCAGACAACCACTAATCAACAGAAATAATACACAACTTGTTACTAACAAATCGCCCATATCAGAATCTTCTGCCTTTTCATGAAAAGCATTTGATAGCAATCAGGCAGAGACATATTCAGAACTCGATTATTCACGGGGCAATTCCTAAATGCTGTGAAAGTGAACAAAAACCAAGAGCAGCTGCTTCTTCCTAGACAGTAGTTAGTTATTGTGCCCAAGCTGCTTCGTATCTGTGGATAACCATGTTCTGCTTTACTGCAACCAATCTGCAACTTCATTACTTCAGCCCATATTTAAAAAAAAAAAAAAGAAAAAGAAAAAAAAAACCCTGTTTCTTTTGCTGTCAGGATTCCAAAGAAAAACTGGGAAACTGTTGGGTTTTTTGAAGCTGCATATTCCTGTCCAACATCCTCTTTCACATGCATGCTACTCAGTAGCAACACTAATGTCCACGACCGGAATTAAAATGGAAAGTTTGTATTTGCAAAGCGAGTTGAAAGCAGACACAAATATGTCACAGTGCTATTTTAAGAATGGTTTAGTTCCCACCAGGACTCTGTAAAACACCCAACCTACAACAAAAAGTTATTTTATCTGAACTTGGGGTGGGGGGAAGCATTGGCTCAGTATGGGTCTTTAAAAACAGCTACCTGCTGCTTCTTGTCCTATAGGAAGGCTCTTACCTCTTCTCTTCCACCGAAGAAGCACGCAGTGGCACTGCTGACCACACTACGAACTCAGTAAGTGGCTGAAGCACTCACAAAAGTATATAAAGTAACTACAAAAACAGCCTTGTAATGGAACATGTCAGGCAGCCAGTCTTTTAGCTGGAGCTGGCAGCAATCCCCCTTGGTAACATTATCAGAACCATGAAACTCGATTGTGGAATGCTATCTCACGTCCCTGCTTTGGTGATGAAAGGAACAAATTCACAAATGTGTTGGATTTGTGCCTGTAAAATCAAAGTTGAAAGCAGCAGTTATATTTTCGCTTTGTCACCCTTTAGACATTCAGAAGCGGCCAAAGATTGATGGCTGGTTCAATTTCCCCAGTGTTTTCCCTATAGCATTGGAATTTCATCCAGCTGGAGAAAGCCTCCCCTCTTCTGAGAGCAGGAGACATTCTCCTGGGGACACTGCAGGTACTCAGCTCTCACTAAAACGAATTGTTACCTAAACACTCAGACAACCACTGGAAAATCCCTCCCTGTATTTAAACACTTAACATTTGAGACGTTCACCATCCATCTGTGTCACCAATGAGGTGTAACTACAATTCTTGCCCTATCTTCAAGCCAAATTCTAGTGAAATCCATGGAGCCAGACTTCTCACCACTCCAGCAAGTCAGTCCTGCGATGGGGCCCGTCAATGGTACAGATAAACTAACACTGACACCCAGGGTTGGTGCATAAGTGCAGAGGACAGCATTCTCATTATCCGCTCTGGAGGTGAACAGCCGAGTTCAAACCAGAGCCTGAAACCACACCAAACAGATATAGTGCGGGGCGGGCAGGGAGGCGGCTGTAATGCCAGCATCAGCCATCCTGTGAAGCAGATGTTAAACAGGGCTGACCTCTGCTTCTCTCTGCTAGTGGTATGGGTTAAACTTCAATCTCTCACCTCCCTGTAGTAGGGACTAGGGAATAAACTATTTTATGGACAAGATGAGAGAAACCAGTTGCAATAGCCAAGGTTGTGTGAGACCTATTCCTCAGTACTCGGGTTTCGCTGCATTTGCCCAGACGGATGTCATACAGTATTCTGTAAAATAGTTTGAGAAACCTAAAGGATGAGAGACGTTTAAGGAACCCCCCACCCCCATTTGACTCCAGAGTAGGACACCCTAAGCTGAGCCATGCCATACCCCAGCAAAGGAAACTTTTTTTGCTGAAAAACTTGCGTCATGCAGAAAGTTGGTAGTGGAAAACGGAAACTGTAATGATCAGTAAGAAAAATAAGAGACTTAAGGGGAAACAATGCTAGTATCATCCTTGTTAGCAAAGTCGGATTTTTTACATCCAAAAGCAAATAACATTCCAAGCAGTTTTATTCAAAGAGGATCTACTTACTAATGAGGCCTCCTTGAAACAAGTCATCCCCATAACTTTTTTTTTTTAAACACTCTTCCTAGGAAACATTTTAAATACGTTTTAAGTGTCTACATTTTTTGAATTTCTATTCAAACAGAGCTTTCAAACATTCTTCCCCCAGGCAAAGAACAAAACAAACAAAACCCCCACTGCTCCCATCACCTAAGCGGGGGGTTCGGCGCGGTGGGGAGCGGAGGCAGCCCGGCCCCGCCAGCCGCCAGCCCCCGCACCTCAGGGGTGACTCCTCGGGCCCAGCCCCGCCGCTCTGTGGTATTTTTGCCCCTTCCTTCCTCGGCCTATGTCACCGACACGCTCCCCGACTTCACCGAGCCAAGCTCTCTGAAGGACGGTAACTCTGACGCTGAGGCACCGCAAAGTTTTGAGGCGTTCTGCTGATGGAAGTCGCGCAGACCGACCGACCGACCGACCGCGCAGCCCCGGCCGCCGTCCCCTCAGGCGCCGAAGGAAACGCACCGAGCCGGGACCCAGGCGAGGGGCTGACAGCCTCGGGGCTCCGCGCCCGCCGCCCGCCTCCTCCCTCCGGACCCCACCGTCCCCTCCTCCCCGGAGCCGCCCCCCCCCCCCCCCGGCGAGGATCCGGCCGCTTTCCCCTCAGCCCCGGCCGCCGGAGGGGTGGCCGGGAGGAGACCCCCCCCTCAGCGCTCCCCGCGGCCCGGCCCGGCCCTACCTGGTGCTGGCGCTCACGGGGTACGGGCAGCTGCCGGGAGCGGAGCGGGGCCGGGCGGGGCCGGGCAGCCCCGGGGGCGGGCCGCGGCACTCCCCCGCCCCCGCCCCGCCGCCGTGGGGCGCGGCTGCCGGTAACGGCCGGTGGGGTCTGCGCCGGGTGTCCGGCCCGGCGAAGCTAGAAGCGGTGCCGGTACCGGCAGTGATCCCCTCCCCCCGCCCCAGCGCCGGTGCGTGCCTCGGCCCGCCCAGGCCCTCGGCCACCATTTTGTTGCCCGCGCGTTGTTACCTCAGCGCTGCCCTTCAGCCCGCACGGCCCGGCCTCCCCTGCCCTGCGCCGAGGTGTGCCCGCCTCCGCCGAGCCCCCCGGCTCCTGCGGCCTCCCCGCCGGAGCTGGAGCCGGACCCCGGGCCGGGGTGGCTGGAGAGAGAGGTTCTTCCTTCGTTCCCTTTCTCACACGCGGCGGGCAGACCCGTCGGCGCGTCGCCACGAGGCGGGGGTGACAAGGCGTGCCATCGCGGGGCCCGGACGGGGAAAGGGTCACCGGCAAACCTAGGGAAAGCTTGGTGATCCCACACCCCGCTTCTCATCTCCTCGCAGGCTGGCTGCCCCGTGGCCGCCCCATCTGCTCCCGAAGGCACGAGGCGCGCGTTGAGCCTGCTGAACAAAGCGGCCCGTCGTGTCGGTACCGCGGGAGGCTCGGCGGCTGCGTTGCCCTACGGCAAGGCAGCGGGGATGGAAGGCTTGATTCTCCACCCAACGCTGGGCGACGATGCAGGAGATGAAGGCAAAGTAAGCGGTGCGGGGCCGTGGCTTTCACATTGCGGGAGGCTCCCGCCCGAAGCCATGTCTGCAGTATTTGGGTTGCGAGCGCACACAGGCTCAGCGGCTCTTTGCAGAGCTACTGCAGGATGATAAGCAGCTTGTCTCTGAACTCCGATTCACCCCTCTCCAGCTCTAGACGGCCGCAACCTCTCTCCCCAACTTGTCCTTTCATACCTATGACTTGAGTGTGTTAAGACATGCTGAGGTTTGTTCTCTTCTCTGGATGATACTAGTTTTTTCCTGGCTTTATCCCCGTCTCATGAAATACATCCAAGTGAGATGGATTGTGTTCTTCTGTTTAGCTGAGTTTTTGCTCGTGGTGTGGAAAACTTTGCACTAACTGGCAAATATTCCCCTATTTCTTGATATATGACTCTTAAGTTCTTCTAAATGGGTTTGCTTCTGCCACATCTTCCCACCTCTTCAATTCCAGATATTGTTTTAATGATTTAATTTGTATGAGTTTTCTTTTTTATTTTTATATACTTTCATGCAAGTATTGGTATGTCCATACAAAAGCACATGTGCAAGAAGCCTGTGGTACAGTCTCCTTACAGATTATAGTCATTAATCAAACATCATTCTACGATACAGTGTAGAATGTCATAATAAACTAGTCGTGTGGCCTGGGAGACTTTAGTATATGTGCATAGCCTATGATCTGCTGTCTGCAATGGTGGGAGGGAGGATCAGCGGGACTGCTGGGGCCAGTGCTGGCGATTGCCTTGGGGGCCAGTGACCACTTCCTTCCCGTCACCTATATATAGAAACCCATGCCCTCCAGCCAGTTCTTTAAAATAGGGTGTACATGTATGTATGCACAGATAACCATGTGTGTACATACAGATGTCTCTTTGGCCCTGAGCCACGTGAGGGTAACGTTTGATGCTTGCTAGCTACAACGTACCACAGAATATCTTCTTTGCGACAGTGAGCGCCCCTGGGCATAGTGTGTATATGAATCTGGTAAACAAATTGTGATGACATAGGTAACAGAAGTTATAGTTATCGATTAGATAACCCATTTAAGCTTCTAAGAAAATTAACTTAATGTTTAATTTCCAAAGTCTATCAGCAGCGGATGAGTTGTAACAGTACACATACGAAGACATGGACTTTGTGGCTCATGTCCTTGGTATATATCATACAGAGCAGATTCATTCTTCCTGTGGTTATGTTTGAAGCTCTAGAAAGGAACATGATCCTTAAAATCAATTTAGTATTAACCATTTTTTGTGAAACACTGTATGCAGTAACACATCTGAGAGCTAGTAATATATTTTCAACATTACTCAGAAACAACTGAAATTTCTAACTTCCTGCATTTTTTATGTAGTTTTTCCTAGATACTACAAGTGAGTTGTGGTAAATCTGAGACAGGCAGGCAGGCCACAGACGGCTGTTGTTTTTCTTTCTCTCTCTACATCATGTAATCAGAGAACTGTCTTGTGTTCTTGAGAGAAGCATTGTACCGAGACAGTGCCACCCTGGTATGGGTTTTTACAAAAACAGTTTCTATGCCATCAACAATGCCTTCAGCTGCTGCTGGAATTGCATGGAAATGTAACAATGACATGGTTAATGATAAAAGCCAATGGTCAATATTTCTCCTCTGTCACTGCTGTAACTGAAGAAGATTGCTGCTATCCTTTTGTTTTATGAGAACATTATTATCCAGAATGTTTTAGAAGGGCTAAAAACTATCTGTCATTTTGATTCTACTGACAGGGAGAACTGCGCATAACCAGGGCAATAGTAAGCCTTTCATTAGATCAGGAACACACATTACAAAGAGATACTAACACTGTTACACAGTCACATGGATTCTGTTTTCATAACTTAAATTATCTATTTGATGTTCTGCATCATATTCATATCAAGCAAAGGTACTACTTAGAGCTACAAAGGGACAGGCTCTTCATTAGAGCTCATAATTATGTGAAATTTTGCTCTTTCGAAATGTGTTTTCATTCTAAATGTAAATGTTTAATTCTGTTCTTAATTAAAAACAGAGACATATTATAATGCATGATATGAATTGCATTTATAACATAATCATTACACAGCTAAACCAAAAATTCTTTAACTGTCAGTCAAATATGAATAATGTAAAATGATTCAACCTTTTAAAAACACTGTGTTGAATTTATTTATTTATTTATTTATTTTTAAAAAGTGTTGTTAAAATTGCAGTGTTTCCATGGAAATTTTAGGTCCCAGTTTCCACAACAAACCTATTCAACTGGAAATGCAGCTACAGCTGTGTTGTCGACCATATAAAGAAATGAGCTTGGCGGGCCGAAACAGTTGAGATAGTTGCTTTTCAGGAAGAAACCTCTCTTACTACAGAGAGAGTGGGATGTGAAATTACATCCATATCTAAAGTAGAATCAAGATAGTATATTGATGTCAGGAAGAGCCTCAGGATTCACTGTGAATGAGAAGGGCGGAAACTTTTTGAGGCAAACTGTTGTGCTGTGCCAGCCTTGCATTCTGCACTTGCAAAGTACTGCTACATAATTGTTCTTCAGTGAGAAAATACCTTGAAATTGTGCACAAATATCTAAAGGTATTTGTTGTTAGCTTCAGTTGTTGCTTTCTGTTCATGAGAAGCTCTGCATGGATCTAATCGTGATTTGTGCAAGACGATTACTCATACATTCCTTTACCACTTTTAAAATTTGGTATATGGGCATGTTGTCATATCAACCAGGAAAACCACACAACATGCATGTCTTTGAAAGGCTGATGCTGGTATTCTGCAGACAGTTCTATTGCTGTAACAATTTTTTTTTTGGTGCTAAGGTATTAGCTACTTGCTAAATGAGCATACAAGCTTGAATGCAACATTGAGGATTAAACTAAAGGAGACATGAACCAGACGTCAGAGTTGAAATGGGATCTCCAAAATAAGTCAAATAAAGCCAGTGCAGCTCAGCTTTATCTTTAGTCCGGATAAAAGGAGTCATGCTGAGCACTGACCCCGTCAACTGGAGTCACTGCTATATGTACCCGAAAGCCATGCTTGAAAGTTAGTGTTGAAAGGCAAAGGGGTATACTTCAATTTTGTATTTCCATTCCCTGCCTTCAATGAAATATAAAATTAAGAGAGAGAATCCAGCTGATCTGCTTCTACTTACACCAGAATTACTGTTGGCCCAAATTTTCTTATATTATTAATGTTTAATTTGAAGCTTTGCGATTGTATAAGTGCCAATGAAAACATGATTTGGGGCTACCTATTTTACAAGAGATGAAGGAACTAAATAAAGATAAAGAAGGAACTAAACAAAAAAAATTGTCCACAGTGACATTTCTACAGACATCACAAAACTGAAATGGTAAGATATGAAAGAAGAACCTAGCCACTCAAAATTAAAATACAAGTAAAGACCAGTTAGTCATTTCAGACCAATCTAGTGTTATGTGGTAACTCTCATGGAAGTATATTTCAAAATAGTTCCTGAAAAATCCCATGCTTCTTCTTTCTGTATTTGCCTACATAAAGGCAAAAAGAAGTTGGGGTTCAGGGGAAGAAGAAAGACAGACAAACCAAGTCTGAACAAACATACCTTCCTCTAGCTACCTTTTGTTGTCTGTGTTTGTGATGTGACAGTTTAAATTCTGGCAATCTGGTCATTGTTGCTGCTGGGTAACTAGGTTTTCTTAACTGTTGCTAATTACTGCTTCCATGTTGCCCTGTAAGTGCCAGCAGTGGTTGTTTCCTGCAGCTGTGCTTCATGGATCATTTCTATTATAATAAAGTTTCTACTGCACTGTATGAAGTAATTCTTCCCTGTGAGGGTGGTGAGGCACTGGAACAGGTTGCCCAGAGAAGTTGTGGATGCCCCATCCCTGGAAGCATTCAAGGCCAGGTTGGATGGGGCTTTGAGCAACCTGGTCTAGTGGAAGGTGTCCCTGCCCATGGCAGGGGGGTTGGAACTAGGTGGTCTTTAAGGTCCCTTCCAACCCAAACCGTTCTAGGATTCTATGATTTCCTGCAGGATAAGTAAACTTGTGTTGGGGATAGCAATGTTGAGAACCTGTGTTACGGCTTCACAGCAGCTGTTGTGACTGCAAATGAGGAGCTAGTGACCAATTGTTTGACATTTGCTTTTACTCAAGTCACTGAGCTTGTCTGCCATGCACAATGTTCCCTAGTTTTTCCATGCATACAGAACGGAGGAAGGCCAACTTCCTCTGTGATTTCAAATGTATTTTTTTCTATAGTGTTGTTTTCTGCATTTCTGTGTTGTTGTCACCTCTTAATATTTTCAGATGCTGATGAGTGTATGAAGATTTCTGGCTTGCAACAGAAAGACAAATGCTCGCTAGTTTAATGGAGCCTCACTGCTACGTCTGTGCATATGCACTCTGAGCCGTGAAGGAATTGTAGGTCTATAGATCCGTGAAGTAACTGAGTAAATGAACCACCTCACAGGGGCATGCGAAGATCTTTTATCATGGAGTTTCTCAAGCTTCTTGTGTGAACAATGTTATAGATGTTTGTGATATGGTTCTTAATTTTTTTTGCCATTTTCTTTGTGAAAATCTATTTTAATAAGGAAACTAAAAATTGACTGAGATGCAATGATTTGTTTAAAGCGATGGTCCCACCAAAGTGGGAGCATAGCCATGGTTTGAACAGGGAGTTAGGAGTCAGAAAGCCTGGCTCCTATTTCTGTCTTTTTGGTGTATTTTGTCCTAGGGCAAGGCCCTCAGTCACACTGATCTTCAGTTTTTGTATTTGTAGCATGGGGATTAGAATACTTCCCTTCAGAGGAATGTTGTGAGGATTACGTTTTGGTTTGTTTTGAAAGCACTTACTTAGAGTTATATAATAGTAAAACCTATTACTGGCAAAACTGTTAATCATAGGTAGATCCAATACATTTTACTGTATCAAAGGTAGAGAATTTTGAGAATATAAGAAGTAATATTATGTTTTCAGAGAGTGTCTGTCTGGAACAACACTAGGAAAGGAACCTATTGTAGGATTCAAATAATATAGTGCTGACAGTTTTTACCAGTAGGGACACGAAATGCAGAGGAGTCTTGCAAAAAGAAATTGGTTGTTTAGAGTATTTTAAAGCAGCTTGTTGCAAAGGAGTCACTGAGTGTTTCTCTTAGGAACAGCTGTAAAGCAGATATTACAGACCCCTTCTGTTCTGAAAGTTTATAACATGCTTCCTTCATTTGTCATTGTCCATTGGTCCTTGGGCTGAGCTGTGTTAAAAAGGAGTGGTAGAGTCCCGGAGAACGGTACGGTGACTCTTTTCCTCCAGTCTCAGAAATATGTCTGCTAAGTAAGCTGTGCGATACACCTCCGCTCTGCATTTCCTGGGGCCAGGAATCGAGAGAGCTGTATTTTGCTCCCGGTGACTTTGGGGTAGCAGGATCATACTGAGGTTGCTGACAGCAGATCTTGGCAAGGATTGAATAGATTGGGGGAGGACCAAAACTTCCCAGCCTGGAGGTGTCTCTGTCCAAGTGGAGTGGTTAAAGCAAGCCTTCTTGCTGCTGTCCTCAGTAAAAAGAAAGTGTTTTGGATAAAAAATTACTAACTTTCTGAACTGTTCAATCCCACGTTCTTCACGAATGCTGACATGTAATTTAATCATTATTTAAAAAGTATTTTACAAGTATGCATTCTAAAACAAGGAAGCAGATATTATAGATCATTGTATGTAATTTATTTGAAAAGAACAGAATCCTCAAACCTTCTACCAATGGTATTAACTCTGAGTCTTTACTTTTCTTGGGGTTTGTGGTAAAAAAAAAAAATCCAAGAGCAATGCTCATGTGACCAGAACATTTGGATGCCGTTCTTTCTTGACAGAGACTTCAGAAAGAGACACGTAGAAAAGGCTTTTCAAGAGCAGGCTGTATTGACCTAGCAGAAATCCACAAAGAAGGGTGGGACGATAGGCAGTATTCCATCTCTAGCAATTTGGTATTGTTACCAATTTAGTGGGTTTTAATTACTGTTGTTAGGTTCTGTCCAGATGTTCAGAATGAATAGGCTGAAGTCAGCCTTTTCTCAATAACTGTTGTTGAAAAACTGCTGCAGGCTTTCAAGCACTCACAAGAATAAAAGAATCAAAGAAGATAGATGCCATTACTCAATCTTCTGTCTTGCTCACATCTTTTGTGTACTTTAAACTTTATGGGAATATTTGAAAAAGCATACAAAACTATTCAAAACCAGAACCTTTAAAGCAAATCTGTCTTGCCTTTTACCTCATCTGACAAATGAAGACAGTATTATATATAATATGTTTGGGAGTCTATCACAGAAATATGAGTTTCAGATTAAAAAGACCGATCTTACTCATAGTTAGGTAATGGCTTCTAATTTTCTTTGTGGCAGATAAGAAATAACAGTAATTATATTCCAAAACTGCTTTTCATTTCTGTTCAGGATTAAAGTACGCTCTCCACAACCCAGACTTCAGATTAAAGTGATTTTGAGATTTGTTGAGTACAATACATCCTGAAGATGTATCTGTGGCCACTGGAGGGGAGAAGAAGTGCTGTCCTGTTAGCATCACTGAAGAGGTGCAATGTTCTGGGGAAGCAGTTCTGAACAGGGTGATGGGGTTACTAAAGCCTGTAGGAAAGCCAGCCACAGTGTTTATGCCTGTGAGTGAAAGGGCCAGGACTGCTTGGAATTTTCACTGGAAAAGAAGATACCACTCAAATTGGCTACTTACGCCCTTTCCAGGGCATCACAGATAACAGTGATGATTACCTGTCATGAATTCCATCTTGTAAAAACAGGAAAGCTAACACCATTTGACTAACTCTACCAGGACTGAACCATAAATAGAAAAGTAGTCAATGGATTTTTGCGTGGTATTTTAACAATTTTGAATTTTAAGACCTGTTAAGCAAATGTTATAGTGTCTGTGTTTATACAATAATATTTGGGAAAATATCAAGTGCTTAAAGGAACTGTATTTTTTTTTAAAGACAGTAAACCAGACTGTAACTGGGTCAAAATAATCAGATCATTTTCCATTTAAAGACTCCCTCTTGTGGAAATCATTCTTACTGACTTGTTTTGACCTATTTTTCTAGTAAAAGTCACTCCATATAAGGTATTGCAAAACTTGAAAATGGTTCTGTTACACGGTGTTATCTGTTTAAAAGTTAGGACCCTGACAATAACTGACAGTAGTTGTACAACTGTAGTAGATTGCTAGCAGATTTTATATCTTTCTACTGAGTCCTTGCTTCTTATTACTCAGAGATTTATTTATTATGTAGATGAAAAAAAAAATCTAATTGCTTTTCATCCATGCTTTTCACCTTGTGTAAGAGGCTTCTGCCTAGATGATGTGGAGTGCAGCATCCAGTGCCTCCCTGGTATCTGTCGAGTAATAATTAGGGGTGAGTGATTCGTGGAAAGCAGTCACGGCAGAAAGCAGAGGATTCCCCGTACATTGCTACACTACGAAAATGGAATTAGTAATGTCATAGTAATGGAGATGGAAAATGCCCATTCTGGAAAGATATTTCAGTAGGAATGTTAGTATCAGCGGCATGCTGCCTTATGGGAAGGGGAATTTGAATCTTGGACACGGATACACAACAGAATTTGATGCTTTCCATAATGTGTGGGACTGAAATAAAATCCTTATTGTCCTCTAGCAGTCTGTTACGAAAGGAAATTACATTATTTAGATTCAATGTCTACTGTGTTTTTGGGCAGGAAGAACCATTAGCTCTTTTCAATCACACTTAAGCCCTAATCAACTCTCAATTCTAAAATACATAGAATCCCTCCACTTGCTTTAATTGAAGCTCTTGGCTTTTGTGGCACTAAACCTGACAAAGCATCCTGTTCGTTCTCAAAAGCATAAATCATCCACTGAAAACACGCTCTGTGGCTGCCCTCTAGCAGCCCTTGTGGTAATTTCTTTTAAATACAGATGTAACTACCTTTAACAGGTTTGTAGGCCCTAAAGCTTTCCAAAAAGACAATCTCAAAGGAGTTTTGGTTAAACACAATGTAAAACTGAAAGTCTGAATATTCATCTGGAATACCAGGAGTCTGAATTTTGTACGTCTGGACTCATTAACTGTTTCTATAATTTCTGTGTTCGTGTAAGGGAAGTTTGTACGTTGAGCTGAGAATCTGGGTAAGTTTATTGAATTGGAGATACACAGAGTCCTTCACGATGTTACTTTTATTACATTTTTTTCATCTCCTGAACCACTGAATGTTTTTTTTAATCCCATGAGCTGTGAGATTTGTGCAGCATCTTGCATTTTTAGGTCTTTAGTATTGCCTGCCACAAGTGTTTAAAAAGCCTATTTAAAAAAATTAAAGCCAAAATTGACAAACTGGTTAGAGCGTTTCACAGGACATTGTAAAAGACACAAGATAATATTAATTTTACTGGAAACAGAAACAGAGCTCTCTACAGTTCCTTGGAGATTTTGGATGCTGGACTATGCCGGAGCATGTATGTCCTGTGTGCCTGTACCTTGCCAGGCTGTTCCTGTTTGCATCTTCTCCAGAACAAATAACCGCGCCTCGCTAATGACGAGAGATTTCGAATCGTTCGGTTCGAAGGACGCTGGCTCTGTGGGGATTCTGAGGCAGGACAGGAAACATGGACGTAATCCTTCTAGACAGTGCGTGAAATATCTTGGGAGTCTTTGTCTTTACGCTTTATTAATGTTCCTAGTTCTAGAGATTACCTAAACCCAGAAATTGGAAGATAATGGTAACGGTGAGGAGGCAGCTGCAGCGGTGACTTCCGAAGCGGGACCGTCGAAGAGCCGAGGGGGCCAGTACGCTTTTCTGGCAGCTTTTCTGGGGCTTCCGGGTGGATGACTTCACTTTTCCACCACGAAAAGCTGGGAAAAATCCCGAGGTTTTCCTCACCGCTAACGCCTTCACTCGCGGACGGGCCCCCCTGAGGCGCGAGCAGCCGCGGAGGAGGCGCCGCCTCAGGGAGGGAGAGGGGGCGCGCGCGCCCGCCCCGCCCGCCGCTTTCCCGCCCGCCCCCTCGGCGCGCGGCCGGGCAACGGCGGGGCGCGCGGCCGCCTCCCGCCCTTCCCGGCTCCGCCCCGCCGGTGGGGAGGCGGGGCGGCTCCGGCGCTCGGCCTCGGCGATTGGTTCTGGCGGGGCCTCTCGCGCCCACCTTTGTGCAGCCCCGGCGCCCGTCGAGAGTGGGAGGGGAAACCCCGTGCGAGGGGCGCCGCCATCTTGGATAAGGGGGGTGATGGGGGCGCAGTGGAGCCAGCGGAGCCGAGCCTGAGGGAGCCCCGGGGAGAGGCGGAGACCCGGCCCGGCCGTTGCCCAGCCTGAAGCGGAGCTGCTCCAGTGCCCGCAGGGCGGGGGGGGGGGGAAAACCGGGCTGCCGCCGACAGAGCCACGCTGCACAGCCACCCGCTTCCCGAGCCCAGGTAGGGAGCTAGGCGGGGAGGGCCGCCCCTCCGCCCGGCCGGGCCTAGAGCACTAGGCCCCGCGCCGGTGCCCGGCCGCCGGCGGGCGACGCTCGGGCGGGCGCGCCGCCCTCTCGCCGGCAGGCCGGGGCAGACACCCGGCCGCGACCCGGACCGACTGGCGACACTTCTTCCTGCTCCTCCTGCTGGTGCTGCTGTCCGCAGCCGGGGCCTAGTCGGCCTAGTCAGTGTGCCGCTGCCCACCTCCGAGGGCTGGTCCCCGGCCTCGGCGGGTCTGGCCGCCCTCGCTGCTCGGCGGCGGGCAGAAGGGGGAGGGGGCCGCTGGTCCGTCCGGGGCCGAGGAGGGTGAGGCCGGCTGGGCAGGAGCTAGGCCGCTGCTGCACTGTTTGTCGCCACCGCCTCCCATTCCTCCTCTGCACTGCACACTCCCTGGGTAACACGCCACCGTCAAGTACTCGTGCACATGCGGTATGTATGTGTGCTCCTTACCAATTGTTGCGGTTGCAAGTAGGGTGTTTATGTATATAGTATACCGCGTATGTGGCCGATGTGCAGTGTTACCTGTGCTTTTGATTCTTACGTTGAACTGTGCTGTCATGAACTTCGCCAGAAGAACAACTTGTCATGAGGGCTGAGGGGACTGCCGATTTCTCGAGAAAGCGACAAAAGTATTCGAGGCTTGTTCTTTGTTTTCTTTTGTGAATGCTTATTCGGGCTAAACAGAAGAGTGAAGTTCTGTTCTTTCACCTGGCTGTCTATTGCCTGTTGGCAGTACGCTCTTAAGGTTGCTATAACATCTGTGGATAGCTTTGTCTTGAATGAAAATTGTACTGAATTATCCTCCCAGTAAAACTAGGAAAAGGTGTCTGTCTGCATTGGGGCGTCTCTGGCAACGGCTTTGTTGCTCTGGAGGTTACTTGACATGGACTTTGCTTTTTAGGCCTCTGAAACGGAGTGGATTTATGTTGTTGTATGGCGCTTTTTCACAGAGGTAACAGTAGCCCTTCGTGAACAAGGCTTACTCAGGTTGTCTGTATCCTGAATCACTTCAAACCCCAAGTCACTTTGCCAGTAGCCAGATGTTATCATATGGAATGCATTGGTTTGTGGATTGATTTCTATCATGGTTTGAATTGAGGGCCTCTTGTGCTTGGGCATTACTCAGGAATGGGAAGAAAATCCCAACCCTGGGGGACTTAATAACGAAATATCACATAGCTTAATATAGATTGAAAAGGAGTTTGCTAGCTTCCTGTAGTGATTTGAAAATGTCATAAATCTGAGTGGAAGGAAGAAGCTCCTATTTTCCATTTTATGAATAACAAAAAAAAAGTTACTGTGAAGGACAGCAGTCTGAAAACAAACCTGTTACACTGGAGGTACTAGGGTTTAAAATGTAAATAGGTCTTTTAAAATTACTTGCTTATTCCTGTGCATCTAATGGAACCTGCTTATGGCTGGTTCTCATTTTTCTGTATCTTTCTGAAACAAAGGAGATAGACCTTACTTAATTTTGTTCTAAAATGTGCTTGTGACTTGTTATGTTTTCCAAGGGGATGACTCCAGACAGTTGCAAGTTGTTCTCATTTGTTAGACTGACAACAAAACTTTTCTGGTTTTTGTATATACAGTTCCTAAACTTATCTGATATCTCTGGAACTTGGTTCTCCTGCTATGAATGCAGACATATGCTACGGTTTAGACTGTTTTATAGGAAGAGGAAAATAGGGTAAATGAGGATATACGAACGGATAAAGAACTATGGCTGAGAGAATGGACATTGGAGAAAGCGCTTTTAGTGATGAGGACAGGTATGCAATATTTAATTTAGCTATGGTGCTAGGGTGTGGTTAGTAAGAAATGAGGTGTATGCATATAAATGCAGGAAGTTTAGGAAATAAAATGGAGGAACTTAATGGTGCAGGATGTGAAACCTGGAAAGGACAAGCAACATGGTGTGTGTATGACTGGGTAGCAGTTGAGGAAAATCAAAAAGTGAAAATAGTATGATACATAGCCTTGATTTAAAAATAAAGCAAGCCACAGTTCTCATATAGGAAGAGATGTGAATGCCTGTGAAGTCTTTAGAAATACTTACTAGGCCTCAGGCTGAGTTAAGGTGTTTTACATGATTAAAGAATATAGCAAACACATTTCTTTGAGAACAGCTTAAAATGGGGCTCTGCACAGCTGAAGCTTGTTAGTCTGAGCCCAGTAGCATGCAGGCCTCGTGTTTTCTGAGAAAGAATAACTGGACATGGAAATAATAAGGAAATGCAAAGTGATTTTCAACAGCAGATCATAAGAAGCTTGCTGGGTTGCTGTCTGATCAAAGATCAGTTCAGCCTAATTTACTATCTTGTGCTAATCAGATGTTTTAATGAAATCCAAATGGGGAAAGCTAGAGAGGATGCCTCTAGAAGAGCTGCAGAATGAGCGAGGAACTGGCCAGCAACAAGTAGTGTTGCCAGATAGATATGAAAGTATTGGGCTGCTAGTGGGCTGCTAATGAGACTCCTCAGGGATCTGTCTCAGAAGAGGGCTTTTTAAAGACAAGCATGCAAAAATAAACAGACTGACCAGGGAGGCTGTGGGACCATCCTCTTAAAGAGGGTCAAGATGTTTACATGTTTATGAAGACCTAAATGTCCTTGGTATGTGTGGAAGTCATAGAACCACAATGAAATTTAATAGCAAGCTATGAGGTCTATTACTATGGACAACAGACTTAGGGGAGTTCACCACTTGGGTGTATTAATTGATAACAAAACTGTTATTACCTTCCAGTATGGTGTGATTTTTACAGAAGACCACAACTGAAGCAATTACAGACTGTATTTCTAGCAGCTTTCTAAAGTAAGGTACCAGTTAGACTGTGGTGTTTTTTGTGCTTGACAAAATCTTCATCGGGGAATAGTGCAATTATTAATTGCAACAATTCTACCTCTTCCCCGTTCTTCCCTGATTCTTGATCTCTTCTCAGTGTTCACTATTAACATCTAAGTAAATATGCAGGGAAGAGGATATGCCCTGGGAAAGAGGATAACTACTTACGCATTTTGTGTAGAGATTCAGAAGCTGTTCTAAATAATAGTTGTTACTGGTTGTGTACAGTTCCCCTTGTACACAACTAATACTTTCTTCCAAATGAAAAAACTAACAGCTCTTTGAAAGTTGTTGCAGTTTATGAAAGGAGTGATATGATGGCATTACCTTTTATAGAAGGGAACTGGACTTCAACTGTGAGATCCTTTCCTGTTGCATATCCTGGAGGAATGACCAAAAGAACACCTGGATGGTCAGATGAAATACAAAATGCCTCTTGCTGCAGGCTAACTAAATGGTGGTCCTTTGGCTGCAGAGTAGTATGTTTTTAAGGGGAACCTGTAATAATTGGACAGTCCTGAGTTTGAAGCTGATAGCTGTGGATTGGCCAGCTGATGGTATTAACCACCTGCAGTGTCTAAGAAAACCTCTGCATACAGGTTCTAGTCTCTTCTAATAGCATATCTGCTTCTTGCTGAGCACAAAGCTATGAAATTTCTTTATGCAAGTGATTAAAATTGACTATGTCCTTGAGTTGAGCTAGAAGGAACTGCATGGGTCTCACGAAAGCTGGTATGGATATATTTACAGTTATGTTATTCTGATAAAGAATGTTACGGCAACGTGCCTGGAACAACCTTATCTCAGTTTGTACAGATGTATGCTGATACTTGAAATAAGGCTTCAGTGACATGTCAAAATACCTGTGCAGTGGTTATTGATTAGAGGAGGAAATGTAGGTGTCACTAGTATCCCATTAAGGTAATCTTTAACTTCTAATAAATAAAAGGTTGATATATGGAAAATGGATATTGGGATTATTAAGATTCAGGTGTCTGGAACAGAGGGCTGTGAAGTGGAGGTAGAATTCCAGTTTCTACAGATGGGTGATGCTATCAACATATATTAACACCATGCATTAATATGCAGCTAATATTTTTGTATTTACTGAATCCTGTTGTGCACTATTCTTGTCTAGACTTCTTTCTTTCATCTGTAGTAAATGCTGAGATTGTCAGCTTTCTAAGGCTGAATTCTCACCATGGCTTCTGTGTTTAGTTTGTTGCATTTATTTTTCCCCTTCAGCACAGAGTCCTTCTGGAATATCAGTTTTATTCCAAGATCTGAGTAGAATCTGAATTCCTGCTAATCCTTATTGGAATTTGAGCATTTAAAAGTTTTATTTGTTTTGGTTTTGTTTGTTTGTTTTTTTTTTTAAACAAGTCTTCTGTTCTCCGGGAAAGATTCCTGACCTCTAGTAATAATTTGGAGTATTTTGGAATCTTTTCTGTAACGTGACCCTTGGAATAAATGTAATACCAAAGTGTTGCTTTATTTTTCAGTTTAACTCCAGAAATTGTATTTAAACTTTAATATCTGTGTTTCTTCAAGCTTTCAGTACATGTGTCTGTCAGACACAATGACTTCTCCAGCAACTCTCTGGGACTTGAAAGAAGGTCTAGACTCATCGTACGAGTGAATTTCTCTATCAGTATTGCTATTAAAAATCTGTTTCTTTAAGCTGTGGAGATTGTGTACAGCCAGACCTAACACGCACACGGTGGGGTGTGTGGTCTCTCATCTCCTTTAGGGGCCTAATATCACTGTAAGAATGAGGGTGAAGGTTTAGCAATGAGACATGGCTTTAAGTTAGTCCTCCCTTCCCACCCATTTCTTAACAGACTTTGTAGCGAAGCACAGAATTTGGTTTTCTCACTTTGAAGTGGGAACTGATTTTGATGCATATGTTGCAAAGCAGTGACAGTTTCTTTTATGTTGAAATAGCATAGTTAGACTTCTTTACTTAAAGAGTATAATGAAAATTGACATATCTTAGCAAACAAAAACAGCCTGTCAAATAAACAGAGATGTATATTTAGCAGTAAAGATTCTAATTAAGAGATTCATTTCAAATTCAGTTTGTGATATAGCCTGCACAGAGTTCCCAGTTTGTCCATTCTTTAAAAAAAAAAAAAAAAGAGTCTTTCTCACCTTCCAGTGATGCTTCTTACAAGCTTGGCTAGTAGGATGCATTCTCCTTACTTGTTATATACAGCAAAATTGTAAAGTCAGATGCTCAGAAATATGAAACTTCTTTGTTTCTGAGTACTTAGCATTCCTTAGCCAACTATTACTGTGAAGGCAGGGGGGCTCACCTAGGTTTCTGCAGGACCGATTTCATAGCCACACGAGTGGTTCCCTGTCTTGGAGTTTATGATGCTGATTTTTTTTAAAAAACAGTGTAAATTACTAGATACTACTATCCTCAGAAAACACCATAGATCTTTCAAACTAGATGCGTATTAGTGCTCTGTGTCTTTGCCTTTCTCTATTGTGGTTGTAGCACCCACCTGTTTTCTGTGGAAAACAGTACAGTTCATACTATCATCCTGAAGTACTTGCACATATAAATTGTCCTTTTCAAGCTTTTTTTTTTTACTTCCACTTACATACCTCACAATCCTCCAGTTTAACCTTGTCTGCTATCAGACTGAATTGAGCCATGAACATAGTCCTCCTAGCTTCACTTAGAAAGCAAGTAGCAAGTTAAGTATCCTCTAAGAACAAGCACATTGGATCAGAAGATGCTCTGTCCGAATGTTACTGCTATTGGGATGTGCTAGAGAGGAGGAAGAACATAATGTGTCAAGATGTATTCAGAAAATTTGAAGTATTGGATGTTTCCACAGTGACACATTAACTTTGAACTCTGTATGGAGCAGTTAGTTGTCTTTATTTGCTGGTGTCGAAAATAATCGGTGCACATTGAAGCCAATACTATAACTCTGGAATCTTCCACTTCCAGGAAATAAGGCAGTAAAGTTGCTGGCTTGCTTGGTAAAGGGCAGTGCATTCTCAGTCGTGGATGTGAATTCTTACCCAGTACAGTGATAAGAAGTGGTCTGTCTACTGAGTGGTTATTTGTCAGAGACTGAGGACAAAGGTGGTATGGGATGTCTGCATGAGATTTCCCTCAACTACAGCAGAAGTTTCCTCTAAAATTTGCTTGATTGACCTGACTGTTCTTGGAGCTTGTGCAACACTTTGTGTGGAATTCTATCTTGCCAACATATGCAAGAATTACTGTCCAAAATTCTTTTGTTTACTATCTTGGGTTAAACTTGGTTTAATAGAACAGTGTGTTTGTGTATATATAGGACTTGGCGTAGATGCTTTGCATACTGCTTGGGGTAGAAGGACTTGAGAGTTTCCGTATCATGAGTCAAGCATGAAGGAAAGGCAAGGTGCAGATCAGCGACTGGCACACAGTAAACCCTTCTTAACTGCCTGTTGGAGTTGTTCCCCCTCCAAGGTCTAGATAAGAGCGTTTGCTTTAAACCTCTGCTGTGTGAAGCAGTGGCTGTTGGCTGTGTACTGTGAATGAGATTTGTTGTCAGTCACCTTTCTTAGGACTGCAGTTCACTGTTATGGATTAATCGTGTTTGAGGAAACAGTACTTTGCTTTTGAAAAAGTTACAGGCTTGTAAGCTTTCCTGTCTGTGTTCCTATTTCTTCACAGTACCAGTTTCATTTGTCATGTGAATGACACATGACTGAATGAAAATCTTTCTTGGCTAAAGCAATGTTTTTCTAATGGCTGGCTATCTGCCATGCAGGAGGAGGAAGGGAAATGGTGAATTCCTCGTAGAAATTTTCCACTTGCTTAACTGATCACACTGTCCCAGGTTTTAGGTTAAACTAGTTAAAAGCAGGCATTTTGCATCCTTTATGTTAACTGGCAGTATCTGGGCTGTATAGACTTAAAATCCTGGTTAATTGACGTATTAGTAAGTCAGCTATTACTCCTTGCAGGTTTACACAGCTGAGGCCAGTTCTAATTCCTCCTACATCTAGGAAAGCATAGGAAAACTCTGGAATATTGGAAGTACTTACTCCAACCTAATTTTGACTATCACTTAAAAAAGAAACTGCTAAGCCTTGCTGTAATGCTACTATGCTGACAAAGCCACAGAGATGTTAACTGACTTCTGAACATCTGATTTGTGGCTTGTACCGCTTTTCTGACAAGAACATGTAGCAGTCTAGACCCCAGTTAAGGCTACTACAGCATTCTTTTAAGTAATTCCTAGCTGTTTGATGCAAGCTGCACTGTTTCCTTTGTTGCTGTTGCAAGTCTCAAAAGTGTGAGGTAATAGTTCCAAATTGCTGGTTTGGGTAAACCTCTTCAGATTTTTCTTTTGGAGTCAGATTTTATTTTCAGTTCATGCATATCAGCTATTTGGTGAGTGAGTGTTGGTCCAGCTGGTGACTGTGCAAAGCAAGAAGCTACTGGAGCTTTTAAACAGCTTTAAGTCTTTCTGGATAAAATTGAATGAGTATCAATGCTACGCAGAGCGTGTTTCTACTTGGAGGCCTTGCTGACAGGGGCTCAGAGCAAATGATGTGGGAGTTTTGCTGAATGTCTCTGGCACTAATTCAATGACTGTGGGGAAGTACACAAACTTGAACTGTGAATGAAAGGATACTTGTGGGGAGAGGAAGGGGTTTTTGCTTGGTTATATGAACTAAATTGGATGAATTGGGTTGAGTTTGGTGAACAAGTAGCAGTTCTGATGTGTTCTATTTTTTGTTTTAGTGCCACAATGGCAACTGCACCTTACAACTATTCCTACATCTTTAAGTACATCATTATTGGTAAGTATTACTGGGCACGTACCTGTTTGTGTCAATGTGTATATGCATGACAGCCTACCCACAAACCCTGTGGCTGTACTATGGTTGACTTCTGTTGCATGCTACTTGCTATATAGTAGTGATTCTTGCAGTAGTTACTTGTCCAACTTCAGTCCCTCACAGATCACCACGTTTGCTCTAAAGCTTTAGCAGCTGACAATATAAGGACAAATGCCTTTATGCCACAGCATTGGAGCTGTGTGATTGGTGGCAGGTGAGCTGGAAGTGAGGGCAAGTACTAGTGCCTGTATTGAGTTCACTTGATTGCTGAGTTACTGTTAAAAATAACTACTGTTCTTGACATACATACTTCAGTATTCTTGAACATCTTCACTGTTAAGGCCATAATACTTAGCCCTCTGCATAGCACTAGGAAAAAAAGGCATTCTAAAAACATGTGCACGTGGTCCCTTTCTCCTTAAATCAAGTTTATATTTAGACAAATTGCTAAATCCATTGGAAATGGGGGAAAAACTGTAATGGGAGTCAACACAACTGGGATGTTGTGTTGATTCAGGTTTGCAATAGCGTTTTGCATTGTTAGTCTGAAAGATTTTTAGAATCTGTTGAAGACACAAGTGCTAATTGAAATCCATTGCTTTAGACAGGCTTATAAACTTCTGTCAGGCTATATTTTTGTGTTTAAATGTTGCTTTTGGCTGTTTAAGAGTCAGGGACTTGATTGCATTTATTGCTATCCTGGAAGAACTGGTCTTGCTGTTAATTGTTTAATTCTTAATGATCTTGTGTAGGTGTAAGTGATCTGCAATCTTATTGTAATGGCTTGTAAATCAGGCTGCTGTGACAGCCTCAGCCTGTGGAAAAGTTGGTTCTTAAAACCAACATCTTGCTATTTCTTACTATTGGCATTGTGTAAGTGGATCAGTGGAAGTGAAGCAATTTCTTGGTGTGTTCTGGTTGGTTGTCAGTATTTTTTGATGTCCTTACCAGTAATTGCAAGTAAGACGGGAGCAGGACAAACATTCAAAAGGTGTATTTTACATTTCAGTTTCTTACAGGTCTACTTCTCATAACATTGTGAAATACAGTTGTAAAATCAGTAATACAGATTAACTTCTCTTTTGAGTTTTCTGCTCCATCCTTGCTTGCAACTCTGTACCCGTTACCAAAACTATAGTGCAAAATTTGATAAAGTTAAGGACTGTTGCCAGGTATAGAACATTGCCCACTAGGCCTGAAAAAGGAATGACTGCCTGTCTCTGTACCATTTGTTGTGTGGGATGAAGAAAATGTGCTTATTGCAACAATGGTGTCAGCCTTAACTATTCTTTCTGTAACAGGGGACATGGGTGTAGGAAAGTCCTGTTTGCTTCATCAATTTACAGAAAAGAAGTGTGAGTATTTCAATTCACAATATTTATTCTAACTGGTATGCTTCATCCCTCTTTCCTGCCTTTTTGCTTCCCTCATGCATGAGCTTGATCTCATGTCTCTTAATCTGTATGGGTTTGTATTGTGCTTCGTCAGATTCTTGTTTCAACATCTACAGATGTAGAAACAAAATGTTAATGTACTAATGGTAAAACTGCTGCTTTGATCGGTCCTACCTGTGATGAGTGGGGAGACCGTGTCTGGTTTTACAGCTTTTCCAGGGAATTTTGATAGGGAACAAAGTGAAATTTCTTATCTGAAATTTGCATGTTTTCCAATATTAGTATAGCTTGAACATGAGCAGTTGGAGGGTTTTTTTAAGTGCTGTTAAGGACTTAAAAAAGAAAAAGATTCTTTTTTGTTTGACTCCTTGTTTGCAGACTTAAGTAGCACTGTCATTCTCTGTAGCTGCTGTGACTCATGACACTTGGACTGCCCTGTGTGATGGTTGTTTAAACCTTAATGCAGTCTCTCTCAACTGTAATGTTTTTTCATGTATGCTATCATGACTAATTAAGAATTGGCTTCAATTCTTCTTAATAATGTGTTGCACTGGAGTTTGCAGTGGCTATTAGCTCTGTGGTTTTCCATGTAGCTCGCGCTCAATGGCTAAGTCTATAGGTATTTACTAGTACAAAGTTAGTCTTTACTGTGTGCTACTCAAGATGTGGCAATAAGTGGGTAGGAGCTACAGTTTAAAATATTTCTGTTTTCTAGTAGAAATAGGATTTTTTTTAACTGTTGCTTTTAATTAAAATCCAGTATCAGCCAATTCTTTAAATGCTACTCTGCATATGGTCAAATTCTTCACGAGGGTGTGTCTCGTTAAGCGGAAGCACTACAACCAAACACACACGTCAATCACCTCTATTACAAGACAGTCACTAACTGTAGATAGCTTGAATAGGTACTCATCCTTTCTGCATTTTCTTGATCTTTATAAAGATGAGCTTATTAAGATGAGTTTATTATAACTAGAAAGGTGCTTTTTTGGTTTTGATTTGCTGTGTTGGTAGCTACTGATGAAACTGGTGCTTTTCCTGTGGACAGTCACACTATTACCCTGTCTGAAACAACTTGGATATTTGTTTTTGAAGCTGTGTTACAGACTATTAACTGTATCTTGGTAATTCCCTAAAAGTTATCTTTTCCTACTGCATTAAAATAGTTAACCATTTCTGCAAGGATAGACTGAGAATCAGCTGACTTGATACCTTCTGATATGTATGGCCAAACAGCATCAGTGTACATGCATCAGAGGAGGCAAGGAATTTTATAACTGTTTTTAAAACAAACAGCAGTTCAGGGCATACTTCATTTTATTTCTGGTTAAGTGATACAGTTTGGGTGCTGTAGGTGTAAAAATGCTTTCTTAGAGACTGAAAATCTAGTAAAGATAACTGAAAACTGGTGATAGTAATATATTTGTAGCAAGGAGACCTTGTACTAGAAAGATCTGATCTTTGCTCTTATTTTTCATGACAGTTATGGCAGACTGTCCCCACACAATTGGTGTTGAATTTGGCACAAGAATAATTGAAGTTAGCGGCCAAAAAATTAAACTACAGATTTGGGATACAGCAGGACAAGAGAGATTCAGGGCTGTCACACGAAGCTACTACAGAGGAGCAGCAGGAGCTCTTATGGTCTACGACATTACCAGGTAAGGTGCTGTTGATGCATCTTGCATCGTAGCTCTATGTGTGCTTGACAAGCTGTTTGGATATCACAGCCTTATATGTACTGTCTTGTCTGTCCCCTTGACTTAGATTTAAAGGACTCTGGATGGATTTGTATCCTGTTGTGTGAAGCTTACCACACTTTATCTAAATACTTTAAGTATTTAAAGAGCTGGAAATGAAACATAGGGAATTACGTGAGCAGCTTTTCTTGGAAAACTTCACTGCTGACAGGCCTGAGGATCTTGTCATTTCAGGCCTTGACTGCCTGTGTTGAAGTTGTTTAAAGAACTGGCTTTGTCCTTAAAATCTGCTCTTCAGTACATGGGTTTTTCTCTTCCTGGGAGGCAATGGATACTGCTGCTTACCTGGCAGGAATATTCCTAGAGTAGGCACAGGACGGAGAACCTCTGTTGCAGTGGGCTATGTAAACATGCTTAGCGGACTGTATAGATGAGAGCATTGCAGGAGTCTGACTTCTGGGCCTCTTCACGGGCTAGTCCTCCAACAAAACAAGACTGTGTGGAAGCTATCCTGTCTTCCTTTTATAGGTGAAAATTAAAGATGCTGCTAACACAATAATGAATCAGGTGTGCAACATGAAATACTTTTGCTTTCACATCTCCCATCTTCTTCTGGGGCTGTTCTTGACATTCTTCAAGCACCTTTTTTTTTTTTTTCTGCATATATAGGTATATTTCCTGTTTACTTAGATCTTGAGTAAAACATAATCTTATGCACTGTTTGTTACCCAAGTGCTGTTCTACTGTAGAGTGTTCTGTAAGAATATTTGACAGGAAATCCTTTAATGTGTTCTATATAAAACAATATAGATGTTGTCCTTGTGAAGACAGTAAAACTACCACATACTAGAAGTGTGTCTTTCTTTCCACCTGTGTTGTAAGAGTTGCTCTGGGGGTTGAAAGTTGACTTGTTGAAATCTTGGTCTGAGTCCAAACAAGACGCTGCTGCTTTGTCTTGAGGTTGCGGACAAGAATAGGGATGACAGATGTCAGTGTGTTTTAATGGATGCTGACTATGCTGTTGGCACTTAAGTATTTAAAAAAATACTGTAGCTAAAACTGTACTTGCTTGGTTCTTTGCAGAAGAAGTACATATAATCACTTAAGCAGCTGGCTGACAGACGCAAGGAACCTCACCAATCCAAATACTGTAAGTTGGACTTCATTTAGCTTGAAAGCAAGATTGCTCATCTCTAAGCAAGAGGTGGAAGGCTTAGGCCAAAGCATCTGCAGTGGTAGTGGTGTCCTCTTAAATAAGCTGCCTGTGTTTTCTCAACTACTTAGCTCTGAGTTGTCCTTATGTCCCTGTTTTACAGTATACCAGTGACTCTCTTCCCTTACTGGAACTGGAGCAAAAGTGTAGGCTCCTGTACAGGAAAGCAGTGGTTTCTTCTAGAAGTCGTCTTGTGCTAGTTGCCTTGCAGGGGCCTGTTTTCAGGAGTTGGAGACAAAATTATGGTTAACTCTGGACAAACCTTAACTTTTATTAGTACTACTTCGTGCTTTGTGGTAGTAATGAGGTGAATGCTATCTCATCTTAGATTGAAATATAAATTGGATCTTCAGGAAAGCTGACCAGGTCTTCTGGAGGGATGGGGGAAGAAGGTTCTTCTGTGTCTCTTTCACCATACCACAAAACTGTTGTCCCTCAGTCTTTTTCTGAATGTCCCTAATACACTTTAGCACCAAGCTCATGGGAAGACTCTGCTGTGATGAAAAAAAACTTTCAAAGATTGTCTGGATTAGCAGATGATTTAAACAAATACAAGAAGTGGTTCAGAGTACAACTCCTATGAATAAGGAGTAGGACTGCTGCTTTTTAGGACCTCATCTCATGAGAACAGCCTAAAGCATTTGAAAGTGACCACTGGAGATGCTGTTCCTGACTTTACAGAGGGGGCACTGCTAGAGTGGTGTTTTCCTGAAGATGGGTGGCTTTTGCAGTTAAGCTTTTCTGCGTATTTCCTTTTGGGTTTTTGCCTTACTAATAATGAGGGTGGTAGTGAAAAAGCTAGTAAGCTTTTTCCCAGACTAATTTTCTCTCTTCTGAACTAGGTGATAATCCTCATAGGAAATAAAGCAGATCTGGAAGCACAGAGGGATGTTACATATGAAGAAGCCAAACAATTTGCTGAAGAAAACGGTGTGTTTTTTCTCTTGAGCTGTTACATTTCCTACAAGATAGCGATGTTAAAGTGAATCCTCAGCGCTCATAGCTGCAAGCTTGCACTTCCAAAGTAATGTAATTATATGTACAAGCTTCTACTGTTCCTCAGATAGTCTGGCTTAACTCTTACCTGTGCTTAGTTCTAGAAGTCAGCTTGTGTGTTGATGCCCTAACTTAGTCATAAAATACTGTTTAGTACTAAAATAGTGTCTTGCGTATAATGTGACTGACCTAGGGCTGTTTGAAGTATGTTATGCATTGACTGTTAAACCTCTGTTTCTGAACAGGTTTATTGTTCCTTGAAGCAAGTGCAAAAACGTAAGTTACTTTTGTCTAGAGTAAAGATTCAGATGTGATCTCTCTAAGAGGAATATATTGGTTATGACTAAGTACAGCCATAGAGTTCAGGTATAGTAGGGTTTTACAGGTGGAAAAATAAAACCCAAAACATTTTTGAGTTCTCTTAGAGGGAAAGGTATGTATAGCAGTTTCAATCATGTCAGCTTTGACTTGAAGGTAATGTGGAAATTGGACCACTCGCTACATTTTGGGCAAACACGTGTTGAATTCAAATGAACTGATTTGGTTTTAAGACATTATTTGAGCGTAGAATGTGTATGTGTGGGTAAGAGTGGTTCCCAGCTAGATGTTCCTTCCCTTGGCTGTCTTGAGCTGTAAGCAAGTTCTGTAGTGAACAGCCAGTCCCTTCAGCTGCTGAGAGGAATCGCCACACTGTACTTGCAGTTGGCTGGGGAGCCTGTCCGAACACAAGGGATCAGAGCCTCAGTGACATGAGTAAATGTGGTTCCAACTGGCAGCTGTTGTAATGGAACCTTTTAACAGAAAGGTTTTGATTAATAGTGGCTCCCCTGTCTGTAAGCCTCTGCCGGAACTGCTCTGTGCATGTGGTTCAGCGCCTTAGCTTATTTCTGCTACTCGGTGTTTTGGCATGTGTTTCTTATTCCTGGCTAGTCCTAATAGGTTTAATGGCTAGGGAGCGAGTTGCCCTATGAAAGGCTGTCCCAAGGACAGGTTATCAAATTTTGTGGTAGTCCGCTCTAAGTACTGTAAGCTCTTCTGGCACGTAAGAGGACAGAGGACTGCTACTTGGTGACCTGTCAAATCCCAGCAAGGGTGTCTAGCCAGCTGCCTCCATAACCTGCATTGCTTTGCTGAAGCGTAGCCCGAGTAACTCCTGCTGCTCTCTTCGTAGTGGAGAGAACGTTGAGGATGCGTTCCTGGAGGCTGCCAAGAAAATCTACCAGAATATCCAAGACGGAAGCCTGGATCTGAATGCTGCAGAATCGGGTGTACAGCACAAACCGTCAGCTCCACAGGGGGGGCGACTAACCAGTGAACCCCAGCCCCAGAGAGAAGGCTGTGGCTGCTAGTGACCTCTGTTTCATGGCTCCATTTCTGACCTTTCACCTCTGTCTGTTGGAAGCGGTGCTTTTGACTGCTTCCCTGTCTTCTGTACATCTTACTGGGTTTAATTAAAACTCTGAGACAAGTTTAACACAGTACTAAACTGCTAAACAACTTTAGATGTAATCAGGTTATCAAAGGCAAGTAGAGTAATAAAACCTCTCCTGCATGGTAAATCTAGAAGTTTTTTTTTTCCTTGATTGTCCTTGTGATAGTGTCACCGATACATAATTTAAACTGAGCACTGATGCTGGACTCATGATTTTACACTTTCGCAGGGCTTTGTCTTGTATGGTTTAATTTTATGGTTCTTTGGCCTTTCTTCCCCACCTCTAACTGTTTAGAGCTGTCCATAGTAAAGGATAAGTTTTTGCTGTGAAATGATTTCCGATGGTAGCAAGGGGCTCTGTAACAATGTGCTTTTGTTGAAAGAATTCCCTGTGGTGTGTGTTGGGGGTCGGGGTGGGCTGGCGCAGGAGCGAGTGTACAACTTGCACAGGGAAACAATCCTTTCATTCTTGTGCTCATAGCTTTACATCATTTTTTTGCCACTTTTATCCTTTACATTTGTTAACAGAACGTAAATATGTATAAAATTTGAAGGAACTGAGCTAACAGTTAAATACATCCTGTGTATATGATTTTAATGAAGAAAATGATTACTGGCATTAGAACAGTATATAAAAAAATACCAGTTTGTACAGTATGACCTATATGTGACCACGTTGCCCCCTTAGTACAGAAATCGATGTGACTGCAGTTCACTAACATAGGCTTAACTCCTTGGTGTCAACAGTGGACATTGTGCTGGGGGAACTCTAATCCTGATGCAGAAATTAACACTAGTGGAATCTGTCTTTCATCTTTGCACTGTGGTATACCTATGCCATTTTATTAATCCCGTTCTGTGCAATCAGCAGTGTGCTAACCTGCTTTTCTCTTCGGTAAGCGTTTTGCATTATTGGGCTTCATCACCTGCCTTGCATCGTATACAAAGGCTGGTTCTCTTGCACATCTTACGCTTTTATACCTTTAACTTTTTGAATGGTCAGAGGCTGAACTGGACAGTCGGAACAACACGTGTGCTCTCTAGGGATTTTTAACTACTGTTGTATTTTTTTAACAGTCCCCTGTGAGGGTTTCTTGTGAGACTTGGCCTTTTTCATCAAGCCTTCGAGTACGTCCTTCATGGGGTGATGCAACCTGTAATGCTTGTATGGAGGGGGGGTTTTGAGGGGTGACAGCACACATGTGGCTGTTACTGAACTACATGTGGGGTGTGCTGTGGTGTCAGACCGCAGTGTGTGGTGCTACATGCAGTACTGCTGTATTTCACGGGAAGCTTCGTGTGGAAAACATCACATACGGTTTAAAAATGGAAGGGGGCGAGTGCTTAACCATGGTCAAATGTCATCTTTAGTCTTACTGCAGTGTTTAAAATACAAAGTAGTCTTAAAATCCCTCTCTAGACACTAAAACTATACAATGTAAGTAAACAGTGGTACCAGAGTATTGTACAGTCAATGTTAAATAAAAGCCAAAACTGGAATGTGCAGACAATAGGATTTGGGTAACTTGTGCGCTGTCCCTTTGTTTTGTCTGGTTAGTCCTTTTTTTAACTAATATTCTTAAGTAGATGGGTATGTTCAAGATCTACAGCTAATGCATCCTGCTTAAACCGAGGTTGCACCACAAAGGGTTTGCCCAGGGACCACGACCTGCTGCTGACGTGAAGTAAATGTTCTAATGACTACAGCTTGTTGAGGTGCAATACCTGTACTCCCAGAGTAAGATACAGTAGGTCTTATTGTTTCTGTCACAGAAAGGATTTGTTCAGACTGCTGTACTCCTCATTTGATGTAACGATGCTATTAATCTAAATATTTGTAAATAAAGTACCTGTATCTAGATAAACTACAGTGGTGTGTGGTGGTGTTCTGCTTATGGTGTGATGGCTGAGGGCGATTGTTCCTTGAAGCTCTGCAATGGGGACTGCTGCTGTTCTTGCTCCACACCTTGGGGGTGATTTTCCATCCACCCCAGCAGCTGGCCTGCAAAGGCTGCCACAGGCACTTCTGCAGTCTGGCCCTTGGTCCTCGAGAAAAGCACCTCACTGAACTGGCAGAAGAGGAATGTGAGCGCTACCCAAGATCATGCAAGAATTCCTTGTAGTGATGGTATTTGTGCTTTAACTGATCGTGTTTAACCTTTATGATGGGCCTTAAGTGGTAAAAACCCACAGGCTGCTCCCAAGAGGAGGCTGCTTGGTTCTTCCAGAGTCCAAACCTGTTCCTTAAGCTCTTAACAGGCCAGGGCTGACTCCACTGTTGTTTATTCCCAGTAAAGTGTGACAGTTGCTAGGTGACACTTGCTGCACAGAAAAGGTTTATATTAATCCTATGGATGAGAGAGGGCAAGACTGAGACTGATTTCAAAGCCTGTGGGAATGGAAAGGGGCAAGAGGGCTGGGAAAGGGTCACTTGGTGCAGGTTTCCTGGTGGGTGATGGCATGTTCTTTAGGATGTGGAGTTGTGTGTGGTAACATTTCCTGTGCTTCACTGTGCCTTGTTCCTGCTGCCTGAAGGCTTTATGCAGAGGTTTTTCCACTACTAATTAAGAGCAACTTGCTTGGAACTTTATGAGCCCATTAACCATAGCCACTTGCTTCAGAAAAGCAATGCAGCTAAGCTGAATGCTTACCAGCAGTAGCCAGGAAATGTTACAACTACATAAATACCGGTATTGGAAGAGCTTCACTTCCTGCTGTCCTAATCCAGGGCTGCATATCCTTGAGAACAACTTTAAAAGAAACCCCAAAAAACAAACAAACCCAAAAAACTGTGGATAAAAGTAAGCATCAATCACTGAAGTTTATTTTAAGAAAGTACTCAAAAATAATTGTATTTAAAACATCCATGCATTTGACAACAGGTAAATGGACAACTCTGTCCTTGTGACAAGTTTTCTTCAAAGTGGAAAGTGACAAATGCACTTAAATAAAAGCCACATTTAAAATCATTTTAAAAAAAAACTTATATACACATAAAGCTCAGTTATTCAATCATACAAAAAACTTCACAGTACTAAGCAGGCCCTGCAGCCAGCTGTTTGTTAGCGGTGGCAAATACCTTTTTAGAAAAGGCTTGCAAAACTGAGGTAGAAGTCTTCGAAGGTGATGGTGGACAGCAGAGCTGTGTGCAAGGGTCAGGCCTTGCCTGGAGGGGAGCGGACGCGAGCAGCTCTGCCCTGCGCTGAGGGCAGTTGCTGTGGCCTGGCCTGTTCTGGCTGTTGCACAGCACAGGCGGCTCTTTAGAGCTAACGCCTGCTGGCTGGCAGCTGCCTAGGCGCAGCTGTAGACGGGCTTGATGCTTTTCTGCTACTGTAGGGCAGCTCTTGAAATAATGTATTTTTAACTTGAATCATTGCAGAAGAACGCTCAAGTACCAGGCCAGTATTGTAACGAGCTGTAACTGAAATCTAGATGCTAGGCTGTACATTTATTAAAACCAGAAAAGCATTACTGAAAGATGAAGGGTAGCAGTAGCCTAATGTTTAAGTTGGTCAACACAGTAGTAATTTCTCATGTCGGATGAGAGTTTACAAGCAGCTCTCACCCACAATTTCTTTAAAAATACACATCCAAGAGCCAGAACAGCATCAAGCGCCAGGATACCAACCACAGGAATGCTTTCACTGGAAAGGTCTGAGAACCCACACCTGCCCCTGGGCTACCACCACCTACAACCCACAAGCCTCAACCTTCAAGATGCTCACGACTCAGTGAAGTTCCAGCTGGGCTGAAGTCACATCTCGCTGCTGGGCTTTACCGAGAAATTCCTCGCGAGCAGGAACGCAGTGTCTGCGACACCACTGCGAGACCTGCCGGGGACCTGGGCAAGTCTTGTCAGAGTGGCCTAGAAAAGGCAGTAAAAGTAAGTCTGAGTAAAAAAATTAATGTCTTCAGTTAGCAGACACATATTAGTCTTTAAAAAACAAAGGAAAATATGGATTTTAAAGAATAAAATACAAAGCTTAAAAAAAAAATAAACCCCAACCCCTTTGAGGAAAACATACCAAACAAGTTAGCTACTCCCAGAGTAACCAAGTGTATGGTTATGATCACCTCACCTTCAGAAAACCCCTGCCATGCCTCTAAAGATGGTGAGCACATGGCTGCAGTAGACTACCCGTGAGCTAAAAATTATTAAAAAAAAGAACCAAGAATTCCTGTACACAGTGGAGTATTACCTGTGTTTTTGTTAAATTCAGAGCGCCGTGAAGAGATACTAGACTTGAGCTTTGGGCTAGAAACAGAGAATCTGAAGAAGTGCTGCTGACTAGGTCATCCAGTGCGTCCACCTGTCGCTTCAAGCTGTGAAGGGTGCCTTCTGTTTGCCGTTTTCCTCTGATTAATACTTCTACTTGCTTGGACATGCACTGCCGGAGCTGAGCCTAAATAAAGCGTTGGTTCTATTTATATGCAGCTAGTGTAATTTTCAAGACTGTATTTAAAAAGTCTGATGACCTTAAAGTCAAGCCATAAGGGACATGCTGTTAAGAGTCTCAAACCACAAGCAGATGGCAATGGGTTTGTGAATTATTTTTAAATAGCTCACCTCCTCCCAAGTCAGAAATAAACTGCATTTCTATGGCCTTTATCATGAGCTGCTTGGAGAGAGAGCAACAGGTATGTTCTAACTAAACTTGGCCGACACCTGTACTTTAAATGATCACAGGCACTCCTGAACTGTAATTTGTTATGTTGCTAATACACCATAATATGATGTAAATGAGGGAAGCTTGTTGGAATACTCAAAAATTCAATTAACTGTTAATTATAATCATTCATCTTGATATAGCATACAGTTGCTAGTCTTTCTTTTACTGTTCCCACCCAAAGACATGCTGTGGCTAGTCATTATGTACAGAGTGGAAGGGCCAGAGCTGGAGAAGGATCCCCCTGGGCTGTTTAGATGTTTTTAGAAGAGACCCAATGGACGCGTTAGTGTGACTGGGAAGAGAGACGCCACCTTCAGCCGATCTTCGTGATGCTGCAGTTTTTCTCGGAGAGCCTCCCCACGCCACTGTTCATCCTTTTGGAAACAAAAGCACATGCAGCAACTGAGCGTTACAGGTACCCATACTGACATGCTCTGCTGCAGCACGAGTAGCGAGTACTTTTTGAAAGCATTTTACCATTAAGAAAACTTTAGAAAAATTCAACTTTTCTTCCAATGAGAGGAGTCTCGTGGCAGCAGCAGCAAAAGGACCAGTCTCCTCTAAGTTATCCAACTCACACTGCAGATTTCCCTTTACTTCAGAAGATGCTTCCAAATCTTCCAATGGCTCTGGAGAAGATGGGCTTGAAGATTTAAACCCCATCCTAATTTCATCTTCAACCTCCAGCTTAAGCAACATCGCTGCATTCTCTATTTCCCTTTGTCTCTTTTCCAGGTCTTCTTGAGTTTTAACCTACATCATAGAACAGCGTCACCACTTTGCCATCAGGTTACAAATGCATCATCAGTCCAGAGGAATCTTCCTGTGTAACCAAACAAGGCTTATTTCTGAAATGCTTACATTTTGACTATTGCAATCAGAAATCACAAAACCTCTCAACAGATGCAGCCCTAACTCTGCCATTAACTTTGCCTATGAAGCCCCTCAGATGGTAATAGAGGCAACTAAAAAGTTACCAGGATGCAACTTGTGAACTTAAACCTGTTCATACTCTGATCTTGCATAGTCTTCCTTGAACACTTCCTAGTTGCTAACAACATTCTTCTCTGAAGGACCCAATTTTTAACAGACTTAGAAATAATTTATAAAGGGTTTATTAAAGGACTAGGAAGAGTCAGACAACCTGGAATCACCTTTTAAAGTGACTACAAAAGAAGAAAGTGCTTGGCCAGGTTGGCACGAACAAGTTATTAAATGCCTATTGAGTAGCTTTGAAGGTTGCTAACATTTAGTCAGTTGACATAACTAGAGTCATAATTTATGCAAGTGCCTATTACCAAACCTTAACGTAAACAGGAGCCAAAGTCCTAATTCTTGACTGAAGCATTGCCTAAATTGAGCGGCCAGCAGATGTTATGGTGCGTTTGCTATATATCTTGGGAGCATTGAAATCCAATTACTCTTAATGAATAGCTAAGACTAGTCCCCTCCACCCTCAGCCCACCTCCAAAGAACACAGTCTCTTTTTCAGGCATTGTTTTACTGGGTGAGAGGGGTTGATCCATTTGCACTGGCCTAAACAGCGCCTGCAATTCCCCACCACGTGATGGGAAGGTAACCAGGCAGTTGTGCCACTCTGCCATGGCCTTCAAGATCTGAAGAGTGAAATACTGCTGTAGAGCTTGGCAGCCCTACGCTGAGAACTCCGCACATGACTGACTGGCTGGAGTTGGTTTGTTCATTTTTAAACTGGGATTACTGAGCTGCCTGATCCTACTGATTGTTAACAAAGCTTAACTTCTCCCAGATTTGGGAAAATCGCATGGCAGTTTTAAGTAGGTCTCTTTCTAATTGTGATACAGCAGACAGGAGAAGATTCAAAACCAATACAATATGAACTTGTCTGGAAGACACAGCTTTCCCTTGAACCCACCTGTATTTGGCTACTCGGGTACACCTGGGTTTGGAGATCCATATAGTCCTGCTGGATCTGGCCAAGGTCCTTAATAAGGCGCTGGGCTCGTTCACGGTCATTGTGTGCTACTTGTTCAGCAGTTGCTACATCACCCTGCAAACAGTTATTTTCCTGCTTTTGTTCCTAGGAAAATGCAGAAAGATTGCCTTTACTGTGAGCATCCACTGCAGAAAAATGAATCAAGAGAACCCACATAACACAATTTCTTCAAGTTAAAAGGCAGAAACAGCATTAACCAGGAGTAACTAGAGGTGTTCTGCAGCACAAGCTGGAAATACCAGAGTTTGGTTGCCTCAAGTTCTGTCTAGTCACAAAGTTAATGCATTACTTTGTTCCTCCTATGACAAAAATGTGTGTTCAACCATTTTGCTTTTAAAAATAACCCAAATCCCCAAACATTCTCCCCTCAGCCAGAACTCACATGCAGTTTTCTTTCAAGCTGCATGCTTTGTGTTTTCATTGCTTCTTTCAGAGTCAAGATTTGTTTTTCAGCTTTCTTCCTCTCTGATGTTATCTGATCTTGGAGATGGTTTAGCTCAGCCTTGGAGACTTCCAGTTCTTTTTGAAGAGACTGTATTTCTCTATTTTTTTGTTGTAATTGTAATTCTTTTTCTGAGAGATGATGTTCTGTAATTAACATTTTTTAAAAACAATCCTGATTAGCAGAAATGTAAGTATCTTGGCATATTTCATACACATTAGATATTTTTCAAACACATTAATCTGCTGAGCAGTGGTCTGTAAAAACACTGACACAAGGCAAGAAGGAACGGAACAACAGTTGGCTTTAGAATTTCAGTTCTTTGAGCACATCAATTAAAGGATCGAGAGTTGATCCATGTGCTGCATTAGAAACCAAGCCAGATTAACAGAAATATTTATTGGTTTCATTAGACTTAGAACCCAGAGATGGTAACAATTTCTTTGTGCACTGAATCTTACTGCTTTTTCTGACAGTTTCTTCAAGTGCTGCACATCGGGACTCCTCCTTTTCCAGCTTCCTGAGGTTTTCTTCTGCCAGCTTTACTTTTGCTGTTGCCTGCTCCAGTTTCTTTTGTTGATCTGTTAGTTCCTTTTCCAATAGGATTTTCTGATCTTTCGCTTTAGCAATACGTTCTTCCAGTTTTTTTCCTTCACGCTCTGAATTTTGCTTGAGGCAATGAAGAATCTGCCAAAAAACCCACCACTTCAGGCTTTAACTAGTGCCAATCTAGAACAAACACCATGACCAAAAGACATTATAGAAATTAAAGCAGCATAAATTGGAAAGAACTGTAGTCTAATACTCCCTACTGACTAAAGTTTATCAATTTTTCTCGCCTCTCATTTTCAGTACAGCTCCCTCAGTTTTTCTTTTGGTTAACACTTTGTTGAAACTCCTCAGCCAATGTAAGTTGATTTTACTACAGAAGTATATGATTAAGCCCTAATTTTCAGGAACAGCTGATGGGTTTTGCACAGAAATACCACAGAAGAGAAGAACAAAAGCTAGCTGCCGATAGCGATCCACTCAAAATCTAAAGGAAACTTCAGGATAAAAAAACCCTGGAATTTTTTCTGTTTAGTTTTGGAATTATGGAATGCAGGTGGAGTTCAGTTTTGATTTGTCCCTCCTTCACTTGAAATCCATTGTATCACTTCAGGTACTCTACATAGTTTGCTCATCTCCCAGCAGAAATCAACAGCATAGGAAGAACTTCTCTGAACTATATCCAGCCACTGTATCTTGGCAGCTGACAAAACAGTTACAGAGAATAATCTGTACTAGTCCATCTCCTCACCCATATCAGCTACACCAGCAGCCAAGATACAACACTGCACAGTGCCTTCCAGTACACTAGCCCTTCTTGCACTCAGTGGTCAGTACTGATTTTACAGCAGTTCTGTTATCAGTTCCATCTAAGATGACCCTGCCAAGAAGGAAGACACAGTCCTGTGTTGTGACACACTAGTTTTCACTAAAATATAACTGAATGTTGAAGCTTTTTGTTTACTGCTATTCCTCTAAAAATAAGGCTTCATGTTTCTTTTAAAGCACTGGTATGTTACTTGTAAACTTGCACCCAAAACTTTCTGGCCTGCGTTATTTTTAGAGGTCAGGAGAAAGTGAGGGAAGTTGGCAGGCTCGTTACCGCTTCTTGTTTGGCTAGTTCTGTTTCTTTCTCTTCAATCTCTTTCTGGAGCTGCTGCAATTGGTTCTCCCTCTTTTTCTGTCTCTCTTGGCAATCCTTACGTTTCCTTAAATACTCTAGGATATCTTCTTTCAGAGTTGCCTGCTCTCTAAGCAACTCATCCTGATGCCTTGCATTATTTTTCAAATCCTGTAATATGAAACATAAAATCAAGTGGCATAATTAGCTGGTAAGAGTAACAGCTCTCTGGCTAAAAGGCTTGCATTTGAAAGAACATCACTGATCACCCCTAATCGCACTGAAGATTACCTTCCATTTAAACCAGACACTGAGTAAATTAACACAATAGGAACAACCAGATAAAAAGCTAGAAGATACTTTAAAAACAAAACAAAACAGCATCTTCTTCCTAAAAAACAATAAACTAGGGTCTGGATTGTTTTCTAGAAAGAAGATAAATTCAAAACCAAACAAATCCACAAAAAACCTGCAAACCCCCACCAAACCAAAAAAACCCAAAACCAAAACCAAAAAAAGCCACACACTCCAATTTGGCAATAACAATCTGACTAAGAGTGTCATCACAGTTGCCACTTAAACAGAAAACCCAAACGGGAAATCTCATTTGGTTAGGCACCTATTGTAGTCCAAATCTCTCCAAACTCAGCAAGAACAAGGCAATAAACTAGCCATTGTTTATTAGCTCTACAAGGGTCTGATTTTGAGCTAGGGTGCCTAGATGAAAAACAGGTGATGGACTGTCAACTGTTGTGCTAAATGACACATTTCTGTGCACCAATCTACTCCCTACCTGAAAGTAAGTACATATTTCACCAAAACTAACCTGTTCTACCAGTTGAAGCTGTTGCCTGGAGTCACTTAATTCTTCTTTCAGTGTTTCTAGTTCTTCCTTTTTTTCTAGAAAGATATTTGGCCACAGAGATTATCAGTCAGCAATGTGAAATACCTATACAAATAAATTTAGTGCTTTTCATAAATGAAGAATAAACAATAGAAAAACAGTTTCTAAGATTTCCATCTTTTCAACACATTAAATACTTTCTGCCTGTAGATATTTGAGCATGTTGGATATTTAGTATCATACAGTACCGTTATAGTGTGTCTTTTAACACAATTTCTCTTAAAATACATTACAGTTTAAAACCAAAAATTGATCTTTACCTTGAAGATCCTTCTCTACAACAATAATGTCTCCATTCAGTGATTTTTTTTGTTTGTTCAGTAGATCTACCTCCTGCTGCAGGTTTTTAACATCCAATTCCATTTTTTCTACATTGGACAATGCAGTTCTGCTGCTATCTTCAGCAGCAGTTAAGTCTCTGTAAAATGTGAATACATATGCTTGGTTTGTTGGAAGTACTTGGTGAGGACTAAAAAACAGCTGCATTTCAATAAAAGTTCTCTCAGCTCAAGGGGATGCTACCTAGTAGTCGTGACAGCAAGACAGCTGTCCTGTTCCAAGACTTAACATTTTGCTTTTCGTAACATTTCTCATTGTATTGCCATGACATAACAAATGCTGTTGCGTTCATCAGCTCCATTGCTGAATATTTCCCGTAAGTCTGCTGTAGACATGTTTAAAATAAAACCTCCAGAGGATAAGACACTGCATATTCTGTATAACTGGGCACCTCAAAGTTATAGCTGTATTTTTAGTTATGATAAACAGACATTCAAGGCACTTCCCATCACTTCTGACCTTTGCAGAAAAAATATTCCCCCCCACCTTCTGGTTTGTGACAACTTCTTTTCCAAACTGCGACAGTCTTCTTCAAGCTTTTCCTTTTCTTTATTCAGAGACTCAATATTATTTTGCAGAGTGCGCATTTGAGAAACCAGATGTTCATTTTCCCGACGGTCTTTCTCAAGTAGTTGTTCCTGCCAATCTACTTCCTCTTGCTGACACTGAAATAATCTCTGAATATTCTCCAATTTTAACTTCTCCTACAAAAGAGTGCGTTGTGAACAACACATTTATGTGGTCAAGAAGCAGAACAAGTTATTAACATCTTTAGCTGCAGCAGTTTAAAAACCTTTCATTCACAGAGATCATATGCAGGCTAGAGTGCCCTCTATAACTACTGCATTGTAACAGGGATAACTGCTTAAAAGCACAAGATTAATTTGAGTGCATTTATGATGAAGTTTATGATCAATATGAGCACAAGGACTGGAAGACAGGGGTGCAATTCTTTGTTTCATCATAGTTCAACCACCATTTTTCCCCCCTCCATAAGAGTAGCACATCCCTTCATCGCAGGGATTTTGAGAGAATGACCACTTTAAGAGCTGCAAGATGCTTAGGTAATGTAGTAAGGTGACCACTTTAAGCATGGTAATAGAAAGGTACCACACATATCAACTAGTCCCTTCTTTTCCCTGTCCTTCACAGAAAGAGTGCAAAGAGAAGAGGTAGTCTTTTAAAAGTAAGCAGCAGGTACTATCTGTTTATACATGCTTATAAATGCTCCCTTAGCAAAGACATTTTAGATTTTATGGAATTGCACAACTGACTAAAGGAGAGCTATCCCGGACTCTGACCTAATAATCCTGTAACTACTATGAGACTGTGTCCTGGTTTCAGCTGGGATAGAGTTAACTGTCTTCCTAGTAGCTGGTACAGTGCTATGTTTTGAGTTCAGTATGTGAAGAATGTTGATAACACTGATGTCTTCAGTTGTTGCTCAGTAGTGTTTAGACTAATGTCAAGGATTTTTCAGCTTCTCATGCCCAGCCAGTGAGAAAGCTGGAGGGGCACAAGAAGTTGGCATGGGACACAGCCAGGGCACCTGACCCAAACTGGCCAACGGTGTATTCCATACCATGGGACGTCCCATCTAGTATAGGAACGGGGAAGTGGGGGCAGGGATTCGCCGCTCGGGGACTGGCTGGGTGTCGGTCGGCGGGTGGTGAGCAATTGCACTGCGCATCATTTGTACATTCCAATCCTTTCATTATTGCTGTTGTCATTTTATTAGTGTTATCATTATCATTATTAGCTTCTTCTTTTCTGTACTATTAAACCGTTCTTATCTCAACCCACGGGTTTTGCTTCTTTTCCCGATTTTCTCCCCCATCCCACTGGGTGGGGGGGAGTGAGTGAGCGGCTGCGTGGTGTTTAGTTGCTGGCTGGGGTTAAACCACGACAGACTGCCAAAGGGATGCTGTTGGTCTCCCTGCCCACTAGCAGCAAAGTTGAATGTCTGTGTTTGTCAAAAGGAGAAGAGACTAGCTGAGCTAAAATACCTTTTTAATGCTAGAGAAAATAATCCAGCTGAGTTAGTAAACTGTCTTCCATACTTACTCTCGGCAAGTGAGGACACAGATAGAATCCATATAAAGACTCCAGAAGCTAATGCTAAGAAAACAGTATTCATCGTTCTACAGCCACAGAAGAGCCTTCTGTCTTTTTGCCCTCTCTCCCTCATATGCACCAAAAAAATCCCATTATTTTAGAGGGCCTAAGCAGACTTAAGACTTTTCTGTGATAAGCTGAAATCAGACTAGAAACTGATTTGATTTAAAAGTGTAGGGACTCTGTTACCCAGATCTTAACAGAACTACAGAATATGCAGATCTCTTCTTCCAGTTACTGTATTAGCTACAGAAGAAATACTTACTTCCAGAATTGTAACCTGAGTTTTTTCAAGCTCGTCGACCTTTTGGTCATGTTGTAGTTTCAAAACTTGAAGTTCATTATTCTCAAGCTCCAGCATTTCCAGAACATGTTTCAGTTCTAGCAAGGTGAAAGAAATAACACATCAAATGCATTCTATTTGCAGAAAAAGGCACCAAGTAAAAATTAAGAGACACTATACTGATATCATCCCTGTAAAAACTGTTCATGTTTTCGATTGCTGTGTCAGACCCACCAGGTATTATGCTGTTCTACCAGCAAGTTGCTGGTCCCTACGTCTCCTGCTCTTCCTGCCCCCTAGGGAGTTATTCTGGGACAGAGTATCTGACCAATAAACAAAGTATTTCAGAAAAAGTACAAAAGTTGCAAACTGCCCCTGCTTATACTTACCACAATCTGAGGGATGTAACTGCTTGGAAAGAGATTCCTCCACTTCCCTGCACATCCCCAGGTTTAATTCTTCTTCTACATATGTGGCACAATTAGCTAATGTCTCCTAACCACATAGTGCTCAAGTGTGAACTTAACTGATCAGTCCTGACAACAGATTTGTTCACATTTCTCTCTGGCATGAAAAACTCCCATTGCAAATACAAAGCAGCATAAAGCATTGCCTCAAATTAAGCAAAGGGTATCTGTCAGCTCTGTATAAACTACAAGAATTATAGGGAACTCTTTCTCTGCAGTCATTCCCAATTTTTTTAAAGGAGTGAGGAACAGAAGACTGCAGCGATGTACAACTAAGGGCTCAGAGTTATTTATTTCCAATCTGCACAAAATAGTATCTAGTAAAGCCAAAGACACACCTATCTTATGCCTGGTAATTTGCCCAAGTATTCCTTGAAGGTTTTCTTCCTCTTTTCCAATATCCTTCTTTATGAACAAAAGCTGTGCTCTTTTCTCATTAATCTGGACATCCAGTTCTTTCCTCTCAACATTAAGCTCTTCCAGAAGTAGTTTTATTTCCTGTGGAAATATATCAGTGTTACAAGGAATGACATTATTTGCTATTTTAAATAAAGTTTTCCTTTAAATAGAAGTTCTAAATATTTATAAAATTAAAAAAGTCTGTCAACAATATTCTGGTCAATTTAATTCCAGAGTTCATAGTTACAGTTAATGATGTAAACAAACAAGAAATATGTAATATTTAGGTTGCTTGTTGCCAATTGTTTGTCTTGCTTGTTGCAAATTTGTAGTAGTAATCTTGCAAAGATTCTGATCTACAACTCTGACCATAACACCGTCATTCAAGTGAACAACAGGTAAGCCTTAAAACAGAAAGTCAGACAAAAAGCCCCCACAAAATGTAACTAACCTTGATACTTTGTTTTTATTTCAGAAAGAAAGGAAGTATAGAATCCTTTCTAAGTAAATGGGGATGGAGACAGGCAGCTGACCTAGGCCAGCTTTGTGTTTTACACACACTGATCAGCCTGATTTGCTTTAGCAGCTGCTTGTCTCAGCAACAGTAAGTCATTCAGAGACTTCTATTTAATATAATTTAGTTCTCAAGGGACCAATTCTGTTAGTATTACTGGACCTCGGGAGTTCTACTTCTTATTTGTGCATCTGGACCAAGCTCTTAGTCACACGAAACTGTAAACTTGCTTGTTCTATTTTTCCATGAGTTTTGGGAGGTTGTAGAAAGCAAAACTGTTTTTGTGGAAACTTTATGGGAAGTTTTTGATACTTCTGTTCTTTTTACTGTTCTTCAGAGATACAATGAATTGAAAACTCATTTGGAAAAGTTACTCTTATTTGGCGTAGTTTCTCATTTGCTTCAGCCTCTCCACCTCGAAGAGCTTCTTTGAGGTCACCTTTCTTTTGAGAAATACAGTCTTGAAGGACATGGAGCTCTTCTTTTCTTTGATTTAACTGTTGCTCCAGAAACAAAAGCTCTTGTTGCTGAGCAGTAATCTACAATGTAGAAGTTTAACAGAAGAAGCATCTGAAGGCTTTTTTATTTTTGTAGCTACACACATGCACAAGAACAAGTGCAGTACACTGTTCCCTGCCAGAGACTTAGTTGAATTGCATAACGTGTAAAGATCCCATCAGAGCAATGAGCTTCATTTGCTAAACCTGTATAATAAAGCCAATACTAAAGACTAAGTTCTGCTCTGGGCTGTGCAGTCCTGTACCTCAGAGAGTTAAGTTTCTTATTCTGAAATGCAATAAGGACTGTCATAGAGAACTCTGCAGTAACATTTGTTATGCAGAAACGCCAGTAAGATTGGGATCATACTTATCATGAGACAAACCAAGGACAATTCAAACCACTGATATTAAAATAAACTTAAGAACTAAATTCTGCAGACAAGGCAGTTCAGAACTTGAGACTCTTCTCAGCTTTCAGTTACATCAAAACCAACAAAATGGATCATCCAGAGTTAATAAGATAAGCCTTACCTGATCCTTCAGTCTTTCCAGTTCAGTTTTCTTGCCTTGAAGAAGGCTTTCTGCTTCTCTAAGGATTTGGAGGTGATGTTCTTCATTACCTTCTGCAACTTGAATATCTCCTTGAAGCTTCTGAAGACTGACAATGAGGATAAAAACATGACTCAAAAGAAACCAGAATACCTTAGGCAGTAACTTACTGGAGGAAGATGTCTTTATTTTATCTAATACAGTCTATGGTAAATTAAAAATACTTACCTTTCAGTTAGCATTTCTATCTTCCGGTTTAACGACTGGAACTCAGAGTCTCTTGCAGCCACCATTTTGTTGATTTCCTTCAAAACACCTTCTTGTTCCCTCTTATGCTGTTCTACATCCCTTGTATCTGCCTGTAATAACCTGAAGAAGCATTTATGCCTTTTCATATTAACATTTTAACAGCTCTCCCCCTCCAAAAGCACTATCTTCATATCTGAAAGAATCTTGTTTTTCTCCTCATCCCCATTTGATAAAAATTCACAAAAAAAAGTGTACCTTAATTGCTGATCTGCTTTCACAAGTTTAATGGCCATTTCCTGAGCCCTTCGCTCTAGCTCCTTTCCCTCAGTTTCGGTACGGGACAAATGCTGTTTGGCATGATTGTACTTTTGAATAGTCTCTTTAGTCTAGAGCAAAAATTGAAGATTACTGAGACAATACATTCCCATCTTATGCTTTCCACATCCCAAACCTGCAGGTTAGCTGTCTAAAGATGACCTCCTCCTGGCTTGAGTATTCCACCTGAGCTTCCTCCCTCTCTATACCATGAAGTAGAACTTTTTCCCCTCTCTTGTCCAGAGCAGAAAAGCTTCCTCCTCTTTGGCAAGGACTGAAACATTTTCTTTTAGTACAGGTTTCCCACGACTTCTATTTTCATATAGAAGCATTTTAAGAGGCTTCAGGTTATCAAAGTGAAAATGAACTGCTTAGACAAACAAAAATCATCTGCTTAAAACTGTCTTAATGCAACATGCAAATCCTTTTGCACTTAAGAGTTACAGCTTTACTTACTTTCCCCCGTGTGCTCTCAAGTTCCACTTCAGCTTCTGAAAGTAGCCTATCTGCCTCTCTAAGCTCTGCTCGTCGTTTCAGAAGAGTCTTCTCTATACATTCAATTTCATCTGCAATATCTTCATGATGTTTAAGAGACTCTTCTAACTGCAAATCCACAATAAGGTTGTCAGTATACCCTTGAATAAAGTCCCTAAAAGGTCAGGAAGAAAGACAGGGAATTAAAATACAAAATGCCAGAGGCCCGGAGCCTCCTGAAGTTCTAGTCCATTTACATTAATTGTGAACAAGTCAAAATTGATTTTTATTGGAAAAATATTTAGGTATTTCCACACGCTTACTTTAAAGGCATTCTAGTGCAATATTCTTACTTGTGTTTGTTATGTTTTTGAGCTGCTCGTCGTAGCTCTGCTACTTCATGTTCCAACTCCTCTCTTTCATGCAGAAGTTCTTCAACGTTTTGACGCAATTTTTCCACCTCTTTTTTACATTTATGCTCAGCTGCCTCTGACCATTTATCTTTGTATTTCCGAGACTTTAAATAATACACAGTGTCTTCTAGCCTTGAGACTTCACTCTCCTACATACAGGAAATAGAACAACAAAATCCAAGACCTATTTTCTACTTCAGTCCTCCTGAGACACTGGAGCAGCTACAGATAGCAAAGACCAGACTATTAGCACCGAAGGTAGAACATTCTTATCAGCAAGCTCTCTCAGGTCCAGAACCCTTCTAGCAAGGACTTTGTTATTTTTTTTAAAAACTGGACCAATCTAATCTGTGAAAATGAGGTTTTGGTTTTTTGCATTTTTTTTGAGAAAGCATAGGTCAAAAGATCTTCCTAATCCATTCATAAGTCAGTTGGCTATGGTTAAACCTGCAGCTCACAGCTCTGTATCTTACCAAATCATGATGTTCAGGCACATTGCAGTGAAGCACTCCAACAGGAATGAGTGGGACGGTGAAGTTTGGAGGAAGAGGGCCATAAACAACCTGGGCTCCCACAGGAGGTGGGCCATAGATAACAGATCCAGGAGCAATTGAACCTCCACTTGCTGCTGCAGGAGGAGGGCCATAAACCACAGTTCCCTGAGGTACAGGGGCACCATCTGGAAGGACTGTGTAAATAACTGTACCAGGTGGTGGTACAAAGGGCAGATCTTTGGGAACATGAGTTTCTTCATTTCCTTCACTATTGTCTTTCGCTCTTCCATCTTTACCAAAAAAACCAAACCAAAACAAAAGGTTATTTTTCATCACTTTTACAGTAAAAGATACTCTTCAAATGCACATTTTAAATTCTATGTAATGTATAAAAGTGTAATAAATGCTGCTTAAACCAAATTATGAGTTCAACAGTAATAAACATTTATAATTCACTTGTGCACTTCGAAAAAAATTCACTGTGAACTCTAAGCAAGTCCATCTTCAGTATGGTCCTAAACATTCTGAGACCATGAGACTGACTTACCTTTACCAGACTCTGTTTTGCACAACCTAGTTCTGACTGGTGAATAAACCCAACATCCTCCTTGACTGGGCAAGTCTTCCTTCCTGCTCTGTCTGTCCTGACCACACCCTCTTCTGGGTTGGGATGTGCCAGAACACAGTAAACAAACTCCAGAATCTTTTGTGCTACGGGAAGCAGGAGTTGAAGCCTAAAGAAAAAAACAGTATGTGTTAATCTAGAAATAACAAATCACATAAATTATTTGTTGTAGACATTCTAAAGCACTGATTTTTCAAGAACAGGCTGTACATACTCTGCTTTCTCTCACTTCCAAACATCATGCTGCTTTTAAAAGCAAGCACATCTGTTTTAACAGTATTTCTCTTAAATTCAGACAAATGCTGTTTTGCAAGAAATGTTTGTCTGTAATGTCCCCTTTTAACCTTTACCTAAATGAATTTACAGTACTGCATTTTGAATAATTGTCTCCAAATTTTACGTACACTAGATTCCTATTACTACAAAATAATAGGCTTTATCAGGGAACGTTTGTCTATGTCTTGTTTCAGTATTTCTCTTATATGCCAGCCAATATTTTTTCTTAAGTCCTTCCCAGACCTAGGAAGTTTATAACGGACTTTCCCATATCAAATGGCTTTCCACATAATAGGATTTTTATTTCTGACCTGTGACGATGGCATGTAATACCAGTATCCCCTTCTTTTCAATGGATCCGCTATACTGGTAATGTAATCATTCTGGTATGAAAGCACACTTTTGAGCGCTGCAATTTCATCTTGTAAGTTGCCAATTTCATCTTTGTTACCTGTAAATTAATCACAGTTTTATAGGCGTATATAAGGCAAAGAATTAAGTCATAAATACTGCATTCAGCTTTTCCCTCATTGTTATCCTGTTAGCCTGAAACAATATTAAAAAAATGAATTGCCGGGGGAAACAAACTAAATGTTATTATATCGTGATGTAGACATACGCTGGTCCTTGCAAGTTTGTCATGTTAAGATTGTAGAAATACAAGTTCATATACAGGTAACTGATGCTCATTTTTCCTTATATATAGATCTTTGACAGTGTTCTACAGCGGTATAAACTGAACGCATAGCACAATTAGTGTTTTCTAAATAGTTGTAAAAGTGTTGTTAATACAAACCAATGAAAACTAACACACTATCATTCTGATTTTCAAACTGAGGAAAAACTTAACTACATTTCCAAAGGTCACATGGCACGGCAACTGGCAAAGGTAGAAACCTAAAAGTGCTAGTGCCACTGCTGGTCCTTAACCATCCATATCCTCCATTCTTCATATTTGAAGAAGCAAAGACCCATATGCTTCACATACCTGCACTTTGTCTTGCTTTTTGCTTCATATACATAGATACAGAGAATCCACTGAAGCACGGTGATTTAAGGACTGAATGTATCCTGTATAAGCACTGTACAGGAAGGTATCCTGAACAGTTTATTCCCCTAGAATAAACTTCCAGAGCTCTGAACAGCTTCCCAGATCAAACAGCGAGAAATAGTGAGAAGACAGTAAAGTCTTCTGCATCCATGCTTATCCAGAAGAAATGGAGAGAAAAGATAAATTACCTGTCCCGATGTTATCCAACAACCACCTTAAACGGTCAATTTCTGCTTTTTGTTGCTCCATAGCTTCGTTTAATTTATCAATTTCAAACTTCTGAGAGCTTGATGCAACAGTCTTCTCGCCAGCTTTCTCCATTTCATGCTGAAACTATTTAAAATATAAGTTTAAATCAAAGCAAAGCACTTCAGTTTAAATTAGATTGTGCTAAAACTTTTTCAAGCCTGCTCATCCGTCCCTACAAAAATGCTCATTCAGCAAAATGCGTGTACTACTTGGATGCAACAAAATTGTTCTTCCCATCCCCTCATATGACCAAGGCTTACAGACATAGCCATGTAAAGGCACTTAAGTGAACAGGTGATAGTTTTACTTAAAAGTCAGCTACTTGAGCCAGTGAGGTTTTAATTTTGTTCTTTGGCAGATGTTGGGAGGGAAGAGCATTGTGAATTGGGAAAACTCGAGGAAAAAGGGCAGGGCAGACACCTCTAAATATGGCATTTTCAGAAACTCACTGAACAACTATATCTTAACTATTTTATCGTCCTGATATAACATAGAGCAAACATCACTGCAACCTACCTGTTCTTCCTTCTCTTTGAGGAGCTGTTGTAACAATTCTATTTCTGCTTCTGCTCTGGCAAGATCCCGGGCTGCACGAGCTGCCTCAGCACAGAACTCTTCAGCTTCCTCAATCTCCTGAAATTGAAATTTTAGTTTGAGCTTTAGTTTGCAAGAATACTTCACAAGCTTGCAGATGTCTCATGCAGCTCTGTGAAAAGCTGACTAGTACAAAGCATCTGCACTTGTCTGTCCTGGAATTCCAGAAACTGCAAGGTTTATGTAAAATAATGTTTCTCCTTTAACTTTACAGTATTTCTACAGAGATGTTAATATGTAGCCAAAAATGGTTCCCAATTTTCAAAACTCAAAGTGTAAGAACAAAGTTCCATAGTCCCTTCTTTTCCATCTTACGTAACAATGTATTATCTATTGTCTGACTTTCAGTTAATAAGAGATTAAACTTGCCCCTCCCTCACCTTCCAACACACAGCAAGCATTTATCTACTATATTTCAAGATGAGACACTGTCTGAAGCAAGAGCTCCTGTGCAGCTGGACAATTCAGAATAAAAGCTTTGAAGCTGAACTTAAAAGACAACACCAGGACTGCTCCCATTATGATGGCATTAGAAAGCACTACTTATATGCAAGCAATTAATTCTCAATGTTGATTTACCTCAGCTCGCTCCCGATTAATTCTGAGAACAGTCCCACGGAGAGCCTTTAGCTGATTTTTAGCAATGGAGAGCTCTGTGGCTGCCATTTTATCTGAAGTGATGACTGCTCTCTTTAATTCCTTCAGTTCTTTATCTAGACTGACAAATTGCATTTGTGCCCTGGCATCTTCTATTTTTTTCTGAAACCAGGAACATAATAGGCTTTATAAGTTTTAAGTAAAAAGCAGCATGGAAAAAAGGCTTTCTGTTGGTATGACTTTTTTCCCCATACATATCCCATTTTGTATTGTATGCACAAAAGTAACAGAAAAAAAAACACTAAAGCAAGGACAACCAATAAAATTTAAGGAAAAGAAAGATGTTGAATATGACCTCTGTGTTCCTTCCTGTATTTGATCTATCTTAGAAAGCAAAATAATTCAGAAGTTTTTGAATCTTCTTTTCGTGAGCACACATAGTGCAGGGACTTGTCCTTACTCATTCCTACCCTTTTCTCTAAATCTTCCAGTTGTGCAAGAATAGTGTCTTTCTCTTCATCTGCCTCTTGGAGCTGTTGATCAGCAAGGCCCTGAATTTCTTCCATGCTCTTTATTTTTTCATGTAAACGTTGAATTTCGTTCTCTAACTGATGGACCTTGTTCTTATTCTGCCTGTTTTCAGCTTTAACCTATAAGTGAAATAAGTTAAAATGAGTAGCCAGAAATATGTATTTTTTTTCAACCAAAAGCCACCCTATTTTAGTGATTTAAAGACACAACTTTTGGGAAGTGCAGTTACCAGCACACTTTGTACCAGAAGAAAGGAAAAATAACAGCTTTGCCACTGTAACTATTAGATTTTAAAAGTGCCCAAGTTATTTTGGGAGTCGTATGTGTAGTGATCTTTCAAGGAGGTTTGTGGTTATATTTTTCTACCTGTAATTAAACTCTTTTTTGCCTCTGAGACATATCATTGAGTCTAAATTCTAATTCACCAAATAATCAGGCAAAAATCATAAGGACTATTAATAATAATTTAAAAAAAAAAAAAAAAATCAGACTCCAACATGAACACCAAAAAGTGGGTCTCTCCTTGTCATACAGCTAAAATGAGAGATTGCTTGCGGAAGTTTTAATGTACATTAAATCCTTCTCCTACAAGCAATATTTTTTGCAAGCTTTATATAATAAAAGCCAACAAAAGGCTGCAAAGGAGCATGTGTCCTGTCAAATATCCAATTTAACACTTACCAAAAGAAAGCAAGAATGGCTGATGTATTTCAGTACTTTAACCAGAATTTCACAGTATACACAGCACAGAAGTGGTCAATTATTTGTTTTTCCTCTTCACAAGCTTTTGCCTGCTTATACAGTTTCTTTATAATGACAATTACTACATGACATACATTTGTGCACAAAAGGAAAATCAAGCTCTAGTAATGGTTAGTATTCCTGTTCTAATCACAAGTAACAGCAGCCTGCTCTGATGCAAGTAGTCAATGTGTTTCTGACAAGCAAATGTATTCAATTTGTCTACCTTTAGTAAAATTATACTCTTCTGGAAGATGGAGGGTAGCAAAGCTATATCTCTAGTGAAACTTGATCCTTCAGCTGCAAGTTACGTTTTTTAGACTAAGCTGAAATTGTCTTACTCTTGCTTTTGTTGTTTTGATACGTGCCTGTCTATATTTCTCCTGTACCTCTTCCAGTTTTTCCTGCTGGGATACCATTTCTTCCTGCAATTGTCTCTGTCTAGCCCATGCTTTCTCTTTTTCCCTCTGAGCATCAGCAAGGATGTCATTAAATTCTTTCTGTAGATTTGCAAGGCTTTTCCCTAAAACATCAGCTGAATTCTGACACCTGAAAGAGAAACAATCCAGGTTCCAAGACAGAAAAAGATTGATTTTAAATTGTGATACCAGATACTGAAATAATGAAGCCTAATACAATAGTACAAGTTTAAAACATCCAATGTAAATGTACTCAGGTGCAGCACTGAACATGTTAGACAGTACAGACAGACCTCCACCCTGGCTCTATTTATACCATTCTGTCTTTGTTTATTACCATTCTTTGTTGCTAGGGTTAAAGAGGGGGAAAAAGTTTGCTCTGTCCCTTGCGGTGAAACCCAAGAGGACTGCATATTTCCCTCAGTAATATAATTACTGAGCTTGGGTGATGTTCTCTTAACAACCACAGGGTGCTGAAGTTTGTCTGACCTGTCCCAGGTGGCACTCAGTAGGATGCAGCACATGTACCTTGTTGCTCTCATGTACTTACCACTTTCACATGCACAAATGTAACACTGTTTGTACTTTTATTTTACTCACTTAATTTCTCCAACTCCTGTCTGAAGCTTTTGCTTGAGTTCATTTATACAAGCTAAGACCTCCTCAGGATGAATTAAGTTACCAACCGCATGGTTTAGCTGATTCTGAAGATCTTTAAGCTGTTGTTTCAGTACATTATTGTCTCCCTAAAAAAAGACAGACAAAAAAACCCCACACACAACCATAAGCAAACATGCACAAACAATAAAAGCTACAATTTTTAATACCTAGATCTGTTTTGGGGTTTTTCTTGTTGTTGAGTTTTTGTTGGGTTGGGGGTTTTTTTTGTTTGTTTTTTCTGTTTTTTAAATAAGAGTCCAAACATTTTTTTCAGTGTGGCCTGAACCACTATCAACCACAAAACAAGAACACCCCAAACAATCTTTGCCTTTCAGTTTCTGTTATGTTAGAAGTATTTGAATGCCAGTTAAAAAATTATCTTATCCTTTCTTTAAACTAAGGAAGTACTGTCTTTATGCAAGTAAAGCCCAGTGACATACAGAAGCCCATCCCACTATCTATCCATAATAGAAGATGGAACAATTGCAGACGCTGTCCCAGCCACTAGACCAAGGAGTCACACTTGTCCTGGCCCCATAGGTCTTGAACTCTTTCTTCTCTGCACATCAGCAAGCTTCAGCAAAAATGACAGTGCTAATGTCTAGTGAGGATCCTTTATAAGTTCCAGGCAGTTGGACTAGATATTTGTTGTAGGTCCCTTCCAAATGAACTATTCTATTCTATTCTAGTGGTCATTGTATCCTCTGAGGAGTGAGATGGGAAAAAGGGATCTGACAGATATGAATAAGGATTGAATCCAGCCTTCCCACACTGAGGCAAACTGCTATCACCCAGCACTTAAAAAAAAAAAAAAAAAAAAAAGGGTGGGGTAGGGATGGGGCAGGTGTCCTTTGCCAGCCATATTTTGAAGATCTTGAACCCAGTATATTACCCTCGCCTAGAGAAATCCTGTTGACTGAACCTTTCAGCAGCTTTAGGAAGAGGAACACTCAGTTTCTAATCTCAATTAAGATGAGGCACTGATCTGTGACACTGTATTAAAGTAGAGATATTTCTGTACACCTATGCAGTTTATGAAATGCCTATCACTTCAAGTATCACAAGCTCTGTTGCCTGTTGTACTTGGACACCATTACTGTTTTGCGGCAATTAAGATTCCTCAGGATCACAGCTTTAAACAGAGGCAATAAATTCTGGTTTAGGTATTGGATCAGTTTTTTCTTCTGCATCCAAATAGTTTTCTTACTGACACGTACTAGATGAAGCTTGTGGGAAATGAAGATATACATATAACAATTTATCAATCCCTCTGCAATATAACTGAGCAGCTCTGAAATTATTTTATAGGTCAATATAAATACCTAAAATAGACAGAAAAAAAAGACTATGGTGTAGGGTCTCTGCATAAGAAAATTAAAGTCAGAAAAAGTCATAAATACTACTGAACTTCAAAACAAGATCATACAGAATCCTTTAAAATTCTCATCACTTTCTGCTTGGGGAAGTGGGGAAACATACTGTGTATCAGGTAACATTTTAAAGGCAAGAAATACTTCACCTGCAATTGTTTGAACTGAGAAAGGAGCTTATAATTTTGTTGTTCCTTCTCTTCTGCTAGTTGTGCTTTGGTCAGAGCATTCTCTAATGCTTGCCGTTCTTTTTCAAGTTCAGCTTGCAGGGCTGACAGTTCCATCTACAAACACAGAAAACCTTCAGATTAATATCCCCACTCCCAATCCCAACCTGTCACCCAAACACACAGCAGCTGTGTTCCTTAAAACAGTAACAATATGACACCACCTCCTAAAAAAAAACCAACAGAACAACCCCAACCATCCCAAATCAACCCATTGCCATATATACATAACAGGTGTATTTCCTAAAACATCATCATCATCATCATCATGACTTGCACTGTAAATTCTAATCTAGACCTAGCATGAGCACATCCTACCCACCAGGTAGATAGATTTATGTTTTATCAGTGTTCTACAGAGACCTTTCAAGTTTTTCCTGAAACATCAAAACTAAGAGACTTGGAAGGGTTGGGGACAGAACACCACACTTTACTGTTTTGCATTTTCATTTCTGCCTGCAATCTGGAATGTGCAGTTGGAATATGTCTTGCAAAAAAACCTCACCATGTTAATTTCTGATGAATGGAAACTGAACCAAGATAGTACTGTACATCATGATCATACATGAATCCAAATGACGATCCCCAACGGTAAGATAAATGGGATTGTACAAATTAAAGCATATATTGTGCTTCCCCAGCAGAAAGCTACTTCTTTATAATATATTACAAAGTAAAAATAAATATTTGCTATAAAACTCAATTTCTACTACAAAGAGCAAAGGCAAACTTCGTCTTTCACCTGCTACTTTTCACAGGACTGCTTTAGTGTAATTTCTTTGATGTGTGCACGTTTATCTCTTTCCTAAAAGATGCAGATTCTCCTTTTAAACATGGTCAATATTCTCTACGAGGCCCCCAAATGATCTGTACCTTGCTTCAACGCAGAGTTACAAATCCTAGCAAACTGATACCACCTTTCATTTGGGGGCACACCTAAACCAACAATTATTTGTAAGTCAGTGTTGGAGATGTGGTACAGAAGAAAGTTTGGTCATCCCTCGTCCGGCGGTAGATTATCCCTTTGGTAGTGCAAGAGCTCTGTTCTTACCTGGCTAAGTTGCTTCAGTCTTTCCAATTCTTCTTTATGCTGATTGGCTTCAGTGTCTCTGTCTCTTAGCTGGGCTTCCAGTTCAGCCTCATAGGCACTGATGTCCCCTTGTGCATCTCTAAGTGATTCATTTATTTCTCGCTGCTCTTGGAGTGCACCTTCTAGCATTTTAATTTCCTGGAATTTTACATTTGTTTTAGAAATATGTACACAGGAGAGACAGGATCTCTTAAGAGTACGTTGCCTCTCTTCCTCTGTTACTCTGAAACTCAGTGTGACATAGGTAGGTCAAAATAGAGACACGAATCACTAAACATTACAACTTAAAGCTAGGTGGCACTACTACAAAGGTCAGGTCAATGATGCTATTGTGACAGACTGTACAAAAATCTACACTTAAGTTAGAAAGGTGTAGCTTAAAGCGGTACACATTTGTCACTACTATTAAGGTTTACATAAAACTTATTAGGATACTAAGACAGCTCTCCAAGAAATTGGCTGATAGGAGAGATGCAAGCTAATAACACACACGTCCTCAGCTAGTGTCCAGACAGTTTTTGCTAATGCAATGCACTATGATATCAGCTGCAAATCCATTTTTAGTAATGTCTGAAAGGCAAAGCCTGCATTTCTGAGACATCTTCCATAAAGTACAGATTTACTGTTTGTCTCTTGCAACTGGTTTTAAAGGCCAAATTCTGTTCTTAATATGCATGGGAACATCAAATTGAAGTTACCACATCAAAAAATTACTTTATCCAAGTAACTGTGCTTTGCTATTCCCAATTTGATCATTTGGTTTTTGTTTTTGTTGGGGTTTTTTTGTTTGTTTGTTTTTTAAGTTTATTCTTAGGTATCTGAATTTGGGAAGAAACATAGTATTAAGCCTTACTTTTCTCATATTTTCTGCATCCATGGCAACTATTTCCAGGTTGTTTCTTTCCTCCTCTAGATCTGCCAATCTTTGTAGCAAAGATTCTTTATCTTTCTGCAACTCCTTACATGCATTATTGGCCTGTTTTGCCTGACACTTAACACTTTCCAGGTATTCCTGTAATCCAATGATAATACTTTCTAAATCCCTCTTCAGTGCTTCATTTGTTGCTATCTGACCTGCAGAAATGCAAAACAAATTTAAGATAATTAAGAAACCACACTTATTTACAAAACAAAACCGCCTTTCCTTTAAGATGTTCGCCTATTGGAATATGTAGTAACAACAAGTAACTAGAACGCAACCAGAAAATGCCTGTGCTGTGTTTTAAAGGCTACGAGTTCCCGTATTGCTGTATTAACCTGACCACTGGAAGAGTTAAAAAGAAACTGCAGTTCTTTGTGCATTCCTTCCCCTACCTAAGATGACATTTGTTACCTTTACACTTAAATCAATTTTGTTTCAGTTTTTATATTCATATTGTTTTCTGGGATATTTACTTTCACATAGACTAGGTGTACATTAAATGTATACATAAACATAGTTTGTTGATTTATTAAGTCAGTTTCCAGAACTTCCCCCCCACCTTAAGAAAAAAGAAAAAAAAAAAACCCCCAAAACCACCCCCCCTGCCAACTGCCTTCCCCAACCATGTACAAGTGAGGTGAACCTACTTTAAATAAATAAATAATCTACCCAAAGTCTCCTTTTAGATAAGAATAGTTTTTTAACCTTTTCCTACACACTGTGTATTTCATTTAAGCAAAGATAAACAAAACTGAATGCCCAATTCAATTGTCATGTTATCCTAAATGCAAGAAATACTACCATAAAACAAAAAGAAAAATTTACCATCAGTGAGCTGTTGCTCCAAGTCCTTGATTTCCTCAGTTTCCTTAGCAATCCTAGAAAGCATTTCATCCAGGCGACTCTCAAGCTGTTTGTAATGTTTGTTCATTACATCAAACTGCTGTTCTTTACTTGCTTTTTGAGCTTTCATGTGAGCCTGTAAATTAACAGTTGGAAAGGTAAAGTGGGACAACATCAATATTACTAAGATTAAAATTTAAAAAGTCAAATCATTATTTTAGCACAGTTCCGCAGTGTCTTACTACAGGCAGCAAAAGTCACAAGGGCAGCATATGCTGTGGTGCTTGGGGTTGATTTTTTTTTTGTTATTTTTCCTCATTACTGCCCCACAAAGAATCCCAGATAGGCAAGCAATCTGTGTGACTAACAGCATCGTTAGTAGTCTCCCCTTTGCCCAGGCATGGTGAATAAGGCTTGCATTTATGAATTATTACTCACGGCTACTACCTTTCTTCCTGCCTTTACTTTTTGTCATACCATTTCCTCTTTCGGTCAAGAACAAACACGATTTCCTCCAGCAGCTTTAATCCTGTCATCCTGCATTGCCTTCACAGCAGATGATGCTTTAGAAAATGTCAGGTCACCACCCGAAGGAAAATACTCCAAACAACCAGCAAGTCAGGCCAACTTTATAGCCAAGATTTACTTAAAGCAGATTTTTTTTTTTTTTTTTTAAACTATATATTTCTGGGAAATACACTATACCCGCAGCTCACAGACTTTGGTCAGGACTTCATGCATTTAGTATGAATTTAGCCAGTAGTTTCTGCTCTGTACAAAACTTGGTTATCAACACGATATAGTGCTATCTGTGAGTAATTTCATACCAGTGAGAAACAAACAACTCAAATGCCAGAAAACTTTGAAAAATACAGAATTATACTGCCATGATAAACAGCACCTTCTTCTTACTACTCAAAAAAATAAACCGAGCTAGCAGTAGAAATTTTAAATAAAAGCTCTCAAAAAAATCACTTATAAAGTTGCTTCCATAACAAAAGTAATGGGTAAAAATATAGCTGTGTTTTTAATGTATTAAACCGGAAGTTATTTTTAACATTCAGTTTAGTACAACCCAGCTTGTCACCTTGTTAAAGACAAACTACCATTCGGCTTTCAAAAGTGAGATTTCAACAAGCAAAACCCAAGTAGAGGCGCTGCTGCTGAGTCATTTTGCTGCAGCTGCTGAAAGCCACAAAAGCCCTGTTTGAAAAAACCCAAACACTTACAGCTTTGCCTTTGTCTTTTCTTCCTCCGATATCATTTGGAAAACGCCCCACCCCTGCTCTAGAATTCATTTGACTAAAGAACCGGTATCTTCAGCACAGAAAGCAATCAAGCGGAGTCTCCCATCTGCTCCCAACGCTTCTGCTCCCCCAGCAGCAGGCTGCTTACAACGTCCTCCGCAGCCCCGGAGGAGCGCGGGGCCGCAGCTCCCCGCCGCTGGCCCGGGCCGTTCCCCGCTCCGCCGGCGGTTGGTCCCGGCCGGCGCTTCCTGGGTTGTCGTTTGAAGCGAGGGGCGGCTGCGGGAAGGGCCGGGCTCGCTCCCTGCAAGGGGCCTGGCCAGCCGCTTAGGGATCCTGCCTGAAAGGCACACGGCCCTCCTGTTACTAACAGCTGAGGGGGGAAAAAATTCGAAAAAAAATACGCATTTTAAAAAAGTGTTTGCAGGCGTCAGCCAAAACCAGGAGCCAAGCCTAAAGAGTCTGTCTTGGCATACTTAAAAGCATCAAGCTGGCCTGAAAAGCTCTCATTTAAAAAGACATAAGCGTTTTTAAAACACTATTAAAAAAGTCATCCCACTTCATTTTAATTTAAAATGTCTATAAACGTTTGCTGTACCTGCACACAGCTAATAACTCAGAAATGAAAAAATCTTGCTTCCCTGGACATCCAAGAAAAGAGACTATCAAGCTAGAGCTCCTCTTGGTGCATCCAGCTTTGCCCCAAACCTGCAACGTGTACCTCTGAGACCTTGTGGAATCTTACCAGTAATGACAGGACTGTATGTGACAGCAGAGAAAGGGCATAAGTCCCCACCAAAAAGGCAGTATAAATCTTTTCAGAATTACATTTATTGAAAATTGATTCTAGTTTTAGGATACTGAACTACTGTGTAAAGCCAAAGCTGCTGCTGCCTTGAGCTGTCTGCAGTTCACAGGGTGGAATATTAATACAAGCTGTCACCACTTCAGACAGGTCAGCTACACCTGCTACTCAGACACTACAGTTTTTCTAGGCTGACCTCTGGCAAACAGACTTTTGTGCCAATGCAAGAGCTCTCTGACAAAGCAGGACTTCAGCTATAGGCCTGTAGCAGTTACACAGACCTTTAAAAATCTTCAGGCCAGATTCTACAAAAAGATGCATTAAGGATATCTTACGCAGAAATTGTCTCCAAGGCTCTGCACAGCACGTTTTTGCAAAGCATAAAGATCTAGTTCTCAATGTGCTGTACATCAACTGCATTGAAAATCAGTTGCCCAAGTGTTTTACGAAAGTTTATTTTTGTTCATGTGGGGAGGGGGGTTGTTTGTTTTTCTGTTTTGTTTATTTTTTTTTAATTCTGATGAGTTAGATGTTATCATTTGAAAAACATACAAGTAAACTGATAAACAGGAAAAGAATGTATAATTCACGAAATAGGCGTAACTGAATGGTAATCTGTTAAAGCAGCCTTTACTACATTTCTCAGTACATGAATATATGCAGTACAAATAAACTTAAGATTTCAGTTTTACTTACATGTTTTGGGTCTTCAGGATTTACAGAAGCAAGAGAACTCTGCAAGTCTTCAAGCTCTTTCTGTTTTTTCCCTATTTCTCTTTTCTGTTTCTCCATTTGATTTTCCAGTTCTAAAGCTTCCTTGTGTAGCTGATGCAGGATTTGTATCTTTCCACTCAACTGCTGTTCAAGACCTTCCTTGTTGGCCTGTGATATCTGGAGATCATATTACGAGGTTGGGTAAAATAGTTTAATTGGAAATACACAGCTGATCAAGAACATCTTTAAAAGTTAAATCAGACTGCTAGTTTAGCCTAACAGGTTGCCTAAAAGTGATCTATTCATTTATTTGCATCGTCTTTATTTTCTTAAGGTAACAAAAACTCATAGGATTTTCTCAAAAAGAGAAAATAGAATGATAGTTTGCTTATGGTAAATAGAAATTTCATAACATTAGTCTACCATACCAGGAAACACCAGAACCCTCATTTTGACCATCATCCTCAAGTGTTTTGTTTTCACACCAGACTTCAAAAGTCTCTTTAATTCCTTCTTGCAGTCTTAAGAAGACTATCTGGACTGTCTCCCCCCCCCCCCCCAGTTATGACTTCTTAAGTTAAAATATGGAAGATCCTGGTCATTGATTTTAAGGCAAGTTTAAAGTCTAAAAATAGCAATAATTTATGACAGTTGAAGAAATGGAAGATACAATTTTAGTTTTATGCTGATAAGTGTTCTTAAATTAATTCTTCCTGCCAATTATGTAGCTACATTGCTTATTATTAGCTGCACAACTAAACATACACAGTTATAGTCCTTCCTGGAAAGGCCTTTTCTGATAAATAAGAACATATTCAATCCATACAATTATACTGAGAGGTTCAGGTAAAACTTCCTTTCTCATGAACATGTATGTCATGACACCAGCACTGCTTATGATGTTGGGCCATTGCTCTGTTACTTTCTGCTCTGTCTACTAAGCCTTTACGGAGCTATAAGCTTATGGTTATGGGAACCAAGAAGATATGTTCAAATTCAAATCCAAGTCTCCTGCTGCACAATGCAGTGACCCCTAACTGTCCACTTACTGCAGTACTCAAATCTATATTTATGTTCTTCCAAAGCGTTCTGGGCAAAGTTATTAACAATCATCATCAGCATCACATGGAACATGTTTAAATGCAATTAATTGCACTACAACTCTGACAGCTTATTTATAAACAAGCTAAAACGTGTAAGATTTTTCTGATGCATGACAAATGGATTTACATATGTACAATGTCTCCTTTAAAAAAGAATGGGGAGAAAAAGAGTTGTATTTTCTACATCAACACTGCTTCAAAACACTTTCCCTTGCTATTCATGTAGCAACTACTTCGCATACTTTTTTCTGAGCCAGAGCATCCTCCAGTTGTTGCAGTTCCCCTGTTACTTTCAAAACTTGTTGCTCTGCATTTCCTATTGCACTTTGCAGTTCTTCTAATCTTCTTTGTGCTGCAGACAAAAAAAAAAAAACCAAAAACCAACACTCCACAACCCACAACATACATTAGAATATTCTGCATGTGATACATGTTTTCTATTAAAATGTCAATCAGAATACATTTTCTTAAAATTGTGATAATCAAAGCTAATACATTCTTGTTTCTCAAAAAGTATGTCTAAATTTTGAGTCTTATAAAATTATCTTAACGCATCAAATATGAAACTTCCCTATCATTCCCTTTTCAACAATATTTAATCCTTTCATCCTGAGTGATCTTAAAATAATAGCAAAAAGAAATTATAATAGTTTTGACCCAAAATGCATCAAGTACGGTGTTTAGAAATTACAGTACTTACAGCCTTTGACACACTATTGCTATTCTCATGTCAAATATGTGTCGAACATTTGATCAGTGGAATAAACTACATTGATATACATATTTTAATTTTTATTTGATAAAAATTAAGATTTTACCTGAACTAATCTTTTTTTCTTTACCCTCTAGTAGTTCATCTAGAGTTTCGAGCTGCAGTTTCAGCTGGGGTTTCTTACAGAAGTCATCTTCATCTAGTTGCATTTTTCCAGCCTCCATCTGCTGAGCTTTGTTAGCAATGTAGCCTTCTCTTACAAACGTATTTCTTTTATACCTGGCCTTACCAATGTATGGGCTTTCACCAGGTACATTATCAAGTTCAACATCCTGAAATGTATGAAGCAATATGTCTTTCTCTCAGAAGTATGGTTGCAGTCAACTCATAATATGCCTTTCACTCTCTTAACAAGCATATAAAAGAAAACCAATCTGAAATCAGAATAATTAGAACAGACTACACTGGACTTGTTTGGCCTTGAACATTCTTGTTATTTTATAATGGAATTAAAAACAAACAAACTCAATTGGGGTATGATCAGTTTGTTGCAAATGGGTAATGCAAGTGGGTATTTAACTGGAGGAATTTTCCTTAATATTTTAGACTTAATAGTAATATAGATTATACTTAGTCCATTTCATTATTGCACTTAAACTTTATTCAAACATGACTTAAAGAACCATTCGTAGTTAATGATTACTGATCTTTACATTTCTTGTGCAGACTCCTTTCATTCAGGCATCTCTACAATTTTTTTGAAAGTATGACAGAGGTTAGCTCTACCAGGAGAAAAAAAAACAACTGAAAAAGGACAGAAATTCTAATACTGTCTAACTCAAGGACATTCTGGCTTTTGGAATTTCTCCAAGTGAAAGGGCCTCCAAAATTAAGCCAGAAGAAAGGATTATCATTTGTTTGCTTCATAATAGGAACGAAATATTTGTTCAGTGACTCTACTTAGCTGAACCATATGCATACAGGTATGTATACCAATATTCAACACATTAAACGTCACTCAGATTCAGTTTACTTCAAATCTTGTAACTTATGATTTTAAAATGAAATTTTTATATTTTCTAACTAATAACTCATAATAAAGCAGTATATATTAGAATTATAGAATAACTATTAAGTTTTCTATTTTCCAAGTTGAAAAGCAAGAGAAACAGCGATGAAAAGATCCATTATTTTTAAATTATTACCTCCGATGGAAAATAATTTAACGGCTCAAATTTTGCATCTATCTTATAAAACGCCAGTTCCTGCTCCAATTCATACTGCTTCTGGCAAGCTCGGGTTAGCTCCATTGTCTTCTGCTTTAACTAATAAACCAGTAAACAAAGTAAGTTGCATTCATTCAATTGTTATCATTATCACATACATTTCAATTCAGTAGAGAGCAGGGCAAAGACACTAACTTTCAAACGAAGCTCACATCAGAAGTTAAGATGGTGTATTTTGGATGAAGAATATCACAAACTGCAACTTTATTACAAGATACAATATGACGACTAAGAGTAGACAAGAACCCACAATTAATAGAACACAAATGATCACATGAAAGGCCTTTTATGTTTACATGCTAAAATAATTTGTCACTAACTTAGGATAAAAAATAATTTGGGTACAATCCTTTAGCAACATCCTTGCCAAATAATGAATGTATTTACTGCTACTAATGAGCAGTGAGAACTATTAAGACTCATTGTCTGTAAAAGAAACAAAATATCTGAATTGTCAAGTGTATAGAGACCCTGCATTTCATTTTAGCTTAACCTTGTGCTAGTTAGGTTTTGAGCTTGGTTTTTTGTTTTTTTTTTAAACAAAGGTCCATCATGTGATTTCTTTTAAAATCAACTTTTCACGCTGAATACCTGAGGGAGAACATGCAGCAAAACTCCAATAGACAGTGGAAAGCAGGACTAATGGAAGAAAAGAAATAGAACAGATGGGAATAAAGGAAAGGCTTAAAGAAATGTTTTAAAAAACAATACGTCATGCAAAAATTAACCGTGTTTCAGAGAAAAGAAAAAAAAAAAAATCAAGAAAACTGTATCCAAAACCCACAGTGAATATAAAGTCTCACTGGAACACTTTATACAAATGTTCCTCCTTCAGTAAACATGCAAATAAATCCTAGAAATAAAAATAACCATGCAACCCAGGAGCACAGTGGGGCTACCTTTAGTGAGGAATAAAGGCTCTGCGGAAAGGGAACTGTGACAAACCAATACATCAGCTAAAGGAAGAAAGAAGCAAGCAAAGTTTGTCATCCAAAGGATAAGAGTGGGTTAAGTTGCAAAATATATGCTGCTACATCTCACTATACTGAAAACTACATTTTAGAAATAGGCTGCTGGTTAGTGTGTGTGTGTGTGTTCACAGAAGAAACCGCTATAGAAATATTAGCTATAGAGATTCTGAAGGATAAAATTTTAGAGGACAAGTCTAACAAGTAAGATAAAAGCCATATATTAAGTTCCCATCACGTCATTCACAACCCAGCACTCTCAAGTCAACAGGACTTTTCTTGGATCTTATAGCTACCAATGAAAGATACTTGTCAAGCCAAAGATTTTAGGATGATGTGAATATAGTACCAGTAAACTAATGGACATTACCCAAAATAACGATCAAGGAGTATTACTGACATACAACTTATATGCACACTTTGTTTTTGTAAAAGCGTTCAATTTTTTCCCTTATTGCAGCAGCACTTTAAAGTCCAAACAACAGTGAAGATTCAGTACATCAGCCATTTAGCAGCTAGCAGATACTTAACCTTTCATCAACTGACAAAATTTTAAACAAACAAAAAAAAATTACTGGAGACAAACAACTAAGTTACTATGAACTATAAATTACAAGAGTGATACCGATTGCTGGCTCAATATACTTACTTATTCCACAGAAAGAATACTGAAGCACTCATCAAGGAATATTCACTCTCCAAAAGTTGAAGTGCCTAAGTTTTGTCTCTCTTAATTTTAAACATAAATCTCCAGCCACCTGAAGTCTCACATTGACAACTCTGTTTCTGACAACAAAACTATTCCAAATATTTACTTAGTGCAGATGATTATCTTACCAATTCATTTTTGGTGTCCAGGTCCCTTTGTAGGTCTTCATAGCTTTGTTTCTGTTGCAAAGTCTTTTCTTTTAATGATTTGTTGACCTCATCTTGATGGCGAAGTTGCTCAAGCACTTTGGACTGGTTAAGTTTAAGGTTCTCCATCTCCTTTACCGTGTTTTCCAGCTCTCTTTCTAATTTTTCTATCTCTTCTGAAAAACAAAGTAACAGAAACATTCAAATAGAAATCTTTTCCATCCAAACTTAAATTTGGTGTCATTCACTATAGTTGTAACATATCACTATTACCTAAATTAAACCTCTCTAGAGCTTCCTGCCTGTCATGATTTGTCACTGGCTGTCCATCCAAGTTTTCCAGTGCTCGCAAGCAGAATATGGTGTACAAGCGGTAGTGAGGCAGACTTACAACTGGATTATCAGCAAGGAATAGAGAAGTCAGATCTTGTAGAGGCTTTAGTTTAGCTATATCATGGAGCTAAATCAAAGATAAATGGAACAATGATTAGACATCCTTTCAAGAACAATTAAAACCCCATTACTGAATTTGTGATTGTATAGAACGTTTTATGTTAGGTCCATCTCTGAAGATCTATTTAAATGTTTATGCTAAAGTGAAATCTCTAAAAACCTACCAAAATACACAGTAAAGTTACTTCCTAAAATCAGCTTGTTTCTTCTATGAAAAAAATACCACTGCAAAGAGGGCAAATTTCATCAAGCTTGACCTTGGAAATTTCAAGATAACAAGGCCTGTGGATATATACAACCTTCCATTCCCCCAGACTTATAAGAAAAGGGAGCTTTTATCATGAGGAGTACTCAAAGCCAGTTCACTTCTCCTCCTAAGTAGCATTACTCATTCAGGAATTGTATTAAGTGATTTCATTTCATAGACACCCTTTTGTAGCTGCAAAACATGGAAATTAACCTGGACAACAGAAGTAAATCTAGTCATGTCCTAAATACAAAATATAAGCAAATGGATTATTTACAGGTCTCCAAAACCATATAATTAATGTATCATAAGGGACACCACCAATAACATGCAAAAGTCTTCACATTTTCACCAAGTTTTTCCTTAGTTTCCAAAAACTTGGGCTTTCCCGAACAACATAATATAGGTTTATGCTTTGAATACCTGGCACAAAAAGAGAGTTTTTCAACTTTATTAGGCTCACAATGGCTGTATTTCACAACAGACTTTGTGGAAAGACATTCAGCAATTATTCAGAGTGAGTCAATTAATGTAAATATACCAGTTCATGAAAAGATTCTGAGCAATTATTGTTCCTAACTATAATCACTTACTGATGATATTTTATTCTGTTTCAAATTAAGGATGCGCAGGGATCTCAGTTTCTTCCCTACCCACACAGGAATATGCTCAATCTCATTCCCTGCAAGGTTCAGCTTTTGTAGATTCTGCATATGTTCTATACCTTCAATTTTACTGAAAATAAGAAGAAAAACATAACTTATCATGAACCACAGCAAATTTACAGTGTAACTGAGGCATTATGGATAAACTACACCAAAATATGTCTCAAATAATTATCATCCAAGAGATTAGGAAAAACAGTTGTTTACTGCCATGGACTCACAATTCAAATTAAATTACACCAGTTTACTTCCAAGTACTACATTAAGACAAAAAAAAATTCACAGCAAGACCTTCTTGCTCACTGTGGCAAAACCTTTACTTTTACATATCTACATTTTAATATTAAAATTATTTTAATGTGTGGTAATTCCATTTTAATATGCAAAATTTGTTCTTTTTCTCCTCAGAATGTTTTGGGACACAGATGAACCAAAATAAAGATGTTCTGGGGTTTTTCCTGTACAAAGGAAGGACCAACTGTATTCTGACAGCATGCAGAACTACATTTTTTAGTGTTTTCATTAAAACACTAAATAGCTAATGAGGAAAACATACTAGGTTTTAGTTTACTTGGGCATTTATCTAAAGATATGAGTATTGTAACAAAGCACAGTAGAACGTGCTCATGACCATACTATTTTTTGAGTAGGAACTGACTGTATATAACTAAAGTCTCAAAACATACAGCAGTAGCTAAAAGCTACTCTGACCTTTTCAGTACCTGTTGAGAGAGGAAGTTGTGCAAATACAATGTATAGAAATGCTAGTGTCTTGCTTACTTCCTATTGTTAACTTCTCTACTGAAATCGCAGCTTCTCTGCTGCAAAGTCAGTCTCACGTAAAGATCATAATTCACTAACAGAAAAATTAAAGGAAACAAAGAATTTTGCTATTGCATGAACCATTACCCTTCAACATTTTTATACCACTCAGACAAGGTAACAGACTCTCAAAACAGTGAAAATGAAAAAGCAATTTAGTGAGTTTACGGCCTGCCTGGTCAAGCCCATTCAGCTTCTGTTCCTAAAAGAAAACTTCTTGCATTACTAGTAATAATATGCAGTATAAGTTTAATTAAATTTTTAATGCATTTAATGGGGTTATTGTACACTCTTCGTTATGGCATCTGGAAACTTGCATTTCTGGCTTGGTTTCCTAGGAAACAAGTTTAACAGCAGCCATGGTACCCTAACAGCACTTCCCAGAACTATTTATCCATCTAAGAGCTAGTGCTTTTTAAGATCTCACCAAAGCCTGTTAGTCTTGACATACAGCTGATGGGAAATTCACCTTAACTGTTCACACCTGTGAGAGAACTCACTTAACAATAAGAGAATAACAACTTTATTGTATCTGGGCTTACTATAACCATCAACGTTTCTGCTTACCTGATTTTGTTGCAAGATAAATTGAGTTCACGCAACTTCATCAGTTTATCCAACTTCTCAATCTTCTCTATTTGGTTGTTAGAAAGATTTAGAGTCTCTAGTTTAGAGCATTTTTCCAAATTTTCTATATACTAAAGAACAGAAAATTAATTCCTTAGGATTGCAGCTCTATTTTTTTAAGAGAAAGGCAGATTTCTATTTTTAACAATCACCTATTCATTAAAAAATACAAAGTATTCTAACATTTTATTAATCACAGTTTCACTGTTGCATTCTAAAACTCTGCTTTTAAGTACAGTCTTCTAAATTGTTGGAAGAGGAAAACTAGATTTTAAATTTACAATGGACCAGTCTCATCTACACAAAAGGGAACTTGCCATTCAAAAAAACCCAAACAACAAACCAAACCAGCACAATCCATAAGCTAAAAAATTACACAAATGGATAGCATTCTAAACTTCATTCTAAGTGACCCAAAATTTTTTTCTTTTGCACAAGTCTCCACTGACTTTTTTTTTTTTTTTTAAACAGAAGCTGCTTGTAGAACTAGGCTAACATAATTAGAATATAGCTGTTTACATCCACTTTATAGAAATAGACCTTTACTAAAAAAGAAATCAAAATGAATTTTTAACTTTGTTTAATTACCAGTTATTTTCAGTAACTTACCTTAAATTTCTTGTCCCCATCCTTTGGGGAAGAAAGATTCAGTGAGCTTATACATGCCAAATTTTCCTGTTTTGACAGACCTTTTATAAGGAGTTCAGTAATGTACCTAACTCCTGAACTAACACCATTTTCATCTGAAATTAAACAGAGAAACTACCTTCAGTAGTGACAGAATTTGTTATTTTTATATTAGTCTTTTACTTCACACTGAATACTGGGAAAACATTGAAAATTATTCCCCACCACCACAGGGGATGAAAAGAAACAGCACATCAGAGGCATTTACAGGAAATGACATAGTAGAGGAAGCGGGTATAGCCTTTTGAAAAAGGCACAGTATGCATCTCCCTTTGCCAGTCTTCCCCCCAGCACAGAATGTAAGGAGTAAAAGTCTCATTATTCTACACAGCTTTCATTAGTATCATTTCCACATTTGAGTACCAGAAGATGAAAGCAAGTTATTCAGGGCTCTTTCCAACAGATCATACATCTTTAATCATACAGTTCACAGAACACTGGCTTTTTATACTTTTAGTATGTACTTTTATACCAGCAGTTATTTATACAATACCTTTATGAAACTTATACTCAAAAGCGGCTTCTACATTTTCTGCTGTAATATCAAGTTGTTGTTGCCTCCGCTCCATGCTTTTGCAAGCCGATGGAGAAGTCTGTTGGCTAAGAGGAGATGGCGATCTGGTACTTGAACTGACAGGAGACATTGGACTAGGTGTCCGAGAAGCTGACATCTGTGGTTTTCTACATAATGCTTTTCTTACGGCGCCTTTCTTCATTGCCAAAAATACAGAATATCATATGAACAGTATCTGGAAGAATAGAAATAAACATGTCTGTACATAAGTCTAAACCTTAATGGTTTACATGCCAACAAAGATGCTACAGAAGCATGTTGTTTAAGGATATTAGGTGCTTGTTGTCTCAGTATCTATGTGCTTAACAACACTATTTATCACTTCAGATGATACAATTTGGGACATCACAGAGGTGATATTTGAAAAATTATCTCTTTAGCATAAGAAAATATTTCCAGTAATGACATTGTGCCAAAAACCACATCTAAGCCAATCTTCCAATGGGTGACAGCTTCCAGTTTTCACGGGCTAACACAAATTTGGAGGAATGGTATACCTGTTTACTTACACCATTCTACAGTGCACCAGGAACTGGCTGAACCGCTTTCTATTTTGCAACTCCATCTTGGTAACTGTCCTGCAATTTATGGTTTACACAAACTCTTTCAGGTCTGGAGATAACTCTCAACTCAGACTAACATAGTTGGCAGGGGACAGGAAGAAAGGACTAGGATCCCAATTGTTTTTACCAAAGCTAGAAATCACCCACTTTGCAGCTAGAAGAGCAAATACAAGCAAAAAAAGGCAACAGAGAAAAAAAAAAAATTAGTACCAGTCTAGCACTGGCATTCCTTAAGTGTTCCCCTTTCTGGAAGTTATTCTGTGACTGCCTGGGAAATTCCAGAGAATATTAACAGAAACTTTCCCCAGCGACAAATGTAATTCCCTAGGGATAAGTGTAGAAACAGTCATGTACGCATTCTGTGCGTCAAAGCCCTTGTAGTAACCACCTTCAAGGAACAAATTTTTACTAAAACCTAGACCCAGTAAACAAAAAGCACATTTTAAGACATTCTTTAAGATAGAAACGTATGCTTTGAAGGGAACTTTGAGCTATATGAGTGATTACATTGTGTCTTGAAAAGATTTGCGTCACTAAAATGATTTTTTTTTCCTGAATCTTCAAAAAGAAGGAAAGAAAGAGCGAAGAAGCCGCTCTCTTCTATCCAATACTTGGAGGCACAACTCATTCAGGGCCAGGAAAGTGAGACTGGAGCGGGCAGGAGAGGGAAAAAGATGATGGTGAGCCAGTGAAAAGCTACTTTGGGAAGTTTCTTCATGTTTTAAGGAGAGCAGTTAGACATTTTAATGCGGTTTCTTGCGAACAGATTGCAACGAAACCCACGACAAAACTCTCACGTTAGAAGAGGCAGGGAAGGGGGGAGCGTTGAGCTGACCTGGCCGCGGAGGTGTGCCCTGGGTGTACCCCACGCCCCGGCGGGGAGCAGACGGGCCCTCGGTGCTGCCAGCTTCCCCCCGCCCCGCCACCCCTCCGGTTAACGGCTGCGCACCCGCCGCGGTCGCTCCGTCCGCGGGCGCCCCAGCCGAGCCACCGGCCTCTCCCCGCCCTCCCGCCACGGCCGGCCCGCACCTGAGAGGATGGCGACCACCCAGCGCGGCACGGTGCTGCCGGCTCAGCCCCGGGCTGAGCTCCCCTTCGCGGGGCCGGGCTGCGGGGCAGCGCCGCAGTGAGGCAGCCGGGGAGCGGGGACGCTCGCTGAAGGGGAATCCCGGTTCCCGCCGAAGGCGGTTCCCCTCAGGCCTCCGCTTTGATTACCTGCGTTGACATGGTAACGCCGTTTCACCGCTCGCCGCCGGGGCAGTGGCGGCCAGGGCGGCCTCCGGGCGACCCCGAGTAAAGGCACCGGCTCTCAACGCACCTCTCTCCCGCCTGCCTTCCTCCGCTGAGCGATCGTCGTCTCCACCGGCCGCCAGGCCTGAGGTGCTGCGGCTCCTTTAAGAGCCCAGCCTGAGGAGCCGAGCCGACGCCATTTTGTCTGCTTGTTGGCCGGCCACGGGTGAACGGACCCGGGGGAGGGGCGGGGCAGGCCCTCGCGAAGCCACGCCCCTCTCTGACGCAGCTTTCCCGCCGGTGATGGCTCCTCCAGCGCGTGCGCTGCCTCGTCTCCTATTCCCGCCGCCAACGGCTGATTTACGTCAGGGCCGGGCGGCCGTCGCCCCTCCTCTGCCCGTTCCTCAGCTGCGAAAGGGTAGATTCTGAGAGGATTTGTTTTAATTAAAGCCCGAGTCACTGTACCAATAACAAAGCTCTCTCTGTCGATAGGGTTTTTTTGGTGTTTGGTTTCTTTTTCGTGTGTGTTTTACATATCCAAATGTATGTATCGCATATTAGCATATCAGTGTAAAGTTGTATGTAGGTGGGTTTTACTCCGGAACATTGTGTGTACCATTGGAAATACATAATACATTTGACTCTGATAGCAGTAGGCCTAAATTACCACCATTTTCACAGGTGTTTAAATAAATCTCTCAAATGTTTTTGGGCTGTTAGTTTGGAATCTATACAACTACATGTGAAATGTAGGGTTGAAAAATCAGCAGGCCATATCTGAAAAAAGAATGTAGGGAAGGGACATAATTAGATTTAAAAACCATTATTTCAGAATATTGTTAGACTTTAAAAGTGTTTTCCAGCATTCTTCACTGTTTGGTCATTATTGTTTACATACCACCCATGTAAACTTACTGTGAATTCTCATTGTTTGGTATTTAATAATAGGTATTTGGGCCATATTTTTAATAATATTAAGCAGCTTATGTTTTGTAAGATTTTATTCTATATATTGTTGCTTCTCTTGTAGTTTATTACATCTGTTGAGAAGCCCAAGTTGACCTTGTAATTTAATTTTATATTGATCAGAAACAGTTCTGTAAATGTCTTTCCCGTAAAGGTTGACTACAGTATTTGTTTAAACCTCAGAAGTCTTGCACAACTTTAGTTTAACTTTACATAAACTTATTTGTTGAAGTCCTATGCTTAGATATCAGGCATGCAAAGATTTTGTCACTAATATTTTTTTTTTGCAAATGCTGTTTAAAATAGTACCTGTTGTAGACGTATTGTGCCCTAATATTTTCATGTTGCAGTTTTATTTGTAATGAAAGTACTCAGTTGGCATAATCAGGAATACAAATGGCTAAAAGAAATTTGCAAGTGAAGAGTTACTTCAAAACAAAAAAATGGAAACTTCTGGTCTAAACATATAAGCAGATTATGTTTGATATAATTCAAATGCTTTTTTTTTTGTTCAGAAGCAAATTTAAAATCACTTTGATTTAAATAAAAATTATTTTCTGAAGGACAAAGTGAAATTAATTTTTTGTTTGTTGGGGGAGTTCTCTTGCTAATTCTGAAAATTATTTTTTTTAATGTAGGTATCAAAGTTAGGACTGACATAGGATTGCTCTGGACATATTGAAAAATTGAAATCCTAAATTAAAAAACTCCTAAGTTTACCTATTCTGGCTTCCTTGAGAGGGGGCAGTAATGTTTTAGTAAAACATGATCTGCAATTAATTATTAACTGTGAGTGAAATGTGTTGGTGGTATTTCTGTTCATCTACAGCAGAAGCCAAATACAGTTTAATCCAAAATCATTAGCATCTGTGGTTTGTTGTTTGTTATCATAGACGCTATGACTATTTTAATATATTTTTTTGTTTTGCTATTTTCTGGAACAACTTTTAGCCAAGAGAAAACGTAAGTAAAGCAAATATAGAATTTACTGGAAATGTTACTTGATTGTTGTCTGCTCTTTTAGGTAAATAGATACAGAATTTAAGTAGAGCCAATACAAAAGGCACTATCCACATTGATGTGTTTTCCCGAGCAAAATTCTCACTAGTGTATGTGGGACTAATGCTAGAAAAAGGACTGATGCTTTTGGGATTACTGTATTTGCTGCCGAAGAAAGAGGTAGAGTCATCTACTTACATGCCACAACATAAACATACAAAAAGGTTAAGAAATAAAGCTGGTGCTCATTAGCTTTTCTGTAGTGCCTGAAGACAGATACTTTGCTACAGGTTTGATGAAAGCTCTTAATTGTGTATTTTACAATTGTACTTAGTGGTGCTTTTTTGATTCTTATATCTGTTAACAATGGTATATAGAAAGGCACCAACCTAAATGCTTTTAGCATTTCAGAAAAAGAAGATGCACATACATCAAATGTTTTGTTCAGTGGCACTTCATATGTATTTAGCTACATTATGTGATCGGGTACTAAATCCTGGCTTGTGCTTTTGTGGAATGGTGCACACTTTGGTTTATAAAGCACTGAAGAAATTAGTGTAATCCTGCAAATATTTGTTCACATTTGCCTTTACTATAAGCTGCCCCATTCATTTAAGTGAGAACTTTACTGGTGGGAAAACTACACAAGTGTACTCTCTGGAAGATTAGTGTTTCAGGGTTTAATTTGGCAAAAGGAATAATTATTTCCATATAAATAGCCTGTTTTAGTAAACATGGTTTTGTGTGTCTGCAAAATCAAATCCATAAACATTACTCTACCTAAACCGTTATTTGGTAATGTTACATTACAGTTTTTGTAAAAATTATTCTGACTGGAGCTCCACTGTTTTTAGCTTGTGTCTTAGAATAACTTAGCCTGATTATCTTGTTTGCTTTAATGGTGTGTATGTGTGTGAATTACAAACGGAGGTAAGAAATCTGAAAGAAATATAGTTCCATTATCCTTTTATTGTTTTATATTCTGTATACAGATATGTCCTTACAGCACCAAAGATCTTCCGAGTTGGGGCATCCGAGAAAGTTGTAGTTCAAGCTTTTGATTATGAGAAGGAATTTGCAGTCAATATTGCCATAAGAAGCTTTCCAGATAAGCTTGCTGTTTATTCTTCTGGCCGTATTTCTTTAACTCCAGCCAACAAATTCCAAGATGCTGTAACTTTAAGAGTAAGGAATTTAGACTTGCAGTGTTTTTATTGTCACATTTAGTTATAAGTGTTAAAAAAGATGATGGTACGTTTTCTGTTGTTTAAACTGGGAAGGGAAGCCTAGCACCCTGATTTCTCAGTTTGCCAGATGTAGTTTATTTCATTTTAGTTTGTCTGAAATTGAAATTACATTGGATAAAATTAGTGTAAAGGAATGACACCAAAGTTAAACATATAATCAAACTATTTGAGAAACATCATAGTCACATAAATTTAAAAAATAAAAAGGGATAGAATGGAGAAGTATTGAATGTGGACAAGATATGTCAACTGAGTGTTCAGAGTAAGCCAAAATGGTAACTAAACCGAGGTTCAGGACTTGGTCTTGTTTGTTCGTGACAAGCTCCAAAGGGGCCCAGATTTCACCATAAAGTTTTATTTAACTAATTTCCTTGAAGCAAAGATTGCAGGAAGCTAAACAGATTTTTACTGAAAGCTGTTGACCAAGAAGGTTTTACTTGGGGTGATGCCTCCCAGGAGGTGCTTCTCACCCAGTTTTCCTTTTCAGCCAAAATACCTATTTCACCAAACTACCAAACCACAACAGTAACTTTGGTGTGCCAAAGATTCACCGTGTGTATAAATGGAAGTCTGATAATTTGTACTCTCATAGCCTCATAACTGGGCTTTGCACTTTGCTATTTTAGTTCTGGACATAAATAAAATGCAAATTTTCAAAATATCTGTTTGTAGCTTAATACTCCAGATTGTCATCTATGATGTAAGCAGGAATAAACGCTTGTGGGTGTTGATGTTTTTACTTAATGATAATTAGCAGGATAGTAATTGCTATTCAGATACTCTTCTCAACAAAAAATACTGTGGGGAAAAAATACTTGAAAAATATTTTAATATTCTTTAAAAATCTTTATTTCATCTCCCCCAGCTTCAACCAACGGATTTACCAAGAACAGACAATTCAGTCAAGTATGTGTATTTGGAAGCTGTTTCTCCCCATTTTACAAGATTAAAAAAAATTCCTGTTTCCTATGAGAATGGGTTTCTTTTTATTCATACAGACAAACCAATTTATACTCCTGATCAGTCAGGTAAATAATGCTTATTTCTCTTGGCTGTTATTTGATTTTTAAAGTCTGTTGACTTTGCCAAGGAATTAGGATTGAAATGTTCTTTAAGCTCTTGGTTATGTTGTATTGCCATCAGCTGCTATTTACTTTTTTAATCAGCAGAATAATATTTTGTATTATTTGATCATACTGTAGAAATTAATCACTTCTCCCAATATCCTCTCAGTCCCTGCCCTCTACACCCTAAATGACTAATCTGTGACATAAAGAGTGACAGGTTTTCCTGGGAATATGTTGTAAGTATTTGTGAAGAAATGATAACTGAATCATTGGTTTCCTATAGATTGAGCTCTTTTCCTACAGAAGTGATATGCTAAGATTGTGATGATTCAATGTGAAAGAGTGGTGGTGCAGGGTCTCTTGTTGCTAGCATGAATAAATACTGTTTGGACACCATACTGACAAAAGGTCAAGAGCATTCTATGCATACTAAAAACTTAAAAAATTAGTAGGGATAAAAAGTTGTTTCTTGAGTTTGTTGTTTGTTTGTTTTTAAAATCTCTATAATGGTATGACTTTGAGATTTATTGTAATAATTCTTACAGTGAAAGTCAGGGTTTATTCTCTGAATGAAGAACTGCAGCCAGCTCGACGAGAAACTGTCCTAACTTTTGTGGTAAGTTGTAAGTTAATTTAATATTAATAAAAACAATAAATGTAGATAGATGGTAAATCAGTATTGCAGTCAATATTTAATAAAACTGTTAGATGTTTTTGCAGGTAGCCAGACACCTTTTAAAAGATCTAAAAATGACTTTGCACAGTTGGATAGAGGCTTTCAAGTCCCAGATCTGAAGTTGTTACAGAATGGAAAAAAAAAAAAAAATCTGAATTATCTTTAATGTCTAGGGAAAGGATTTTTGAGGGAATTTTAATAATATATGGGTTTCATACTGTTGATTATTTCATTTAAGATATAAAAATAATCAGTATCTACTATACTATAGTCTTTAACAGTAGGCTTGTTATTACAGTAACTTTTTAGCAATTTTAAGCATTGTGTAGTAACAGCTTTTAATTGTTTGAACCACAGTAAAATGTTTTATCAGAATTTCAGCCTGAGCTGTTTCTAAAAATGTTTGTTTTTTCATGCTGTGAAATGGGCAAAACTCTTAGAAAAATATGTTACAGCCAGGCTCCCACTGAAAGCACAGAATGAAGATTTTCCTTTTGATAAGAATGATCTGCAACTGCTGATTCTTTCCTGTTATGATTTAAAGGATCCTGAAGGAGTAAAAGTGGATATTATAGAAGAAGAAGATTTTACTGGAATAGTTTCTTTTCCTGACTTCAAGATTCCTCCTAATCCTAAGTAGATTTATTTAATGCTTTTTGAGAATTATTAACGTATTATTACTGCCTTTTTTTAAAGACTGTCAGAGTGTCTTTTGCTTTATACACTGAGTGTGCATGACTTGAAACTTGGAGATTTCTAACATTTCACATAGTGTATAACCATGGTATAAATAAGGAACTTACGACTAAGTATTCTCCTTTTCATTTGACTTCGAAAGTAAAATTTTTCTCCTAAAGCCCAGTGGGAAGCTTACTCTATGTTTTCAAACAGATGGCTTATGCTCACTGTAATGAGAGAAAGTGAGATGTAGTGAGTGAAAATACTGGTGATAAAACTGAAATTAAAGAACAGTTAGTGGTAGGTTTGTCATGCTCAATTAAAAAGGAAGATTAATAAAAAGTAAAGCTTTCTACTGTAGAGATAGAAACAGTGTCAAAGATGTATTGATTTCAAGGAGGGGAAACATTTCATGCATATATTCATACAATGCACCAGCATACGAAATAAGTATCTCTTCAGTTCTCCTTTTAGTCTTGAGAGGGTGGTGAAGATTCACTGAATTGGCAGAAGGGTGCTAGCAGGTGCTTGAAAAAATTATTTTTGACTGATTTACTTTCCATTAGGAAATTAGCAATAATTTCAGTCTGAGTAAAAATTAATTCTGTATCCTTCTTGAAACTGAGTATCTGTTAACAGTAGACTTGTATAATCTTTATCGTAGTGCTATAAGGCCGAAACATTGTAGGAACTGATTTTCTATAAATTATTATGTAAATTGCAGTTGTGCCTCAGTGCTTTAGTCAGAGAGGAGGACCCTAATAGAAGTGTGCATGAGACCTTTTGAGCATTTTCTTGGCTGATATAGGTTACAAATACATTTTTCAGTGTAGACACGTGTACCCATTCTCTGTCTACGCAAGAAGTTAACTAACATGCTTAATCCTTTTTTATAGTATCTGTATGTCAAAGTATTATTCATTCCTTGATCCAACTTGAACTCTAAATGTTTCCTTATATAAGACAAAGTTATTTGCTTTTTTGTGGAATTTCTGAATTCTTTATTACTGTGCTTTATAACCTTATAAATAGGATAAATATATTGAGTTTGCCTGTTTTTTAGCCAAAGAATTGATAATTGGTCATACCCTCCGGCCTTGTTTTTATTATTAGGGAAAAAGACTGCATTTTTCACTTACATTGAGCAAATTTAGCTATGTTACAAAACTGGCAAAGATGAAATGGATGTAGTATGTAAATTAAAGCAAACAGGATCAAGTTTCTTTGAATGGTAAGATAGGAAGATATACACATTTAGATACGCTCTGCACATAGAAGTTCTGTGGGTTTAAGTAAAGCAATACGAAATGAAGCAAATGTCTTTTGAGTGCTTCTAGTGGCAAAGAAAAATCATCCAAATTATGGTAAATAAGGTGATAGATCCTAATCCTGCTCACTGCATCGAAACAGACTTGTAGCCAGCAACAGGCATTTATCTAACCTCAGGGGTGGTAATTGGCAAGTGCAAGAAGCTAGCAAATCATGTCTTAATGACTCTGGTTACATTTGCAGCCTTCAAAACGTGTCTCTGCTTGTAACTATAAAACAAAAAATTCTGATGATAGTTGTAATATAAATAATGGCATATTCTTTTCTAATTTATTTCGATGCTTTAAAATAAGTTTCAAATAATTATTAAAATGTCAAAGCAGAATCTTCTCAAAGTAGGCACTGAACATGCAAAAACTTGGTGCTGGATTTTTTTCTCTCATTATTAACATGTAATATTGTTAAGTAGCAATATTAATCTTTGTCTTTGACATTCATTTTCATCTTAAATGTTTGATTGTTGACATTTCGTAGGTATGGAATTTGGAAGATTGAAGCCAAGTATAAGAAGAATTTTGTAACCTCAGCTGTTGCAAAATTTGAAGTTAAGGAATACGGTAAGGTGTGCCTATATGGTGAACCTTCATTTTTATATGTTTTTTCAGTGAAATTTATAGAGGACAGCTATACGACACAGGAAGAAAATGCAGAAATGCCTGAGGTAACATTGGTCTGCTTATACACAGCAATGGGGTGCAGTGTAATGCCAAGTGGCAATGTCAATTCAAGCTTATCGGTCATCTTGGTATAAGACTGTGTTAATAGAACTTGCCTCTATTTAGAGTTATTCTTTAGTATGCTGGGTCATCTTGACATAGTTACACTGATGCAAAATGTGGAGCCAGGGCAACTGCAGATAACTTGGGGCTTTAGAACTTGTGCTTCACTGTGGACAAGCTGACAGCTGTATTTTGGGGCTATAATATTGTAATTCAAATCACTTGAAAGTGACATGGTTCCTTGATGGCTATGCAGAGGCATCTTTCTGAGTACATGTGGCTTAATGTATATAACATGTCTAAGTGGCTTTCTTCTCTACTCAATTTTCAGCAATGCCAAGCTTTTCTATCATCATAGAGCCAGAAAGTAACTTTATTAGTTCTGATAAATTTGAGAACTTCAGGATTGTTGTGAAAGCTAGGTAAGGAAATTTGGCTTTGATTCCTAAATATGTGTGTATCTCTTCTTCTTTTACCTGAAGAATGATTCTCCATTGTCCAGAAGTTTCCTCTTTTACTTCCTCAAGAAGCCCTATCAACACAATCCTTTCTGCTCTGTAAAAGAACTAGGTGACCTTTTTAAAAATTTTTACAAAGTGATTATTTTTCAACAGAAGTGTTTAAAGCTACACAGACATTTGTTTTCCGTCTCTTGTCTAGGAAATTACTCTTCTTCAAAAACGAATGCTTTGTTGCAGCCATTAAAGTAATCTTAAAAGCGTTTATATTGTTGTTTTGTTCTTAGCTATTTTTATAATAAAAGGCTTGCAAGTGCTGATGTTTTTCTTCGTTTTGGAATAATTGAAGAAACTGGAAAAAGAATGATTCCTCGTGCAATGCATGTAACTAAGGTAAGAAGAATCAAGCCTAGTTTGTGTAGATTTCATATGCTTAGTTCAGGACTGATCCACTTCCACTGAAGTTTTCCCATTAAATTTGATGAGAATGGGTCCCAACTCCTAGTTCGCATTGACAGCTATTCAGTGTCAACTTTTCCTATATAATGCTGTCATCAGGGTCATAGAAACGTGTGGTTGAAATTTCTATGAGATAATTTTTATGCTATCTATTACAGAATAAATGAAAGAAATACAGGATCGATGTAGTAATACCAAATCATGATAGGAGACAAACAGATCAAAATTATATTGATGTATTATGGGGAGTCTGTTTTCCACCAATTATCCCTCCCTCATTTAGTCTGGCCTTTTTGATTTAGTCGTTGAAGAATGATAAAAGGCATTATCTTTCCTCATTTAGTGAGGAAATCTCTGTATATTCCTACCTCTTGTTGGGTCTGCATGCAGACTTTGCAATATGTGCCACTGGTTGATTAATTATCAATAATTTTAGGAAATAAAGAATTCTTCTTCATTAAAACATCTCCACCTTTGATTTCCTCTGAAAATAGACAATGAACAGAAACACGTTGAAGTTAGAATTTGCGTATAGTGTATCTATGTGTTATTTCTAAATTATTGACTATAAAGTAATTATTTATATTTCATTTCCAGATTGAAAATGGAGTTGCTCAGATCAATTTTAACAGTAAGAAAGCAGTGAGTTTTATAGGGTTTCAAAGTCTAGAAGAATTGGATGGGTCCTATTTATATATTTTGGCATCAGTGTTGGAGTCTAAGGGTAAGTTGCTTTTTAATTGATCTTTTTTTTAACTTACCTGCAAATGTAAACAGAACTAGAAAACAAAATTATATGGATAACTTTCCTAGTATCAGACTTTCTTCAGTATTCAGAAGTCCTTCTTCCAAAAATTTAAAGGGAAGAACAACCCATCCGTCACTGTAAAAATGTTTAGGGATTAAACTTTTTTTTTTTTTTGGCTATTTGTTTTCACAACAGTGCTAGGAGTTAACTCTCTAGATGCAAGGACATCACTGTAACAGACAGGTTGTGCTGCCCTTTGAAGGCAAATGGAGAAAACACAGGCTCTAGCATGTGATTATTAAAAGGGGCATAATATTTTTTTAGGTGGCCTCAGTGGTGAAGCAGAATTTGCTGGAGTCAGATTTGCTGTATCTCCTTACAAGTTAAGTTTGATTGCTACTCCTCTCTTTGTGAAACCTGGACTTCCGTTCTTCATTAAGGTTAGTTAACATAAGCAGTATTGTTGCACATTATAACATAAAATCCATAATGCAGAAGCCTTATTCTTTTTTGTATATATTACTGTAGGTGTTTTAATTTGCATTGACCTTTTACAATTTTTTTAACTTTCTATTGTAGAAGAAGCCTAGCAGCTTGAAAGTTTTCTCCTTGAAAAATGTCACCATTAATGTAAGAAATATTATCTATTCTGATGCACAGGTGCAGGTGAAAGATACAGTAGATGACTTTGTTGGAAATGTCCCTATAAATCTCACTGCAAAATCATTTAGTGAGCAAATGGATGAGACTGAATTGATAGGAGAGGGTTCAGAATCTGGGAGAAGACAAACAAACATGAATGATGGAACTGCTTTGTTTGTTGTTAATATCCCATCCGATAGCAAAATATTGGAGTTTCAAGTGAGTTAAATCGTTCCATTAATTTATTTCTTTGAGGGTTTTATTGTGTACTTTTGTGAATGTACAACACTAATGGGAAGATTTTTACACTCAAAAGTTAAGAGTTTATAAACTTAGAGACTACTATGAATAATCAGTTATGAAATACAGGTGCTATTATGAATAATCAGTTATGAAATACAGGTGCTATAATGAAACATTACTTCTCTATTAAAGTCTATTAAATTGTTCTGAAACAAAATATAATTTATCACATTTATTTCTTAATAATTATTAAACAAAAAAATCTAAATGAATTGTGTGAAAACAAATCTCTCAGACTGCTTCCCTCATTATGTAGGGAGGCATATCATTAACCTTTTCTGCTCTATGTACATGCTTCTACACTACCATTTTATCTTTGACTTGATATTTTTAGGTCTTTTTATTAAAGAAAACATGAAGTCTTGAGTTGGTTTTTATTTTATTAATCCCTCTAAATAATATGTTGCAGAATGCTTTTAATATTGTAACTATTTTTTTTTCTTACGTATAATTCTGTACTTAGACTATTCAGAAGTCAGGACACAAGGTTTTTGTTTCCTCCAATTTCAGACATTTTATTATCTTTTCAGGTAAAAACTGCAGATCCACATCTTTTAGATGAAAACCAAGCAAGTAAAACCTATGAAGCAAAAGCTTATTCATCATTAAGTCAGAGTTATCTATATATTGACTGGGCTTCAAACCACAAAATACTAGAAGTAGGGGATTTAATAAGTATTAATGTATATCCACATAGTCGGTATATTCATAAAATACATCACTACAGCTATTTGGTAAGTAACAGATGTTTCCATATAAAATATTGAATTGTGATTTAATACATGGTCATAGATGAAAAACCTCAACAATCAGGAATTATCCTCAGCATAGAATACATGCAGCTCAGACAGCTGCTCCTTCCATATACAATCTGTCAGTCTTACAGTAGAAAATTGTTAACAGTCTCATGTTTAAATTATATATTAAGTCTCCATTGTTTTGAATTCTTATCTGACTTAGACTGGGATTAAGAACAAGTAGTGCTAGTCTCAAGAGCTATTTCAGGAGTTGAAATATACAGGAAGATGTGCAGAGACAGTACTTCTTTTTAGGGGATGAGGGAGGGAGCTACCTTCCGTTGAACTAGACCCACTGGTCCCAAATGCATTTTTGTGTGTGTAGGATTATATATAAATGCAAGTAATTATTACACGTAAGAAACATTAAATATAAAATTTGACTTCTTTTATTCTCCATTATTTTTCTATTATAGATCACATCAAAAGGGAAGATAATAAGGTTTGGAACTCAGAACAGAATTAAGGATTTGGAATATGAACACTTAACTTTTCAGATAACCCAAGAAATGGTTCCTTCAGCACGTCTTATTGTTTACTACATAGTCATGGCAGAAGAAACGGCTGAGTTAGTAGCTGATTCAGTTTGGCTGAATGTGGAACAGAAATGTGGGAATAGTCTTGATGTGAGTAGCAAAATAGGCACTAAAATTTGTGAGTGTGCATTCATTTTATGGTCAGATTTTAACTTGGGTTTACACAAGTTCTTTAACACTTCATTAAAGTGTCTGCCTTCAGATGGATTTAGTTTGGAACAATGTGCTTTTAAAATTACTGATACTGATTTTCAATTTATAGATTAAGCTGCAATCAAGCAAAGAGATACTGAATCCAGCAGAAGTTGTATCGCTTAACATGAAAACACAATTCAATTCCTTTGTTGCTTTGTCATCTATTGACAAGGCTGTGTATGGAGTCACAGGAAGAAGAAAGAGAGCAATGGAAAAAGTTAAGTAGTAGCCACAAAGGAAAAACAAGTTGCTATTTGTTTCATGTTCATATTCAGATAGCTATTATGTGTCATGCATTCAGTAAGCCCGAAAATAGGCAGAAGAGCAATTCAATCTAGAATAAAAGTCGCTGGTTTAAATCTGACAGTTCAAAATTATAAAAATAATTAATTTACAATATTTTGGTTTCCGGTAAAAGTAAACTGTGGTTTTAAAGGCAGATCTGAACTGTATCATCAGAACCCTTCAGATTTGGCCAAAAACAGGTTACAGTGTTAGAGAGCTGCTTGATCAAAGAGGCATGGAGACTACATTCTCCTTCCTAGTTCTTGCTATAATCTTTTCAGGTTGTATTTTCAAGGCATACTGGTAGAATGGTATGGCAACTGCTATTATGTTCAGTGGGTTATATTGGTTTTCAGTCCTTGTAGAATTTTAGATACGTGTCTACGTAAGTAAAACCTACATAGCATGTCACTGAAAGAATTCCATTCCTATGATAAAACATGTCGGTTTTTTAATTCTTCAGAACAGTCAGATACAAAATACATAGGAGAAGAATAGGAAAATACTTTTGTACCAGCCTTGAATCATTTGAATCTCTTTAATAGCACTATTGAATTGGTTTTAAACAAGCTAATCCGAGTATCAGAACTGTTACAAACACATTAGTGAAACATTCCACCTTGATTCGTCTGCATGATTCTAACTCTGATGTGGGCTACAAGAAAGTGGCTGTGTTGGTGCTGGTGCTTGAATTAGCTTAAATATTGCTAAATGGTATTCGTCAGTGCGTTGTGAGGACATCTTCCAGCCTAAAGTGGCCTTTCTGCAAGTCTAACTCTTTCATTCATCATATGATATATTCCACATTTTAGTTAGCTGCTGATGTGTTTTTTCCTCAGATAATGCTACAGTTGGAAAAGAGCGACCTTGGGTGTGGTGCTGGAGGAGGACGGAACAACATTGATGTATTCCGCATGGCTGGGCTTACAGTTTTAACTAATGCAAATGCTGATGATTCAAATGAAGCAGGTATATTCCTTTGTTTTAAGCATGAAATTGTGGCTTTTCTTTTCTGAAATATTCTGTTGTGACTCAGTTATTATGTTGGAACTTAATTAAATTAATAAGGAATGCATATACTAATGATTTTTGAGGGAGGAAAACATTATGACTTGTGGATCAGTTACTGTAATTGAAATGAAAACAGTTTTGTGTAATTAAAATAGTAAACAGAAAAAGTCTCTGGAGAGACTTTTGGAATGTGATTTTATGGAATTATTTTTAAGTGGACTATGCTATTACAGAAAAGGTCATGTCTTCTGTACTTATTTATTTTTTTAACAGGTGAAACTTGCAATGAAGTTTTAAGAACAAAACGGTCTGATTTCAAGGAGAAGATACTCAAAGAAGGTGTTAAAAAAAACCTTTCAAAGTATATAATGATGAAAAAAAATCACATCCATTAGAAATCAAGGATCTGGGTGTTTGCTTACTACTTTTAACTATTGTTATTAACTTAATGTATTGGAGAGAGAGACATTTGACAAATATGGAAGATGACTTTAGAGAGGACCCCATTTATAAAGCCTCTTAGCCATATGCTGAATTTGAAGTTGACAAGATTTAAGTACACATTGAAAATACAGCATATGTTTAAGATCTTTACTTTTTCTGAAGAGACATACTACCATATGGCAGTCTTTCCCAGTGACCACCTGCCAGGGACCAAGCCTGTCAGAAGAACCTTTGACTGTTAAATCTTAAAATTTATATCTAACTTATATTTTTAATTCAGAATAGTGGTGATTAAGTGTGTGTCACTAGCTTTTGAAAAATTACAAGTTTCTGTTCATCCTCAAATCTGTACCTTCACTGAAATTCTGCAAATTTAAAAAATGAATTCAATATAACAAGTTACAATGCATTTGGAAATAAAAACTTCATCTCAAGGAAGCGAATTGTTTTACTATTATTTCAGCATCCAAATACGTACATCCAGAAATTCGAAAATGCTGCATGGCTGGAGTAAAAGCATATCCAGTCAGTGAGACTTGCAGTGACAGAGCTCAGCGAATTCGGAGTAATGCAAAGTGCATTTCTGCATTCAGAGATTGCTGTGAATTTGCAAACAATCTGCGGGAGAAGGAGCCTAATAAGCTTCTAATATTGGCAAGAATGCGTAAGTACAAGAGCTTTACCTCTCATATGGACATGTGGTGGAACACTTCCAGCAGAATATGGGAGAATATGGGTAAATATAGAGGTGATGGCTTTGTTAATCTATTAACGCCTCTCTATTACCTGTCAGGGTTATTCCGGAAAGAATTTTACCCACCTCCAAAGACCTTGGTTGTATACCCATAAAGAGGGATAGGAGAGCAGTTCTTTATTCTGTTAAGAGCTATATTCTACTCACCCATATTTAGAACAAGCAGAACTGCAGTAAGAGAGCATCATTGCCTGTGAAGGCAATGCTAAACTTGAATGCTGAATTTGAATCCTTTGCCCAGGCCTGAAATAGCCAATGGGTAACATCTCGGGAAAGATCAGTGAGAGTGTGAAATTTCTTGCCTTCCCTTCTCTCCCCTATAGTTGCTTGTTAACAAGTTAATCTGTCTGGATTTCGGACAGGTATTCACATGTGTAAAGAGATGAGGTGGGATTAACACAGATTTTGATTGTGGGTATTCAGATACCTTTTTTTTTTTCTTTTATCAGGACTAACCTGAGGCAAGTAAGCAGAATACAGTATCACAAAAGAAAAAGATAATGATTTTGAAGCCTTTGGTGGAAGGCCGTTGGCAGGTGGTTTGGTTGAGGTTCTTTCACTTGCTTTATTTATGTTTTTCAGATTTTGAGGCCATCTTGGAACTGGATGAGGCAGAAGTTCGCAGCTACTTCCCTGAAAGCTGGTTATGGGAAGTTCACCAAGTTTCTCCAAGGTACTACTTTTCTCAGATTAGTTACCAACATTTGACTTAGTCGTCAGTTTTACAGAAGGTAAGTTCTAAAATTGAGGTAAGCTGGGTAGCCTTAGCTGTACCCGAGATCTGTGCTAAAACGCAGTCTTATACAAACAATTCTTGCCATGTTTCCCTCCATGCAGGATATGCTGTTTGGTGCCCAGATTGAGTCACTTTTCCTTTCACTTCCGACCTGCTAAACACCAGCTTCTGTGAAGTTGGCTAAAACCAAGTTTATTCAAACAAAAATCCAGAAGTCCTGTTTTCTAAATATGCTCTCATATCTTGTCTTACCTAAATCTCTCTTAGATACAGGAGTTGCTCTGGGCATGTACTGTCTTTGTGTTGATTAGCTGTTGGTATTAACAGATGGCTATTGATAATGTATAAATGTACTAACACTCCTAAACACAGGTCAAAGACTCTGTCTGTCACCTTGCCTGATTCGCTGACTACCTGGGAAGTACAAGGTGTTGGCATTTCTGATAAAGGTAGGTACTGCAACCTAGTTAGATTGTTAGATAGAATTAGGGAGCTTTTCTGTTCAAACTTTGCAGATCCTCTCATTGCAGTTGACACATACGTTCTAAAATGTTCATTTTCTGGTTGATAGATGGGAAAAGAGAGCATCAAAATATGTATTTTAGGGAAAGGAAGTTACTTCATTTCTTGTTGTGAATGTAAGTGGCTGGGAAAACAAAGCCTATCTTGAGTTTGACAGTGGCCCATAATAAGTGACTAAGAAGAATGTAAGAAAAATAGTGAGTGACTCTTCCCTGGCACAGCTTTACAGTGTCCTGCTCTCAATAGCTCAGGGACTTGAGGAGAGGAAGAAACAAATTTTCTGATATATATGGTAGTCCAAACAGGAAATTTGTTTCTCACTTTGGGAAGAAGGAGAAGAAGCCCAAAGGACTGGTATGTCAGCAAGTATGTGTGAAGCGGGAGACAGCAACTTGGAACAGGAAGCAAGAGTCTGGTCACTTTTTAAAAGCTTGGACAATTTCAAAGTACATATTGAAAAATGATAAGTCATCAGTAAAGGTGGCAAGAATGTGAAGACTTTTTTAGACTTGTTTATCAGAAGGATGGATAGGATAGTCTGGTTTTATGTTTTTAATTTTCTTAGGTATATGTGTTGCTACACCATTGGAAGTGCAAGTTGTAAAAGATATCTTCCTGAGCGTTTATGTTCCTTATTCTGTGGTGCGAGGAGAACAAATTGAGTTAAAAGGATCAGTTTATAACTATAGAGATGCTGCAATTAAGGTAACTTGTAGTCTTAATGAGTTCTACAGAGAGATTAACATAATAAACTAAAAAAACATTTCCCCTGCAAGTATCCAGTATAAACAGATCCTTGGATCAGATTTCTCCAGTCCTTCAGCTAGTGTTATGTGTGCTCTACATAACTACGTAACAATGAAATCCAATCATTAATTGTTTCATTTCCAGCCATTCCACTGATTACAATGTTGTCATGCTATTGCCTAGCAACTTGATAAAAAATGAAAGTTAAAATACAATTTTTCTATTCCAATTGATTGCACATTCTCAAAAAGTGATGGGATTTTTTGAATGACCTGCTCCAGAGCTCACAGATTACATTGTCTAGGGATTTAATATAAAAGGACTATTTTTAAGGAAATACATGAAACAGAAGTGCAAAATTATTACTGAAAAAATCTGAGTAAAGTATACAAAGCTGTGTGTATGAAGCAGGTATGTATATGAAGCCTAGTATAGTGGTTCCCTGGTGTTGCTAATGAACATTGTTAGTGTGTCTCTAGTGCAAGTAATAGTCATTTCAAACTTACTTGCTCATTGTAAACAGAAAAGTAGTATTACAGTAATAGAATGCTCATTATAGTATTTCAGTGGCTTTAATATTTCTCTAGTGTTGTACCTGTCATGGAGGTGAAACATTTAAAGTCTTTCAACGTTTCAGTTCTGTGTTAAAATAGCAGCTGGAAATGGAATCTGTTCTTTTGGAGATTCTGCAACTACTGGATCAAGGATACGCAATTGTAATTTTAAGACTGTAGATGGTGCTTCTTCGTCACCGGTTACATTCAGAATACTTCCTTTGGAATTAGGTCTTCACACTATCAACTTTACATTGCTGACAGCCAGGAACAGTGAAACTGTAATTAAAACTTTACGTGTAATGGTAAGAAAAAAAAGGAAAATGTAGTGGTTTTGAATTTCATATTGATTCTGTCGTAAGAAATAAAAATATATTAAATCAATATATAAATATTGCTATATTTTAATATTATCATAATCCAAAATATCATGATATCATTGAATTCACTAAGGTGTATGCAGTGGAAAAATGCATGACTGAGTATTTGAGTATGCACATTTTTAAATCTTGATTATAAGAATTGTCAGAAAGATTACGTATATAAATAGATTATAACTTAGTAAGCAAGGAGAATACTGTATTCGAAGTTACTTGGTTTGGATTTTCAACTGTTTAAGCATGCTTCACTGAAAGACACTTTTTTGTAATTTTATACTTTCCTAAGCTTTTATTTATATCTTTTGTTAAATTTTCTCAAGAATTTTAGGAGATAGAACACTAGCTTAAATGTACATAGAATAGATGTAGAACAGTTAAGTAAACTCAACTACACAGAAGAATGTAGAAGGCAAAAATACTATGGTTTTAAACTGTTGTTTCAGCTAATATATTTGATTAAGCAAAAGTGTTTTCATTTTCTACTTCTTTCCTCTTAATGATTTCAGCCAGAAGGCGTTAAGAAAGAACTTCATGCAGGTTTCACTTTGGATCCACAGGGTGTTTATGGTAAGAGAATTGATCATACATGTTTTTACTTTGTTTATTTTTTCATATTCTTGATTCATGATGATCAAGTTTTCTGTAATGTGAAAAAATTGGCATTTCTCCTTCCTGAAATACTCTTCATATGTCCCTTCCAAGGATTTCCTGTCCTTTCATTGACTAACAAATCCATCTCAAAATAGCTAGTCTTTCAAAAAAAAACTTGGATTCATTTCTTAAAGGAACCTTTATATGTATCTTTTACTATGATACAACTCTAAGCTTTTCTCAGTGTGCTTGAAAACCAGTTGCTTTATCAGTGAAAATAGAATATGTTCTCATTTAACCAGAGATGAATCTGAAACCACAAAGTTTAGGTCCAGATCAGATTTTTTTCTTAATCAAAAAGGCAAAGAAAGATTGAAGTGTTTGCATCTGTTCTTTTTCAAAGGTTGATATTGTTTGCATGTGCATTAGGGCATATCTAGATTTCAAGTTATCATTGGTATTTTTGTTTCTGACTTCTCAGATAGCTGTAACCTTTAAATCTAGCTATTAATCTGAACCATCAATTGATTTAGATTGTGCCATATGATATATATGTACATTTTCAATTATAGGTTCACTCAAGAGACGACAAGAATTTCGATACAAAGTGCCACTAAATCTGGTCCCTAAAACAAAAATTGATAGAAGTGTCAGTGTAAAAGGTAAATTGAATTGAAACTTTTAGTCTACTGCATATATACTTTCTGTACATATGTTCTTTTTCTCCTATTTCACATTCCTTTGTTTAAATTTATCTGAATTTATTCCTAGGTTCTCCTTTTGATACAACATTTTGCAAATCACCTTTTTGTGTAGAATTTTAAATACTTGATATAGAATGACATAAGTATCAGTCAGATTCTGCCCTTGGATTCACTTTCATGATCTCTTATTAAAATAAATTTTGGGTTTTATTTTCCACAGGGCATCTTATGGGTGAAGCGATTGCCACAATCCTCAGTCCTACTGGTCTTAGTATTCTTACTAATCTGCCAAAGGGCAGTGCAGAGGCAGAGTTTATGAGTATTGCCCCAGTATTTTATGTGTTTCACTACTTGGAAGAGTCAAATAACTGGCATTTACTGGGTCCTGAAACCTTAACTTCAAGAACTCAAATGAGGAGGAAGATGAAAGAAGGTAGAAAAATATAGCTTCTTCTCTTGCTTCAGAGTTGTAGGGGTGCATAAACTTTGCTGAATGAGAAAGATAATATATCTGAGCGAGCAAATACAATTTTAATATAAATCTCTTTTCATAACTTATTTTCTGCCTAATATATCCCATAGGAATTGTGAGCATCTTGTCATTCAGAAATTCTGACTTCTCATATAGCATGTGGAAGAATGGGCAAGCTAGCACATGGTGAGTTAAAAAGGTCTTTTGATTAAAATGGGTGGAAAAGGCTTACTTCACCCCTTTGCTTTCATATTATAACTAATTTTTAAAGAGTCATACTTTCTAGTAAGCATGAGAGGTGAGCTTGGTGGTCAATTTAAATGGGGCTTACAACTTTGAACAGTATCTGATTCCTTGCTTTCCCTTGCTAAATCTTTTGTTTATGTCCAATAGTTCACACCATTACAACCAAGTTGGGCCAATGGTTAGGAGCTGGCATACCTGAGATAATTTGTAGGATTTTCACTCAGTTCTGAAACCTCTTCTTTGGGCTTGGGATTTTGCAAAAGAACTGTGTAGACCTTGGTTTCCTGCAGAAGTTATAAGCTCAGGCAAAGTCTGCACCCCAAGTTTGAAGAAGGAAAGCTAAGTACAGGGATGTGAGCAAGGGCAAAACAGACATACCTCTTGTAAACACAAATATGATATTTAAGGGCTATCAAACAGGAGAGGTAGTACTGTTCATGGAAAACAGAATCGGCCTTTGAAAATTAGGCAAAATACATGGTTATTTTCTTGCTTTTTGGAATGGCAAATGCAGCTGGCTTACAGAAGGAAGGAGTAAGATGCTTCAAAGACATCTTCCTTAAGTTCTCTGCATATGAAAAAGTAATCTTTTAGGGATGTAATGAGTTCATATCCTTAAACATAAAAATTGATCGTAGTTCAAAATTATTTGAGTAATTATTGCCCATTTGTTAAGTTAAATTTAAAATTCATCTGCAATATTTCTTTGAACTGTGGGAGTGTGTAGTATACCTAAATCATAAATAGTGCAAATTCGTGTCTAACCTCTAGCAATGTGGTAGTAGCTCCTAATCAAAACAAATACAATGTTTGATTTCCTTGGCAGGTTGACAGCTTTTGCTTTAAGGATTTTTGGACAAGTTCATCAATATATAAATCTTGATCAAATTTCTGTTTGTAATTCACTTCTGTGGTTGATTGATAGCTGTCAAATGCCAGATGGATCATTCAGTGAATTTTCAAATTACCAACCAGTGAAACTACAGGTATGAAAACCAAGCGTTTTCTGTGCATATACAGTAAAAGCTGAAGTCACCAGGAGGTAATGTGTTCTAGGAATGCAAGATATTTTAGGCTGCATTTCACCAGAATACCTATTCAAGAGAATTTTACTAGATTTGCCTTTTTCTAAATTCATTTAAAGAAGAGCACGATCTTGCAAACCTTTCTGTTTTCCCACTAAAAGTAGCTGCTTGCCACTTCTTAATATTTAGAAAAAAATTATGTAGGTTGATTTTACAATATAATAGTCCTGGCTTGCCAATAACTTTATATATTTTGGTCTCTTTTTTACAAATAAGCTATTACCTTCAAAAGAGTCAACATATTTTTCCAGTTAAACCAAACTGATATTTCTTACAGGAATTTCTGTTTGTTTTCTCACCTAAACTGTAGAAAGTTCTATTTATTCAAATTAACTGTTGTTTCTATTTAATTATATTTACATATTTGATTTTGTAGGGTACATTACCTAGAGAAGGTAAAGAAAAATCTTTGTATCTCACAGCATTTTCTGTTATTGGAATTGAGAAGTCAATTAAAATATGTCCTACTCAGGTAAATAATATTTTTATTTCTACCAGCGGTCATGTTCTAGGTTTCTAATTTCTTCCATTTTCTTTAACATTTGTTCAAAGAAATCAAGAGGCTTTTTCCAATTTCAAAGATTAAGATTTATTTGCTTTGTTAGTCTTTGTTTTCAAAATCAGTAAAAGAACAATAATGAAATTCTCGATCACTTAATTGTAAGATATGTTGTAGAAGATATTATATATACCTATATTGTCTTGATAGATGTGTTTCTTTAAAAATAAGTCTAATAGATGTAAGCTGTAGCCTGTTCATCTTTTCAGAAAATCCATGATGCTAAAAATAAAGCAGGAGATTATTTGATGAAAAATGTGTTGTCTGCTCAGAGCCCCTTTACTATGGCAATAACTTCATATGCTTTAGCTCTTGTGGATTTGAACCATCAATCTGCACGATCAGCATTCTCTGCACTGAAGAAGGAAGCATCTGTCATAGGTATTGTTAAATTCTCTCAGAGTCTGTACTGTAGTTGGCTCTCAGGTAGGCTGTTCTTTTAGTATTTTTAAATTCTCTAGTGTGATGACACTACTTGAAGAGTGAATTTCAGTGATGTTTGCTTTGGCGTAAGTGACTTTTTAGTCTTGTGTGGCCTAGTATTTCTGCTAGGATGAACCCTGCTTTCAGCTTTTCAACAGTGCAATTTCATTAGCAGTATGCAAGTCAGCTAGGCATCTGTCATTCCCCATTGTATCACGTTTGTTCTATCTATAGGCTTTCCTTTTATGCAGGTGTCCATAGTAGATTACTTTTGTCTGCCTTCTCATCCTTATGACATGTCTACACTCTTCCTTGGCTCAAGAATGGAACTTTTCATAATATCTGCTGCTTCCCTGACTTTTGTTGTGTTCGGTTTCCTTCTTAATTTCTCACTGGTTGATGAGGGACTTCGTAGTCTCTTGTGAATGCTGTTCCTTTTTAGTCTATTTTGTCACAGGCAAGGGACTCAGTCTGTTCTCTGCTGAGTAGTGACTTCTATCGGAATAGAAAAGCTTTGTCCTGCCTAGTGAAAGTGGCTTTAAAGCAAAATAAGTTTAAAATCTGTATTTTACTTGTTTGGCCACTCTGTCACTGTTCAGGACCAGCAATACTTGGATATCTATCAGATGCTTTGGATCAGGTCTGTTTATCATCAGTTTCTAGTATAAATGTCAGACTTACTAGTGTAAGAGAAGTATATCTTCATCTCCTGTTAAATGCAGAGTGAGTTCCTCCTTTTCTTCTTGACCGGAGTAGGAAATACTTCACCTTGTGTAGTCTGGAGAGAGCTGTTGCTATGTTTCAGTCTGAAATCTTCCCTTTATACTTTTGTAGGTAACCCTCCTATATATCGTTTTTGGAAAGATACTTTCAAAACACTAGACCAACACACTCCCAGCTCTGTTACTGCACAAATGGTTGAAACCACAGCATATGCCTTGCTTACTACTTTGCTAAGAGGGGAGAAAGACTATGCTAATCCAATCATCAAATGGTTGTCTGAAGAACAAAGATATGGTGGAGGATTTTATTCAACTCAGGTGAGCTTTTAAATATTTCGTTCTCATTCCTCAAGTACCAAAATCTGAGATGTCTTAAGAGGGTAATATCATTAGATGACCACATTGACAACTTCAGTGTCCGATGTATGGGATTAGTATCAAATGACTCTTGTCATGATATTCTTTGTCTCTGGGAGATACTTCTTTTCATGAAGTTTATTATAAATAGAAATTTGCAAGCTGATTCCACTGACTTCAGATCTGCTGAAGGAAAAGAATCATTTTTATAAAACATTTTTCATTTCATGGCATGATGTTTGTTCTTGTTTTCCACAAAAAAGGAACACAGTGTAAGAAGGTATGCGTTTTTTCATTGTAAAAACTGTGTTAGTGTGCATGAATAGACTAAAAGTCAACTGAAAGTTGCCAGATTTCTAATACACTACAAATAGTCGTACATCTAGAATATTCCAATTCATGCAACCTCCCTTTTCTAAAATTATTAATAATCTATGAAGAAGCTGATGTGTGCTGTGTTTGTTTATTGCTGTTTGCTTGCTTCTTTTTTAGAAATTGCATGCATTTCTTTAAAATGCACAAATACGTCTATAGTGTTAAATATGTTACCACCATGTTAAGTGTACTTGCTGAGACACTGCTAAGCTATTTAGCTAGTAATTGTTACCATTATTTGTAATTATGTTTAGGTGGCAGAAAATAAATTGCTTTGTAATACATTTTCACTTCTTTTTAATTTCTGGAATTAATTCTTTATAATTGATTTCTGGCAGGACACAATTAATGCCCTTGAGGCCTTGACTGAATATTCCCTTCTTGTCAAACGGCTTAATTTGGACATGAATGTTAAGGTAGCATACAAGAACTATGGAGACCTTCATGTATTTAAACTGACAGAAGATAATTTCGTGGGAAGAACTGTGACAGTGAGTGAATAGTATCGCTTTTGAAAAGTGAAAGCAGTATTCTTAGCAACTTGTTAAATAATTATTTGAACTTTGAAATTGCTACTAAAGTAGCTTTTTCTCTTAATAAACTGGTAGTAATTTGGTATAGCAAATGTGTAAGGACTTTGCTCATCTGCTAAATTTCATGCATTTGAATATTCATTTAAATTTAGTATCTCTGCTTGTTCCTATGAAGGTTTTTTTTTTTTGTAGAATTTTGTAGCATCGGGCCTTAATACGTATTTAAAATGTAGAAAAGACAAGCAGGTTTTCTGACCTGAATTGTTGCTAATAGCGCTGTCTTTATTATTAACTTATAACTTTTTGTTTGACATCAATCCTTTAGGTACCTTTGGATGATGACATATATGTAAGCACTGGAAGCAGCACTGGCATAGCTACAGTAAATGTAAGCCTGCAACCAATTTTTTAAAATGGAATCTCTGGTTTGTTAATATCAACATTGAAAAAGAAACTGAAATTTCTCATAAACTGTTCCATTTGTTGCTCTTACCTTTACACTGAAGTGATGGATGTCATTATGGCTATATTTTAGATGAAGTACGAGCCATTATATGACTCTGTGGCTAATGAGAAGGAAGTTGTGAAGTTTCTTCCTTTTCATCAGAGGTTTTCTGTTCCATAAATCTAAATAGATTATCAACTTGGTTTTAATGCTCATCAATTGTTACTGTCTCTTTGGCTTAGACAGCCAAATGGGGAAGATCCAAATTAGTGATCAATTTTGAGAAATTGCTCAATTCTCTGTTATTCTGGTGTTTACTCTTAGTTTGTTTAGCAGTGTCATTGAAAAACTGTTTTCTTGCAATATTTAAAGGAATACATTTTGTGTGCCTAAATATTAAGCTATTGCCATGATATATTTTCTTCTAATCTTTCATAGCCTCTTCTAGCATCAAACTTAGTAACATCTGAAATGTACATATTCTTGTGTAGTAGTATTTATATTCATAAAATATCAGGAGTTGTTTGGATAATATTTTTAGTCTTGTAAATATAACCAGCAAGAGTGGTGTGGTTTTGCTCAAGAATTCCCCATTTCTTTGTGCTGATCATTTATTTACTCTGCTTTGCATCCATCAAAACTAATCATGCTGTACGGAATTGTTTTTACTGGTAGTATATTCTTCATATTATGAGTTTTCAAAGTTTTATGCCAGTTGTGAGGATTGGTTACTGCTTCTGTTTTGTCTTAATTTATTTGTACGTGTGTAGGTGAGGACAGTATATAATGCAATCGGTACTTCTGAAGAGTCGTGTAACTTTGAATTGAAGATTGTTCCAAAGAGAGATGATGGTAAAGGGTTAATATGGTTTTAAATTTTACTACTTAGGTCAGTGCAAGGGAGGGAGGAAAATAAAACTTAATTTGTTTAACAAAGTGTTTCTTGTTAAGAAAGAAACTGTAATAAATTCTGCCACCTTCTAAATGCAAATCCGGAAAAGAAATTGCTAGGAGCCGTTTTAGCCCTTCTTGAAACTATCACCTTTTTGTGAATAGAATTAATTTTTAAAATATTTCTGGTAGGTGCATTTTTACTCATTTATGGAAGAGGTTTTGCAGTTGGGGGGGTGAGGAACACAAACTTCCAGCAGAAGAAATAAATATGATGGGGGATGAGGGGGTTTACAGTGAGTTCTACAAGGTACTGAGAGTTCTAGTCCAGTTACAACAGGGTTTATAACCACATTCTGAGCTTTTGTCATGAAGTAGTTTTAATTCGTAAGTACACAATAAACTACATTAAGCATTAAAGCTGTCATTTTACCTGAATTATAAAAGTATAATGCTACTTGTTTGTGGCTAGACAATGAGTTCCTATAAAAATAGCCACCAAAACAATTTAAAGAATTATCTTTCAATTATGAAAATGCTTTATGAGAATTTTGGATTGCTGCTTCTGAAGAGTTATAAAATGACTTATTTGACTCTACTTGATGTGAAAAGGTTACAGAAAAGAAGAGGGTGAGCCACTTGGGCGCTTAGAGGCATGTGCAAAGTAAGTACAGCTGATGGGGTTTTTGTTTGGTTAGTTGCTTATTTTTCTTTCCCCAGTGATTGAGCCAGTGTTTTGCATTTAAAAGTTTCATTTAACTAAATGCTGGTTCTAAATGTCCTGGATTTCCTAACATTCAACACTCCTCCTTGCAAAGGTGGAATCCCAGCTGACACATTGAGGAATTGGAGCAGTGCTAAGCAAATGCACTGTGGGTCTGCATATGCATTACAAAATTAATCTAAGAATGTTACAAAGGCTTTCTGGTCTTTTGGTTTTTCTCAGTTTTTGTTTTCATGTTACATTAACTGACATTTCTATTTATTTTCTTGTATTTTTTAAGAGATTAGAATGTTTTTGTTTAATAATAATTGCATCTGGTCTTCTGATCTTCTTTTCTGCCTGTTTCTTCACTTTTATGTATGTGTATAAACAGAATTAGAGCCAAAGGTCATGATCTCTTTGGGAGGGAGTTTTTCTTTAGTTTATATATGGCTTCTCCTGGAACATAAGTATTAAGAAAAGCTTCTTTATGCATGAGATTCGCATAATTATGAAATTATTCATCTGGACTATTTTGCTTCATTATAGGTTTACTGTGGACTAAATGTTGATAGAATTTTCCTTAGGTTTTCCTGGGATCATATTGGATAATTTCTTTTTAATTTCAGTGGTGTTTAAGTAATGTTATTTTTAATCTATTCTAGGTACAGGCCCGGCGTGAGAGAGCCACAGTCAGGGTCTGCTCATGCCGTGATGGACATAGGTTTGGTTAGTGGATTGGAAGCAAATACAGAAGACTTATCTACTGTAAGTATTAGAGAATTTTTTTCTTTAACTGAAGTTTTTTGACAGAACTATAATATTTACTGGTTTTCATCTTTTTCTGTTAGAGTAGTTGTGCAGATTTATATAATTATATCCTCATTACTTCTAAACACTTCTATTACTAATGAGAATAATCTACTTAAGTCTATATTATGGATTTTTGATAGGGTCAGAAGCTAGACGTCTAGTTAAAGTTTGACATCTAGGCTCCCTCTTGTTAGTGGAGAGACAAGACTGGATAGAGGGTGGTCGTCATCTGTGTTAGGGTAGTGTGGATCAACCTCTGGAGATGCTGTATGTGCTAACTGTAAAGGGAACACAGTATGCACACCTAACTATAAGTTGGCTAAGTTTGTGAACTGAATCTTAGCTGTAGTGCTTGTGTTCAGCTCTTAGTGACAAGCATACCAGTTTTAGTTAAAGGCAATTAGAGTTACACTTACAGGATACTCTACATGGACTCGAGTATTCTTTTAATTATAATTAGCTCTTTAATTCTTTATTATCTTCATATGATGAGTAAAAGGATAAATTCCTTAAAAGAAAACAAAAAAAACCAAGTAAGAGTATGAGCATTATAAAAAGGCCCTAAAATAAGGGGGTTTTTTACATCTCAGAATTATGTTAAAGCTACTGATTACAAAACCTTCAAGATCACCCAAAAATGTTTAATTTGTATAGAAGATTTTTCTGTTTTCCTCCCCTACAGCTTGCAAGTGGAGTTGATCAGCTGATAGCAGATTATGAGATAAAAGATGGGCATGTTATTCTGCAAATAGACTCTGTATGTTACCCTTTTCATAACTGTAAGCACTACTTTAACTCTTTGGTATAATCTTGTTTCCTTTAGAGCTCCTTAATTCATACGTCTTTCAAATAGGTGCCAGCTAATAATTTTCTCTGTGTTGAGTTCCGGATAAGTGAGCTTTTCCGGGTTGGAATGCTAAATCCTGCCACATTCACTGTATATGAATATCATGCACCAGGTATGTGTTCCATGTCTTCAAATTCATGGTTGTCTCTTAACTCTTTATTCCTCCTTAAAGACTACACTTTTTCTTCTTCAACAGCTTTTTAATCCTTGTTATTTTAAGCTCAGGTAACTTTTGTCTCACAAAATGTCAGTGCTGACTTCTTGGACTTTGATTTTCTATATGTATTTATTATTTCTTTTTGGATCTTCTAGATAAAAGGTGCACTATATTTTATAACCCCTACGGAAATGAAAAACTTGTGAGATTGTGTGAAGGAGACGAGTGCAAATGCATGGAAGGTAAACTTTTTTAAGATGTTTTCCCATTTCACTTGCTGGGAAAATGCAGTGTAGTGCTTTGGACAAACCCTCACTAAACACAAGGGAAAAAATCCTCATAAGAACACAGCTGTTGTCCTCTCCAAATCTTCTATTTTAAAAAAAAAAATTTTAAAAATGTGTGCAGTATGATCATGGATGTCTGACTGGATTAAGCTCAGGTGATTGAGGGTGTTATTTTGTATTTTAAATATTCATTGTTCCAGCATGCAATCCCATAATTACGGTGTTTCTCAGTTACAGTAGATTATCCCAAACAGGTAGAGGTTCGTGATGTTTTATTTGAGGACATGTGATGACATTGTCTTAACACTGGCATTTTTCTTTCTCAATGTAGCTGAGTGTAGTAAAGTACAGGAGAGGCTAGATTGGTCAATAACTGCCGACACCAGGAGAGAAGCTGCATGCCAGAATGATATTGCATATGGTAATATTTGAATTGTCATTACCTATTTCACATGCTCTGACTGAAACATTTACTTGTTTACTACTGCTACAAAACATTTTGTTCCAATTAGATCTTTAGTGATTAAATTCAGTAGGCTTGACAGTGGCATACAGTATATGAAGGTGACATATTGGAGCAGAGAAGACTAACTGCTGCCCATACCCTCTGCTGGAATAAAAGTCACATAACCAGAGTTAGTGCACCAGCGAGCCTGATCTGATGAGTTCTGCTAATAAGCACAGTGTTTCTCTTGCTTGGTACTGATCTAACATGATCATGTGACTTTGGGGTCAGAGGAAGTCCTGGGGCATCAGATGAGAGCATGGGTAGAGCTTTCATCAGATTAGAGCATGGGTAGAACTTTTTAATGTTTCTTAGCCCTACAGTGTATAGCTATAGCCATCATTTTCCCAGAAATTAGTATTGTGAAGGGACATTATATTCTTCATATGAGCATCTGTAAGACATTTAGTATGTATTGCAGGAACAAAGAATAACAAAAAGTTTGGTTTGTGTTGTTCTGCAGTTTATAAAGTGAACATTTTATCTCGCAGTGAAGAAGGTTATTTTGTAAAGTATTCTGCAACTCTTCTGGACCTCTATAAAAGAGGTGAGTGTCCTGTTCTTAATCCATTTAGTGATTTATTTAGAGTAAAAGCTGTCTGGTTGAGACCACTGAAGCAGCTGGCAAAAATCAGCAGTCAAACCTAGTCATTTCATGAGAGTAGAAAACCATAGTCTCAAATACAGCCTTTGAGAATGCTTTTGTGCCCCGAGAAGGGCAGTCTTTGTTTGATGTTTTTAAACAGCTTTTCTGTATTATAGCTGTTGTTAACAAACCTAAACTGTAATCAGTTAAATGTCTTTTATGTGACAAAACAAGGTGAACATATTCCATAATCAATTAATAGAGTTGTGAGCTGTTGTTTAAATGTCTCATTCATTCCACAGAATGCCCTCCCTTACTGTATATACAATGATTGAAGTGGGGTAGTATGCAAGGATAGGCTATGCCTTAACGTTTCTCAGATTCTGCAGGTTGGGCATGTTTCCACTTGTGGGAGAAAGGACTTTAGAATGTTCATGGACACTCGCTGTCTTACCTTTGGGAGAGGCAGCTGCTCATAGGTCCTGCAGAACTGAAGCTGATAATCACTCATTTTTCCTGAGTTTAAGCACCCAATATGCCCTTATAATTACTATAATAGAAAATTATTTAATGTCCACGAGGCTTATTTACCATTCAGATTTAATTTAAAAAATCTTTTACAAGAAATATGTTTTATATCATCAAATTTTCCTGTTGTAACTAGTGGCAAATAGATCCCTTGGCTCTGTTCTTCTGTAGAACATTTTGGTATTTTCTGTCTAATATATGAATTACTGGATATTGTCTTTGTGAAATTTTCCAATTCTTGACATTCTACTTCAGGGCAGGCTTTTGCTCAAAAAAATAATGAAATAACCTTTGTTAAAAAGAAGACCTGTACAGATGTTGAACTGAGCCCAGGAGAGCAGTATTTGATCATGGGAAAAGAAGCCTTAAAGATAAACATTGGTTACAATTTCAAGTAAGTAATTTACCATCAGAATATGCAGAGATTTAATCTTAAAGTGTGCTGTGAAGTAGCAAGTGTTTGTATGTAATAATTCTTATGTAATACATAATTGATTTAATTTTTTAAGTATTCATTCGACCAATAGTTACACAATGTGTTTTCAGATGCGTACATTTAAAACAGGATTATGAACACAAAGCAAGCAATTTCATACTGTAATTTTTTTTTTCTGCTTGACATTTTCCTCCCCAGATCTTAGCAGCAAATGATCGTTTTCTGTTGTCTTCTTAGATTCCAGTACCCTTTGGACTCCAGCACTTGGATTGAGTGGTGGCCTTCAAATGCAGCATGTACATTTTGTCAGGAGTTTTTAAATATAATGGAAGACTTTGCTGAAGATCTCATCATCAGTGGCTGTTGATTTACTTGGAGAATTTTTAAATTAAAAATACAGATCAAATCTCATAAAAAAAAAAAAATCCTCACCTGTTTAGTAATTCTTTCCTGAACTTAACATTCATTAATAGTTCATCTTGAAAAATGGTGTTTGCTTGTATGTCATAGCCATGTTCTTATAACACAGTCATGTTGAAAGTATGATTTTTAAGTTTGGAGGGGAGAATAACGCAGAATACTGCAAAGACGTTTGAAGTCAGATGAAGTGGATCAACTGTAAAAACAAACACGGAAAGTACTGTCTTGTGCCAGAATAACACTTAGAAGCATTAAAATCTGATGTCTTATTAAAATATAACCCTTCCTTCATTTAAAAAAAAAAAAGGAAAAATAAAATTGTTTATCAAATAACTTTGTTACAACTTTGATTTCCAAGCAAATTAAAAAAAATAAATAAAAATCTATCTAACCTAGCACAATAGCATCCAAGTATTTAGGACAAAAACCTTACTGCAGTCCCAGTTCCTTTATAGTGACTATTTTAAATGTTCAGTTTCCAACTTCATTAAAGTACTGTAGTGTAAGAATGATGGAAGACAACTCCTAAAGTTATTTTAGATTATGTCAAGAGCCATACTGAAGCCAGGTACTCCTGACCCTATTGTGCTTCTTTAGTTCCCTTAGACCTGCAGATGACAAAATCTTGCGCTTTTTACCCAAGCTAGTATCCAGGCATTTATTTTAACATGTTGAGTGGAATTTTTCATTCAACACGTGGTTGGAGTAATAGATTTTTAAATTAAACAGTCCTGAAGATTTACTAAGTTTTAATAAATTAGTTTCTACCAGTCCCTGTCTGAAATGCAAAAATTTACTTTAACAGTGTACTGAAACACTGCAATGTGTCTCAAACAAACAACACCCAGCCTCTGCAATGGAAATGAAACATACTGGAAACTTCCAGTTCATATTCTATAAGTTGAAACTGTTACAGGCAACTTAACTCTTTACTTTTTATAAATAAATAAACTGAATTTATGATGTTAAAAAACAGTCAGGAAGACCGTAACTGTACCTGGTGATATTTCAGTTATGAAGTGATGCTTATATGTGTTGAAGATACTCTCATTTGCAAAGCATTTTGGCATGGAAAGTTCTCCAGCTAAATAAAACATTCAAGAAGCTTTTAAAAATCTTATTTGTGTATGAAAGAGAGAATTTTCATTACAAGTTTGTTGAATCTGCACAGGCAGTTATTTGTGAAGTCGCAGTAGTATATTCAGAAGATTAATAGTGTTTTCTAAGGATTTTTTTTGAGAAGAGCCAACAGAATGATTTGCACATGCCATGGCAGTTTGATGAGACAAAAAGCATTTTTCTGAAGTGCTGCATAGGTATGCTCCAAAAGCAAAGCTATTTTTCATAAAAACCTTGCTATTTTACAAATAATGAAGTCACACAATAACTTTCCACTCATCTCAAACTTGGGAAGATCTTAAGGGGTGTGTTAGTTTACTTAAGAATTTTTTTGCAAAGTCTGTTATGTATGTTAAAACAAGTTGGGCAGTCTGCTACCTTGTCTTCCTGCTTATGTTAGATAAGAGAGTGCTAATTGTTTTGCTTATATGTCATCTTCAAATCAGGCCTGTTATGATGAAAAAATTAATGTGCTCCTGCTTTATAAGAGGTATTTTTTAATTAATACCAATATTCAGAATATAATAACTGTTTTGTAATTTGCATGTTCACAAAGGTGGAACTGCCTGTGATGTATTTCTCTGCAAAACCATTATGAAGAAAATTTCATCTTTTCTTGATTTTTTAGATTTCAGCAGTAGAAATTATACCCTCTTGCAGCTGATTCAGTCTCTTAATAATATGAGAAAAATCCCCTTACACTAATGTAAATGTTGTTAGTCTAAGGTTAAAAGAAGGCACTGTTAAACCAAGTATTAAAAATAAAATAGTCATGCTACTACAATGAAAAAACAAGCATGTGATACAGGGGAATCCCACTTTAAGAGAGATTAAACCTAGTGTTTCCCCTTGCTGATGATGTGCTAAGAATTTCAATCGTTAACCAGTTTGGTAAGTCCTCTTTCCAGACATTGTTAATTATTATTTGTTATATGAGATATTTCAGCCAATTTTAAATACTTTTGATGTTCTTGCATTTGGTGTTTCTTCTGATAGACAGTGTTGGTATGTCATCCATCCGTGTAGAGAAAATAGACTGTTTTAAAACTAGTAGTATGTTTCTCACTGCTTGTATTTTAGAAAGACCATGTTTTGGATATTAACCCTGCAGTCTTGGTAAAAAATGTTTGAACAATTGTGATAGTAAATAACAATAGCGTAACTTAAATTATAATAATATTCAGAACTCACGTGGAATTATATTTTGTTAGTGTTCTTAATGGAACAGACTTTATTGTTAAAGAAAGCCTAGGTATGTCCATGGCATTGTATCATGCATAAAAGCTTGCTTTCCAGATAGATAATGCTTTTTACCCTTAATTTTTACAATGTGCTGCTTTATTTTTGAAAATTCTTTTGCCAGGAGAAATTACTCCCCTTTTTATTTAGGCATGAGTATTTATTACTGTATATGAAGGACTATACACAGCTCTTGAAACACTCCCAGTTTTCCATTGTGGCAGAAACAGCAGAGGGAGCACAAGAACGTCATTTTCATATAGGTCCTATAAATAGTACTTTACTCCCCTCCCTGTCCCCCAAAAAACCACAACATTTTAAAAAACGTTCTTCAAAAGTTCAGCTACTGAAAATGCTGCACTAATTTCCCAGTGGATGGGAAAAATAAGTATTTTCATGTGTAGTGCCATAATACTAGTTTCATGTCTGCTGGCAAAATTTTCTTCATAACCCAAATTGTTTGTCAAATTCCCCTGCAAGGCAGTAACCACCCCACAATCTCTGAGATTCTTGGACAAATTTTAGATTTACCAGAGATGGTATCATAGTTAGGGCTGTGTGATAAAAGCATGGGCAGAGGATGCAAAGTCTTTTCTGATCAGTGTAGAGTTCTGAGCATGAGAGAGGCTGCAAGCAGCGATACAACCAGGGTGCAGTACTCATTTTAAGAAATCACATAATTACCCCATTTCTGCCCATGGAGAAATGTGATATTTGAGAACTCGGAATGGAAAATGTACTTAAGTGCTGCTTCCTGGCTTTTACAGAGATAATGTAGTTTAAATGCAGCTTAAAACCACAGAAATAAGGGGATTCAGCCTAATAAAGCCCTCCTTTTGAACTAACCCAGGCATTTTCTGGCAAGTGCATCATGTACCTGGTAGCGTGTAGTGAGTGACACTTAAGCTACAAGTTAAAATATGCTATATGAAACAGAGGACATTTTCATTTTAGAATTTCCTAGAGTTTGTGATTTTAGTATAGACACTTGATGATATTTCAGCAGACTAGGTTACTTGGTTTAATTTTATACAGTCAGCTCACTTCAAAAGCTTCTTACCAATGTGTACATTGTGCTGACAATGACATTGTGAGTTTCTCAAAATTCTTAGTCTTGCAGTAAAAGACATTGATCTAGAAGCACAAGTAGGGATGCTTAATGTAATTCCTTGGCATGAAGAAATCTTGCAACGCTAAAAAGTATCGGTAGCAAAATATGTGCAGTAGCAGCCCAGAGAAACAACATGTAAACTAATAAAACCTGTATGAAATAGATATGAGGCACAGAAATTAGGGAAATGAAAAACAAGAAAACAAAATCTAGAACCACAGAAGGGCAACCTGTTTCTAAATTCATGAGAGTTAACCATAGTAGTCTTTGGTTTGCAATGCTGTCTTTTCACTCTTAAACTCTCTCAGCCTGTCTCTTCTGTCTTGAAATCTCTACTCCTGTCAACCTGTAGCACTGGAGGAGGATTTACTGAAACGTGATTTCTGATGCAGCTTCCCCTGAGGCTCTGTTTTTAGGGCAATGTATAGAATGATGCCTATTAGCGAATACCAGTTATTGCTTTTTTTCTCTTTCCTCTTAATTTGGTTCATGTCTTCACAATTCAAATTTATATGGTTTGGGGATGAACCAGTTGTTATTTTTCCAGCCTTCTCATTGGTTTGGTTAGGTAAATTCTTACTGCAGTCCTTAAATTTTTGATCTGCATTTAAGTATGCTATTAGTGCTTGTTGATTAACTGGCAGTTTATTTTAGTGTATGCCCAGTGCTAAATATTTTTCTTCTTCTTCTCCCCCCCCCCAGGATTATCTTAACATCTACAGTTTAACTACACGTTTAACAGCAGAAAACAGCGATGGCTTTAGACTAAGGTTTTCAGCTTCTCTTCATAAGAGAGTATACTACAGCACCTAAGTGTTTGGAAGATCTGGTGTTAAGCATCAGTGCATAAGCCATGAATAGTTCACATGCTTCCGAAGAACCTATGGAAAAGTACACGAGTAATGCTTCCTCCATATATGTTTGTCCTCTGTGCAAAATGTTTCTGCAGAATCCAGCACAGATACCACGTGGGCACACTTACTGTATGTCCTGCGTCATCTGGGTATTAAGGTAATTCTATTGTATCATACAAAACAATGATATTAAATATTCTCAGTATTCATCAGTCACTGCAAATAAAACTGTACTGTGCCTAGATGGGATGTTTATGCAATATTTGTAAAACTCACATTGTTGAAGGGGCTCTAACCTTATGGCTAGTGGCTATTCTGCACTGCGGTGGCCACCTTATGCTCAGTCCTGGTGGAGGAGCTGGAGGTTAAACAGGTGTGAAGAGAGTCTTGCTCTTCTCCTAGTACGGATAATCTTTGCCTGCTGGTATAAAATTATGTTTGTACAGTTTTGTAAATATATGCAGCCACTTCATATGCTCTCTGTGAAAGAAACTATTTTATTCCCTAGGTTTTCCTTTTCTACTCTTTGTTTGAATTCCTCCATTTCCATTCCTGACTAACCGATGCTATTTTCATGCTCTGCTTTCTTGTTAAATTAAAAAAAAAAAAAAAAAAAAGTAGTTCCTAAATACTATGCATGCTGTTCATTACTTATATTTTAAGACATGGTAGACTGAATCAATGTCTGCTATAACTTAGGTAGATTTACAACAAATGTTACTTTGGCATTTGATGACTGAATTTGACAATTAAAAAGTTTGTGTTTCCTCCAGGAAAGTGGCAGTTGAAGGGCCAAATTTCCTTCTCACAGCTCCTGGCACAAATCAGCTTGGTTCCCAGTAAAACTGGAAGAGTTTGATACAAAGTACAATTGCACACATTTTTATTTTCATTGAATAATTGCCCAAAAGCAGCACATCCAAGAACTTTAAAATTACTGTTTTCCTTCTCTCTTAGGAATATCCTTGATCCAGAGTGTTTAGTATGTAGAAAGAAGATAGTCACAGATGATGCAATTTTTCATTTTGGCTCTGTGTTTTGTTTTTGGTTTTTTTTAATCATCCGCACTTTTCTAAGAAGCATAAGATAACACTATCCTATAATAACTGGATATAAACTCAAATTGCAGAGAGAATTACACTTAAATGCTTAGTGAGGTTGTCTAGGCAGTCCACTTGTAAACATTTCTACTTCTGAACTGTACAATATTGTTGTGAGCGTAACTGTGTATTATGAAACCTAATCATCTCTCAGGAGTGATACATCTTCTCATAAACTCCTGTTTCTTGCATCCGATTATAAACACAGAGATATTGACTCAGCTACCCCTGCTAAGATGGAACCTGAAGATTTCTTTAAAGCACAATGATATCATTGTATGAAAAAGATCAAATTCTATTCAGATGTCATAGCCATGGGTCACACTACTAAAATATCAGTTAGTTTAAAAAATTCTCATTCTTATTGCATGGAGTAGCTAAGATGGCCTTTAAGAGCTTTAATTTAAACTCTGTCTATATCATTAATACACCTTTGCTCTGGCTTGTGGTTACTTGTGGTTACTAGTGTTTATGAGATTTGTATCAATCTGTTTACCAATTTTGTATTCACACTGTGTGCTAGATAAAACCAGATGAAACCAAGAGCAAGGAGACTGAAAGAATTATAGACAAGGGTATGAACAAGAATTTTCTTCATTCGGTTCAATCAGATTCATATAAGGTAAGTCACAGTTAACATTTAGAAGGACAATGTAAGAAATAATATTTAATATGTATGTGTTATAAGTAATTAATTTCCAGGGAAATAAGTCTGTTATAGCCATATCCCTTAACTTTAATCAATGTATGTATAGCAGGGCCAATTCTTGCATGGAAGAATTTCCTAAGACCGGTGGGACTAAATCATCCCACAAGGCTGTTGATGGTTTCTGTTGCAATTTTAAGGATTCAAGGATTTTCTTTGCCTTCTCCAGCTGACACTCTAGAGTACCCTGAATATCATATATGCTGAATATCAAACTGGTACACAGTAGAACACTGCATAAAAGGAGAGTGTTTTATCTCTCTGTCTTCTATACAGAAGAGTTGGATTTTTTTTCATTGCATAAGCAACATTTGACCTGAAAAAAAACTTAAAATATTCCAGTGCTGGAATGTCTGCTTTTGTCAACATCTGTAAATCTCAAAGGGCTTTACAAAGACTAAAAAAGAATTGTCAGTACTGGGATGCATATAGTACTTAGAAACACAAAACTAGAACCAAAAAAATACTAAAAAGAACTTGCAGTGGATTCATTTTATGGACTCAAAGCAGTGAATTATAGATGAAGAAACTGTATTACCAAGAGCAGTCAAATGACTTTCTCAAGGCTACAGACGAGGCCAGCTGCAGAACTGGAACATTGACTGAAGTATACTCGTATTCAATGTGAGTTTATCAGACCGCAGTGACTCCAGAGAGAAAAGAAAGAGAATACAACAAAGGACATGGCTGCATAAAAAAAACAAACATGTTCTGCTGTTTCCTCTCTGTGTCAAAGAGGCTCAAATGAGTGTTGAGTAATATTGTAAGATCAGGCACCAAAATACATTTTCCTACTAACTGCTAATGGCAAAACAGACATCTGAAAGAACGGTGACTTTATCAAGCAGTCTTAAAATAGATGAAATCACAAAGACAGGTATGGTCTTCACAGGTTGTGTAAAACGAACCTTGGGTCCTGTTAGCTTATTCAGAAGTGTAATTTTTGAAATTTAAATTACACTTTAAAAACTTTAAATGAGAAAGAGCATGTCTTATTTTCACAGGTGACTTGTGAAATTTAAGTTCTATTGATTTTTTGTGAGACAGACTACAAAAAGACAGTATTGCTCTTGAAGACCTAGGAACCTAATTTAAAAATTACATATGAAAATGCTGCACTTAAGTATCAAATTGGCAGTCATTGGTTTAAACAATGTCTTTAATCTTATTTGTTGTGTCTCTGCTTCTATCCAGAAATATCTATCCAATATATCATTGAGATCATTAAAATGTTTTCAATATATGTATTTTATATGTGTATATTTTTATAGATATTTAGCCATGTGTGGTATGGAGGTGTGTATATATACCAGTGTAGGAAGATTTACCTTCCTCATGTGGTGTGGCATGACTTTCGTATGAAAACCACATGGGGGAAAGGTATATCTATGTCTTCATCTGTTTCACACATGCAAATTATGTTGGCAGATTTCCATTCAATCTAGTTAGTAAGACAAGAGAGGATGGAAATCACATGGGATTGATTTTAGAATCTACTGCCATGTTAACCTTAGTGACTTGTAGTCAGAGAGTTCAGAGGTACTATGCAACTGACAGGATTAATCCCATCAGAAATGGAAATTCTTGGAATAATCACTGTTTAGATGACTCATCTGTATTATGAAATGGAAATAATTTCAAAACACATTCTGTACTTCCATGCTTACTGGGGATTCTGGACATCAGAAAGGTCCTTTTATATCTGAATTGTACACTGTGTTTTTCTGTTCCTTGGTTGTTTATATACATGGTGTGCAAGTCTCCAAATGTTCCAGGCTTTGAATCACCAGCTAATAGCTTCAGTGGTTCTGGAAAAACATGCATTTGACTGGTACACTTTTGTAGTCTACCTAAAAGCCAGCCAGCTTCTGTATGTGGGATTACTGATCTGCCTACATATTAATGCACTTGCTCAGAAAGCTGTGTACTTCAGTCCAAATTTATTCTCACATCTCCTAGAAGAGAGATGACTGGCCTTGTCTGTCAATTGTGGCAAGACGCCAAGGGCCATGTATAAACGGGATTTTTATTGTGATTTATTGACATACTAGCACATCATAGTTAACCTAGCCTCTGAAGTGAACTTCAGAGTTGCTCCTAGTGATACGCACAGATAATCTCTGAAAGCAGGGCCCACTACAGTCAATTAAATGAGTTTGGTCATTATACTTTTATTCCTTTTTAATATATTTCCCAGATCAGCCTTTGAATAAGAAAATTCACCAGATGCCATTCTAATGTGATTCTCCCTGAATACGCTTGGCAGATATGTAAGACCTGAACTGATTGAATTCCTGAGGAATTCTAAGGGTTAATACTATGTAAGCCTTTTAGTTCTTTTAAAAAATACATATTTCTTAAGTTTCCATTTGTATTTTACTAATTTTTAGATAGCTAAATGTCACAAAATGAACGGATTTCTCTCTTCGCTTCATTGCAACCAGAAATTAATCTAATTGATCCGAGCTAGTAAGTGACTTGAATAGACCAAATTCCACCCTATTATGCATAGTGACACATGAAACTTGCACTCTTTTGGTCTGGTCATGAAAGCTGCTGTGCTGCATCTAACTACTGTGACTAATTTAGGAAGAGAGCCAAATGGTGCCATTCTCTGGCCATTGTTTTACTAGCAGTGCAGAAATTATTTTGTGTATATAATCTTTCAGGATTTGCCACAAGCTTTAAGTAGCCTTAGCCAGACAAGTGCTCTGTCAAAAATGTTTTTTAATTAGGAATACCCTACAATTTTAGAAGAGCAATGCTAAATCCCTGTAGCAGGTTAATATTCTTGCTTTTTAATACCTCAATACTTTTAAGTGGCTGTCATAATTCTTTCTTGGCTGACCTGAAAACATATCATATTAAATACTAGATGAAAGAGAAAATCACTTACATGAGCTAGTAGGATGCAAGTTCAAGTTACCCCATAATTTTTATTTTGTTATGATGGTACACTCAGAATCTGAAATCATCTGGAAGAGGAGAAATATTCACTTCATCGCACCGAGTTGTTTGTTCAGTGTATTTGGGCAACGTAAAGCCGGAATATCACACTGAAATTATTTTCTATCTTTGTATAGCAATGAAAACGTTCAATATAGGCACAGCCTCTCTTCTGAGTCAGCAGGTGGGATCCTGCATTGGGTAGAGCAATACAAAGTCCTAGAATTGAATCCGTAGTAAGATTTCTTTCAAGTTCAAAAATCTTTTTTCATAAATAATTCATAAATAATCTCAAACTCCCATTTCCACAAACAGAGAATTGTGGAATCTACCAACAGGGGTCATATATAGTAGAGGTGGGGAAGAGATGAGTGAAAACATACTAAGGAAATCCATTTTTTCTTTTGAGTGAATATTATTTTGTAATTTAAAAAAATCACTCTCTGAGAACTGCCAATTTGGTGTTCATCCATCATGAGTTGTCTCACTTGACCCTACCTACAGAGGCTTATTTTCAGTCTATGTAAATGTTAATGTTTATGCATGTCTCCTAGCAAAATGTGTTCTTAATCTCCTGCTGAATTCTTGCATCAGAACACACTGAAATTTGGCATGGCCATCAGATATTTTCCAGTAAAAAACCACCTTATAGGAGTTACATATGCTTTCAATTTTTAAGATATTTAATAATGTTTTCACCTCTAATTAGGAGAAATATCTGGGTTTGGCTCTTTCATTCTCCTGGGAACTAAGAGTTTGGTTTTGCCAATTGCTGGGTCATTACAAAATTCCATTCTTTGTGTTAAATTTTGCTTTTCAAGTTCTGAATGAACTTGGAATTTGGATACATGTTTAAGCAGCAACTGATGTCCTGGAAAATACTAAACTGAATTAAATGCCACAACTGTCATAAAAAGAACATTCAAGTTTAGAAAACAATAGCAGAGAAATCTTGAGTAAAGATTGCTGTCTTCAACCCTTTCTTTTCTATCCCAGGAAATATTTGTTACACACAGGTGGTTATTTATAAAATAGTTATATTTACCCATATTCATAGCTAGAAGTCACAAAATGCAGATTATTCCTAGGGTGCCATGGTTCAGACTGTATTTCCTTTATTTATTTGCTACTTGACGACTAAAATGGCAATTTCTCTTGCAAGTAAAGTAAACAAAAAGTTATATTTTATGTACTTTGAATCAGCTGAGATATTAAACCACAAAAATTGGGGCTTACAATGGAAAATAAATTTTCTCTTAATGACAGCAGCCCCACTGGCGCCGGTTAAAAGTACTCCAGAAGAAACAGAAGTTCAGAGTCTGGGTTTAGTACGCTGCAAGCTGGTTTCAAGGAGCCCTGTCATGGACTTGCATTGTCTAATTTGGCTTTACAAGAGTAACCTCAACAGTGCATTCTTTCCACTGGCTATTATATGTTCTCTGCAGTTTGTATTGTGAGGCCATGGAGCACATCCTCAGCTAATGCAAATCACTGTTGCAATTATTTTGGAGGAGCTATACTTTTTATACTTGATATCTAGATCTGTAGATACAGTATTGCTTTATCTGAATCACAGAAAGTAAATCTGAAAATTTCTTTCAAAAAAAAATATTTTATAAACATCTTGCATATCCACATGCAAGGAGATTCACATTTCACTATGCCAGTTTATACCTGCTGAAATGTGATTTACAATATATAGACATAAATGTTAGTGTTGGTGACAGGTTGGGCATAAACTGCAGCTGTAACTGAAGACTCACACTCACTACGTGGCTGCATTGTCTGTCTCTGCCAGAGTCTGATTAGCCAGTTTTCCTTCATTATTTATAAAAAGCAATATGCCATAAAAACGTCATTTTAACTGCCCAAATAATAAAATTTTCCATAAAAGCCTACTGCTGTAAGGTCCTAGAGAATATTCATCCCCAGGCTCTGACAGCTAGGTAGAAATAGGTGTTAATTTCCACCACTAGTGTAATTCCAAAGGTTTGGAGTCACCAGTCTATGCAATATTAAAAGGTGTTTTGTTTCTAGCCCCAGTTAGTTGGGATATGTTAGAATAGTACGTATTGAATAATTGTTTTAACTAATGTTTGTAGTTGCTTTTGGTGCAAGTGGAGGTGATCCAGAGATACAGTTATAAAACGGAACTGGAAGTCAGGAAGTCTGTTCTGATCCCAATTTTCACTAAACTTTCCCCACACATCCTTCATGCCGTGTTCAGCAATGGTTTTGGGAGAGCCATCTTGGGTGACAATCACAGCATTAATCCCCAGAGTTCAATGTTTGCTGTCAGGTAAGAGGTTTCAAAGCAGCCAATAAAAAGCATTAGCTTGGTGAAATTTAGAACAGGGTACAAGGACTCTTGTAAAGGCCTGTACTCCCATTGACAAGAGAAGTCTGGAGATGTGCTTGCGGCAGAGATTTCAATTCCTGGGATGAATCTCTTTGTACATAGTGAATGAAAACGCAGCACATGGCGTTTTTTTCTGCACCAAGTACCTACACATAGTCAGAGATGTATTTGCACACTAAAACTTCAAACTCCATGAAACTTGCCCAGCTTGTGGTTATGCACAATTATTCAACCCAGGCTGATGGGGGAATCTTCTTCATGTCCCTGGTGTCATTTGTGGCTTCCTATCAAAGCTAAATAACTTCACCATTTCACAGTTTCCATATGACACTGAAGAAGCCTGGCAGGATCAGCTAAGCTTCTGTTTTGGTCAGGCATCTCAAAAACAAGCTAGGATCAAAAACTTCCCATGGAAACATGAGTGGACAAACTGGACAAATCAATCTGTGACATAATTTAACAGGATTCCATGGATTTTTACCAGAAACTGGGGGAATGTATCTAAACCCACATGACAAAGCAAATTCTTAGAAAGCCACGCTCCTGTCCATCCCCTGTCTGTGTCCACTGGCCCCATGTCCACGGTGGTCCTGCCGACCTCCATGCCCGGTTCTGAACAGCTCCGGGGCAAGTCCCGGCAGAGGGCAGCCCAGCTCAGGCCAGAAACGCTTCCTGGGGCCCTGCCTGCCAGTCCCTGGGCTTTGAAGCAAAACGTTCACACTAAGAAGAAGCGTTAGATACGATTTTAGATAACCAGATTAAAAAATGCTGAATTTCCTTCCTGTGCATATCTTGCCACAAAGAAAATGCAACCTTAGCTTGTGAAAACTTGCCACAATTCTGAACTGTTGCACTGTGAAGCCAATCTGTATTTTGATTTCTTCCAGGATGACCCATTGTTACTGAACCGGAACAGATGGGAGCATTCATTTCCTAAGCACTTTGTGCCCCATTCACTTGCTTTGGGGTTTCGACATCCAATTTGTGATGCAGATGTTCGACACGGAGCTACAAGGTTTGTTTTCTTGGCTGAATTCCAAGGACGCTGCTGGGAACTTGTATGTGATGATGTGCTTTTGGAGTCCCATCACTGCCAAGATAGTTGGCGTCATGAGAGGACTCTTTCTATTCAGGAATTTAAACACTAAGTCTGCTTGCTGCTGTTCAGAATATAGACCTGTCTTTCTCTATGCCTGCTTTCTCCCACTTCCAACTTTAATTTTTCATTCAGGCTTCTCCTATGTTTAAAATATATTTTCCTTTCTTCTTCAGGTTCCTTCTTAAAAGCATCTTGGTTTGTGAACACTCAGGAGTTTTCTTTCTGTAGCGATGTTTTGATGGGGGCTTGGTTTTCTTTACCATTTTCCTCCTGTGAAACCTTGGACGACGCTTGGAACTTCTGTGTTCCCTGGGTTTGTTGCCCATAAAATACAGGTACAAATAGACATTGTCAGTGGTACTGTGGAAATGATTCAGGTTTATGAACCATGCTGAAAAATAATATTGGAAAGATAAGCCAATGCTATTAGTCACTCTAAAATAGCAAAGTGAATTATGGTCTCAGTGGAAGAGAGATGCTGGTTAGCAAGTTAGTGCATAGTCAGTCTCTTTCTGCTTCTATCACATGTAAAAGAACACTTTCTAAACATCCTTTTTTTTTTTCCCCTCTTATTAGCAAAATGAGTAAATTCTGAAAGGGTTAGTGGAGATTTACCATAGCCTTCATTCTCCCCTCACTTCTTGTCATTAATGAGAATTAATGAAGACATTATTAAAGAAACCTGTTGTTTCCTTTTTCTGTTTCCACTAATTAGTTCTACTCAAATATACTGAATTTTCTGATAATTTTATAGGTTTCTATAGCACACTGTACAAGTGACCTGAGCTATCGATAGAATATTCATATTTTGCCAGCTGTTTTATAGTCAAAAGATGTTGAATCTGAACTTGTTTTTTCATGTTACATCCAGAGCTTTGGAAGAGTGTTTTGGCAAGCTTCCCAATGGGCACAGCTCCTATTCCCAGAGTTCTCTCCAAAGCATTAAGAATGGAAATAAGCAGCTAAGAATTTTCCAGTTTAGATCAGGCTCTGTGTATGTTAAGGGAAGCAGAAGCATAACCGCAAGTACCAGCATAAGCCCTTCATGTAGACAGGCTGCAACAGAAAGCAGAGCTTAATCTGGTGAAACTGCCATAAACTGGTCCATGTCAGCTTCACACGTCTGTACCTCGTGTTTGTCGTGATACGGAGACATAGTGACCGAGACAGGTATACCACCAAGAAGTTTCTTAATGCAAAGAAGGTCTGCCTAGTTAGGTTGCCTAAAATCAGAGGCAGGCTCAGTAATCTCTTCTGAAGTAGTATTGCTTATAGGAAACTATCAAGGCCACTATGACAAACACTTTAGTTTTCTTTAGCCTCTTCTCTTCAGGGTGATTCCTTGGCTTGTATTGTGGAAACTGCTTTAGTGAGTAACTGAAATAAGATAAATGGTATATAGTGTCCATTTTACGGGTGCTTTTTTCCTGACAAATGCTGAAGAGGTGCTGCAGAACATCTATTATTTGGAGGAAAAAAAAATTAGTGGGAAGCTGAGGATAATACTATGTTACAGAGAATGTGATCTGGAAAAAATCTTGAGGCAGAGCAAGGATGAAGAAAAAAAAATTGATTCCTGATGTCTCTTTGAGGATTACAGTCCAACTCTTATGGAAGTTAGTGGGAAACTTTCCATCTCCTGTAATATGAGTTAGGCTGGGTCCTCAGGATATCACCATAACAAAGCAGAGCTACAACTGGTAGTAGGCACAGGCAGATATAACAAAAACGTTTTAAAAGATTTTATTGTAGACAAGATTGAATTGTGGCAAAGCTGTCAAGTTTGCTGAGGATAACAATATATCAAATTTCATGATTCTTCATGTTGGGTTTTTTTTTTATCTTGAAGATAAATTGATGAAATCTCACAGCTACTGTGTTGTACTCCTATTTTGTGGGTAGTTTAAGTCAGAAAAGAAGTAATAGCATAGAAGTTAAAGAACTACTTAATATCAGAGCTACGAACAGGCAGGAATCCTGACTTGGAGCACTGGGCTCCAGTTCCTAGAAGTACTGCATCTCATGCGGACTGGATCTTCTTTTACTAACAAGTTTTCCTTCCTGTGTTTTCCCAATTTTCCAGGGTTTCCTAGAACATGTGCACATTTCCAGATAATTTATACTAACTGAAAATTATGGTTTTATAGAATGAGACGTCCCTATCTCAAGCATCTCTCTGAAATGAGATTCTCAGCCCTGGAAATACTATTAGCACTTTGACTACAATCTTTAAAACACTTAGCATTTGAGCCTAAATTTCATTTTTAAATGTACTAAGAAATCTGTTTCATTAAATATCTCAAGCCCTTGGATTATTTTAAAAAGATAATACTGATATTAAATATATTCCCTTATGAGCTTTTTTTCTTGGATGTAAAAATGATCATTCACCTTAAATAGTAACACAGTGCCCTGTGATGCTAAGCATTAGTGGAATGGCTCTACAATAAAGTTAAGCTTCAAATTTTAACCTCTCTCTGAGCCACATCCTGTTTTCGGTTAACTGATCTCATATGGGGGAAATTTACTAGAGGAAATATCTCTAGTTTGGAAAGTACCAAAAACTTATCTTTCGTTTCTTTGTGTAATTCAGCACCTTTTAAGACAGAGGTGTAATACTTTCGAGAAGTCTCAAAGCAAAAGGAGCAAGCTAAGAGCACAGAAAGGAGGCATATAAGTGCCCCTTCATCCTGAAACAGAAATTGACCCATTGGTGTAACACTGATCTTTCTGAAATTATTAACTTACACCTCTTTATATTCCAAAAGCTTAAAAAGCCACATCCAGAAATATTTAAAAAACTCTTTCAGAAACTAACTCACATCCTGGCAGGCACTGCCTGTGCCAGATTAACTTGCCATGAATTTTAACAACCCTAATCATAAAACAAAGAAAGCAAATATTTCAGATCGTAAGGACTACCTAAGACAGTATCACACTTTCCCCATAGACTTTTAACTTTAGTTAATACATGGCCCTGATGACTCTGCACTTAGAGCATCTACAAAAACATTTACAGCAAAGAAAAGTCGAGAGAAGGAAGTGGAAATGAAGAGACATTACATGTGATTCTGCAAGTATTAGTAGGGAGAGTCTTCTCACTCACATAGGTGGGTGTTGACATTTAAACTGGAAGCCTTAAAAATAACTTTAATAAAACTGACATCCTTTTCCACAATTTCATCACCAAATCTTAACAACATCCTGGCTCTTAAAAAAGGTCACACATGCAGGTACCATGGCTGTATATGATCAGATAATTGCACACCCACAATGCTAAATTAGTCATTTTCTTGTGCTGTGGCAGCATTACTGAACTGCATATGATGCTTTTCATCTGGTGAGATCTAGGTGTTTTACAAAAGGAAGCAAATGTTACTGCCTCTTTACAGAGGAAGGTGGAAGTATTTACTAGGCTAGTGGTTTATCCAACAACACTCCAGTGATGTATGGCAGTAAGCCAGATGGATACCTTAAAACTGACTCTGCAGTTGGCTCCATTAAGCTTATGTTTACTTCCCTCTATAATGACAATTTCCTTTGCATCATCATTTTTAAACTGTTCAAGCCTTCAGAAAAAACATCACACCACTTGTCAGAAGCCTGTCTAATTCAAGGGAAAGTAAATAAAGGATTTTCTGACAAAGTGAAGGATCAAATCCTTATTTTGGAAACAGTCTTGCATCCTGATTCCTGTGGGACTACAGAGTGGAACTGAAGATAGCATTTGGCCCATAGGTGAATTTTTAATAAAATAATTAAAGAAATTGTGGACATAAATGCAGGGGAAACTTTTTGGATAAACTGCTTGCAAGAATGGGACTTTTAATAATAAAAATCCTAGCCACAAGAAGATGGTCATTCTTTGTCTCCAAGTCCCACAAATGAACTAGCATACAGCTATGAAAAGATACTGCCTGTGCAGCAGATGAGTGAAGTATGCTGTTACAGACAGCAGAGCTTGAAGGGCTGGACAAAACAGAGCAGCTATCTGCCTTAAAGAGACCAGGTACACTCTTGCTGTGTTCTGAGTATATTTTTAATACTTCCTGTTATTTTCAATTTACCGCAAAGGTGGTTGAAATTTGCGATCTCAATTATTTTGTATAGACATTTTTCATCCTGTTTTTTGGTAATACTATGGGTTTCTTTAGCCTCTATTCTGCAAACAGTGCCAGGGTTGGTGCGTGTAATATCCTCACAGTATTGTATAATTACAAGATTAATTTTTCCTGTGTGTACATAGACTTCCAGCATATCAGCTCTATAAAGGATAAATATATATCTTACCCATAGACCTAGCTATCTTTTTAGAGGTGTTTTGCTTAGGTGTATTTGGTTTTAAACTACACTGCTCTTTTGAAGTCTAGAAAAATGGTTTTTTAGTTCTTGCTTTGTTTGACATTGTCCTTTTGAGACAAAAAGGTAGAAGTTTAATGGAATTTTTTTCTGGGAAGTCTTCAGTAAATACAGTATGTGTGTAGCAGAGGAACGCATGAATAATGTTATACAGGCAAACGTAAGGGCTGAGTCACACAAACAGCTGTGTGAGCAGAGTTTAAAAATATTCTTTGCTTCTTCATGAAAACATCAGCATAGCTGTTTATAGCAATGTGAGGAGAAAAAAGTTCTGGAATTAACTCCAATATTTCTCTTAGCAATGCGACAAAGCACTACAGCATATACTTCACTTACACGTCTTCATCCCAGAAGCTGCCCTCCCTCCCATCTATTATTCAATATAGCTATAGTCTGTTTGGTATTCTATTTGGTAATCTGTAATCATGTCAGGGGCCAGTCACGCAGGGCAGCTGTTCCACCTGTGGAACTATTATCTGCGCACACACAACATAGGAGGGTGTCAGACTTCAGGCAGACACTCGCTGATGAATAATAAACTCATCAGCTTTCACGCAGTCACAAAGTACCTGGATGCGAACGCTGTTGTAAATGCAGTAGAGTAACAAGCCAAGTGAAGCAAGTAGAGAACCACCCCCGCTTTTTATTTTTAATTTTCGGCTAGGACTCACCCCCAGTGGTATTCCCCAAGTTTCTTTCACAAGGAAGAGCTAACAGATTTGCATCTGCAACTTTCTCTCTTCTGACTGAATCCTAGTAGATGGGGTTGTGGCATGTGATTTCATAGTGAACTTTGTCAGGGGAAAAGAAGACCTTCTTCTGATAGCGAAACCTTCCTTTGTAGAAATCTTTTACTGCACTGTGAGCATCTTAAAAGGATTTGCATACATTACTTAACTTGCCTTGTGTTAGCCTGGTGTTGTCAATACTATCTGCGTTTGAGAGAGCTGGAAGGCGAGGCACAGCAAGGCTTGCTGGAGGTTTCCGAGTAGGGCTGAGGAGGAAATTCAAGTCTCCCACTCCCTTACTCGGGGCAGCGGGTTTCCCCCGAGCAGACAGAGGTGTGGAGAGGGCGTTTTTCACCGTAATGGTGCTCTGGGTAGGCAGGCGTTTCTGTCTCCCTTATAGGGCCGGGTCACCGTGTCAGACAGGCATCATCCCACCGGTTTCTGGAACTAGCTGTGCAAACAGACTCTCCGTTTCGGCTGTCCCGGGGGAATTTGCTCCCTCGGGCCTTCCCTAAATCAATTCCCATCCCCGTCCCCGCGGGTCGGTGCCGGTCAGCCTTCCGGGGGGCTGGGGAGAGCCCCGCGGCGGCCCTTCGCCGGCCCGGGACACCGCTGGCTCCCACCGGGAGCCGGGCTGCGTTCCCTCGGCCGGGGGAAGGCCCGCTTCTCCCCGGCCCCCCAAAGGCGCATTTCGGGTTTCCCGCTCCTCCCGGCCTGAGCGAGGCAGCAGTCGCCGAAATTCAGACGAGCCGCCCCGGCTGCATTTCCTCTCCCTGCGGCACGGGCGGCCTCGACCGCGGTAAGCACCGAGGCGGCCGCCCCGCTCCGCTCCCCGGGGCCGGGCACCGCCCCCTCACCCGGCCACCCTCCCTTCCCCGCGGGGCTCCCTCCCGCTCCGCGCTGCGGGGCCCGGCACGGCCTGGGCCGCCTCCCGGTGGGGGGGCGGCGGGCTCAGGTAAGGGGAGCGGGAGGGAGGAAGGGAGAGCGGGCCCCGCCTCAGCCGCCCGCCGCCGCGCCCCGGCTCCGCTGAGGGGAAACCGGCCGCGGCCCCTCGGCCTCCCCGGGCGCACGGCCCCGGTCCCCGCAGCGCGCCCCAGGGAGCACCCGGAGGGGAGGCGGTGTGCGTGTGGGGGGGACTGCCCGGCCCCCGCGGCCGCTGCGGGGATCCCGGCCGCCCTCGCTGCTTCCCGCCGCCCACGGAGCTGCCGGCCCTCCGCCCTGCTGAGCCGGGGACGGGGACGGAGGGTGGCCGGCGAGCCGGGGCCCGCCAGACCCGCTCCTTGCCCTAGGGCTGCCATTTTACGGGGCGTTATCGAGACATAAAACACCCGCGGGGGTGGGCTTGCAGCCCCACGGAAACGACGGGCTGCGTTAGCGCTGCCGGCGCTCCGGCAGAAAGCGGTGGGCGGCTCGTCTGCCCCGTCCTCACCTGGGTACCAACCCACGACGCCTCTGACACAGCTTCGTTCACTCGCGGTTCCACGTTGAGGGTTGCCGGTTTTAATTTATGGTTCTTGGCAGGTTGGGCAGCCGCTGCGTTTGTTCCTAAGCTCCCCGTCAAATGCCTGGAGGGGCCAAGGGAATTGCCTAAGCCAGGCAGCAGAAAAATGCTGTTTGTTCAAAGAGGAGTGTTTTAAATCCAGGGCATGCCCTACCCACCGCATGGTAGTCACACCATGGTTTCTGTGCCTGGCCTGCTCCAGGCAGTCTCGCTTCATTTTTTTCAGAGACTTGTTAGTCAGTGTTATTTTTGATAATACTGAGATAGGTGATTTTCCTGTAACAGTACTGTTATGAGAAAAAAATGGGTTTATAAAGGCACTATTATGATCAGACTGCACCAGGTCCCTGAGCGAAAATCTTTCTTGAACTTTCCAAGCGACTGGGGGGATACCAGAATCAGTTTTGGTTGCATTTCCAAAAATATTCAACTGCACAGCTCTTGTTAACCAAAACCAGTACTGAACATGCGTGACACCTTGGCACGTGTGGCTCAAGGTGTATCTGGTAAGAGCACAAGCATTGAGCTTTTTGTGGACTTGAGATTTCCTTTTTCATTTAGTCGCTAGTTTTATGACTTCAGGAATGTCGCTGTAAACATCAGTTCCTCAGTTTCTGCAACTATGAATTGTAATCACAAGTTTTGGCTGCTGGGAATTGAAGGTGGTTGGGGATTTACTCGACAGGAAATAATTCTGTGTGATGTGGACCGATGGGATTGTAGCTCTAAGATGACGGCAATATTTACTTCATCTTTCTACAAGCTAAAAAACTCTGGGAAAAAAACCCCAACCCTTCATTTTAATATATTGTCTGTTTTCATGTTGTGTTTGAGGGAAATTTTAAATCTGTACAGTAATTTCCTGCTGGTACCTAGTCAAACCCCACTGTGACATTTAGTCACACGTGTCAGCTACAGACTCAATTAAACAGATCACTAGATTACTGCACAGGTTTGGAGCTCCTCGTGGACTTTAATGCCTGATACGATCTCTCACATCAAAGTGAGCGTGTGCGTGCTTGTTTGAGCGCCTATTTTTTTTCCTTATCTCTGACAGTAGTTTACTTCAGATGGCTGAGAAAACAACCAGAGGCCTGCAGGATGTCCCTGGCTCTTCTCCTGATGAAAATGAATTTCCTTTCGGGTATCCCACTAACATTTGTGAGGATGTGCCTGATCAGAAGTACCTGTGCAGCAACTGCAATAACGTTCTGAAGAAAGCCCTGCAAACGCTCTGTGGGCATAGGTACTGCTCAGCCTGCCTCTCCTGGATTGTACGGTAGGTCCTTGCTATGGAGGGTCACACCGCAGTGACGGATTCTGTGGCTGCAAGCACCCCTGAGAGCTGCGTTGTGCCAGTGTGCTCTGTAGATGAGTCTGTGGATACCTGGCCCGCTGGACTTCAGTCATTTTACTATCTGGAAGTACTTACCTGCGGTGGACTGCAGGCTACTCTACCTTCTTGCTTCCAGTGTGGAAGTTTACGGGGTGGGGAAGGCTGGGTTACTGGGCTTAATAGATGTCAGTTTTCTATCTGTAAGTGTGAGATAATGATTCTGAAGTTGAAGAACTAGTACAAGGCTGACTTAATACCTCCATGGGACTTTATAGTCCTTTGATAAGTGATGTTATAGGATTTTAATAAACATTATCTTAGAGTTTTATTTTTAGTAACTCAGCTGGGTGACTATATGTTAAGGTGCTGCTGCCATTAGTGACAAACAATGACAGCCATTGTCCTGGACAACCTGAAAACCAGGAGCTGGGTGGGGGTTTGCTTTAATTGATTAGCTGCTTCTATCTTGCCTTTTCTTCCGACAATTACACCTTGATCCAGAGCCTTTGGAAAAGGGTATGTCCGCCCTGCAGGTGAGAGGTGAAATTGCAGTACAATTTCATGAATATGAGCTGACTTTAGCTTTGATGTTTTGGAAAATAGCAGCTGTCAAGATTCAGTGCCAAGATTGGGCTTTAGTACTGGCTAAGTAAGCCTAAAACCTGTTACTGCGCTTCCTCATGGATGTTATTAGAAAGCTAGTTTGCGTATGGCAATTCGTGCAGTCCCAGCTCTGATCACAGTGTGCAGGGGCACCTGAAAAGCTTGAGTCAAGGCACTGGCCACATGTGATTTTAAGATCAACGTATAATAATGTAAAAATGTATTGAAATTAATACATTTGACCAAATTACATAAATCCATTACTGTAAATCTAGAACAAAGCCCCTTAATGAAGCAACATAAACCGTAAACTCAGAAAACTTTCAGCAGAACATAACCGGAATTGTTATATCTCCTCACTAGAGTCCTACAGCACAAACGGGAAGCTGGCTCAAATAGGCTAATTAGTACAGTTTCAAATCAGTTATGCTGTGGTCAGAGGGATGCTTTTCTGATGAGCTTCTCGGTCTGTGTGAGTTCATTATTTGCCTGGATCCTAAACAGCACTGGCAATGAAATACATCTCTACTGAAGGCGGGTTTTTTGCTTTTCCTATATAAAACTGTGTGCTAAATATTTTGAGAGTAGATCAAAACCTTTTTTAGCTGCAGTAGGGTGTTAACTCTCTAGAACTCAATTCTGCACTGGTTCTATGTAATTTGAAGTCTATATTTCTGTCTGGGGAAAATAGGCATTTTCTGTGTTTTAAAAGACTTTAGTTTTCATGTTACCTTTAATTCATGGTGGTTTTGCATAATTCATGACATAAATAGGTTTCCATCTTTACTGGTTTTTATGATCCAGGCTGCTCTTACTTTGCTGCAATACAGATAAGATTTATGGGCCTAGTCCTAGTCTTGAGGAATAGAACAGCAGGGTTTTTTTGACATCAGTGTCTTCAAGAATTGGCCCTTTAATGAACAAGGACTGAGGATTCTGGAAATTATCATTTCCGTGGTTTTATTTGTGCCAGTATCTATACAAAGACTTCCTAAACTACAGTACACCAGCTGATTGTTATTTCATTCTTTCTTTTTGGCAGAAACAATAAAAATGCGATTTGCCAGAAATGTAAAGAGGAAGATCCCAGCACTTTAAGTGAGGGAAGCCTATTGGCAGAAGAAAGGGTAAGTTGTAGTTCACAGTTCATTAATTTATCATTAACCATTCTCTGGGCTACTCTATAGTCATCACTGGACTACAGTTGAGGAGTGAATAATATAAAATGTGATAGCAACTGATAGTTACACATTTTAACTTATGCTTTAGTCATTTGGATTTCCCACAGTTTTCGATTTAAAAAAGTATAATGGCAACCTTAGGACTTTCCAGGTCCGTCAGGTTCTGCAACATAAAATCCCACACTATTCCATATAATTAACTTTTTGTCTCAAAGTAACTGGTGCTTTCCTACTTGTAATAATACGTCTTAGCTGTTACTACCCTTAGTAAGTATCCTAGTGGATTTTCCAGTCTCGTGGTTCTCTGTACCCTTCAAACATGTTACCAAACCTAGAGGTAGAGCATCCCTAAGAAAAAAGCTAGAGTGTCGGCTAGCCAGCTGAATTGCCTAGAAAGTATTTTGACAGCCAAGGTATCTGGAGGAAATAGTGGAAGACACAGAGCTGAACGTAATAACTGCTAAAAACTATGCCCTGGCAAATGTTTCATCTGTAATTTAACGGTGCACATCTCTTTTGCTGTTGTGTGATTTTTCCGGGCAAACCGCTGCACTATTCTATATCCTGAATACAAACCGGGCCATAGGGCTCAGTCCCAGCTTGTCTTTTTGCCTTCTTTCTGATTATGTGCAGCAATACCAAGAGACACACATTCTGTCTGAATTTTTTAGGGAAAAATGAAACCCAACAGGCAGCTGGCAGAGAGGTAAAAGATGAAGTTTAGGAAGTGGTTGCAGCAAAATAATGAATCTGCTGTTAATGCTGAACTTGGTAATACCCCAGAAAAAATCCTAAATTCTGCAATGAATTTCCCAGTAACAGAATTTAATGCATCATGTAACCACGAATAGGTACAGCTAAACCCTTAAGAACTTCTTACTCTATGTTAACTGTCAGTTCTCTTATAACTTTGGGATTTCTCTGCTTTGGGATTCTCACTAAGTCTGCTGGGACTTTCTGCAAAATCTGTGTGTGGGTTGTTGTAAACAGGGCCCCACTCTTGCAAGCTGATCTGCCTGGGCAGATTCTTTTGCCTGTTGAGAGTCCAGATGAAGTCAATCACCAGGAAGGCGTGAGGATCTGCCTGTATAGATCAACTTACAACAAATGGTTGGAGTTTGTAAACAACACGAATAATGAAGATCATTTAGCAGGTTTATTTGTTATATCTATTCCTGATAATCTCTGCTTTACCTTTGCTATGGTTTTGCTTAATGTTTATTTCCTATGCTATCTGTTTATGTGTTTATATTTTAAATAAGATACCCACACAAGGGAAAGAAAGGCCCTATCAGGATGTGTATTTGCCTTAGCTTATCCCAACATCTATTTCTGTGGTAACTCCCATCCCTTCCCCGTTACACTTCTAATTTATGATCCCTTCCTATGCAACATATACTTCAAGTCTTACGGTGCTGTTCATCGGTATCAGTTACTGAGCATCTGCATCTGTCACTGAAATCAGTTAGAGGAGGGGGGGCATCCTCCCAAGCCTCTGCTCACACCCTATCTGCTGTCATTCATGGACCTGGCTTAGAGGACAGTTCTCTGCTCTGAATGGAACACGAACTGTTTTGTGGCTCTCCCATCTCTGGCTGTGTTAGAGTAACTGTAGATCCTGGTGCAGGCTCCAGAGGGCCAACCTTAGCTGGAGAGAAAAAAACCACTAGATTTATCCTGGAAAGCTTTTGGTCCGATTGATCCATGTTGCTAGCTGATCTTCCTGACCACATGAGCTGTAGACCAGAGTCCTTCCTTAGCTAGAAGCTGTAAGATACACATTGTGTGGGTCAGAGTGCCGGGAGGGAGTGCATCTAGCAGTGTTTTTTTAGGTGGGACATGGCAGGGGACCTCCACTTGTGTCACAGCCAGCTCTGGGACAGGCAGGTCTGGGCAGGTATTTGTGCCATGACAGCCACCCATGATCAACATCAGCAGCCCCTGCACCAACATCTTCCTTTGAAATAGCTAAAGTGAAAGAGGGGAGATGTGCAACTACAATATATCAAATCAGAGAGAAATATTTTCTGTTTCCTTCTGTTTGACCCTGAGCATTTTTGTATCAGTGAGAGTCATCTCATTTACTGTATGAGGGTCTGACTCGGGTCTCTGAACAAGTTTGTGCAAACTCAGGTTCCTAGATAAGAGTGGAGAGGTTCAGCTGAATATTTTGAAGCAGTGACCTATGCAGATAAAAGAAGAGATGAGGATTTCCTGCCTTCTTTTTTACCTGAGTAGTGTCCATAATGATTTGGCAACTACACGTGTGAAACAAAAAGCACAGGGAATGCACACAGCAGTAAGAAACCCATGCACTGCGGGGACTGTCCCTGTAGTTAAATATATTTTAAATGATCTAATTTGTAATGTCAGGAAATTCCTTGAGTTTTTCTCTTATGACACAGGGGGAAAAAGCCACCATGTGCCTGATAACTTGAATTTCTTTTCTTTGATTTTGCTCATAAATTAGACTAGAATGTTTCAGAGGATGGGGCTGGTATGTGTTCACTAATTGTACATTGATTGCTAGCTTGTTACATAAACTCTTCCATATATGCAGATGGAGCCATACATGGTTTTGTACAACCTACATGATTATTTTTTAATTCTTTGTTCGTGGAGTTGTTTGCCATTTGTGTGCAAAGTTCTGGACTTTGCTTGCAGGTTGACATTAGGAAATGAGTTTCTATGAGACTCTGTGTATAGAAATGTATATTCGTAGAATTGGCTGTGCTTCTTTTGTGTGATTAATACTACAAATGTAGGTAAGTACAAACATCTTTTATCTAAATTAAAAAAAACAGGAATGTTGATTGTGATAATTTTGTTTGCTTTTTTTTTTAGCTCATTGTGTAGAATTTCAGTAACTTTATTGAAGTGTGGTCATCATTTGTAAATACTTTCTCCCCTCTATTTGTAAAGCTTCCCCTCCCCAGTTCTTGCCTTCCTCTGTGTTGTTACATGGGAAATCTGCAGTCCTCTGTATTGTGTGCTCACCAACTAAAAACATGCCATTAACTTTAGTAGGGCTTGTTCTGGTGTCAGTGTACCTATTTTGATTGTGCAAGATGTAATATTAAAAGTGTGTAGCATTTCATAATTTACATCATAATTGTACAATTTTTCATGGTTAACATAATAAGAAAGTCTATGTAGTGCAAAAAAACCCCACTCACATATGGTTTACATTTCTTTAGTACAGTGCCATACTAAATGGAAACAGCCATGGTCTGAGAAATGTACTCTCACTGCAGAACAGTCTCGAGTCCTCTCTGCAGCACGTTTAGAAGGTGTTAATGACCCCCATAATGAAACGCATTCATTAAGAGTGGCACATGGCAGCACCCTATAGTTAGGGTCCTGTCAGCGCATTCATTGCGTGTGACGTGTTTCAGGCTTCCGTGAAAAGAAACTTAAAATAATAGCTGTAGTTGGCTAGGCATATTTTCAGTAAATTTATATCACATCAAATAGTTTATTTTTGAACCATAAGAAAGAAATTATTTAATAATTATTTGGGCTTCTGCTACACTAAGATTAACTTGCTAGTTTAGAGAGTCTTATGGCAGTACCGTAAATTTAAAAAAAATAAGGGATTTATCAAGATCTGAAATTTTGACAGTCACGTTATTCCTATGTCAAAAATGCATGCTGGAGTACTTTCTGACCAGTGTTTTTTTCCTTACTGTGTTTACTTTCCAGGCTTTTGGTGATGCTGCCATTAATAAAGAGATTTCTGAACTCAAAGTACACTGTGTGACCCTTGGATGCAGTTGGTCGGGTATCATGAAAAATTTTGAAGTACGTTTAAACATGCACTCTTACTTGAGTGGGGACAGAAAGACAATGAAACTAGGTTCTCAGCAAACACAAATTAATGCAATGTCATTAGAATCAGCAAAGGTATCATGATTTATACCAACATGTCTAAAAACATGCCATTAACTTTAGTAGGGCTTTGACCAAATCCAGAACATCCTGAATGATTGTGAAACTAATGTTGCACAAATTTATATGAACTATGATTTTTTTTTTCCAGTGGGTTTACTTATTATTTAAATGTAAGCATGTTACAAGCAGGTTTTGACAGACCAGAATACCTCAGTCTCCAGGTCATTGTTATGGGCAATATCTTTAGTATGTTTTTGTAAGAGAAATTATTTCCTCCTGTGTAAATGGCTCGATTGAATGTCTTCATCATTCTTTTCAGACTGATGTGAAATGCCCCAGGTAAAATATTTAAATGGACAAGATTTGGGAATTTGCTATGCAAATTAGAATAAGAAAAAATGCAGATAATTCTGATACTAAAGCAGCTCTATTTTGGTCCCCTGGTGTAGGAACAGAGGGTCTTTCTGCATTTATAACAGGGAGTCTGCTGTGTACCTTGTATAACTGTCTATCTGATAAGCATCTGAGGTGGTGCTGCCTTTGCCTTGCTAATTTTGCACAGATTTTCTATTTGACTGTATTCCTCTTTAAGGAAAAATCTACTCAGTTTGCTTAGCTTCATGGTTTTGAGGATTGGAGCCCCTCTCAGCATGAATACATGGCAAAATTGATTTGAGAGTTGGGCGTGTGATTGAAATTGGCATTTCTGAGCCTGTTCTGTAGGGGACAGCCATCTCCCTTTAAAGACAAAATCAGTTGTGACACAGTGCCTACAAGAATCTTCAGTAAAAGAGGTCAGAGTAAATAGTTTTTATTGAAATACTGTGTTTTTAAGAATCTGAAAGTAGACCTGTTGGATGTAGTTACAAAAGAAGTAATACTAATATTTTTCCTTGTTGAGACGAGAGGAGGCAAACAGTGAAAAGGAAATGTTTTAAAAGTTATTTTGAATATAGGTGATGGTTGTGTCCTAATTGTTGCATAGAAGGCGTCAGCTGTCCATTCTTTCATGCTGTGCAGGGATGTCAGCAGACTAACCATATTCATCCTACCAGCCAGAGCAGGATGGTCTCAGTGCTCAAAAAACCCCATCCAAAACCCCCCACAAAAAAAAAAAAAAGAAAAAGGAAAAAAAAAACCAACCTGAAAAACCCCAGGCTAAAAGTTAGGGATCCTCTAATACAAGGAAAAGAGCTGGGACCAGGATCATGTTGTTTTCAAACAAGAGCAACTAGGGAGAGGCAGTTCAAGGGAGACCTCATGTTTGAATTTATCAAAAGTTGTTTGGTTGTTGGTTTTTTTTTTTAAGGTAAGAATTAACAAAAAAGCCCCAGTAAAGTTGGTGAATTTTTCACCAGTAATCTCGGTAACATTGTGGAGTGGGACTTTACCCAAGCTTAGAAGAAGCACAAAGCAAAGATCTAGGCTGGCAGAATGGAAACTATTTATAGATAAATGTGTCTCTGCAGTTTACATTTTGGTTTTTAACTTTTTACTTCCAGGAGCATCAGAGCTTATGTGAGTATGCTTTAATCCCATGTCACACTGGTTGTGGACACATGGTGATGAGAAAGAAACTTGCAGATCATTTGGAAAATGGATGTGTTAATAATGTGACAATGTGTCAGAAGTGTAAGCGGAGCTTATCCAGTAGTGAATATCAAGTAAGAACGTTTCTTTGTTTCAAATGAAGGCTTTATATTACTGGCTTAAATAATCTATCATGACATTTTTCATCCTGATTTCATGAATGCTATTGCATTTGGAGAATATTTCATTTTCCTGAGTTTGCTAATTTTTCCATGCATGTGTTGGAGGGAAAAATGAGCTGTATTTGATAGTCTGCTTGTGATGTTACAACAGAGAGGGAAATATCTGTGTGCTCATCCAGGGCTTGGGCAGCTCATGTTTTAGCACCTGTCTCGAAGCATGTGTCCCAGTATGAGGCAGGTAAGAAGCAGAAGAACACAGACAGTGGCAGGGAAGAGATCTTGAAAGTGGCTGGAGTTTTATTCAAACTAAAACTGCCCACAAATTTGTAAGGCAGGCTTTTGTCAGATAGTACTTCTATTAGATATGGTCAGGTATAACTCTCCAAATTAGCAGCAGTGTCCACATAGACCAGGAAGAGCATACTCTGAATCTGCCAGAAATTTCTCAGTGACTATTTAAACATATTTAATTTATATTTTTTATGTTTAAGTTGTGTTTCCCACTGTTGTGATAGGGACTTGCAAAATGTATGTGTATATACCCCATGTGTATATATATACAGGGTAACCCTAGTCTGTCCCTAGCATTTGCTCAAAATCCTCTTTAAAACAAGGGGTTTTTTTACACAAGAATGTAGTTGATCATCAAACTTCTAAGTTTATGTTACTAAACCTGTTCTTTCTTAAAAGTAATGACTTTCTCAGTTGATGCTCAAAATTATGATAGCGGGGCAATGTTACGTGTTACTGACTTGCAGATTTTAAGTACCTTTATACATTCATTTTAACTTAAAAGGTGCTCTTTATTTTTACCCATTTTTCTAGATGCAGTAGAGTACAAATTCTGGGAGTGGTCTAAGGGCATGAAGTGAGCTAACAGACACTTTTCTGTGTTGCTGAAGGAGGAAATGGTGTGGTGGGGCAAATCAAAAGTGATAGAAAATTATCGGTTCTTGTATGAAGACATTGCCGAAGATATAGCTTCAGTGGCACGCTCCTCAGCCTCATGATGGAATTGCATCCATCATCTGTTGTTTAGGACGGTTTGTGATTAAAAACTCTCGGAGCAAAGCAATAGCAGCATGAATGAGAGATGCCCCACACCTGCTAACACTGCTCTGTGTGTTTTGATTTGAAAGCTCTGAAAATGTGCTCATCCCAACCCCACCTAACTTCTGACCCTGTGGGCTCTATTATCACAGAAAATGTTGCTGGGGCAACACTCTTTTGGGGTGTAGCATAATGAATATTGTTCCCTCCAGATGATTTAAAGAGAATAATTGCCAGCCTTGAGTTTTGTCCTGGAATGGGGGCATAGTGATATAAGACTTACATGGCAGGAGGGTTGTGAGTATCTCAAAAATGTAGCCTGAAGTAAATAGTAGTGGATAGCTTTGTGTGTCATAACTGTCACAAAGTTATGCCTTTCCAAATACTGAGCTGTAAGATTTACTCAACCTGGGCGTAACAGTCCTAGGGTAAGAATAAGGTGCTCTTGCTAAAACATGCTTCTTGGGAAGCTTTTGCATGTGCTCTTAATATCTTACTAACTCTTAGAGAGAGAAGAGTACCTGGACCCAGGCACATTTTACCAGTGCTAAATCCAGTGTATGTTTCAGAGAGGCAGTAAATACCAGAAGGTGGCAACACTTAATCCCTTTCAGCCTTCTGTAAGTGCAGTAGGCAGGCTGGAGGAGGAAACCTGAGCTGTGTGAATGTTCCCTGAGCACCTTTGTCTTTTCAGAGGTCTGTGATACCGCAGATCCACCTCAGCGGCCTTAATTTTCCTGCAATGAAGAACTGTTTTCCTCCCACTCATTCCGGTTAGCTATCATCTAATTAATTTTTTCGTTAGGAAACCTTGGCAACCAAGCAGGGGATTGGCCTTGAGATGTTGATTTTTCTCTGCCTGCCTTAGTTAGTATTTGTAAAATTGGAATTTTGCTGGTTACATGATCTGCTTTATTAAATTTGCAGTGAAGTGGCATACGAATTTTGATTATTTGTGTGTATTCCATGTATCCACAATCCTCTGGGAGCAAATAGTAAGTTTTGGGCACTGCTGTCGCTCTCTCCATCTTAGCCAATCAGTCATTGGTCTTGTGATTTTCGTATTTCCATTATTTTAAAGACACTTCTCACCAACCCCTCTCGCCTGCAAAAAATCAGTGATCTGAAGGAGTCATATAGCAGAAAGGAAGAAAATAAAGGCATACTTTGTGCAATAGCTAAGATAGTATTAAAAAATGAGTTAGAGAGTGAGAAAAACCTATGGCTGTATTTCTGAGGATCGAAAGAGAAACCTCAGGACTCTTTGCAGGGGAGACTTGAAGGTTGCTGGAATTGCTTTATCAAAAAATTTCTAGACTGCTATAGGAAATGTACTGGCATGCAAAGGCATTTATAAAGATTAAAGACAGCCCCCCTGGACAGCATGAATTGAAAGCTGACAGTTGCTGTGTTAAATACACATACTACAGTTGTCTGAACCAATGGCAGGAGGATTACTTGGAGCCAGAAATGGCAGGAAGTCTCGTGTTAGCGGTAATGCATTTTGCATTAGCACATCATGATGGAAAATTTGGATTCAAGCCTTCAAAATATTAATAAGCAGGATGCAAGAAGGGTCTGCACATTAAGCAAACTATATGAAGTCAATGCAAGAGGAGTTTGTATTTGGGTTTCCTGTATATTTGCTTTCTGTTCTGTAATCCACCTGTATGTCATTGCATATATATATGCATGTACATATATGTGTGTGTATGTGTATGCACATAACTATGGGTTGAACTGGGCAAGACTTGTACGTTGCCAGTCTTGTATCAAATTTCCCAGGGTGACCTTGCAAAGCATCTGTAAGTAGTTTCCAAAAGCTCTGGGCCCCATAAGCGAAAGATCACGCTTTGTACTTTCACTTAACAGGTATTGCATCTGGAGATCCATCACTGAGCATGCCTGCGAGGCTGAGAAGAAGAGTAATCAGCTTAGAGGCTTAGCTTGAGAAACCTCCGAGTCTGCAATTCATTGACAGAGGACAGCAGCACCCGCTTTTAGCAGATGTGCTTTAGTCCCAAATTTCTGAATGTTATTTCCTCTAAAGAGAAGCCAGAGAACTCTGCAGCCTATTGTGTAGTGAGGCCCAGAGTGGGCAGTCTCTGGATGGGGGTACAGGATTTTGCACCATGCGTTGTGGAGCTCATAGTGGTCTTGGGGAAGTTACCCTTCCTTCCTTTACTCTGCCTTAAATCCACACCTTCCAGGAAGAAAGCAAGAAACTTGTTGTAAACTTTTTCTTCCATAACACAGAATTTCTTGTAGAAAAGCCTCCCAAATCCCCAAGTTTCTGTAAAATGGGAATAGTATTCCCAAACACAAGCTTTGTTTCAGAGAGTCCTAAATAAAGATGCTCAATGATTTTAATAATGTACTAAATTATTTTCTTCTTGTTGTAATGACAGGAACATTCATGTGAAGGCAGTTTATGTCCAGAACAAAAACGTGTCCAAACAGAAACACCATCAAAGGAAAAGGTAGGTAAAAGATGAGTGAATGCAATACAGCTTTATTTCAGTTCATAAAAGTATCACTTGTTTGTTTAGATTATCACTTGTTCATTTACATATGGCAGTGTATCTGGGTGCTTCTTACATTCAACATAGCTCTGCTGACTACCTTCTCTTCCCTGTTACCACAGTTAACTTTATTGAATTATCTTCTCAATTAATCTTACAAAAATGGGTGTCGTGGTTTAACCCCAGCTGGCAATTAAGCACCATGCAGCCGCTCGCTCACTCCCCCCCTCAGTGGGATGGGGGAGAGAATTAAAAAAAAAGTAAAACTCGTGGGTTGATATAAAGACAGTTTAATAGGACAGAAAAGGAAGGGATAATAATAATAATAGAATATACAAAACAAGTGATGCACAATACAATTGTTCACCACCTGCTGACCAGTGCCCAGCCAATCCCCAAGCTGCAGTGTTCCCCAGCCAACTTCCCCAGTTTATATACTGGGCATGATGTCATATCCTATGGAATACCCCTTTGGCTCGTTTGGGTCAGCTGTCCTTGCTGCGTCCCCTCTCAACTTCTTGTGCACTCCCAGCCCTCGCTGGCAGGGCAGCATGAGAAGCTGAAAAGTCCTTGACTTCGTATAAACACTGCTTAGCGGCAACTAAAACATCACTGTGTTATCAACATTATTTTCATCCTAAATCCAAAACACAGCGCTATACCAGCTACTAGGAAGAAAATTAACTTTATTCTAGATGAAACCAGGACAATGGGGAAATGTTTTTTTCCTTTCAAATATTCAGGGACACCCACATGAGCAAGGGAAGAATACGCTGTATAACAGCATCTTTGAAGAGACATACTTTTGGTTGTGAAGGGGTCTAAATCTGAACGTCAGTCAGAGCTTTTGGTCTGATAGATCCATTCATTCCCAGGACATGCTGCACAGCACAGCTCTTCTCTGCATTCTCTAAGAGCAGGAAGAGGGTTGGAGTGGCTGTGTGCATGGTGTTAGCCACTGTGGTGGGCCACTTTGCTTATTGGCATCTTATTTTTGAGAAGTTGTTACTAGAGGATCACTGTGGTTTGTTAAATTATGTTATATCATTATGGGGTCTGTTAGATGGACACTTAACTGCCAGACTGCATGCAAGAAACTTGTAATCAACCACACTCTTGACTCATTTACCAGTGCATTTTCAAAGCTGGCTGGACACTGTAAGCTGCAGTAATGCCTTGACTTGAATTAGCCTGATTTATAGCCGCTGGCATTGTGGCCTAGTTGTTTGTAGGTAAATAAAAGACTCTCTTTAAATTGGTATTTGATTATTTTCTTTCCTTTTTTTTTTTTCCCAACAGACTCGCTCTACACCCTTAATCAACAAGGATGGATGTCGTTTTTCTGAAGTTGGCTGTTCATTTAGGGTGAGTGAAACAGCTGCCTTCAGGAAGGTCTCAATTGGAATACAGCTCGGCACTGTGCCTTTTGTCTAGCCAGCCTTTGTATTCAAGGTAGTAGGCCTTGATTTATATATATCTTTAAGAAAAGAGGGAAAAATCTACCCACTTTTAGTAGACCAGCAGACGTGTTGGAACTGCCATGGTTACACAGTGTGTGTAAGGTGCAGTTCAGCCAGTGATACTCTGTATCCTGCACTGCGCATTCACTTCAGATAAAAATAGGTGTTTATTACAGTTCTGCTGGTTTATCAGATACACTGTTCTACTCTGTTTTGGATATTGCCATCAGCCTCTGAAAACAGTAATGGGTCGTCTTTGCATTTTAGTTGGCAGCTGTTGCCTTGTCTCATCTTTTGTGCACAGTATATGTATTAAATACTGGCTTGTTTGAGAATCTTGCTGGGACTCTGCCTGGCATCCTGTTTAATACAGAAATTGTAGATAATTGTTTTCTTTTTATGTAGCGTGTGTACACGTGTGAACACATAGCCTAAACTGATCATTGGAGGGCTTGTTGGTTTTCCTCTCTCCATGTCTCCTCTGAGAGTCGCCTGCTACGTCGCTGGACCTGTATCTTGCAGTTTTTCCAACTCTGTCTCTCCCAGGAAGTTAAAGGGAACATTGCTTGATTTGGCCCCAGGCCAGCTATGGTAGTTGTACGGAGGGTGTATTGACAGTGTCTTCTTCTTACAGGGAAGCAAAGAGAAGATAAAAGAGCATGAAAAAACTGCAGTTGGGGCCCACATGCTGCTTTTGCTGCAGCACATAAAGCAACTGAAGGCAAGCTTGTGCACTGCTGCCAAAGCTGCAAATGGTTCCATCCCACAGTCAGAGCTGAATGTGAATGGTGCAGGAAAAAGCATCTCTGATCTGCAGATCCCAGGGGGGCTGGAAATCAATGGGGATCTGGAAGTAGACTGTTTTCCTGGATCTTCTGTTTCTGAAGATGAATCTGTTCTGCAACAACTTGTGAGGGAGAAAGTGATTTCTGAGCTAGAAAATAAGCTGCATGTGTTTGAGAATATTGTGGCAGTGCTCAATAAAGAGGTGGAGACCTCTAATTTGGAAATCACAGCCTTTCGGAGACAGAGTGAACTTGATCAAAATATAATAAGAGGCCTTGAACTGAAGGTAAATAGTTATGATAAGCATCGTCTGTGTGCTTGTTCTGTAGATAACAAATATTTACATACATCAGTGAGAGGTGGTGTAGAGATCAGGACAGGGATGGGCACAGGAATTTGAGCTGTGAAGCATTAAGTTCTGGACACATCTACAGGATCCTTCTGGTGTTTTGGATAAATTTTCACACGGGGATCTCTAATATTTGTTACCTAAATCCATGTTTAGGTACCTAGATATTCCTGAGAGTTTTGAATGTTCAGAGTTTGCCATGATCAGACTGTGAGCAAGCAAGACAGTTGTTTAATTGACTGATCCTCTTAAAGCAGCATTATGCCTGGAGGACCAAACAACCATCTATCCAGTTGTTTGCGTTATGTGTTGACACATAACTGTCACTTAAAAAGAAATCAGAGGAGACCCTCCAGAACATGAGGACTCCAGAACGTTTCTGCTACTTCTGCAGCTCAACAGCCTGGAGAGGGAGGTTGATTGGGAAGTGATTTGTTTTTTCTAGATTGCAGAGTTGCACCGGTGCCTGACGCAGAAGGATGCAGGCCTGAGCAGTCTTCATAAGAGTCTTCTGTTCTCTGAGCAAGCTTCCTATGATGGGGTCTTTCTGTGGAAAATAACAGATGTTGGCAGGAAGTTACAAGACTCTGTGACTGGAAGAACAGTCAGTTTGTATTCACCAGGTAAAACACAGGACGTATATGTGTGTTAGCAAAACCCAGTCCTTTAGAAAACCCACTGATTTCTCTAGAACGGTGCTTCTTTCTGCTCACATGGACAGGAGATCCTTTACAATAGCTCCTTAAACTAAGAAGCTGTTTATGCGAAGACCTTATGCTCTCCTGCCTATAATTCAGGGGAGCTGTGATATGCTCTTCCACGGACTTGTGTTCTATTCTGGGCTTTCATTTTGCAATTTGCCCTCTGCCGCAGCTACTTGCAGTGACATCTGCTGGATCCCTCTCGTCTAACCCACAGCTTGGTGCCTGATGGAACCGAATGGCTTTCTGCAGCAGTTATCTCCCATGTGAGAAGTAATTTGATTAGGTAAAATATGCTTGTGTGGCTAATAACAGGTAATTTTCACCAAGGCGTGAGGCACTAAAAGGATTCCAACCACTGGATTTTCATTGCTTATAATCTCCAGGGTGTACCGATTATTCTGTTCTCATCTCTGTGATAGAAAACACATCATACGCTATCGTTTCCTATATGCCAGAACACTCATTATGTCTTTTTTTCAAAGGAGGCTTTACTAATGAAGACTTCTGATTTTCAGCTTTCTACACTGCAAAGTATGGCTACAAGGTCTGTCTGAGGGTGTACCTGAATGGGGATGGGACAGGAAAAGGAACCCACGTGTCCCTGTTCTTTGTTGTCATGAAAGGAGACTACGATGCTTTGCTCCCGTGGCCTTTCAGGCACAAGGTAAGAAGGGCAACCTTTTCCTATCTGATCCTAGCATAAACCCACTACTTCTCCCAGTGAACACAAGGGGACTTTTTCTCTGGAGTTTAGTGGAACTTGGAATGCTTTGCCATTTTCCTCTCCAGTAGCTACTAGCCGTAGTGTAATCTTGCGTAATAATTTGTCTCTGACTAGAGTGACTTACACACAGGGAAGGCTGCTCGTACCGAGATTCCATACTTTGCATTGTGGCATTTTCAGACACCACAGTACTGGTGCTTGATGTATCCCAACCGGTGTCCACCTGGGCTAAAGCCAGAGACACATTTTTTGGCTCTTGCTATACCTAGGTAGTATCAGTTTATGGGGGAATTACGATTTGCTGCCCGAAGCACAGGTGTCAGAAATGTGAGGTTAGAGTTCTACTTACAAACATGCTATAGATGTCTTATGTGATCCTGATCTTATTTTTTCTCATTTTATAAGTGCTATCTGGTAATGGCAACAATGGTTAGAAAAGCAGTGAAAGTACGCACAGGGTTCTGATCTCTGTTCTAGCACTTGCCTTCGTGTGGTAATAATTCTGTAAGCCTTTCATATAAATAGTCTTACTACCATTTAGCAGCCAAAAAAAATGGAAATCAAAGTTCCCAGACTTCACTGTGTTAAAAAATTATTACATACTATTCACATTTAAAGCTAAAGAACAGTGAGTTAATAAAAGTGGTAATGAGATGGGGAGATTCTGTACTGACATTTAGGTTGTGTCTTCTACATATTTGCGTACAGGCAGCTGAACTGTTTCTTTTGATTCCAAACCACAATAACAGAATGAATGTAATGACTGTAACCAAACGCAGGGTTTGTTTAAGTTGTCAGGAGAGAGAGGAAAAAAGTCTTTGGACTGTGCAGTTCTCTACCAAGAAATAATTCCTTACTTTATTTTATTTAATTTTATTTTATGGGTGGCAAAGTTTTAAATACCTTATCTGGGAACCGCTACAATCTCTCTTGTTCACATTAACTGACCTTGCGAAACATTCGTCAAAACATTCACATCAAAAAGCGTGTAGACAAGGCACTTCAGGACATGGTTTAGTGGGCATGGTTGATGGTTGGACTCAATGATCTTAAAGGTCCTTTCCAACCTAAATGATTCTATGATTATAATTTGTATTTAATTATCGACAGACCTTCCAGCTGGTTTTGCAGCATGTTTGCACTTCTGTCTCTGATATTTTCTGGTTTATTTTTCAGTTCAATTACTCATCATTGCCGCATTCTATGTTTCAGGTTACATTTATGTTGCTTGACCAAAATAACAGGGAACATATTATTGATGCATTTCGCCCGGACCTGACTTCTGCTTCATTTCAGAGACCAGTGAATGATATGAATGTTGCAAGTGGCTGTCCCATGTTCCTCCCTTTGTCCAAATTACAGTCACCTAAATATGCCTATGTGAAAGAAGACACGCTTTTCCTTAAATGCATTATAGAAACAAATTAGTAAATCTTGAAATATGGGTGTCTGGTAAATCACTGAATTTCATTAGTTTACAATTAAAAAAAAAACGTGAGCTTGAGACTTGGGTTAGTTTTCATGTGCACACAAAATCCAGAGAGCCTGCGCCTGTGCTCCACTGAATCGGTTCACACCAGCTGAAGATCTGCCTGCTAGAGTTATCTACTGCTGAGCATGCCAAGTACTTTGCCCAGTGCCCCATGGAGTATGCTATTGCAAATGAGAAGTGTGATTATTTCATCAAAACAGCCAATGCTCCCAGTTTAGATGTAGACTACAGTCACCCCCCCACCCCGCAGATGCACTTGTGGAAAAAGGCGCTGTTCTTTCTCACGCTTGGCCCAGGCGTGGGTGTCATTCTGCCTAGGTGTCTGGCAGGGAGTGCGGCCCGAGCTCCCTTCTAGCACCCTTGGGTTAACAGGTTTCTGGGATGCAAGGGGTGAAGCTGAGCTTTCTGCGTCCTCCGGCAACGCTATGGCGTGTGCTGCTCTGTTTCCCGGGAGGTACGGAGCGAGCATCTGTCAGACTGCGCTGGCTGGCAGCCCTGATGTGGGATTTTGGCTGTTCCCCCACCAGGGGCAAGGGCAGATTCCTTCCTCTGAGGCACCGATCAGGTGTCTCTCTTTGTGCTTATTGATGACCTTGAAAGCAGTGAGTTGTGGATAGCATTGGTAGCTTGAATTCCTTATACTGGATGATTTATTCCTTGCTATTTATTTTAGACTTACATTTATGTGCTCTGTAAAGAGGTGTTCTGTTGCATCAGCAATCGGTGACCAGATTACACTGTGCCTTGGGGAAATTACCTCTTGTATTTCCAAAGGAGTTGTTAGACTTTCCCATTACAGATACGGAGCTCGGAGGGTTTGTAACCCCTGGGAAGTCCAGAGCTGGCAGTCCAAGCCGTGGTAAGGACCCCTCAGTAGCTTTGTTTTAAAGCGTTCAGTCACTTCCTGAACCTTCAAGGCAAGTGACTTACTAGAAGGTATTGATCTTTTTTTTTTTATTGCTTAATTCTTATTATGTGCTCTGTTGTTTTAAGTCTTTTCACACGCTAAAATAGAAGTAACTACTAGAAATGTTTTTGTCTTTTTTTTTTTTTAAATAGAGGTAAAGAATGAATATATATTTTTTTTTTATAAGCAAGTCAAGCTTGGAAATGTCTGGATGTGTGTGAAGTTCAGATGCTACACCTTCTTCCCAAAAAGCAGCAAGCCTCGCCCTCTTCGTTCCCTGGTTAACAACTGTTTGACAGAATCAGTGGAGTTGAGCTGGGTTTTGGTGCAGCAGTTTCTGAACTTCCAGCAAACTCGTGCTGCAGTACAGCTTGCTTGTCCAGGACTTTGAGCTGTTGTGCAGAACGGGTGGGACAGCAGTGTGCAAACCCAAGGCCTGATCTTGCAGACACAGGCAGGTGTGTATGTATAAGCGAAAGGCCTTTATGCAATGACTTCATTCATTTTTCCTTTGCAATATATCCCATGTCTCAATTGAAAACACAAAACCGACAGACAACGTTGTGCCCGCTGCATGAGAAGGGAAAGCAGAAACTGTTTGTCCGCTTATATTTTGCAAACCATGGAAACGGCAGCCATCTAGCAGAGCTGGTGAAATGTCATGTGCTGGGACTAACCTCCAGCCTGGCTGCCGGCATATGAAGAGATTTTTCAAATCTCTCATTTCTGTCTTGACAGCATCCTTTAAAGTAATTAGTTGTGATGAAGTATCAAGTTTCAGAAAAACCCATGCCATAAACAAATATCTATCGAAGCTTGTTTGGGAAGGAAATGGATATTCTTTGCCATCACACACACACAGTCTCTCTGTCTGTCTTTCTCTCTTCCATGTTTAAAATGTTCTTTCAGGGACAGGAAGTTATTTTTCCAGTAATGTGCCAGCCCCTGTAACCACACTGGAGTAATATGCCTAAAAATACTGTGCTTTTCATGGCTGTGTAATTTTGACAAGTGCTGTATTTATTACAATCATTCATATTTTCTTACAATTTTATTTATTTCCTAAATAAAGCTCTCTAACTTCAAAAAGGTTCGTGTGTTATTTTCACTGTAAAATAGGGCATTGAGCAACCTGGAGATACAATGATAGCGGTTTGCTATAGAAACAGCTGAGCAGTGCTGCAACACCCACTTATTTCTACTGTAGTAGCACCAAGCAGGTTTGCCCAGCGGTGCTGTGCACTGCGCGGTGACCCAGAAATAACCAGCGCCAGTCCCCGAGAACTGATAATGCCAACAGTCAACCGAGGCGCTCGGGATAAAGTGCCTTGCCTGTGGTCCTGCAGGAAATCGGTGGAAACTTTGGGAATGAACCCTAAGGCATCTCTGCTCTCCTGTCAGTGCCATAACGATTGGGTCACCTTTTCATCGCCTCTGGTAGTTGGTGTTTGCGTGGAAGACGTAGCGCCCAATATATGGAGTTTTGACCCAGAAAGTTGAATAAAGGGTTGAAAATTGAAGAAAGGCACTACCCCCTGCCAGCCGGGCTCGGTGCTCAGGGGGATCTGGGCGCAGGGAGGTGAGCGTGGGCGATGATGGCCTGATCTGGCACGGCCAGCTTATTTCCAGAGCCTCTTCTGGCTACTGCAGCCAGAGCGGAGCAGGAGGGAGGCGGCAGCTGATCTTACAAGAATTACTGCAGATTAAGATAGTGGTCGGCTCTGCCTGGTTGCCAGGGGAGTTGGAGTTGCTCCATACCTGTGTAAGCTTTCCTTGGTCCTCCCTGGCCGCGGAGCGGCTTTTCCACTGGGGGTTTTTAATTAGCTGCTTTTATCGTAGTGGGCATTGACTTCCCACAGCGGCTTGGCTGCCTCTTTGCTCCACTGTTACTTTTTTGTGCAAAATCCTTTTCCACATAGAGCTGTTATTTCTTAATTAGGAGGGTTTTCCTTGTGTGTGAGAGACAGAGAGAGAAGGTGGGGGGAAATGAGTAAAGCCGTGTGTGGGTGAGAGCTGGGGAAAGAGAGAAAGTGTGTGGGAGAGAAGATGTGAATATGTGTGTGCTAGAGAGAATATTTATGTGTCTGCATCGAGGGAAGCAGAAATATATGTGTGTGCGTATGTGCATGTGCAGGTGCAGAGAGTGATCCAGCGGAGAGTGGATGACCTGACGCTTCTGTGCTTTTCTCTAGTGTGATTCCACCAGGAACAATTACACTGATTTTCTTCAGATCCTGTGCACAGCCAGGATTTCACCGATGGCCGGAGCCCGGTGTCGCTGCAGGCAGGAGGTCAAATCACACAGAAGCCGCACAAGCTGCAGGGAAGCAGAAGCATCCGCACCAGCCGAATAAATACCCTGGAGAAAGGGTGCGATGCAGCGGAGCTCTGTCCATCCCGGTGTGACCGATACCCGTCTGTCCCTGTCCTGCCCCGGACACGAGAGCGGGGCAGGACGGGGTGAGCCGGGGACCTCGCTCGGCATCTCCCTTCTGCAGGGGGGAGCAGGGAGAGCCCGCGCAGCCCTCGCCGGAGCATCCTCCTTAGAGGACGGGGCTGATGATGGAAGAAGGGACCCGCTTGGTAAAAATCAATTTTAAAAGTTTATTGGAAGCCCTTTAGTTCCAGTTTTCTTTCTAGCCAGAGATTCCCAATGGGGAAATCCTTGAAGTAAAATGGGAGGAAAGCTGCAAGGCTGCAGAGTTTGCAGGACCCTGTGCTCGTTGTCCCGCAGCGCAGGGCTGGGGCAGAGGTGCCTCTGACCGCTTTGGTATGAAATCACCGGAGGATCGTCGCATGGAGCCAACTTTTGGGATGACTTAGGCCTGGATGGCATATGTCTGCAAAGGGAGGAAATTTGTTACCGGCTGTACTCGTGGGGCGGAGAGCTCACTGGTGTAAAACTGTCCCCGGGACGGGATGGGGACGAAGCGTTGCTTGTTTACAGCAGGTAAGAGCCAGCCTCGCGGGAAGCAGAGGCAAGCTGAACTGCCATGAAACTTGTGAAAGCGGCACGTTTAGTGCGGGCTCTGCGTAACTGATGGAAAGGTCTTGAGGTTACTCAAGGCTGGAAAAGCATCGGGGCACCCTGGAGCCACAGGCTCAAGCCACGCGATGGAGCCTGTGCAGGAGCATCGTGGGCTGGATGAGCAGGACTGGCTCTGGGGCTCACCTCGGCTCCTGAAGAGCAAAAGCAAAGATTGGGATCCTGCCGTTTCTGCGTTGCAGGCTGGGGTGTGTGTTGGGAACACCCTGCTAGAGGAAAGGGGGAGCAAAATCCCCCAGGGCAAGCGAGGGGCTACCAGAGCCACCCGTGGGGCCGTGCCCCGGACTCAGGGGTAGCCGGTGGCACGGGGGGGTCCCCGTCTGCGCAGCATTGTACCTCACAGACACAGACCAATTCCTGTTGAACGCTGGTAATTACAGTTGCACTAACAGGCGTTTGCTTTCTGTAGTTCTGTAGCTGGGTAGGCAGTGCAAATATCCCCCCGTAAATATAGATCTTCGCTCTCCATTTTTCACTTTTCCCCAGGAACAAAACGGGCTTTTCTTCCTTCCTTTCTTAATTTCTTTCTTTTCTTTCTTTCTTTCTTTCTTCCTTTCTTTTTTTCTTGGGGGATATCTTTTCTGAGCCATGCTCAGGAACTGCAGACGTGTACATAATGTATCTGTGTCAAAATTATGTAAGGGCTCCATTAATATAAAACTTGCACAGCTGTAAGAACACTTACAAGCTCTTCATGTCTTATGCAATTGCATAGACGCATGCAAAGAAAGTTAAGCTAAAAAAAAAAAAGGATATGGATTAAATTCATGCTAAATAAACAATAAAAAGACATGAAACCCAATGCCTAAATGCTCTTCCTTTTAAAGGCACAGCTGGCATAAAACAGCTGAATGTCAGATTTAACTGCTCTGATTCTAATTACAACCATACCTTTGTTCGACTCTGCCCTTTGGTATATCACTTTTCTCTGAAAGGGCTCAAACAAGAGCTAACTCCCCCTGTGCCGTGGCACACGAGGCACCGCCGGAGCATTACCGCGTCCATGTGGAATGCATCGAGCCGCAGCGCTTTCCAAACACGGGGCTCCGCTCTGGGCTCTGGTGTTCCTGGAACAGGCTCCTGATTTTCATCTCCAAGACTTTCAGCCACAAAACTGTCTTGATAAGGAATCGGATGACACTTATTGGGAAAGAAACTGAAATCGGAGCAATATCGAGAGTTCTCTAATCCAGCAAATCACTTCTGTTGCGGAAATGAGCAGCCAAAGTGAATTTTTTTTGGTCTGGACCAAATCAAATGATGCAGAAAAATCAAAGAGAGTTTTAGTGAGTTAAATCAGGACCAGTTGCTTCGTGTTTAATGGCTAGGCTGGCAAAGAGTCATAGTGCTTCTGTAGCTACGATGGTCTAAAATGACCAAGGACAAGGTTTGTAGGGAAATATAGTATATATTTTTTTTAAATCGACTAATAAAGCTGAAAAAAAACAGGCAAACTTTTAGGCTTATAAGCCCTTCTTCAGGACAGGAAAAGAACTCATAACCTTGCACGCAGTTGCTTTGAGCTTAACTTGGTTGTGTTGGTCAGTCAGATGGTCTCAGTGAAAAGGTGGTTGAGACCCGTGGAGCAGAGAGAAGCGTTACCGAGAGAGAGAGAGTTATGTCAATAGCCTCAAGCTACTTTGGTTGTAGCTACTTTTATTGGCGTGGATGTGTCCTATTTTACCAGCTGAATCTCCAGATGGAAATGGCACTTGCGAATTGTTTTGAACAGCGTACAAGAGCCGCGCAGGGTCTCACAGTCTCTGCACCGCAGCCCTGCATCTCTCGGCCGTAGGAGGCTCCGGAGCGGCTGCAGCCAGCGCGAGTTGTTTCTGCAGATCCTATCTCCACATCAGGCCTGTAGTTCATAGGCAGCTTCATGTTTGGGTTTCCATTCAATATTCCTCGGCTTCGGTTTCCAAGACTACAAGCCAACATACAACCCCTCCTCCCACTCCTGTTTTCAAAGAAAGAAAAACACTGTGAAAAGAAGCTACCCGATTTCTGGGCAGTTTTCAAAGCAGAAAGAAAAGCAGCGCCGGGAGCTGCTCAGCCCGTGCACGCCGCAGGCTCTGCTCCGGCCAGGGTTCCCACCAGCCCCCGGCTGGGCTGCTCCGTCCTCGTGCGAGCAGGAAAGCACCTTCCCCACCTTTGCAAGTGCAGGGTGCGGAGGAAGGAGACGAAAAGTTTTTAAGGACAAAATGGGGGTGTCGGAGTAGTTAGCTACCTGAGGCTTCATTCAAATCATTTTGCAAATGGTTTTGTTTGGAAATTCAATAGCAGGGAAGGAGCCGGGCCGACCCGCCCTGGGAGCCCACGCTGGCCCCGCTCCCCGACCGAGGAGGGCGGACGATGGCCGGCACTCGGCTTTGCACCATCGCTTGGGGTCTCTTCCCTTTCCGTTCATTTGCTTACAGAACAGTCTGCGTCTAATGACTTGATTTACACGGAGGCTTCCTTGCTTTATCTGGCACAGGGAGCAGGTCAGCATCTTCTGCCGGCTCTGCATGCCGAGGCACCGAGGTCTCTTTGGCTGGGGATGTGAGAGCGGCACAGAAATATTCATGTCGGCATGGGCCTGGGTGGGTGCTCCTTCCCCAGCGGAGCGTGTCAGGCATCGTCCCACCAAGGTCCCTGGAGCCCCACCGGTGCGAAACCAGTCACTCAGCTGTGTCCGACCACTGCGCCTGCTGCAGGGGCTGCCAGGGGCCATGAGCCTTCGCACGGTGCCAAAGAAACGGGATCACCAGTGGCTCCCCCGACCCCCCAAGGGTGTGTGGGAACAGCCGGGTGGGTGTGCAGAGGAGGAAGAGGAGGAGGAAGGCAGCACCCAGTAGCTCACTGCAGCGGGAGCCGAGGCCAGGCTCGAGGGGGATGGTGTGGCAGGAGCACCCGCAAAGAAACCAGAGTTAAATGCGATTGCATGGCTTCAGTCGTGTTAGGAAATAGAGGATGCATCTCAAATCCCCCTTTTTTTTAATTTTGTCTGGGACTTGCGTTCCAGGGCAATGTTACTGTGCTCTTTCCATTGGCAGGTGCTGGGTTTGGGGTGCCCTCTCCGTGCCAGAGGGTTTTCGGTAAGGTTATCCCTGCTTACACCCATGGTGAACTTGATCCAGTGTTTTACATGTCCCATCATCTGCATTCCCATGGCAAAAACCCAAGATGCTGCAAACATAAAGCACGGTGGCTGGGGAGGAGGGTGTAAGAACGTCCCCGTTGGCTGCTCCACCGCGTGGGGACGGGCTGGGACAGGAGCACCGCTCCGCAAGTGCAGCGCACGACTCGCTTTCGGTCAAACCCAGCACCACCGACTGCAGTGAAGTGAGCGACGGTGTTTGTCCAAGGGGAGAGTTATGGTGCAAGAGTTATTTTAATCCCGCGGTGACTCACGGCTAACACATCATGACTCACCGCAGACTTTGGTCGTTTGACTGTTTTGAAGATGCGTCAGGTTCCCTGTGAAGGCAAAGGATGGTGTTTCATGCCGGGGAACAAGCTGCCATTTTTTTTCAGCTGCCTAAACCTCTGCAAACACGGGCCCAGCCAGCTGGGCGTAGGGACAGCACGGCACGGCTTGGCGTAGCATGGCACAGCATGGCACGGCCTGGCATGGCATGTTGGGCCCCCGCCCGCCACCGTCTTCACGTTGCGCTAGGCTTTGCATTACGCACCGAAAACTGCAAAGGAAAGAGGAGAACGGCCTTACGGTACACATCGCTCGGGGAACTGCATTTCCCATCAGGTTCACACACGCAGCATCACTTGCCCGCTGCCAAGGGCCAGTTGCAGGGCAGGGAACGCTCAGACCCCCACGTTTCATGGGAAAGTTTGATTAAAAAAAATTATTTCTAAGGCGACAGATCTACACAAAAGGTGTTTAAAAGGCGTTTCAGCGCTGTGCCGTTCATTCCTGATGCCCAAGGGAGCTGCTCGCTGGCAGCGCAAGCTTTTTTGCAGGTGCGCTGTGAACCCCAGCACGGGGGAAGCCACCCCACGGTGCTGCGCAGAGCTCATCGATTACAGGCGATAAAATTCGTATCGACTCTGCTTGTGCTTGGCCCAGACCCTACACCGGGAATCGGCTTCTCTACTGCCTCAGCAGGCCTGAAAACACTTCTTTTTTTGGCAGCACTTTCCAACAAACAGCAAATCCTTGAGATTTCTTCTTGGCACCGACCGAAGCATTTTTTCAGTGATTGATTTTCTCTGCCGAGATTCAGAGAAAGGCTACCCCCGTTTCTAGGAATCCCGACAAGCACAGGTTGTTCCCTCGCGCGGGACAATGCCGCGCAGCCGGAGCACCCCTGCCCGCACCCCATCCTGGGGGGCCGGGGGGTGCCCCTAAGCCACTCGGGGGGGGGGGGGGGGGGAGGACGGGGCAGGCAGGGAGGTCCCCTGCGTGCGGCAGAGGGTGACGGTGGGGGGGTCACCCTCTGACGGGCGGTGGGTGCCCCCCGCGGGACCCCCAGGTGAGTGGGCGCAAACAGCGGGATGCCGCTGCTGCCGCCGCTTCACGTGGGGCGCCCCGGAGGGGGCTCTGGGCTGTGACGGTACCCGCGCGGGGCAGCGGCAGGCACCCCACGGCGGGTCGGCAGGCAACCCCCCCCCCCCCCCCCCGTGGGCGGGGGGGGGGGGACGGGGACGGACGACGACACGGAGGGACCCCGCGGCCGTGCCGAGCGGCTGGGTGCCAGGCCGCCGCGCTGCGAGCCGTGGGAGGCGGCGGAGGCGGCCCCGCGCTAATTGCATAAGCGGGACGTCAATGCCCGCGGGAGGCGCGGGGGGAAGCGCGGGAAGATGGCGCCCCGCGCCCTGCCCCCGCCGCACGCCGCCGTTCCCCGCCGCGGCCCCCGGGCGGGCGGGCGCTGACCCGGCCCGGTGGGCGGCAGAGAGGGCGGCGTGGCTCCCGGCCCAGCGGTAAGGGCAGCGCCGAGGGGAGCCCGGGCCCGGGGCGCGGGAGTTGGGGGGGGGGGGGGGTGTTGGCGAGGAGGAGGAGGAGGAGGAGGAGGAAGGGGGGGGTGCAGCACCGGCGGGAAGCGCCCGGGGCGGCGGGGCCGGGGCCGGGCGGGCGCCGAAAGCGCCTTTGAATGAGCCAATGGCGGCGGGGCCCGGCGGCCGCCGCTCCCGGGGCTGCCCGCGGTGCTCCCGCCCGGCAGGTGCCGCCGGACCCGCTCCCGCTCCCGGACCCGCTCCCGGTCCCGGTGCCGCCGCGGGGGAGGGAGGGGTCGGCTCCGTGACACCCTCCCCCCCCCCCCCCCCCCCCAAAAAAAAAAGAAAAAGAAAAAAAAGCTGCTTGCTGGTGGGTCCCGCTGCCCGGCGTGGGAGCTCCCACCCGTGACCGCGGGGCCGGGTGGAGGGAGGGGGGGGAAAAGCGGCGGGAGCGGTGTGTCCGTGTCCCCGTCCGCGTCCGTCCCCCTCCCCGCCGGGCGCTCTCCGGGGAGCGGGGGCGGCGGGGTTGGGGGGGGGCGCGGAGCCGCCTCCGCTTTCATAATCAATCGCTCCCGACGCGAAAATCCTGCTGGGTGACATGTCGCAGCTCGCTGCTGCGGCTCCTGCCAGCCCCGGTCCCGGAGGAGCTTGCTTTTTTTGTTGTTTTTTTGGGGTTTTTGGTTTTGGGTTTTTTTTTTTTCGGTCGCACCCAGTTTACCGTAAGTTTGATTGCTCCTGCCCGTTCAGGCTGTTCTCGGGAAACGAGAGCGTTATTAATAGCACGATCCGGGCAGAGCTTCCAGCACGGTGAGGTTTTGGGGTCGTGATCGGCGGCGTGAGGTCACGCATGTCGCTGTGACGGGAGCGGCAAAGCAGGGGGAAAAGTGACTTTCAGGTTGATTTAGTGATGTCTATTAAGGATCGCAACTCCGGCTGCAGGGTGGGGGCTGCCGGCTGAGCACCCTCCATCCGCCTCGTGCGCTTCAAACCCTACGGCAGCGAAACTCGGCCGCTCGGTTTCGCCGGCTGCGTGTAGTGCTGCCGCTTCCCCGCTCGTGCAGCCGTCCCGTTGCTTTGGGAGCCCGCGAAACTGCTAGGAAACTGTGAATTAAAAAAATCCCGTTAAATCTAAAGCTATTATCCCTCACGTGCCCCTTCCCGAGGCTGAGGCCGTGCAGGCCTGTGGCGTGTCCCCGTGCCCCGCGGCGGGGTGGCTCTGTGCTGCGGGAGCCGAGGCAGTTGAGGGGTTAATTCACTCTTGCTGAACAGTAGCAAAGATTGCGGCTGCTCCCTTGGATTTCACGCGAATGAACCCGGCTCGTCAGCACTTGTTTTGCGGGTCCTGAGCCCCCGCTGGCGGGGCTGAACCAGCCCCGGGCTCGGTGCTCCCCGGCAAAACCCTCCGGGACGCCGTGCTCGGCCGACGGGCGCGTTGTGTCGCGACGCGAGGGCAGGGTGACGAGCGTGTGCGTCCGTCCCTTCCAGGCTCTGCTGATGGAGACCGCCAAGCTCAACCCCATCATCCGGGATGTCTACGCGGCCGCTGGCCGTGTCCAGCAAGCCCCGGCTGCCGCCTCGGCGCGGAGGGGCAGTGGCTGCCGAGAGCTCATGGTCAAGCTGACGGAGGGGCAGTACGTGCTGTGCCGCTGGACCGACGGGCTCTATTACCTCGGAAAGATCAAAAGGGTAACGTGGGCACCCAAAACGGTAACGTGGGCACCCAAAGCGTAGCTAGCGCTGCTCCCAGGGTCGGCTCGCGGCTCGGAGGGGTGCTGGCCTGGGCCGCAACACGCCTTTGGTCAGGGGGGGCGTTTTGGGTTGACGTCCTGCCCCTGGGGATCACAGCCCAAACCCGACTTCCCGCAGCCCCGAGAGGCAGGGCCGGTCACCAGGGAAAACAGGGAAGCGCCGGGAATGGGAGCTGACGCCCGGCGGTTCTTCCCGCTCTCTCCCCGCAGGTGAGCGGCTCCAAGCAGAGCTGCCTCGTCACGTTTGAGGACAACTCCAAGTACTGGGTCCTCTGGAAGGACATCCAGCATGGTGAGTGCTGCCCCGTCCTCCCTTCCCACCGCCACGCCGGGGGTTCCTTCCCGGCGCCACGGAGACGTGGCTGTGCCTCGCGCGTCTCCAACTCTGCCGTACCCGTCCCGCAGCCGGCGTCCCCGGGGAGGAGCCCAAGTGCAACGTCTGCCTGGGAAAGACGTCGGGCCCCATGAACGAAATCCTCATCTGCGGGAAGTGCGGGCTGGGTGAGTGCGGGCGCGTCGCCCCGAGGGCGAGGGTCCGGCCGGACCGGTGGCGCTGACGCCGAGCCCTCCCGCAGGTTATCACCAGCAGTGCCACGTCCCGGTGGCGAGCGGCGGCGAGGGTCCGCTGGGAACGCCGTGGTTCTGCCGCCGCTGCATATTTGCCCTGGCCGTGCGGGTGAGTGGGGCTGCCCGGGGCCGCCGGCTCCGCGTGCCGCCCGCCCTCGGTGCAGCGGTGCAGGATGCGGCCCACCGGGCGGCTGTGTTGACCCCCCCCATCCTGCTCGCTCCCGCAGAAGGGGGGGGCCCTGAAGAAGGGAGCCATCGCCAAGACGCTGCAAGCCGTCAAGATGGTGCTGTCCTACAACCCCGACCTGCTCGAGTGGGACTCCCCGCACCGGACCAACCAACAGCAGTGCTACTGCTACTGCGGGGGCCCCGGCGAGTAAGCCCCCTGCCTGCGGGCCGGGAGGGTTGTTGCGTTTGGTTTTGTGGGGAAAAACATTCGCAAAAGGAAGATGGGATCGGGGTGGGGGTTTTTTGCCCCCGAGAGAGAAGTCCCTAGCTTGCAGGGGACTGCTCTGGGGCCAGTGGCTTTGCTGCCTGCGCTGCCTCTGCCATCGGGGTCTCCGCTCGGTCCCGGAGGCACCGTTTGCGCCCACCTCCGTGGCGGCAGAAAATACAAGTTAGGGCCAGACTTTCTGGCCCCCCTGGCCGGGGGGTCCGTGCCTGGGAGGGGGCCGGGGCAGTGGTTGCCGCATGCCGCCCTCGCCATCGCCCACCTCCTCTCCCTCCCCAGGTGGTACCTGAAGATGCTGCAGTGCTACCGCTGCCGGCAGTGGTTCCACGAAGCCTGCACCCAGTGCCTCAACGACCCCATGATGTTCGGAGACCGGTACGTCCCTTCTGGACTTTGCTGGGTGGGTGCTGGATGTTGGAGCTGCTTGTGCACGTATACGTTCCCAGGCTGTATCTCCCCGATCCCTGTCCCGCAGAGCCCCGCTCCTCCCGGCCGTGCTGTCACTGTTGGCACCTGGAGCACTGTCCTCACCCCGACCCGTCCCCAGGCCCTGCGTGGCTGCGGGGATGCCCCCCACCCCCAGCGCTCTCCCTCCCTGCTGTTTTCCAGGTTCTATGTGTTTTTCTGCTCCGTATGCAACCAGGGACCCGAATACATCAAGCGCCTGCCCTTGAGATGGTAAGAAATGGCCCCAGCTCCTTCGGAACGTGCCGGGGTGGCCGTAGGGCACCGGGCTGGCCGGTGCCCGGTGCTGCCGAGCCCTCGCCCTGGGGCCAGCCCCAGAGCTGGGTTTCAGCGGCATGAGTTCGTGGAGCGTGTCCCGCTCATCCCAGCCCGGCCCTGAGCTGGGGCCTTTGCTCGGCTGCGGGTCCCGGGTGTGCAGCTCCTCCTGCCCAGCCCCACGGGGCTGTTTCCCAGGGAAGCTGTTTCTCAATAAGCCCCAAACCTACTGTTTGTCCAGGAGCCCAGGTACAAATTTGCCAGAAGATAACTGCAAAAAGCAATCGGGTGACAAGTTGTCAAATTCTGTGATTAAATACAAGTGTACAAGTGGTACTTTCTAGCGTACCTTGATGGTCTAAGAGTATATGAACTGTGCCAGCAGCCCAGCTTTTCCCTGCTGTTCCCCTTGTGCTCGTCTGTGGTGCTGGTGCTAACGCGCTGCTGGGACGCGGCTGCCTCGGGGATGTTGCACTGAGCAGCACAGCAGGCTGGAAGAAGAATAAGGGAAATCCTGCACGATATGGTGCTTGGCTTTCATTTTCAGAGATGCAAGTGTAAAATCCCACAGGATAGATTGGGTTGTTAAAATAGACAGTCTATTTTCATGTGAATAAGAGCCATCCTGCTCCCGTACTTAACTGCAGCAAGAGCACATGGCTGGGGCTTATTAAAAAGCTGGAAAACTGGGCATTCGTCCTGGGAGCAGCATGTCCTCCAGCTCCTGGGCTCAGGGGTCTTGACGTTTGGGGTTTCCCCCAGCTGCAGGCAGCATCCCACCCCTCCCCAAAGCTCAGGGGATGCTGTCCTGCCCGCAGCATCCCGTGGGATGTGTCTGGGCCAGGGCTGCTACCCCCGTGGAGTGTGGGACCGGTCCCAGCTTCCAGCAAGAAGGTTTTGGGAGGGTTGTGCTGGGTGCTGTGCTCAAGCAGCGCTGGCGGAGCAGAGCATCGTGGTGGGTACTGTCTTGCTGGGGAGAGGGTGGGCTGCTGACCCTCTCACCCCCTTTGCTCCCGCAGGGTGGATGTCGTCCATCTCGCCCTCTACAACCTGGGCGTACAGAGCAAGAAGAAGTACTTCGACTTTGAGGAGATCTTGGCCTTCGTGAACCACCACTGGGATCCGCTGCAGCTCGGGAAGGTAAAAACACGCAGCCCGGGGTCAGGCTGGAGAGCAGCCGCGGGGAGGGAGAGGTGCTGCCAGGGACGTAAGTCACGGCCGGCTGTCCCCGAAACCTCGGCTGGGAGGGACTGGACCCTCCTTTCCCGTGGCAGCCGAGCCCCTGAGGCTGGGGCAGGTTAGCCGGTGAAGGGCAGTGCTCGTGGTGAAATGGTGGGGCAGCGAGTTCTGCCCCTCGTTTGGGTTGGCTTCCCCTCAGCGGCCACCAACCTCGAGGTGTGTTTGCGTGTTGCTTGTTGGGAAAGGGTCGGAGCTTTGGGAGTGCCCGCTCACCGTGGCCCAAGCCGGCTGCTCCTCGGCCGGTCCCTGGCAGGGAAGGAGCTTTAAAACACCTGCCCGGTATCTCTGTGTGTTTGCACCCACTGGGAACACACGACAGTTCACCCACCCTGGGGTTGGTGTCGGAGCAGGGTGTCCCCATCGGGCAGCGTCGGAGGATGCTGCTCCCGGAGCCAGGAGGCAGCGCCGAGCCCCGGGCACGGGCCCTGGGCAGAGCCGACGGATCTTTCCTGAGGCTGGGGTGCAGCTGGGGCAGGCAGAGGGTGAACGGTGGAAGGGGATGTGCCCGCGTGTTGGCAGTGCCACCGCGCCAGCAGCCCCGCGCCGACGAGCTCGGGCATCTCTGCAAAACCCCCGGTTCGTGCAGCGCTCGGCACGGGCGGCTCCTGCTCAGAATTAACTTAATCACCTTCCTCTGCGCTGGGATTTCCCTTTGTTCGGGTGTCATACCTGGCAAGTTTCCCGGTCGGAACTAGAGCTGGGAGAAGTGCTAAAACCCAAGCATGTTGGAAACCTGTCACCGCGTCGGGACGGATCGGTTCCCTGCAGACACCTCCCTCCCCTGCACCGAGGGCAGCCGATGCCAAACCCGGGTGGCTCTGGGCTTTGGCTTCCCTCGCTCCCTGACCTTGGGCAGGAGCCGAAACCCGGAGTTCGAGTTCCCCCGTCTGTTTAGTTTTTGCATAACCGCAGCAGGCGCCGAGCCCTGCTTCACCTCTGCCGTCTCTCCGCAGCTGACGGGCACCCCAATCTCTGAGCGCGGCCCCCACCTCCTCAATGCACTCAACAGCTATAAAAGCAGGTGAGCCCCCGGGCACGGTGGGCCGAGGGATGGAGGCAGGACGGGATGCGGGATGCAGGATGCGGGATGCTCCTGTGGCCCCCCCCTGCCCCTGGCTAAGGGCTGTTTCCTCCCCTCTGCCGCCCAGGTTTCTGTGTGGGAAAGAAATCAAAAAGAAGAAATGCATCTTTCGCCTGCGGATCCGCGTCCCACCGAACCCCCCCAGCAAGGTGCTGCCAGAGAAAGCCCCCGGCGTGGGCGAGAGCGTCTCCTGCGAGCTGAAGAAGAGGGGAAAAAGCAAATATGTCCATCAAGACAGGTGAGTGGCCAAATTTGCCCGGGCACCCCCCGCAGCACCCCGTGCCTGCGCTCCCCTGGGGTGACCCGGCAGCCTCACCCCCTCCTTGCTTTGCAGCCTGCTGCCGCGGCAGCTCCAGCAGCAGAAGCGGCGAGCGGCACGGCGCAAGAGGGCCAAGTTCCTGCTGGAGGACGCCATTCCCAGCGTGAGTCCTTCCCCCCCTCCTCTGCGCGACCATCCCGGGATTTGGCAGCCGAGTGGGACCCCCGCGCACCCCCGGCCCCATCCCTGGGGCTCCCCGTGAGGTTCCCCCGCTCCGGCGGGCAGGGAGAGCCCCCGTCCCTCGCCCTGGGGTTTGCAAATGTTCTGTGCCAAGCCCGCTTCCCAGGGGCCGTGGGAAGGAGCGCGGTGGTGCCTGGGCAGAGGGTGACGATGCCGGGGCCGCGGGCAGCACCGCTCCGCTCGGCAGTGACGAGTGAGCTTGTTTTCGCGGCGCAGAGCGACTTCACCTCCGCCTGGAGCACCAACCACCACCTGGCCAGCATCTTTGACTTCACGCTGGATGAAATTCAGAGCCTGAAAAGGTCCGTGCGGCCGGCCCCAGGGGTGTGGGTGGCGAGGGAGGGAGGTTTAAACGCTCAAGTGCAAAGACGGGGCTGGGGAGGCGGTGGGGGGCCGCGGCGCTCCTTGCGCCGGGCTGGGGCCGATGCTGCATCCCGTCCCCAGTGCCAGCTCGGGACAGACGTTCCTATCGGACGTGGACTCCACAGATGCCGCCAGCACCTCGGGCTCGGCCACCACGAGCCTCTCCTACGAGTCCAGGTGAGGGCTGTGCCCCCTCGCCCCCTTCCAGAGAGGGGTCCCGGTGGCACGGCCAGGGGGGCGAGGGGCTGCCCCTCTCCCCCTGCAGCACTCTTGTGTCCTGGCACAGGGATGTCCCGCGTCGGGGAGCCTTTCCTCCCTGCCTCCCAAAACAGGCTGGTGGTCCCAAAGCGGCGCTGCCTCGCTGGGTGTGCAGGGTCGGAGCCGTCCGTCCTTGCTGGGCTCACCCGAATTCCCGGCGTGCTCCCTCCAGGCTCAGCAGGCGCAGCCGGCGTGGTGGCGGTGGGGGGGGGCACCTTTTGGGTGCTGCCCTCACCCCTCGTCTGTCCCCTCCCTCGCAGCCAGAGGACCGTGGGCAGCCGCAAGCGCAAGCTGGCAGCGCCAGCCTACGCCTCGGCGGGGGCGAAGAGGAGAGGTGGGGAGACGGGTGGGCGCCCGGCCGGGGGCACCCCCGAGGGCAGCGAGGCAGCCTGCGGCCCCGACCGCCCGGACGACGGCATCGACAGCCACACTTTCGAGAGCATCAGCGAGGACGACTCCTCGCTCTCCCACCTCAAGTCCTCCATCAGCAGCTACTTCGGGGCGGCGGGCAGGCTGGTCTGCGGCGAGAAGTACCAGGTGCTGGCGCGGCGGGTGACGCTGGAGGGGAAGGTGCAGTACCTGGTGGAGTGGGAAGGCACGACCCCTTACTGAGCCCCGCCAGCCCCTAAACCTCTCCCGGAGCCAAACCAGAGGAGATCGGGATGACGGGGAAGCCCTCGCTGTGAAGTAGAGGAGGGGACGCTGGCCTGCGGGGAGGGCTGGGACCCCTCCGTGCTGGGGGTCCCGGCCGGGGCCGGCTCCCCAGGAACCGTCACGGATGGAGGCAGTGCCGGAGCTGGTGCCGTCAGCGGTGCTGCCCAGGGGTGAAACCCGCAGCCTTGCCGCTGTATTTTTTTTTTTTTTTTTTTTTTTACTTTAACAATTGTTATTTTAATGGCCATGTATATGCAAAGAGCGTGGCCCGGCTGCGCTTTCCTGATGGAGCCTTTGGCCGAGCCCGAGGCACCATCGCGGTGGTGGTAAGAGCAGCGAGTGGGTCTGGCCTTTCCAGAAAGGTCCCCCCCGGCATGGCTGGGCACCCCTTGGGGAAGCCCCTTTGGAGGGCACCCCACAACCTGCTGGCGCAGACGGACGTCGTGCCGGTGCCCGGCACACCCTGACTTATCCCCACGTCCAAGCCTTACAGAGCAGACTCGAGGAGGTCCTGCTGCTAAAGCAAAAAGCACCTCCCTCACCCGTGCTTTCACAGCCCGTCCCTGTGCCCATAGGAAACTGTGGGCAACTCTCGCCAGAGCCAGTATATGGGGTTTTCCTCCTCTTCGTAAATCCATTCATTAAAGGAATGTGGTTTGTTTTAAATGAGGGGAAAATGCCGCGTAAACAGCCCACATGCAGCCAGCTTTCGTGGCCGTGGGGCAGACGTACGTGGTTGCTCTCGTCCCGCAACCTGGACTGCGTGTGATGCACCAGCTTTGTTTCCCTGTTCTGACAATCATGGTCTTGGAAGAGATCGGCCAAAAGATACGCCTTTGCCTTAAAACCACCACGGGCATTTCGCAGACTGGAGCCCAAGGCCTTTGTTCCCACAGGAATCTTCATCCTCAATGTGCCAAACGAGCAGACAAACCAAAAAGGCCGAAGAGGACAGCGGGAGCACGGGGAGGGGGCTGTACTGGGGTCCCCGTGGCCGTCCCTGTGGCCTCGTGGCTGTGCCTTGCTGGAGAGTGGCTGCGCTTTGTTACTGGTGTAGTGTCGATGTTTGTGAACACGTGGGGTTGGTTTGTCTGCAGAAGAGAAGGAGCAGCCCCCTCCTTTAACTAAAGCAATACTGCCAGCTTGTTCAGGAGCAAAGCAGTTGTCTTTCTAAAAAAAATTCTACTATCATCAGACATATTTGTTAGATTTTTTTTCTAAGAGAGAGATATATATATTTTTAATGTTGTCCTCCTTGTCTCTCCCCCATCGCCACTGTGGCTGTCCCATGGGGACTGAGGGTGGGCGATGCTGGGGGGCTGCGTGGTCCTGCTCTGTCAGCACACCCTGTCCCTATAGCCCCATCGTTGTTCGTACACGTGCTTGCGGGATCTGCCGACTGGAGGGTGAATTGAAAAGGTTGTTTTACGGAAAAACTACTTGGGGAAAATTCGTCAGTGTAATCGGCATGAGGGAGCAGGTGATGTTTGCAAACCAGAGGCCAAAGTGTGGTCCTTAAAAATAAACTTTGGCTTCAGCTACTGCTAAAATAACGTAGTGGGACACCCATGAAGGGGGAGTTTGCCAGATGTTTTAATTCATCTAGCAGGCACCGGGTCTTTGTGCAGCTGTGAGGTGGCAGCACTGGTGACAATGCCTTGTGTGGGGCCATGGTGCAGAGCAGCAGCTTCTCTGCAGCCCCGGGATGTGCCCGTGTGGTTTGGGCCAGGCGTGAGCTGCTTCAGTGCCCATACTAGGAGCCTGAATATTTGGCTTGACAGGTAAAAGCGTTTTAACTCCTTTCTGACGAGTTGCCCGGTGTTGTGCTCACTGGAGAAGCTGTTGGCCGCTTGTGCGGGGCAAGGTCTGGGAGACAAGGCTCCGTCCAGCTGCAACCATAAGATGGTTTGAGCCAAGCAGGGTCAGATGTGCCTTGGGGAGAGGTGCTTGGCACCCTGAGGGTCTGCATCTCGGCTCGTCCGGAGGGGAGCATCTCCGGAGGCACCCTGTCCTTTTGGGAGACGTGCTGCCAGGACCCCCCCCATCCCTGGCAGGGAGGGCTGCAGCTCCTGCAGCCAGCTGGGTCGCTCCCCATCCTGCCTTTGCTTTGTCACCAAAGGATCGCTTAAAGTATTTCCCTTTCATGAGTGCCTATGGAGCCCTTGTTACTGTCCGAGTTGCTGCCTGGGGGGCCGGGGGCTGCCAAGAGCCATGCCAGGGCCGAGCGGGGTTCTTCCCGCGGGATGTGCCAATGGACATTGCACTCATGGGAGCACCCACAACATGTGGCCCTGGTTCCTCTCCTCTCCCTCTCTGTTCCCTTTCCTTTCCTCCTGGCCTCTTGCTGAGAATTGAATGTGGAGCCTTTAAAAATATTTTTGTTGCAGAGTATATTTTGCATTAGCTGTAATAGATATTATAATGACTCTGTGCACCTTCTAAAGATTTATGAGTTCAGGTTGCTGCTTGTAATAACCAACTCTCGTTATACCCAAGTTGTAATTAATATGTCTGATGTACAATTAAAAAGTCTTTTTTTTTTAACATCACTGGTTCTTTGTAGTGTCAGGATTATTGAGTTTGGGCACTGGGGGTCAGTGTGTGCAGCGGGCAGATGCCCAGTGCCTGCCACGCTGCAGCTGGTGCTGCTGGGTCACGTTCCATGCCAGGGTGAGATGTGGCCGGAGCGATGCCGCTGTGAAGCACAAGAACGGCAGAAGGATGCGAAGGGGCGAGCGTGGGCGCAGCCCAGCGGGGCGCGGGGACAGGGACACCCCTTGCAGCGATGGGGTCTGTAGAGAGGGGCTGCCCTCACTCGCAGTCCTACTGACTGGTGAGGTCTCAAATGGCCCCCATCCACTTAATCTTAGCCTAAAACTTGCACATCGCACAACGTAGCCCTGGCAGGGCTAAACAAAGCTCAGCTTTGGCAGCGGTGCAGATCCTGGCCTGGGGGTGGGGGTGCTTGCTTCACGTGATTTGTTCCTTTTTGCCAGGCAAGGTGTCTGGCTGGTTCCCTGTTTCTCTGGATTTAGCACTGAAAAGTTTCCTGCTCTCAGAGCTCAGACCATTTTCCCTCGTGTTTTCTCTCTCCTGCACCTGCGAGCCTTCCCTGTGCTACCTCTGACGGCTGATGGGGCCACACGAGCCTGCGGGCACAGCTCAATGCCTGCAAAACAACCTGTACCACTTCTCCATGAGCCCGAGACGAGCAGGTGGGAGCCAGTGGAGCATCCGTCAGCATTGAGCTGGAGAGAATCTGCAAACTCATGATGGGCCCTTCCTGCTGCCCAGCTCACTGCGGACGCTGCGCCTGTTAACTGCGACAACATGTGAGCCTACCCAGGTAAGAAACACTCCTGTTTATTCCCTTCCCAGTCACATAAATAACTTGATATTGTTCCATAAGTTATGCCCCATTAAACTATTAACATGAGCATCTTTTTACAAGGTTAAACTTGGCCCGGGTAGAAAGCCACTGTTCAGGCGTGGGTAGGGGATGCAGGGCTGGGGCGATGCCCTGCAGCCAGGGATGCCCTGGTCCTGCTGGCACTTGTTTTCCCTGAACTGGTGGTGGATGTTGCCCAGCTCAGCCCGGCTCTCCCCGGCTCGGCAGGTAGCGGAGGGTCAGTGCGTGTGCTGCTTGTGGTTCCTGGTAAACGTTTGCAGTGTCTGCTCAAGTTTGCTGTTTCCTTGGATTTTTTGGGGACTTGAACCAGCACGTTGCATGACAGCAGGAGAGGGTGTGAGCCGGCGCATCGTGGGGTGCCCGGCTGCATCCTGATACCTCCGGGCTGGGGAAGTAGGAGGCAGAACGATGCAGGATGCTGCGACAGCCGCTGTGGGGGAGCAGGGGGGCCAGGCAGGGTTTCAGGCGCTGGCTGCGGGGATGTACGGCACTGGAGGGGCTGTTGGGGGCTGCCAGGCCATGGCTACCAGCTGGCATTTGCTGCTGGTGGTCTGAGACAGCCCCCAAGTGCTGCAGTGTCCTGACTTGAGCATCTCTGTGGATCCTCATCCGCAATGCTACAACAGCCCTTGGTTCACATGGCCCTTCCCCACTTCAGCCTGTGCTGCCTCTGAGCTGCTCGGTGCTCCCTGGAGCACAGGTTCAGGCCAAGGAGGGGATGTTTCGAGTGCAAACGAAATTCCCAATCCCAAGCTTCTGTGTTATAGCAAGCCCGTGAAGATACAAACTGCCTCCCTGTGTGTAACTCCTGCCTGCACAGTGAGACCAGTGCGGCTCAGCAAGTTTCACCCACTCTTCCCCAAAAGCGAGGTGCTTTCTGCACTTTTCAGTTAGTCCCGTGGGACACTTTCCTCTATCCCTTTGAGGTAGAGAGGGTTTCCTTGGTCAATAGGCAGGCTGATGATTTCAGGAATTTCGAAGGGATGGATGGATCTAAAGTGGAAACAGACGCAGAGGAACAGTGTCACTGACAGCCCCTCAGCAGAACAGACCCTCTCCCACTCGCAGGCGCAGGAAGCAGAGGTCTCCGCTCCCAGCCGTGTGCGCCAGCCCTGCCCCATGCTCTCCACTGACTTCAAAGTCCCACATCTTCTTTTTGCCACGTGAGAATTTTGCTTTGACTTTGGGGTTTACCACAGCCAGCAGCTGACTGCCAGGGGCCCTGGCCCAAAGCTGGCTGTGCTCACCACTCAGTGCTTGGGAAACGCAGGAAATCCTGCCAGGAGGCAGCCAGGGAATAATCCGTGTTAGGAGAAGGAGAATCCCTCCTTGTACCCAGTACAGAGGGGCTGGTTGAAGCACAACAGTTGATATTCCTGCCAACCTTTTCTTTTTTGCTGATGCCATATCTGGGTTTTTCTGGCTCACAAGGTACATCAGGAGCACTGGGTAGGAAGGGGCTCAAGGAACCTGACTCCCAAAGCCTGAGCATGAGATGGCAGCCTACCTTGGGTAGGAAACCCACTGCTCCCACGGAGCCAGAGCCTCACCTGACGTAGTTGGACAATTCGCCTATTTTGGATGTCCTTGTTTTCACTAACTGTGGAGAGTAAAAAACAAAACAAAACAAAAACCAAGGGAGAAGTAGAGGGTACAGACCAATCCTGCATGCGCAGTTCCACTGCACCCATCCAGCATGGCCAGTGGCCTGTGGTGCGATGGGAGCCCTTCCTGGGCTCTTCCCTGGGGGATGTTCCCTGTGGTGGCAGGATGAGGGGCTGAGCCAGGCTGCCGCCCCCAGACACCACTGCCATGCCTGCAGGGGGGTGCTCGGGGTCCCTGGGTACTGTCCCAAATCTTGGGCAGGTTGGTGTCACCCTCCCCAAACCACCCTGCAACCCCTTTTGGCTGGGGCTGTCTGGGATGAGGATTTTCATGACATGGGGAATTGTTGCTTACCAGCAGTATTTCAGTGGATTCTTCCAGTTCCCCTTTCCAGAAATACCTAGATTTAAAAGAAAAGAAGCATCAGCAAACACAGCTCTGGGTGCAGCCATGCTGATCCCCTTTTGGGGGGGGTAGTTTCCCTGCTTGGTGCTTTCTGCACGTGGCTGTTCCTTTATGACGTGGTGCTCAGGAATCATTGCCGTCCTCAAAAGTCTGCTGTGCATGCGACTGAGCACCCTGGATTTACAGACCAGAACCTCCTTGGCTGTGCCAGCCTCGAGAGAGCTGCCCAGGGAGGACAGCAGGGCAAAGGACCTGGGACTGGGATGGCCATGGAGGGCTGTGTGGTGGTGGCCCCGCTCCAAGCAGCGGCCGGGAGACGGTGCCTGCAGGGACTGCGGCATGGCTGCAGCTGGGAGGCTGAGTGTGGCAGCATCGTGCTTTTTTCCTCTCTTTCCCTGCGGGAGAGGAGATGTACTTCTTGTGAGTCAGATATGACCTTTCAAAACATTTATGTTGACAGAAGGCCATCGTGATTTCATCTGCACACTGGGTTGCTGTGCGAGGAGGCATTCAGAGGCGTCGCGGCGTCTCCTGAGCAGGACACAGAGGAGAAACCAGCTAGAGCAGGCAGGGCTGTGCATAAGCAACTCGGCTCTGGCCATTGTGGCTCATAGGGAACGAAGCATAAGGGGAAGAAGGATATTACTGGGTTTGCCCTATTTCAGTAGCCTCAGCTGAGCTATGGGAGAGCCTGGGGGGGTGTCCTGTGAGGAACCCATCCTGTGGGGAGGCTGCGATGTGGGGACCCGCTCCCCTCTTCTAGCAGGGCTAGGCCAGGGTGCTCCTAGGAGCAAATGGCTGTTTTGGGGCTTTGTTCATTAACCCCTCTAACAAGTGCAATCCCTTTGCATGGATGGCTGAGGATACGTGCAGAGCATGGGTGGTTGTATTTCAAGGTCAAAGATACTGTTCTTCCTTGCTGCTTAATACTGTAAAGGCCTTTTCTGCTCCCTATCTTAGCCTCTTTTTAGATCCTCTAAAAACAGGCACCATGGCCTCAGGACCATAAATCACCTTGCTCTTTGCTAGATCTCTGTGTAGCCAAGTAACCAAGAAATAAATGGTCCCCACTGGCAGTTGGAGCATCTGCGCTCCTTAATAAGCTTAGCGCACTTTGCAGGTGTGAGGATCGTCTCTACCATCTGCAACAACAAACAGACCCAGCAGCCTTCTGGAAACTGCCTCCTCTCCCTGGGGCCGTGGGGTATCCGTCTCCTCCTTCACCCCCCTGGGGAGCCTGGGTTTGCCTCCTCTGTTGGGGAATATTCAGCCCAACTTACAAGGCCGAGCTCTTCGGCAGGATGTTCACGTAGGCAGCCAGCTTCTTATCCATGATGGCCCTGGGTGAGAGAGGAAGGGGAGTTAGTGCCTGCCCCCAGCTCGCTGCGGCTCAGTGCTCGCCCCCAGCCGCGGGGACATTCCCTCGTGCTACCCCTGACTGCCAGCAGCAGCTTTGACCTTGCAGATGTGGGATTTGGGGTTAATTATTACCCTGAGAAAGCAGAGGCAAAGGTGACCTCCAGCTGGAGCTGCTTCAGCTCAAGTCCTCCTGGCACGGCTCTGGGACCCTCCCCACCATCCCTCCCTGCCGAGCAGGAAGGTTGGGTGTTGCTCCTGGCCTGGAGCAGCACACAGGACCTCTGCCTCGCACGGTGCGAGGACCCTGCCCACCGTCAGCCCTGTGCCCATCTCGCCGCGGGACTGCGAGAACTGGGGCTGGGATGGACGCGAAGGGCTTTGTCTCCCAGTCATGTATTTATGCTGTCAAACTGTGCCTCTTCCTCGCATAGCAGACTAAATGTGGATCTTGTTAAATTAACAACATCAAGGTTTTTCTACCCAAAACGTCCTAGAAATCTGAAGCCCAAATAAATTCCTTCCCTCTGGCTGCCTCCTTTAGTTGTGGGCTGATTTGTTATTGCAGAGCTGCTTGGGTCTGCCAACAGAAGTGATATTTAAGTGATTAAAGAGCACTGAAGCAATCTCGGGGTGGATTTTTAGAAATAGGTCAAATGTTGTGTCTTCTGACCACAGCAATGTCTAGGCCCTTCTCACGGAGATGGCAGCCCCGTCCCTCTTGCAGGCTGCTCTGTTAAAGGCTCTGCACTAGTGACTTCACCTTTGGTTTTAACACTGGCCTCACCAGGGACTACTTTGTACCAAGTGCTTTGACAATGCAAACATTTAACTTCTAGATGACCTTGAACTGCAGGAGTTACTAGATCTTGGAAGGCTCAATTCAACAACCTGCAAAAATTAACTTTTAGTGAGGTAAAGAATGAAACCCATTCCAATTAACTACTACTCCAATTCAAAACACTCTCCAGAATGCTTTTGGCTCAGAGCAAGTTAAAAATTTATTATCCTTACATCCAGGGTATGATACAGCCTGGAGGTCGCTACAAAACAAGCTGTAAGAAACTCTTAGCTTTCAGAAAGACAACATTATGAACTGTAAAAATATGACAGACTTGGTTGCTGGCTGCCGTGCTCCTGAAGATGAGCAGAAGGAGCACAAGAGGTGCCTCCCCCATGGCTGTGACCCGAAGATACCCCGGCCAAGGTGCTAATGTGCAACTGCATCATGCCTTGCAACCTGGCCTCTGACCCATAAGGAAAGCTGGGCTCTTGTCTGAATGTGCATAAGCTCCTTTGCACGTCTTCATTATCAGCCCTGCTTTCTCCCTCTGTTTGTAGAGGTTTCTACCTTGCAACTATGAGCACAAGGCAAAGGTGCCCTTGTGGGGCTGCACAGGCTCTGCTGCAGGACAGGGAGGAATTGGGAGCAGCCCGGGCGCTGGGAGGAAAGCAGCCCTTCCAGACAATCCTACAGCATCTTGCCACTCCAGCAGTGCACTGGAGAACCAGTGCATGGACCCAGCTAACTCGTGGGATGGGGTTTAATGTTTAAGCACAGCAAGGAGACGGACTTCTCTCTGCCGATGGCTCAGAGGGACCATGGCCTGAGACGCCAGCCATCCGAGGAGGCTCCGGGTTGTTTGCTCTCACCATGTGTAGCCAGTTCTAGGCATTTAATGCTTGTAGAGCATCTTGAGTTAATCTGTAGACCGACAAACTGCAGCAGCATGAGCGGAGATATCCCCGCTGCGTTTGTCATGTCAAACACATGGCACAAATCATTTTGTTTTTGCTGCCTGAAACTTCCAAGTCACTTTAGCGCAGGAATCTTTTGATTTGGGTGAGTACCTTCTAATTGCTTCTGCTCTGTTCCACTAAACTGTGATCCTAACTGAGATCCTGAACTTTGTTCTAGCAAGCTGAGCGGAAACAAGCGGCCACCATGGGAACGGGAAACATTGTAAGAAGCTGAATGTGATCTGTGGAAAATGTCTGCATAATACATGATATCTTTGGGCTGGGTACTTAATGTGTGTTTCTTTGTCCCTGCCTCACAGTAGGCTCTGAATTGAGGCAGATGAAATATTAATAAGCAGAAAAGCAAAGAAAGTGATATGCACGAATCTAAGGCGGAACCAGAGGCTGACAGGCTGCTCGGGCATTAGGTAAGTTATGTGAGGTGTAGTGGCCACACCATCCAGCCCAAAGGGGTCAATTTCTCACAGCAGGCACAGGGTAGAGGCTAGATCTCCTGTGTGGACTCAGGGGTTTCTTCTGAGGATTTTAAGTTAATAGTAATCCAGATAAACTGGGTTATAACTGACGCAACAAACAAGCCAGATGCTGAATTCTACCTGCAGCTAATCTGCTTTCGCAAACCTTGAACTCCTTTTCCTTAAAGCCAGTGGAAAATTTCCTTGCACACTGATCCATCAGAGTGAGTGCTCCACTGAGCAATGTAAAGGAAGAATAAACATGACAGCACAGGAAAAAAGTATGTGGGAAAATGAGTGTAGAAGCCCTGTGTCATCCTCTACAACCACAGCTCATTCATCCAAATTCCAGAACAAAGGAATAATTACTCCACCAGTAACACACCAAAGTACATATATCTTAGCAATGGGGAGTGATTTATTTCCTCTCCCTTCCCTGCAAGATAAGGAACAAAGAGTGGAAAACATTTGCAAAGCTGTTAAGATTAAGCATTTTCAGGAACTGAGGCTCTTTTCACCAGCCATGTACAGTTACTCCTTTTTTCAGAAGACATCAAGCAGCGCAGATATTATTCTATTTGAATTTCTTAATACAGTTGCAGTATTTAAGGTGACACAAAATCCCTTTCAGTAGCCTGTCAGTTCCTGAACGACTGTTTGGGAACACTTTACAGAAGACGGAGAGTTTTTGGCAAGCGGCAGGGTAGCAGGGAAAACAGCGCAGGAGGTGTTGCAGGAAACTTAATGGTCCATCATAAACATTTCCCCAGTCAACACAGTTTCAGTACTTTGAACAAACCATCTATTGAGTCACGGACTGACAGATGTGTGAAAGAAACTCTGCATGCAAAATACATGCAAAGTATCTCATACATTAAAAGAGAAATAAAAAATAAAAAATCAAGGTAAAGCTCTCATTCCCCGAAGTTTGCCTGGTGAGCGGAGTGCAGGCTTCCAGGTGGTACCTCACAAGTGCTTATTCTGTGTTTGCTGCGGACCGCTTTTGTCTTTTACTTATTTTCATGGCAGTGTACTGTGCTTTGTCCCTCTCCATAAACACCTCTCCTGGAAATTGTGATCTGTGTTGTTCTAGAGAAAAAGAAAGACTGTGGCAGATCAGAGAACATGAGGCTGGGGCTTAATCCATCTGAGGACCCAGAGATTTAGGGCCATGGCTTTAAAATGGGTCTTGAAAACAAAAGGCAGTGGAATGAATTGAGAATTGGTTTGATGTTACCGTGGCATTGACTTCAGAGGCAATTGTCAGCTTTCTTTTAGAAAGCACAGCTCTTTGTAAGTGAATATGTGATACAGAGAGAGAGAGAAAGAGAGTGTAAGAGAGAAGGAGCACCATTCGGGTAGAAATGCAAGTACAGAGAACTACAGATCCTCTCGAGGGACAAGGAAAAGCTTTATTCCACAAGAAGCCGCTTTTGAACAATTCAAGCAGACAAGCAGGGGAAGCATCTCTGTACCTTGCAATATCCTTGGCAATTTGCTCGTTGAGACAGTTGATGAAGGCAATGGAGTGGGTCCCGGAGACGTAGCTGCCGGTGACGGCAGAGTGCAGCTGAAGAGCAAGACTCCTCAGCACCGGGTACATCAGCAAAGACAGAGTCACCACCTAAAATGCAAAACGTTATGAATGATGATGTTAGGTGAAATACTGCATTTTGTAAAACTAAGCATTTACAATATCTGTGGCTCAAGGGAAGTCTCCAGTTTTCTTTCAACATTACAGTAATGCTAGTTGTAATTTAAGTGAAAACATGCTCATAGGGAGATTCTTTCCCCTCCAATGGGGCCAATCTAGTACTCTACCAAGTGCTCAGGGCAGGAAAAGGTCAGTTTTTGAGGTTGTATCAGCCTAGAGATGCCCAGACCTCTGCTGCGGGAGGTCACACCCCAGAGTAATGGGTGTTACAGACCCCACCACACAGCCTCAGCAGCCAGGACTGGTTTTCTGAAGAAGGATAAGGAGGTAAGTCACTGATTCTTTCTGTTAAAATACATTTCTATTGCAAAAAGGAGCAAGAAGGGAACCACCAGGCGTGGCTCCCACACCAAGCACATCTTTCCTGCTGAGGACACATCCTGCAGCCATCCTTTAGCTGTGTGCCCAGGGTGAGGCATGACCACCCCTCTGGGAAACGGTGGGGACGGGACCCTCTGCCTCCCCAGGGATGTGGAAAGGAGGAGAGCAGTATGTCAGGTAGGGGTAGGGATCTGGCTATGGGAAGCAGATTTGGGCTGGAGCCTAATGTGAGAGCAGAGCCCCAGGAAGCCTGGGGTAGTACAGTCTGCACCAGGACCTGGAGAGCTTTCGTTCTGCCCTGTCAGCCCAGGACAATTAGTCCCTTCTGCTGATAGATGTTGTGCAGCCCACCCAGGCTATGATACAGACTCACACAGCAGGCAAGGGAGGGTAAGACTTAAATGCAGGTTTGAAGTTCATCTTAATTATCTGATACTAATAGGGCAGTGAAATTGGATGCTTTTGGGCACAGAAATCCTAATGGATGTAGCCCAGGTCTGTAGGGCTGTCTCTGTCTGACTGGGCTGCAGAAAACAGTAATGCTCTCTCCGTGGACTGGCGGTGCAGTGGCAACAAGTTGGTTTTGCTGTACATAGATGCTATTCCTGGCAAGCCCCTTAGCTGCTCTTTGTGCTCACATGCCATAAACACAGTCACATAAAAAAATATAATTATCTCAGCGGGGACGTTGCTGGAATAGCGAGGTTAATTTGGTGTGCTGAGTAATAGCTGGAGGATGGTGCCTGTACCCGGGGCTGCAGCGCTCGCTGTCTCTGCACAGCTGCTCTTCTCTTTGTCTTTTGTCTTGTTTTTTGAAACAAACAGCATCTGGCCCTTATTCAACTACAGTGATAAAAAAATGCTTATAAGACTAAGAATATATTCCTTTTTCCCCCCTTATTTCCACCCTCCTTTGTCCTCTGAAAAAGCTCCCATTACAGGGCCAATGTCAGAGGGTTTTTTTTTTTTTAAAAGATTGAATTAAAAAAACATCTCTTGTCACCACAAAGACAGGAGCTCCTTTCCGTTTGGAAAATGACTGATGTGCTATATTGGTTGTCTCCTCTTTTCCAATCCACTTGAGGAAATATTCTTTGTTACCACAAGGTTTCTCATAATAATTTTTAGAGCTTCTTTTGTGCTCTTTTCTCTGCTAAGCCATTTAACAAATATTATGCAACAAATCCCAGAAGCTACTCAGATAGTTACAAGCCAAACAGAGATATGCTGGTGTATCTATTTTTCCAGATTAGAATGTAATCATGCTCCCTGCTCAGGAAAAAAAAAATCCAACCTGTTCAGCACGGCGATCATTAATCTTCTTGGAAGATGTATGTGCATGTGATGAGGAAATCCCCATGAACATTTGTGACTGAATATTAGTACAAGAGTGACCACTCTCTTGTTTTTTGGGGTGTTCCCCCCCTTTTTTTTCCTGAAAAGAAAGATAAAAGCCCCCTCTTTTTTCCAGAATAATTGTATTTGGCAAGGGATTGTGCAAGAGTGAAGGAGTGAAACTTCAGGATTCCTACCTGATAAACCAAGTAAACTCAAGACTACCAAAATTTTGAAGTGAACAAAACTGAAAAACCTGCTGTGAGATTTTAAGTATTTCACTGAAAAGCACTGACCAGCAAAATGATAGTTGAGTTTAGACAGACTAAGATTTCTGCAAGATTTGTTGTGGATTTGGTGAACTAAAAACAGCTTTAGGGTTTAAAATACCATGTTAGGACTTTTTGCCTAGTTTTGATGAGGTTCTGTACAAAAAAAAAAACCCCAAACCAAACACAACTTGTGGCAATCTTGAGTATGCTGTGAGCTTCCTCAGCGCAAGTGGAAAAAAAAACTCCTTAGAAATTTGCTTTGCTCTCTGCAGAGACTGAGAGTACATTCCTGCTGCATGATCTTTTTCTTTTTTTTTTTTTTTTTTTTTTTCCCAGAGGTTCCCTTATAAAGGTATAGGCAGAGGCATCTCCACGGTTGCTTGGGTTGGCATACACCGCGCTCCCCGGCGGGTCACCCGCGTCCCCCCATCCCAAGCACGGAGCCAGCCCTGGCAGCGCCCGAGGGCTCCCACTTACCAGCAGCAAGGTGCCACGGCCTGGCCGGGGGCAGCCCTGGGCAGCGGGCAGCAGCGGGCAGTGCTGGCTCAGCCACTCCATCTCCGCGGCCGGGTGAGAGGCTGCGTCCCCTCCGTCCCTCCACCTGCTCTGCCCTGAGCTGGGAAGGCTGCCTGGGAAGGCTGCCCGCAATGAGCACTAACTCCTCCTCCTCTTCCTCCCCAGCTGCCTGGGAAGGCTGGTACCCGCCTGCCCGCCCCAGCGTTGGGCTGAGCCGTGGGCCCGTGGGCCAGCGTGGCGTCCCCACGGCACTCCTGCCTCCCCACGGGCCCTTCCCTGCCCTCCCCTGCCACCCCGAGCCCTAGCACCCAGGCTCTCTGACCTGCTGCCTGACCTGCACAGCCGGGGTGGGCAGATGCCAGGGCCCAGCACCCCCAGAAGTGGGGTCAAAGCCGTAGCAGGGACAATCAAATACCCTAGTAGTATCGGTGCTGTTATCAAAACTGTCTGCACCAACACCTGCTGGAGGAATCTCTCCCTCCAGTCTAAGCACTGGGGTGCGCTGGGGTCCTGAGACACTTGCTGATGCCATTTAGCAATTCTGCTTTAATTTTACCACCTATAAAATAGGTATTTTCTCAGATTTAATGTTGCTGGGGCTCTGCACTCTTTGGGTAGAAACTACTAGGAAGCTGCTAAGTCCTGTTGCGTTGTTTGGGCCTAAAATGCCCCGGTAAGCAATCCAGTGCAGAGGAACAGAGAACTCCATTCTGTCTCACACTGCAACTTAATTACGCTACTGTCAGTTCCCACAAGCCATTAGGAAAGCATATTAATTGTCAGCCTACAGAAGAGAGCACTTCTGGTGCAGCAGCCCCAGCCGGGGTTTAGGCGCGAGCCTGACGGCTGCACCTCTGCGCAGCGTCCCGGCGGGCAGGCACTGGGAGAAGCTGAAGACGCGCTGCCGGCTCGGAGGCCTCGGGGAGCCACGAAATGCCCCCAAGCTCTGCAGTACGGTAACAGCCATGTATTGGCTACACGCAACCGTCTCCCCTTTTGTCCATGGGCCGAAAAAATGATGTTCTTCTGCTGGTGTGACGCAAACCCCGTGTTTTCTTGCACCGTCAAGTGGCCGAGCTGTCCCCATTGCCGTGAGAAGGGATGAGAGGCAGCAAGGGGGGGGTGGTCCCGGCACTGCAGCCCCTGCCCGGCCAGCGGGACGTGCCCCGGGGTGCAGCTCCACCACCTCAGCACCTCCAGACCGAACTTCCACGTCCCCGTTTCACATGTGTGACACCGCTCGACCCCTCCAGGCCTGCCGCACGTTCGGCCCTGGAGGGGCCTGTTCTCCACAGCCCGCGGAGTGCCGCTGCCTGCGAGCGCTGCCCAGGCTCGCTCTGCCCGCACATCAGGACGGTGGCTGACCCTCCCGGCTGAGGCAGTTTTCATTCCCGCCTCCAGACGAACGCAATTTTTCCCCGTTTACCCCCGAACCGGGCAGCCCGGCGCAGCTCCCCCCCCCCCCGCCAACCTCCCCTCAGCGGGGGCCACGCCCCTTACCGGCCCCACCCCGCTGTAGCACCGCCCCTCGCGCGCCCTCCCAATCAGACGGCGAGGCGGGCGGAGCCAAGAGGGGGCGGGGCGCGCCCGCCATTTTGTTTACGGCGTGGCGGACGCGAAAGGGGCCCCCTGGCGACGGCGCGGCGGTTGCTAAGGGCGGCGGGCTCTCGCGATGCTTCCGGGCGGCGCCAAGATGGCGGAGGCGGTGGTGGAGCTGCTGGAGCGGGCGGCCCGGCGGGAGGTGCCGCTGGAGGAGCTGCGGGCCCTGCGGCTCGCCGTGCAGGCCGTGCCACCCGCAGCTCTCCGCGCCCGCCTCAGCGACGACCATCTGGGAGCGCTCTTCGCCCTCCTCAGCGTCGGTGACCGGTGAGCGGCGGTCCGGTCTCGCGGGCCTGACAGGGCCCCGCCGCCTCCTTTCTCCCTTTCCCCCGGAGCGGGGTGGCTGCTGCTGCTAGCCCGTCTCCTTCCCTGCCCTCCTTCAGGGCGGGGACTGGCACAGCCGAGGATTTGGGAGCAGCCGGCGGCGTCCTCCTCCTGAAAGGCTTGGTTTTTCTCTCTGTCCCGCCCAGGGAGCAGGTGTCTGCGTGTGTTTCCATCCTGGAGAGGCTCCTGCAGGCCCTGGACCCGGTCTATGTGATCCAGAACCTCAGAGAAGAGCTTCAGAAGGGGCTCTTCCACCCCGATGACTCCGTGAAAATCCTCACCATCTCTCAGGTACAGGGTTTTCCTCCAAGAGGAGGGAACAGAGCTCTGTCTTGAGCCAGGCTGGGTTAGTCCTGATCTGTTACTGTTGTTTCTTGTCCTAATTTATGACAAAAGCACTACATCAAACGTTATCTGCAGGAATTGTGCTCTTATGCACTCATGCAGTTTTGGATAAATACTGTGCAATGTGTTGGTATATAATGCTTTATGATGTGTCTGTTAAACATACTGTACAAAACTATGTCTTGATAGGAGTAACTTGTAAAAGAATCTTATGTCACACGTTCTGGATAAAGCTTTCTAAGACAGCACTGACAGCAGGTGCCATACGAATGAAGTGCAGCAACATTTTGATATTCAGAATACTTTGAACAATATTGTGGAAACATGGAATAAGAATAGGCTGTACTAACTTGACACTTGTTGCATTAATATAAAAGAACAGAATTGTGGAACAGTTTAGTTTGGAATGGAATTCTAGAGGTTTCAGGTCCAGCCCCAAGCTAAAAGCAGGGCCAGCTTGCAGCTGGCTGCTCAGGGTATTGTCCAGGTGAGTTTTGAGAATCTCCAGAAATGGTGATTTTGTCTGTCTGGTAGCTGTTCCAGTACTTGAATGTCCTTATCGTGGAAAAAGCTTGTTTTAATGTTATTTTCTGTAATTATTTAATCATGTCTTTAGGTTGGGAGGATTGTTGAAAATTCAGATGCTGTTACAGAAATTCTCAACAGTCCGGAACTATTACGTCAAATAATAAATTGCATTGGTGGAGAGAAAATAGCAGTGGCTAAAGAGGTAAGCATTGCTTTCTTTTTTTAATTCTTCCACAAACTGAAGTGGACACTGCACAGTATACCTTTTCTACTGTGTCTGAGATGATAGCCTCTGCTCTTTGAAGAAAAGAGAGCTTATCTTGCTTGAAAGATGATATAAGCATATAGGTGCCTTAAGCCCAGAAATTACTTGGATGTGATAGAAATTTTACCTAGAACTGTTATCTTCCAGTAGCTATTGATGCTAAAGTGAACTTGTAGATCTGAATTTGATGCCAGAGGCTTGGATCACAGTAACCATAACTAGCTCTCGTCAAAGAAGAGTGAATTTTAGATGTATAACTTGATTTATTTATTATTATTAAAGAACATTGAAGCTAAGTCTGATCATCTTGGATTTTCTTCTCTTTGTGATTTTGTTTGTTTGCTTTTAATAATAAGCTCCTGTTTTTGCTTCCAGGCCATCAAATCTCTCTCAAGAATAGCACAAACGCAAGATGGCTTAGAGGCTTTATTTGTGAGCAGTTTGTTGAGTGACTTGAAAAATGTCATGGCAACAAATGATGTTGTTCGATACAGAGTATATGAGGTAGGGATGTGATCAATGTTAGCATTGAAATGACATGAAGTATCATGCAGTTCTCTTGGACTGTAGTTCTGAATTACAACCTGGATTTTATGGCTTGCTTTTAAATTAGCATTCATCGCTGCTTTACAAACTTATCTTCGCGTCTGTTTTGTCAAGACTAGAAAGGAGTAGGAAGAGTACAGTAGTCTTGGTCCTCAAATAATGTCATAACTTGTCTTTCTCAGTTTATGGTACAAAAGTGTGAAGTACTGTTTACGTCTTTTATTTTCTAACTTGTGGTGCCTAGGACATTGGAAGGGCTACACAGAGTTACTAAAGATACAATAAAATGTTTGCTTCTCTGAAAGTAAAAGTAAAAGGTGTTGTAGTCTCTTAACCTTTGGATGTGGAGTGCTATTGAAGCTTCTGGAGGGGGGAAGAGACAGAGAGAAATACCACGTGTGTCAGTCTACGTATGTGTGGCAAAGGAGAAATAAAATACAATTTAGCCATTCTAGATCTTAATGGGGATAGCAGTGATAATCCTCTGAAGAAAAGATGACTGTGAATAGAAATCAAATGCATGTGCTGTAAACGCGGAACTCCTTATGAACTTGTTTCAGGCAAATAATTAGGTTAATTATGAAAGCATCATGAAATCCTATATTTAATATATATAGGGTTACTCAGCATTATAAGACTTATTTGGCCATTACTGTGAATTGTTATCATCGTAAGTTTTTATAAACAATCTTTTTTTTTCCCCTGTGCTTTTATTTAGTTAATTGTTGACATTTCTTCGGTGTCAGCAGATTCGCTAAATTACTGTGCAAACAGTGGATTAATATCAGAGTTAATTGGAGAGCTGACTGGAGATGATGTACTGGTCAGGTATGTTGGTAGCAAGTTTGCCAATGAGATTTCACCCATTGTTAAAACTCCGATGTTCAGTGTTAAAATAACGCTCTTTAAACGTGTGTGTTTCTTGTGAAACCTTTTCAGGAAAACACTTTATCTGCTTTTTCTTAAACAGCCTTGAGTGTCAAATACTGTATACTTAAATTCGAGAACCAAGGTGAAGTTCCCCCAGTACGCTGTGATGATTGTAATGCTGGATTGCAATATAAGCACTTTAGAATTCTTTCCAGCTATACACCTAAAGTAAGATAGCCGAGTGAGCTTGGAGGAGTGTTGGATGGTTGAGTAGTTTGTGTTTTGGTTTTTTTTGTTTGCTTGGATTTTGTCTTAAGGGTAGAAAACCTGTTTTTTTCTTAATCACTGAGTACTTCAAAAACCCATCTGAAGTAGGCCAAAATAACTGTTTGTCTGTTACAGAGCTACGTGTATAGAGATGGTGACCTCACTGGCCCATACTCCACATGGGCGTCAGTATCTTGCTCAACAAGGAGTTATCGATAAAATTTCGAACATCATCGTTGGTGCAGAGTCTGATCCTTTCTCAGGCTTCTATTTACCAGGTTACATCATGCATTTCTTGTTTCCAGTGTTTACTGCTTGCTTTTATTAATGAGTTAAATTGAGCAGACTCTTAAGCCCTTGTTTTGAAAGCTCATGTGAATTTTTGAATATTAGAATGTGTATGTTGGATGTATACAAAAAGTGCTGAAGGACAGTCTAACACATGAATAATATTAGTCATTAACAGTGGTAATACAGGTAAGATCTGGAGAGACTGTACTATACATTTGAAGTTTGTGTTATTGTGGCTTTTTTTTTTATTAATTCAAGACGACAGCTGTTACATCATGAATTAAATAACTTCCAAAATACTGGCTTGTTCCTTAGTTCTGTCCTTATTCTGATGCCTTTCACAAACAGTATTCAGACTTAACACTATAGCAGTGAAACAATCTTACGTTAATATATGTTTAATTTTGGCATTACTAGAGTTATTGGTCCTCCACTCTGAATGCTTTTTTTTTTTTTTTTTTGTCTTGTTCTCTCAGGATTTGTTAAATTTTTTGGAAATCTGGCTATTGTAGACAGTCCCCAGCAGATCTGTGAACGATACCCTGTCTTTGTGGAAAAAGTCTTTGAAATGGCAGAAAGTCATGATCCAACCATGATTGGAGTGGCTGTGGACACACTAGGAATCCTGGGATCAAATGTGGAAGGCAAACAGGTTTTACAGAAAACTAGTTAGTATCGCTTTTTTTTTTTTCTTTAATAAAACTTTCTCAGTATGTCATACAAGAGTGAATTGGTTTGGTGTAGTAGAGAAAGGAATTGAAAAATGTATTTATTTATCTAATAATCAAGGATGTCTGAATAGCTGTGCTATAGCAGATAAGGTGTTTTTTAACTGTCTTGCCAGGCATGGCAGTGTGAAATGCCTGGCAGCTAGAATTCTGGTATCGCAAGCATGATTCAGATTATTCTTTTCTAGTGAGCTGCATCACACAAGTTGTCAGTAGTTGTGTTATTTTAGATTCCTCTGTTTCTACTGATGTCATGACCTTCTCACTAGGATTAGAAAAATATGAACTACCATGTAATGATGCTTTCTGTAAAGACTACGTTGTTTCTCTTAACATAAAACTGTTCAGAGGTTTGAAAGTAGGTGCTAGACTTCTTGCTGCTAGTCCAAACTTTTGCTTTTTAAGTGAAAAATCTGTATTAGCAGATAGCTATTGGAGCACTGTAGAATGGGATTGAAGATTTCTAATTGCAACTGTACTAGGGTCCACGCTTCCCAAGACAGCTCAATTATCTGTGACACGTAACTTCCTTTTTGGAAATGTTTGGTTAGTCTGGAGAATTAATATGAAAGCTTTGGATTTATCTATCTTGGATCCATATGAAGTGAAGAGAATCTTGCACTGCTTTTACTATAGCAGATCAAGAAGTTGCCTTTCTCAGGTTTAATGTACAACACTTTCTACCGGTTAATGTAATATAATGTGACTGATGGGTAGCTTTGTATTCCTGTAGAGGTCTGTCTGAATTAACTAAAAGCACTTTGTTTTTATTTTCAAAGGAAGCAGATTTCAAAATCTGTTAAGCAGAATAGGGCACCAGGCAAAGAATGCCCCCACAGAGTTACGACTTCGATGCTTGGATGCAATTTCATCTCTTCTTTACTTGCCTGTAAGTTTGTGGTTTGGTTTGTTGTCTTTTTTCTTTTTTTATTTTTAAATCTACAAGAATGAAATTATTGTGCATCTGACTAATTGTGTGAAGATCTTTTGCAGCATCTAGTTTAGGTAGAAGTGGTAGCTTTCTAGTATTCTGAGTCATTAACTTTACTGTTTTGAAATTCCCTGATTTATTTGTTTGCTTAAAGTTTGAGTTTGTAAGAAGCCAGGTGTTTGGAAATCTGTTTATAAAACATGAAGTCAAAACAATATTGGCAAGGGAATGAGAGTAAACAGTTTAATATTCTTGTGCTTTAAAGGGATAGTGGCAAGCTGCTCTAATCCCTGTGTATGTTCTTTAGATCCAGTGATCTGGTTATAACAGTGTAGCTCTAAATGAGTGAGTAAGCCATTTTCATTTGTCTTGCAGGACTGTACTCTAGCACAGCACTCATCTTATGTATCAAAATCAATATATTTAAAACTATCCTCCAAGCTAAGTGAAATAGAGAAGGCCATTTCTTCATTCATGAAAATAAGTTGAAAATTTAAACTATTTCAGTTTAATCTGCTGGTGGTTTGTTTTAAATAACTTCCTTAACTATTGAACATATAGTCAAAACTTGAAAGCTTTTCATAATCCTAATCAAACTCTATGATTTTTGTACGTGATGCCTGTAGCCAGAGCAGCAGACAGAAGACCTTTTAAGAATGACTGAATCATGGTTCACGTCCTTGTCTAGCCAGCCATTGGAACTCTTCAGGAGCATCAGTACTCAGCCATTCCCTGATCTCCACTGTGGGGCTTTACGGGTATTTACTGTAAGTGCTTTTTGTTTTTAAAGATCAGGTAGTGAATTGTATTGCCATTCAGTCTCAGATTTATTTGTTTTTCTTTTTAAGTGAATGTCACAAACTTCTTGTTGAAGCCCTGAAGTGGTCAGAAATAAGGCCTTTTTCATTGTGCCCCACTTTTTATTCACCATTTTTATAATGCAGCAGACATGTTATGTCTGTAATGCTTATTTTCTTATAAACTGGAGAGGGAAAAAAAAAAAGCAACAGCTATGCTGCTTTGATATCAGAGGCACTGCTGTGATAATTCACTTTAAAGTTTTAAGATAAGCACCGAGCTGTACTTGTTTTCCAGTGTTAAAACCCTGCTGCTTGATTTGAGTGGTGGTTGTGTAACTACTGTGTAGAATGAATATCCCATTTCATTTTTTCTGTTCCTTGGCTATTTGCGTAACAGCCTACTGTGTAACTGTTTTTTGGGTTTTTAAAATGAGGTGTTCTCCCCCTACCCCCTCTTTTGTCTTCATGTTTAGGCTATTGCAAATCAACCATGGGCCCAGAAGTTGATGCTTGACAGCCCAGGGTTTGTGGAGTACATTGTAGACAGATCTGTGGAGCCTGACAAAGCTTCGAAGGATGCCAAATATGAACTGGTTAAGGCCCTCGTAAACTCTAAAACAATCGCGGAAATCTTTGGAAATCAGTATTATTTGAGGCTCAGGGCTTACTTGCGTGAAGGCCCTTATTATGTTAAGGCAGTTTCTACTACAGCTGTAGAAGGAGCAGAATAATGTCATTGATGTCTTGGTCCCCCTTCTCGCAAACCACGTTACTGAAATAGCTGTTAAGACACAAGGTGTAAAGACTCTCCGCACTGGAGTCTCTTTAGATTGTCTCTTTAAAGGATTATGAAGCACTTTGACTCTATTTGAAATGAGAGTCATGAGAGCAAATCAAAACCTATAGGGCACAGCATATTTTCACGTAGAATGTAATGGCAGAAGTTCTCTGTGCACTGTCGTGAGACAAGTAACCAAGGTAAACACTCTATCAACTGCTGGCTGTTTTTTATTTTACAGAAATTATCAGTGTTTGGTTAAACTGTTCTTGGGTTTGGAGTTCCTATCATGTTTTCTCAGTAGATCACAGTTCAATTAAAAAAAAACAAACACCAAAACACCTTGAGGTTTGTAACCTCAGATGCTGCTGTAGTTTCCCTCTCTTTTTTTAATTTTTTTTTTATATCTGCCGAACTTGGCACTCGCATGGAACATACTCTTTTAGCCAGTCATATTCTGTCAGAAACCCTGTTGTTAAGAATAAGCTAGTAACATTCTGTCCACATGAGGGAGTATGAACTGGATTCTCTTCTATTTTCAACTTGCTGGATGTAAGTCTTGCTTGAATAAATAATCCTAAATATTGTTTACATTTTATGCTGAAGATGAAAAAAGCTTTTAGCCCTTTTAAAAAAAATGAATGCACGCTCTAGTGTATAAAACCAAATTGGGAGCTTTATGTCCGTTGTTGACTGCGACGTATAGCAGCTCACTTTACTTGCTCAAAAGGAGCATGAGCTATAGCACTACAAGTCTACTTCAGAACCAAATCTTAAATTGTTTACACTATTTTTTAACAGATAAATTTTTTTAATTTTAAGTGTTGTTTAAAAAAAAAAGTATGATTTTAGTTGCCTAACTTAGAATAAAAGGGGTAAGAACATAAAGCTTTCACGTTTAAGGGCATGAACTGAATTAGGAGTATGGAAATGTAGTACCTTACGAAATTGTAATCTTCTTTTGAAGGTGGTCAGCTAGCTGCAGGTGAGATGCAAGACTAGCTGGACACTCTAGTGACATGTGATGTGTCTTTGTCCATAAACAGAGACCACAGTGTACTTTATACAAAAGGTTTACATTATTTTTGTTGAGGACATAAGAAAGAAATCTGAGGAATAGCTGGGGGGAGCATAACAAAACATGAAATTACTACTTTTGGGCTTATTTTAGTAGTGTGTCAAGTCAGGTGTACCTCTATGGAAAGTACTTGCCCTGTGTCCCCACTCTACCAAGTGAAGCAGGATGATCTAGACATGCAGTAACTCTCTTCTTGCTTGTAGTAGCTTTGAGCTGCAGCAGAGGTGATGGTATTGCCTGCCAAAAATTGCTGGCAAGGCATCAAAGTGGGCTCAGAGGAGCAGGGTAGTTGGGGAAGATCCCTTAATGTTTAATAAGCTGTCTGAGTGCAGGTGATCTGCCTTGTTGCTTACGATCTAATATGTACAAAAATTGTCATCCAACATTATACTACTGCTGATGCTTTCATCCTAGATGTGCATAATAAACATCTGCTAGTGAGAAATGCAGTACAGAGTGTCTCATTTGTGAACGGAGAGAGCACAGAAGCTTCACGAATCCTGCATCCAGAAAAAACATGAAACCACTAAAAAGGAAATGAAAAAGAGTATAGAAGTCCTTAGTTTGCACTTGTATTGGACAGTTCAGCTTTGTTATTTTAGGTGGCTTTGTGCTCTGGTAACTCTGTATGAACCGTATACTAAAAACTCAGAAATCAATATATAAACCTTTTCTGCAATTCATGAGTCTCTTCCATGTGTGTTTTCAGCTGTTGCTTTTGAAGGCTATTCTGTGTGCTAAGTCTTTAGCATCCACTTTGCATGGTACGTTTGCCAAATGTAATATTTTAGAATACACAGAGATGCCAAACAAGGATTTTTTTATATATGCACATATGCTTTATTTTGTTGAGCTTTAAGCTCAACATTCTGATTAATTGATCAGATGCTTACCCCTTATTATTCACATGTAGTTCCTTACGCATCATGTGTATTGCCATATGGTTTACGTGTTGCTAGTGGTGTATCTTGCATACAGTGGAAAAATTTAAGTGCGTTGTCCCTGTCCTCCCCCCTGTAAAGCAACAGGTGGAGATAATTGAGAAAAAAAACAGAATTGGAATGATGGAGAATGAGAAGAATTGAGGTAACATGCTAAACTTCATGAACTTGGTTTAAAAAAAACAAACCAAAACCAAACAAAAACCCCCAAACCAAACCACATCATTTGACCCTGGTTAACAAGCAGCATAACTTGGTACTTAGGAATTGTGGATCCTTCAGAGCACACCTCCAATTCCTTCGATCCCAGCGGGAAGAGTAGATGGGGCCCTGAAAGGTACATGTGTGTCTCTTCCCATGTGTGCCTGTCACAATTGTAGAACAAATCTGTCCAGCTAGTTTCTTTACTGCTGAAAGAGCTGATTCGGAAGAGCTAATTTGGAGGATGTAGGCATGGGTGGGGTTTCTGCTCTGTGACTGGTTCCTAATTTGGGGAATTTTTACATTTTGAATAAGGTTGGTGTTACCAGCATGCTGGGGAATTTGTTCTGACTTCACTGTTGATGCTGTTCTCCAGCATAATGTTACGGCGTTGAGCTGCTTGTGTCAGAGTTTCTCCGATGCCATGACCAACAGAAATATAAGATTCTTTAACAGGTAAGTTAGATTTCTTGCCTAGAATCTTCCCAGGCTGTTTACCTAAGCAATTCCCATGATGGTTCAATGCCTGTTCCCACTCTAAGTCGTTCTGTGGTTTCACTGGTACTGTAACACAGGCTGCTCAGAAGTAGCTCCCTTTTATGGATGGAAAGATTTATTTTCCTTTGTTACAAAATACTTTGGAAGTAGGTCATGCCTCACAGATAAATGCAGAAGGAGTTTTGGTATAAGGTAGAGGATTTCAAAGGTCTTGAAAACACGATACAGACAAAGTTCCTTGGAATACTTTTTTTTTTTTTTTAACTTTTATGTGTGTACTTGTAGGTACTTTGGTAGCTAGAGTGCATCCAGTTCTCTTGCTGCTGTAACACACTATAGCATTGAGAATTCATTTGCTGTTGAAGGGAAGAGAGCTAACTTTGTGAGGAGATCGTTATTACTGAATGTTAACAGGATAAAACAACTGGTAAAAGAAGATTCAGACTTTCTTTGCAAAAGTTAAATCTTAATTGACAAAATGAAGAACCTCATTTTTTATTCTATCTAAGTTAAACCGTTTGAACTTATCAATATAGGTCAAAACCTTGCAGGACACCAGACCGTAGTAAGTTTCCAGTAATGAGCAATCTTTCCCATCGCTTGTTTCCTTCCAGTCTTTAAATAACTCATCCTCTTTCATGTTGGAAGAGGTGAAAATGAATTTGTAGCAGCATCGATTGTAGCTGATGTGCTTCTCCCCAGAAAATCGAGAGCTGTGAATGGGAGTGATGCCAGCTTTTTTAGCACAGATTCCAACAAAGATATTGGGGGGCACTGAAACTGGCACCTCCTTGGCAGCCACGTACACCTTGCGAGCGACGTCCTGGGACATGACAAAAGTGCTCCCATCGCAGTAATCTGGGTAAAACTCTTCTGAGTATTGATGGATGGGAACAAAGCCAGGGCTTTCAGGGTCTCTGCAGGGCACTCCTTGATGAATGACCCTTCCAATGTAAACGTCCTCTAGTTGTGTTAAGCTAAGCAAGTATTCAGCCAGACTTGGAATACCGACAAACATGTCTTCATCTGTTTTAAGAATATACCTTGCCTGGGGACAGAAAGTCACTGTCCACTCCACGCTCATCAACATCTTCTGTGTCTGCATCTCGGGAGAATCAATGAAACTGCCTTCAATAATGTCTCTGTGCTTTTGAGACTCTTCATTGATTTCCAGCTGGGTGGTTACTGAAGCTGGCTTTCCTAAAGCAAACAGAGTAAGGACAGCATAACCTCTGGTGTCTGTCACGTTGCCCCATGTCTGCCTGATCACGTTGCGCCTTGTCCTGTTTTCTGGGCTACTGAAGACAAGAACGAGCAAAAATATCTCTTGGTCGGAGCATATTGCTGCACTGCTGACAGTGTAAGAGAGATTGGCCTTTAGAGGATCCATATCTAGCTTCCTGGCCCTCTCCCTGATTTCAAGAGTCTTTGCGTCAGTGTAAGAAAGAGGTAATGACCGCAGGAAGTATTCCTCCAGTAAATCTGCTCCAAAAAGCAGCACATGGAAAAGCAAGACATTAAAGAGAATGAAGCACCACTGGTGAGTCCGGAGCCTGCAGAGTGTCAGCTGGGGAAGAGAAGACATGGACACTGAATTCTTTTGCTACTAGAACAGAAAGGCTTTCCTTCATTTTATAATATATTCATGCAAAACAATCATGACTTTTAGGCTGTGGTCTTTGTATTGTTAGTGTAAGGCGCTCTTCCTCCTAGAAACCTGAGCAGCCCTACTTGTGGCACAGCAAGATCCGAAGCTGGGAAGGACGTTACCGTGCTGTAGTTTAGAAGGCTTCTTTCTGTGCATCCATGTGTGGAAATACTGAAGAATAACTCACTATTAATGTTTTCTGACTGTTTTTAACCTGTTACTGAAGGCCTGAAAAGCTAACGAGGACCTGTAATGTTAACAGAGCCTTTGGTACTTGGCCTGACAACGCCTTGTGAAAGCTGGCAGGGTAAGAAGCCAACGGGAAAGCTCTGATCCCTGCTGTCCCAGGGGGAATGGCCTCGTGCTAGCCTCCGCGCTGCGGCTGAGCTACGAGCCGAAGCACTTACCTGCATGGTGGTGGGAGTTGTCCCTGCAGCAGGGTCTGTCTTAACGTCGGAGGCAGTTTCTCCCTGGCAGAGGCTTACAGGGCAGCGTCTGTATCTGGGTCTGCGGGATCCAGTTACTGCCCAGTACCCAGAGATGCTGGCTTCCACCTCACCTGTCTGTGGGGAGGAAAGATGATCCCAGGGGACGATCGTGTTGCAGCTGCATAAACACAAAGCAAGCAAAACTCTAGCCTTTCCCTTTATTAATTTCTGACGCTTGGGGTTGGGCCTCTGAGAAATAAAGAAGCGAAGCAACTGCTAGGGCTCACTTGGTAAAAGGGGTCCATTGCGAAGCTGTGCTATGTCTGCCAGTTTGTTTTTTACAGCTGTGCCATTTTAGTGTCAGTTCTCCCATCCAGGGCAGTTGGCTCCTGCGCTGAGCACTCTGCATCTCCTGAGATGAAGGTTTGGTGCGTGAACTTGTAGGTTTGCCTTGTGTGGAGTCCCCACAGAGGTGGAGGACACCCTAAGGCTGTGGGTACTGCTGGGCCAGGCTGTTGCTAGCACGTGGGGAGCGGGCTGAGCAGGGAGAAGGGTACAAAGTGGCTTTCCCTGTGCTGGGGTTGCAGCTGCGGGAGCTGTGACGCAGCTCCAGGCAAGGCACCTTGTTTGGCTCTCTTGATTGCTCCTGGAGCCAAGGAAGCGCAGGGCATCGTTTAATACCAGGCGTGTTTTCAATGGGACCCTGGGAGCAAAGCGCAAAGAAGGGGCTGTGCAGGGGGAGCTGACGGTGCTCAGCCAGAGGGCTCTTGGCCAGGAGGGTGGGGGTGTTTTGGTGTGTCCCCCCCCACCTCTTCCCCTCCAGCATCCATTTCCTGAAGGGAGGCTGTGAACTGTAACAAGCTGTGTTGGGTGGTTCTTTTCTTTCTCCCCGCACAGTGTCACCCTGTGGCTTTAAATGACTGTACGTATTTATGCTTTTGTGGTGACTGCATGTCCCGGTGAAGAGCTGCGATGATCTACCCTTGGACAGGCTCCTGCCTTTGGCGGTGGCCTCGGCTGCGCCGGTGCCTCTGTGTGTTAATGTTGGCACAGCCCCGGGCTGCGCTGGAGCTGACTGGGCTGGGGAGCCGCAGGGGACTGGAAATGCTGGAGGGGGAAGTGCCAAAGACACCACGAACAGGATGGAGGTGTCAGCAGGGGTGAGAGTTGGGTTTGGCAGCAGCTCTGCGAGCCGTGGGGCCCGCAGAGCACTGAGGGGGGAGAGGGGCTTGCGGGTCCCCAGCAGCCCCCGGGGAGGGCAGGTGGAAAGGGCGCATGACGACAACGATGCTGTTTGATGGGAAAATAGTGGCGGGAGGTGTCAGCCTTCATGAGCACAAGTGTGGGAACTCCAGCCTCCATGTGAGAGCAGAGAGATTGCGTTTTTTTTTAAATTTTGAAAAGATTTCTCATAGGTAAGGGTGCATTTCTGTTACTGCATCCTTCGGTGAAAGGGTGCAAGGAGAATGCAGCGTTGCTCTGGTTTGCCTTAGCTGTGTGCCTTGCAAGGGAGTGATGCTCTGACCGTTGCAATCCTCCCTGAGCATACTTACGGCAAATGTCCTAGGGAGGTGGAGAAGAGCTTTGATTTCTGGCTTGGGGTGGCCAAGGGTTAATCCCCCAGCTCTGGCTGAGCCCCTCAGCTCTCCCAGTGCCTCCCCCCGGGTCTGTGGCAGCACGGGGAGATCTTTCCCGTGCATGTTGGGAAATCTGTACTGATGTAGGAAGCAGCTGGAATTACAGAAGAAACCAGGTCCTAAAATGTGGTCACAGCCTGGAAGTGCATTGTGCCCCTCTGAAAGATGGCCCAGACACACACAGCGTGCAAGTCCCACTGTGGATCTCGGCTTTAGGCTCCCCCAAAATGGGAAAAAACTCCTTTCACAGAGCTTGTGTGTCAGCTGGGCTACAGCTTCATCTGGACCAGCCTCACAATCATTGTAATCCTGCAGAAGTTGTACTTTGAAGCTTGGCAAGCTGTCAGCACGGGAAGTGTCAATTAAATGTGTTCTCTGAAATAAAAAGCTAATAAGGAAATATTTTTCATGTACAATAATACAGCACTATAGCCCCAGATACCCATTCTGGGAAAAAAATTCCTCCTTTGAAGATGCTCCGTCTCCAGCTAAACCATTTAATAAGCAAATAAATACTAGCATTTGAAACCACTTCCATTAAAAATATTGGCTTTCCCAATTGTGCGTTTTTAGAATAATAATAAAACCCACATGTGTATCATCCCTGTTGCAATTATGCACAGCGTGATGCTTGGAGTACTTCTGAAGTCATTTCTTTAGCACTGCTTTGTGGTGGCAGCAGGAACTTCAAACAGTTGCCGATATCGCGTATATACGATTGACACTATCCAACCACAGCCGGGGCGCGGGCAGCTCTCGGACATAGGGTTTTGTTTATCCGAAGAGCCTGGTTGAGTCCCACTGGGAGAAAGCTCAGGAACAGAAATGAAAAGACTGCTGAAGGGTAAAATAACTGATCTGGGAGTGCCACAAACCCCCTCGGCTCCAGGGAGTTTGCTTGGGGGTGATCCCTCCATCGCCTTTAAAATGCAGGCTTCAGGCAAACGTAGCGCACAGCAGCTTATGTATGACCTTATCTCACTTTTCAGATGGGTAAAGTCAAACACATTCAGGGAAAAACTCTCACTCCCAGTGAGATCTGAGAGTTTCCAGAAGAAGAGTGAATTCAGGACCCTGGAGTGACTGAAGTCAGGTCAGTCTGGGAAAAGGAGAGCTGTTCCTACAGCTTCACTTAAACTCTGAAAAATCTTGTGGGTGTAAATTAGGGAACAACCAGGAAAGCGGGTTTTCCTGAGCGACAGGGCTATAATTTGCTTTATTTAAGATGTTTTCATTAAATTTTACGTCCAAGCAAACCTCATTATGGGAGCAGGGATGTACCAATAATGCCGTAGACAACTTGACCTACCATACGAACAGTGAGTGTTTCGACTGAAGGATGTTTGGAGTTTGGATTTGATTTTTTGGAGAGGACAGGGCCCTGAACTCCTGTGATATCCAAAGATAAAAGCAGAGATACCTGCAGGGTGGTGGGAGATGCTGTGGAGCAGGACAAGCCCAGGGCTGGCACTGCGGGGTGGGCAGCCGTGGTACAATGTGCTGCAGGGGAGCAGCCATACCCACAGCTTCTTAAAATGTCTCTTAAAGTCTCCTGGCTTCCCTCCCAACGCTGTGAACATTTGGAAGGGGGGAGCAGAGCCCGGCTTGTTTCAGTTCTGCTCGACTCCGCTTCATGAAAATGCGAAGGCTTCGGATGACGCACCATTCTCAGGCGAGGGCGGGTGGATGGGATTTATTGGGGAAAACCAGTGAAAATGGTTTTTTTCCAATATAAATTTGCTCAAATATAAAATCTTGAGCTTTGCCTGTCCCAGGTGTCCGTGCAGTCGCTCTGTGCCACGCACTGTCCTTCCCTGCAGGGTGGACACCCCTCTCTGTCCCTACCATGGTCCCCACGCTCCCAGGCTCTTCCCAAAAGCCAGCTTGATTCCTGCAGGCGGGCGTTCAAATCTTCACTTGACTGCTCCTGCTCCAGAGACGTGCCAGATCCTGTCTGGGTAGCCTGCCTGTAGAAAGGTGTTTTTTTCTCACACAACGGCCTCTTTCCGCAAGGCATTTCCCGTGCCCTCATGCAGCCACTTGTCTTATTTTAAGGGTCAGAGATGGCCCGTGTCACAAAGCATCCTCTGGCAGCCCCGCCGGGTTGCTGGGATGCTCCTGGGAGCACAAAGCACTTCCACATGTCCAAAGTGTTTCGGACTCTCCCCAAAGGGTCCCCTCTATTTACAGCCTGCTTTTTGCAGTGTTTCACCGGCGCACGCAGACCCGATAGTGCGAGGGGCTGGGGAGGGACTTGTCTGGTTTTTAATAACAGCATCAGTTGCAATAAATAAAGGGAGACAATTGTTCTGGTCTTAGTCACCTAATAGCAATGTTTTTGCTTAAAGATGTGATTCAGCTCTTGCAAGCAATTCTTCACCTTAAGTTCTCCATGAGGCTTGGGAGATGATGGAAGAGAAGGCTTTATAAGAGTTACACAGTGTGCATTTCATTTATTTTTTGATATTTAACATCCCTTTGGGTGTTAAACATAAGTAGAAAACTTAAAAACAAGCCAAGAAACTGGAGTGCTGACACACTAGACAAACAGATTAGCCGCTCCTGGTACACAAATGAGGGTGTCTTTCCTTCCTATTTAATGGCTCAGTTGACTAGGTTAAAAACATGTTTTTATAGCCAAGTTCCTAGCATTCATTTTTGCTTTGCATACATCAGTCTTGGAGTTACAGAGCTCTATCTTTTTGTATGGGTGTGTTTGATTATTACTTCTTGAGTTTAATGACAGCTTTGACAACTAACTACCACTATATTCCTTGATAAAGACAGCTTAAACCCTCTGTACGTTCTGTAAGTGCTGCATTCAGCCTCAGAAATACCGAGCTAAATATAAGCTGAATGGAGAGACCACGAGCTTGTGAAAAATGTCAAGCTGCGAAGCCACAGGGCTCCAGCCCTTGGGCCGAGCTGGTTCCTGAGAGGTGGTCTCCCTGCCAAGATGTCAACTTGGCAGAAAAGTTGCCTATTTTGCAGCAGACCAGAAGTTTTCCCCTTCTTACTAATTTTCAGTGTGCCGTGCAGGTTACTTTGCCTTGCCCTTTCATTTCCTGAAGTTAGATGCAGGCTGTATTTGTGCCTGGCAAATCTAGATTTCACGTGAAACTCATCTGACACACAGAACATCCAAAGCGTTTGAGTCTTGAATCGAGCTCCGCTTTGATTAAATTCAGTCCATGCTTTGGCGATATTTACAATTGGGAGCAGATCAGGCATTGCCGTGCCTCACTCCGTGGCCTGTAGCTGCAGCGATGCTCGGCAGCAAGCTGGGACATTTCTGCTGGGGAGCTCCTTGCCCTGGGGTTGATGGGGCTGCAGGTGTGTGTATGTGTGATGTACCCAAAAATGCAAAGCTTGCCCAAGGTTGTGGAGGGAAACGGGAGCTGTGTGCAGGTCCTGGGGCTCGTGCCATGCCCCAGCCCACCCTCTCCGGGTCCCACGGTGCTGGATGGATCCAGCCGTGCTCCAGCTGCATGGACCTGGGGGTCCCCGGGATGGGGAGGGGGCTGCAGCCCCCCAGCCGTGGCCGAGGCTCCCACCGGCAGGGCCGTCGCCCGTCGTCCTCCTGGCAGGGGGTTATCGGGGAGCTCGAGCAGGACGAGGACAGCCTCCGACACGAATCCTCACTTGGCTCTGGAGCACGGTGGCACGCTGGACTTGGGTAATGCGTTCCTCCGAAGATGACTTTCTCTCCCTCTCGCCTCTGACTCATCCCACCGTTGCCTCCCACAGATTTACTTATTGCTCTCCCAGACACGGAACCAGCAGAGTTGAGTCTCCGCTGCCCCGTGCCAGGCCCCTGCTCGGGCAGCCAGGGGCTGCGATCTGTCGGGGGCAGGCATGCCTTCCCACGCGCTCGGCCCTTGGGGGGTCGCAGACTGGGGGTTTGCCTTTCCCAGGAGCCCCGCACGAGCCCCCCCCGAGCCTGGCTCTGCTGTGGAGAGCTCAGGTGCATGCACATACAGCACACAACCCTGCAAATGGCACTCGGCATCCCTGGATGTGCCCGTTCCCTGGTGTGCGACATCCTCCCTGCCCAGGCGGGAGACAGCCCTTGGGACCTGTGCTCTCTTGCTCCGGGATGCGGCAGGGAATGCCGGGACGCTGAAGGGGCTCCCCAGCAGAGCTGCGGGGGCTGAGGGAGTTGAGAGGAGGAGGGACGGCGGCGCAGTAGGTACGTGAAATTCTGGTTAATTTTATTTTTTGTTAATAAGACAACTGTGGGGAAACGAGAACTTGGAGCATCGATGGGGTTTTGGGGAGCGCTGCAGCTGAAGGCAGGGAGGACTGGCTCAGCCAGACCCATGTCCCCAAGCTGCTGAACGGTGTCTTTGCTGAGAGCGCTGCCCTGCCTTCCCCCCTTGGCAGGTACCCACAGCACCCTGCCCGGCCCCCAGGGCATCTCTGGTGCTGAGGGGCCAAGCGCCTGTGATGATTAAAAATGATGTTAAATCACGGCAGCTGGGAAGAAAAAGTCATTATCACCAGGTAGTGCTGGCTGTGACCCAAAAGACCTAAAAAGAGTTTCCGAAGAGAAGTGGATTTTACCACTATTGATCTTGCAAGAGTAGAGGGGAAGGGCAGCATCTCTGGTCGGTGCTCAGGTGAGCAGGTGGAAAGGGGGGAGTGTGAAGAGACCCCCCCCCCCAAATTACCCAAAGGCTGGAGAAAACGCCTTGGGGAGGAGAGAGAGCACTCAGCCTTTAATGAAGAAAAGGAAGAGGTGTTTTGTGTTGCAATATATTTTCATGGGGAGAAAACGCAGCATAAAAGCAGACTATTGATCTAGTGGGAAGAGGCAGGCTTTGCCGCGGCTGGAGACTGCAGTCAGACAAATCCTCGTTAGGAGGAGGGGGTGCAGCTGACTAACGAGCGAGGCGGCGTGTGGGGAAGCCAAGGGAAAGAAGTGCCAAGGGAGGGAGATGTGGAGATCTCAGCATCCTCAAATGCATCCCTGAAAGTCAGACGGTCCCAGGACTGGCTAGGGCTGCGATGCCACCGCCTCCATGTGCCGGGCAAGGGATCCGAGAGGATCGGATCAGCCCCTCTGGGCTCCGGCACAGCCATTTGTCCCCTGACATCCGACCGTCTGGGCTCCTACCTTGAGTTTAGGACAAAATCAGACGGTGCTCTGCTAAATGGCAGAGGAAGTACAAGCAAGCTCAGCCTGGGAGGCTGACCCTGCTCCCGCGATGGTCAATGTCAGAGCGTAAATAAACCCCCATCCCCTGCTCGTTCTCTGTTTTACAACACACACTATGCCCTGAAATACATTCTGCAGTTAAATAATAGCAGGGCAAGAAAAGAACAACCAATGGGGAAGGAAGGAAAGTATTTTGCTTTTTATTCTGTTAACTACAGGTTGTAAAGTGGTTTGTTACGGAGGATCGTCTTGTACCCGTTCAGCAGGAGAGGAAGCAAAGGCTGCAAGTTCTGCAGAGCAGCGGAACTGAGCCGTGCTGGAGCTGGGAGCAGTCCCCAGGACAAGGGATCTCCTTTCTCAGGTAGGATCCCACCAAGCGCCATCACCGGGGCAGCTTGTCCCTGTGCCCAGCGGCTGGGCCTCTGCCTGGGCATCCCCCCTGCTCTGCGGCAGCGGGACTGGGGAGGCACCAGTGCCCTTCCAGGCACAGCTCCACGGCCGGCTCATCCCCGGTGGCTGCTCCTGGAGAGGGCGGGTGGGACTGGGCTGACCTTGCTGGTCGAGCTGCAGCATTTGGGTGGCGACGTTCTCTTCTTCTGGCTCTTTCATTTTTCATTTCTCTTTTCTCACCACCCCCCCCTCCCCGTAACTGTTTTAAATAATTCCTCCTCCACGCCTGTGTTATCACCTAGCATGTCAATACGCTGCTGTGCCACCCACCCCTCTCCTCGCAGAGCTGCACGTTAACATTTTGCACCCGATAATGTGAGGCAATTAGTGAATGAAGAATAACTTTCCTACTTAAAAGCATGATGGGTCGGGAAGCATCACACGGATGGATGGCACGGGGAGTATTAATTGCTTTTCTCTGAAATGACTCCTAGTGTAGGAGAGTCCATATGGAGAGAGAGGAGGAGGAAGAGATGCTGCGGTAGAAACAAAGTCTCCGGTCCTAGTGAGAAGCGTAAAGCCCAGCACATCTGAGTGGGCATTTTCCTCCGGAGCGGGAGGCTGCTGTAGCAAACGGGCACCGTGTGCCGATGCATCGCGCGAGGGCCGGGACTCCCGGGAGCAGCGGCTGGGCAGTGCCGGGGTGGGGGGGCAGCCCGGGGGCAAGGGGAGGCCGGGGGCTGCCTGGAGCTGTCGGTGAGAAACCACCGTTCTGGAAGCAGCCAGCTCCTGGCCCGGATGGCTTCACCCTCCCCTGGGGTCTGATTGAAGCGGGCTTTGGTGTTTTGGGTGACGGAGGTGGCAGAGGAGCGTTGGACAAGGCACGGGGGCTGTCGGGTCAGTGTGTTTCTGTGGGAGCGTTTCCTTTGTACTAACCGGTTCTCGTTGGGGATATCTGCTCACCCACGCAGCCCCGGGATCCCGGGGATCGGCACCGTGGTGAACTCCCTGGTGCTCGCGCAACAGCGGCGTCTCTGGAAGAGAAATAAAGAAAAGAAGCAAAAGAGGAGAGGAGCGTGCTAGAGCTGGGGCAGAACTGCTCCCCTGGGGCTCTGCTGCCCTGGGGGCTGCACGGCCACTGCTGCCACGGGACTGGCACGGTCCCCCCCATGGCCCTGGGCCAGCGTGGGTCGTGGGTGCACAGTGGGAGCCTGCGAAGGAGGCTGCTCTGTTTGCAGCGGCTCGCATCCAGCCCCCCGAGGGGGGACGCAGCTTTGGGGCGCTTTGCGCTTGGCCACATCATTATGGATGGCACCTCCTGACTCCTGGCACATAGCACCCATGGGGCTGAACATCGAGGGGAGAGAAGGCACCTTGGACTCCATCCCGTTAACCCTTTCGCAGGGGTGGCCGGCTCGTTTCCAGGCTGCCCCTGCTGTCCCTGGGGTGGGGCCGTTCCCGCAGCGGGGCTGTGTTATTGCAGCAGGGCCCCCCTGGAAGATCAATGCTCCCCGGCCCGGCCACACAGCATGGCACAGGAATTCCCCAGCAGGCCGGGGCTCGGCTGGCCTGTTTGCTTTCGGCACGACCCCAAGGCGCAGCGGTGCTCAACACAAATATTTATACGGCTAGTAGAAAATAAAATAAAACAAAAAATTGATTAAATAATTTTTAAAAAGGGAAAAAAGGGGAAAAAAGGGAAAAAAGGGGAAAAAAGGGCAAAAGGAAAAAAGGGGAAAAAAAGGGGGAAAAGAGGAAAAAAAGAAAAAAAGGAGAAAGGAAAAAAGAGAAAAAAGGAAGAAAAAAGGGGGAAAAAGGAAAAAAGAGAAAAAAGGAAAAAAGGGGGAAAAAGGGAAAAAAGGGGAAAAAAAGGGGGAAAAAAGGGGGAAAAAAGGGGAAAAAAAAGGAAAAAAGGGGGAAAAGAGGAAAAAAGAAAAAAGGGGGGAAGAAAAAAAGAAAAAAGGAGAAAGGAAAAAAGAGAAAAAAGGAAGAAAAAAGGAAGAAAAAGGGGGAAAAAGGAAAAAAGAGAAAAAAGGAAAAAAGGGGGAAAAAGGGGAAAAAGGGGGAAAAAAGGGAAAAAAAGGGGGAAAAAGGAAAAAAGGAAAAAACGAGGACAAAAAGCAAGCCAACGCCCCCGGGGGGGCATGCGGGCAGAGGCCGGGGGCGGAGGGGTCGCCCCCGGAGCCGGGCCAGGGCGCGCTCCTTGCCTGGTGCGCGCAGCCGGGGCGGAGCGGGGCGGCGGCACGGACGGCAGGGGGCGCCGTGGTGCGGCGGCGGCGGGAGCCCGGCCGGGCCCCGGCGCGGCGGCGGCGGCGGCGGCGGCGGCGGAGGGAGCGGGGAGGTGGCGGCTCCCGCCCCGCCGCTCCGCGCCATGGGCTGCCTCGGCGGGCAGCGCCGCAGCCGCAGCGGGCGGCGGGAGGAGGCGAGCGGGGCCGCCGCGGCGGCGCTCCGCCGGTGCGCGTAGGGCGGGACCCTCCTTCGCTCCCTCCCTTCCCTCCCACACGCGCCCAGCCCGGTAACTTTCCGGTACCTGTTGCCGCTTCGTCCCCGGTATGCGGAGCGCCCGGCCGGCCCGCGGGCTGCTGCGGCGGCGGCGGGGCGCGCCGTGATGGGCGGCCGGGAGCGGGAGCGGGAGCGGGACGGCGGCGGTGGCTCTGCCCGCGGCCGGCAGCCCCCGGCCGGTGCCTTCGGCGGCGCGGGGCGCCCATGCTCTGCTCCGGCTCGCCTCTCCGGGCACCCGCGCCGCTTCGCCGATGCCTTTCTCGGGCGAAGAGCGGAGCCTGCAGGGGATCTACAAGCCGGCGGCGCCGGCGGAGGGCAGGGCGGCCGGCGGGGCGACCGTCTGTACCGAGTGCTACACCAACCGCTCCTTCGTCTACGACGATGGCAGCGCCCACAGGTACCCGCCGGCGGGACGCGGCGCGGGGCCGGGGGCTGCCGGCGGGGGTCGGGCCCTGGGGGTCGGGGGGGTCGGGGATCCCCGGGGGCCGCCTGTGTCGCCGTCGTGGGGAGCCGGGGGACCGCGGAGCCCCCCGAGCCGAGGGGAGCAGCCCCTTCCACCGCCGCCGGGACCCCGCGGGGGGAGCCGGGCTCGGCCCGGCAGGACCCTCGCCCCGCGTTCCCACCGCCCTTCCCGTGCCCCGAGCCTGGAAGAAAAGTTTCCGTGACACTTCCAGGCCTGGTTTGGGGTCCCCTGAGAACGCCCTTCTGGGCAGCATCGCCTGGGGAACGGAGTAGTGAGAGGCTGCCTCGGTCCAGGGGATGCTTGGAGATCCCCGAGTTGTTCCCGGTCATATCCTTCATGGGAAAAGGGTGGATGCTGCCCCTCCGTCGTGCCTAGCATGGACTGAGGCTGTGCTCCCTGGTGTGCGGGGCAGGTGGTGGTTTAGAGGAGCTGGTTTGGCTGAGCCCCGAAGCCACCCCAAGGCCAGGGGACTAAGATGCACGCAGGCGAAAGGGCTGCGTTTCCCTAGGGGCATCGCGGCCCACGCTCCAGCTTTAGGCTGGTTTTATGCCAAAGTTATAATGCCCAGTACGAGGGAGGGGCTGTGGTGTGGAAGTGAAGAGCTGCTCAGAGGGGATCACAGGGACCCAGGGCCACTGTCTTCTTGTGCCCAGGCAGCAGCAGACGTGTCTCACGAGGGAACGACTGCTTGTTGCTGAAGTATCCCAGCTTTTCCTGATAACTCCTTTATGTTATCATCGCCCTGATTATATTTACTAGTGCGGCTCTTCTGGCTGTCACACTCACCAAATATCAGCTTAAATGAGCAAATGAAGCGTGTGTATCAATTCATTCTTGACAGATAAGGACCTTGGCCGGGTTTGTGCCCTGGGCTGGTCAGCTGGGGTTTTGTATGTTGACATCTGCTCGCTATCATTTGGGGAGACCATCTTTTATTCCTAAAAGCCTAGATGGCAAAAGAAGACACGGTCTATTCGGTGAACTCTCTAACTTTAAGTACATTGCCCCTGACTGGGTAATTGGTAAAATCCTTAAATATTGGTTCTTGGGATTAAGCCCCTCATCATTTCCCTCTGCTGTCCTCTCTGTCAGAGGCACAACATCCAGTGAGGTCAAGGTACCGCAATGCCTTGGGAACCAGGACTATCTAACTCCTGAGAACACCGTTCAGTTGCCTTGGGGACACCGGGGTGGCTGTGGAGCTATAGTGCCTTCACCAAACCCAATTACCTCATTTTGCAGCTGTACTCGGTGTGTTTGCAGAAATGACGTCCTTGAGGAGGTTATCGAACGCTTCTGTGTGTGGGGAGAGATCAGAGGTCAGGCTAGAGACGGCAGCTTGCAGAGGGTTTGGACTCCAACGTTACGGGAAAATGATGAGTTGCTCAGCTCAGACAGCAGTTGTTGCTCCTTGTTACTTACACTGCAGTGCTGCTCGGGCTCATTTATCCTCTTCTAACGCACAACAACAAAATCCTTGTCCAAAGGTCTTCCCCTCTGTCTCTTTCAATCTGAACAGAAGAGCTTTGTTTCCTAATTATTATTATACGGCTCGATGTGTTTCGAACCCCCTCTGGCTCTGGGGAGGTTGAAATGCCGTTGCTTTCCATGGCTTATCTTGCCTGCCTCTGCATTCAGCCCTTTTGCTACCCTTCCAGAGATATTGAACAAACTGGTTGGAGCCCTGAGGACTCGGCAGCTTTGCCCATAGCTGCCTGTTTCCCCAGCTCCAGCTCAGAGCAGCCTGAATCTCTAATGTGCTTTTCCAGTGCTGTTCAGCTGAAGAAGCAGAAAATGATTGTTGTAAAATGGCTAAAGAGAAACGTGCAGGAGCAGGCAGAGCAAAAAGCACCATCTCCCCCATTAGATGATCCCAGGGGCCCACTGGCTAATCTGCTGTGTGGTTTCCTCTTCTGCAGCGTGGACTGGGGGTGCGCGTCCCCTTTCAGTGCGTGATCATCCACATTTAACAACCTGCTATCACTCAGCCTCTGCCTGGTACAAGAGATTCTTCCTCCCCTCCCGTGGGTTTTATCTCTGCTCAGACCCTGCCCATGTCTGACATGGGGTTTGTGTCTGACGGGTGTGCAGTCCCCAGGGCAGACCAGGGCTCGGGAGTCCTACGCAGGTTCCTCGGCTTGTCTCCGCTCCGTGCTTCCAGGCGTATACTTGTAGCTGTAGGTGTGATGGCAGACAAGCAGACCTGTCACCAGAGGTGTGCGCGAAGGATGTGAGAGCCCGAATATATCTGAGCAGCAAAGATGTATAACATGTTCAATGTACCTTCTGCTAAATGTTCAAGGGGACTTCAGCGGGGCTGGCCCCATTAAAATAAATGGAAGCCTCAATTATCCCCTTGCTTAGCAAATCTAGAGATGGCTTAAAAGCTGTTGAAGAGAAATTCCATCTTCTCAGTTGCCCGAGTGTGGACACGTGTGTGTAAATGTTTGTGTGCTTTCTCCTGGCTCTCTTTATAAGGGCACAACGGTCCTGAAAGTCCCTTCCAGTTGGAAAGCAAGGGGTTAACTGTAAAAGCACTTGAAAGTATGTTTGGAGAGCAAATACACACTTCTGGCACCCAGAGGGTACAAACAGCCTAAATTTTACTTTCCTACCTCGTGGGAAATCTGGGTAAATGTTTGTACAAGGAGCTAGTCCGTCATTTAGGGGAATACAGGATTTCCTCCAGCCAGCACTGTGCTTCCTCTGCTTTGCCCATGTAAGGACACTTGGAGAAGAAGCAGTGATGGATGAGCAGCCATATGGAAGGACTCATGCAAAAATATCCTGCACAAGTAAGGGGGCCTGTGGGAGAAGCAGGGACGTGCAAGAGGAGACTTGTTTTTTCCATCCGCTACCTCCCGCTACTATGGCTTATTTAAGAAGAAAAAGGTGAAAGAAGAAGGCATGCATGATGATACCTGGAGAAGCTGCTTAGGAAGATCACATCTTTGTGTTAGACGTATGTGTCTTTTCTCATGTCTGTTTTTAATGTCTCTTACGGGAGATCTGTCTGTCTGCTAGACTGCACCGTGCTGCTTAGGTTCAGTGCTGCTGTTTATACTTGGAGTAAACAGTCGACGTCCTGTGCTGGGCGGTGTGCAAGTGCTTGAGAAGCCGAGATTGGGGACTGGAGAGCAGCATCCAGAGAGACCGGTGAGCACCGCTGGCATGGCAGCTCTGGACGTGCTTACGGAGTGCCAGCTGGAGAGGGCTTGGCTTGACAGGGGCTGGGCTGTGGTGGGGTCTGTCTTCAGTCCTGCCCGACTGGGCAGCCGGGACAGATCGTACTTTCTGGCCCTAGAAATCATGGCAAGATTTGGAGCAGTGGCAGCAAGGTTAAAAGTGCCTATGGGCACCTTCTGCTGCTCTGGTCAAAGCCTCTGAGTCCAAAGGCAGGTGTTTGCCTGCTGTCCTTGCTGAACCCGAGGTGATCGGTGAGTTCCCAGGGCTGTGTCTCTATGAGAGGGCTTGGAAAAGTTGATCTGAATCCATGAAGGATATGAATAAAAGAAAAAAAAAAAGCATTGATTAAACTGGATTCTTGCTCAATGTGAACACTCTCATCCAGACTTGCGTTGAATTTCCCATGTCTTCTCCTGCTACACTTCAGATGTATCAAATGGACTGTCTCAGTTTAGCACAAGGATGGTTCCTGCAGCTGTGAGCCTGTTGTTGTCTCTTAAGTTTGCCATTTTCTGGAAATGAATGGGAAGATGCTGTTTTGGCAGAGCTTGCACTGAACCAGACTGTGTAGCTAATTAATAACCAGTTCCTCCAGGCAAGATTACTAGCTTAGACATTTATCAGCTTCCAAAAAGTCAGCCTTGTGGATTGCAACAACTGTTGCTCTGGCTGCCTGTGGGGATTCTGGCCTTGCTGTTCTGGGAGAAATTGCAATAGGGAGCCATAAAACTACAGGGCCAAACACCCTGTATTTTCAGAGTGTTTATGTAGCAGAGATAAGGAATTCTGCTCTTGTTTTTCTCAGCTGATGAGGAAAGAGAAGCATGCAGCTCTGGCAGGAGTCTGAAATTGGGGCTTGACAGGGCGGTCAGCAGGTCGTGCTGTGAAAACTGCCACAGGAGAGCACCTGCCAGCACACCTGGGTCAGTGGGAAGAGGTTTTGGGACCCCCCCTGCTATTCTGTTTAACAAAGGACCCCCGACATGCTGAACGTCCTCCTTAGAAACTGCCATTGGGTTCTGGCATGGCTGTGTCACCCTTCGCTGGAGAACAGCAAAGTAGGTCATCGCCTGTCCTCAAGGCTCTTTCTGCTCTGCAAAAATATTTACAGCATCTATTTGAATCCTCCCAATTCTCCATCAGTGACCTCTTCCTGACCTCCACGCCTGGTTCCCAAGTGCTGCACGCAATTTGTTTTGGAGCTTGTTAGTGTTTCTCTTGCATCCATGCCAAACTGTGCTGGAGTGTGGAACATCTCATTCATCCTTCTTATGAATAAAAAGTGGCAAAGAGCCATACTAGGTCTGAGCACAGGTGCCACTGGCCTGGTGTCCTTTGCCAGTGGCCGGTGACAGGGACGGAAGGCAGGTACAGAGCGACCCTTCCCAGGGCTGTACTGCTGCAGCCCGTCGGATCGGGATCCTGAGCTGGAGGTTGTAGCCAGCAGTTGTGCTTCCAAGACGTGCGTGGATTTCTTCCCTGGGATTTGCCTGGTCCCTCTTGAACCCATTGGTACTTTCTGCCTCTGTAAGAAGATGTGAATTCACTGATGCAGCTGCTTGTTGTGAAAACGTGCTGCTTTTCCTCTGAGCCTGCTGCCCTGTGATTTCCCTGGGTCCCTACAGCTCTTGTGATGTGCTTGCTCCCTGGTCGTCTGCCCTGATTTCACCTGCCTTTCATCATGTCTCTCTCCAGGCTAAAGACTCCTCCTGATCTATTTAGTCTCTTCTTGTACAAAACACTTTATAATCCCACAGTTATCTCCGTTGCCCTTCTCTGTGCCTTATCATCTCTGAAGAGTCCCCCCAGAAGTGTGTGTGGCTACGCAGTGGGTTTATCTGTAGTATAAGAGCATCTCCTAATGTTTTGGGTTTTGACCACCACTGACAGTCAGCTGTTGGCTTTGTGGAATTACCTACCGTGACTTTAGCTCTTTTCTGAGTGCTAATTTGCAGACCTTCTAGTGCCTGTGCAGGAAGGTGATTTTCTCCCCTGCCTTTTGGATTAGTTGGCATTTATTGATGCTAATTTTCGTCTGACATTTTATCATTGGGTCAGTCGGTGTTGCAAGATCCTCCTGCAACTGTTTACAGTCAGATTTAGGTTTGACCATACTGGATAATTTGCAGTCATCACCATCGCTTCTGAATCCATGGAACAACAGAGAGCCTTGTGGGACCCCATGGAAGGTGTTTGCCTCAGCGTTCCCCTTCTGTTTGTCTCCTGTCTTCTAATCCAGGAGACATCCCTCTCTTTGTCCCATTGCATCCTGGTCTGGCAGGGTTGACAAGCCTGCCGCCTGGGGTTTATTTCTGTAAGTCTTTGTATCCTTGAACAGTGTGAAAAGACTCTTCCTCCTCCCACGTCTCTATTATTTTCTGCTTTCAATAGAAGGGAGTGTTCTGCAGGGGTCTGGAGCGCAGAGAAGTTTCTTCTCCATGCTTCATCCCTAGCAGCTTGTAGCAGTTTGGGGCTGTGCAGAAGGGAGAATTTTCCCAGCAGATCATTAGCAAGAATTAGCACTTTTCTGATCTTGCAGCCTTTTTCTTTTTTTTTTTTTTTTTTTTTTTTGACGTGAGCCTGAAAAATACTGGGCACTGGCAAATTTGGGAGAGGGTATAACAGCTTGGAGTGAGGGGGAGTGAGACACCGCCAGGATCGTGTGCTGTGGGATACCAGATATGCTCCTGTGAATAATGATTCTGGAGAGTAACGAGCTCTGCCTTGAGAGCATCTCCTTGCTCATTCTGATGAGAGCTGGGAACAGATAGCATTGTCCTGCTTGCAACCGGTCATCGACCAAGATGAGGGTTTTGGCTGGTTCCCAAGGTGGAGAGGGTGACATTGGTCCCAGGTAAGCTCCATGCAGGAGGGGAAGCCCCAGGAAAAAAAATGGATTGGGCAACAGCAGGAAGGCAAAGGACTTTTAAGCCTCGCTTTAGCTAGAGGTGAGCTTTTCTGTCCCCTGGGCTGGAGGAAGGAGGGCTGCCGTTGCCTGCAGAAGGGTAACTGTGATGGAGTATTAGGATTTGTGGGGACTAAGAAGAGTCCTCGTGGGAAGATTATAACTGGCCAAGACCCACTTGGCTTTCTGGCCTTCCTCATGATGCCAGCTGCTGGAGCAGGGACCCGTGGGACAGCCGAGGGGTAAGTCTGGGTGGTGAGCGTAGCTGCACTGGGATAAGTGATACCTAACGGCTGTGAATAGAGGAGTGGCTGAGATGTAGAGACTTGCTGTAGTGTCGGTAGGAATTATATTCCCCTTCTTAAGCAGGTAATAGTAGAGGGTTGGCTATTGGCTCCAGGAACAGAGCTGGAGGCTGTGACAAGTGAATTGCTCTCTTTTTAGTCTAATGATCTGTCTAGGTTTAAGACTTTTCACGGTTGGTTGGCATGAATCATGAGCCTGGTGTTATCCCTGTGTGCAACAGCACCCTGTCGTTAGAGGCTGGGTGATTTCTCAGGGGACCCTGGTGTACACAGCCTCCGAAAGCTCCAGCGGGACCATGGGGCCTCGCAGTGAGGGATCGTTTCTCACTTCCAGCAGTCCTTGTCACTTGATTTCTTGAGCAGTGGGGATGATTCTGCTTTTAAATGAACTTGCATGTGCTCCCAGGCCACCTTGCAAATCCAATGCTGTGATGAGAAAAAAAAGGGTCATGTCCTTGCTGGGGCAGGGCCGGGTGCTCTGGGAAACCTGCTCCTCAGCATATAGCTCCTACAAGGAAGATATAGTTTAATGTTGTAATCCATAAATATCCCTGGAGATCGCTGGGTCAGGAATTTCCCGGCAGGGTTAGTGACCTTGGCTCAGCAGGCTGAGTGTGTTTTGGGTTTGTCCCTCCTTCTGAGGTTGTTTGTGACCGAGATGCTGGGAAGAGTGCTGTGGGTGCTCCTGAGCCTGTTCCCGGTGGGAAGGGTCGGGCTGGATGGGTGGCCGCAGGCAGATCTCAGCTGGAGTGTTGTGCCTGTCTTGTCCCTGGGTGCAGATCGCTGGTGTAAGTGGTTTGCTTCCAGTGGGGATTTGAATCTTCACCTTTGGAGGAAGGCGAGGGAGTGATGTCCTGCCAGTCCTCCTGTGGCAGGAGCCCTCCCGGCTGCCGGAGCGAGACCCTTGGAGACCCTTGCCCCAAGGACGTTGGGATGGGGAGCAGAGCTGTGGCCTTAGGAAAGCAGGGCTTGGTATGTTGTGCTGTAAGTGATCATCCGAGCTAATTTGCACTCTATTTGCATATTTACACAATAGACTAAAACGGTTGCACATGGACCATTATGTTCTACTGCCTGGCTCTGACGGAGTACAAGCCTGGCTGGGTGCTGTTATTACCCTTGCTGTGGAGATGCGGCTCTGGCACTGAGTCAGCACCGGGGTAAGGAGGTGTCTGGTCCAGCAGGTCCTGCTCTGCCCCGGGCACTGCCCTGCTCTCCCCCGGGCACCGACCGAGGGCCTGTTCCTGGCACCGCTCTGTTCATGCGCTCCTTGAATTCCTCTTTCTGGTCTTGCCTGGATGGCTCTCCCAGGCAGATGGTACGCTCATGTCCCCGGTGCTTGGCACAGCAGGGACCTGTGGGTGACAGACACTGCTCATGAAACCAAAACCCCTGAGAATTCAGTGATGCCTGGAAGCTACTGGGCTTGGGAGGGGGAGCCCAGGCTGGTTCCCTGCACTAGGCACCGCAGATTCTTTCTTCAGCTTTTTCTTTTGGTATTAGCTAATATTGCCAAGCAAAGATGAGGAGATAAGTGCCTTTTCCTTCCAGGAGGCTCTTTGAGAGAGGCTGAAGCCTGTTTGCTTCCAGAAGTTGGGGGGATGTTTTTTGAATTGCAGCAATGTCTACAATGTGCTCTTGCTAAAGGACATGGGTTTGGGGTTGCTCTGGGTGGCCCTTGGTGTGTGCCTTCTCCTGTGCTCCTCACCCCCTCCCCACCAGCCCTTCCCTGCCATCTCCAGCCTGTTCTTCGTCCCACATGGCTGCAGCTGCCTCACAAACCTCTGCAAAAGGGAAGGATGGGATATGCAATTCCAAAACTAAAATAGCAAGGGTTAAACTGGAAACTTAGGGCACATGTAGAAAGGGCTCCCAGGGCTGCAGGTGTCCCTTCTGTCATCTCCCCACCATGGCACGTATCTGTGCCTCTGGCAGAGAGGCAGGGAGTGGGAGTGCAGGGGCTGGCGTGGGTGGTCAGGAAGGCACTGGGAACAAGTCGGTGTGCTGCAGAACGAGGTGCACGTCAAGAGATGAAACCTGGCCACGTGCCGCCGTCTCGCTTCACCGGCGTGGCAGCCCCAGCCCAGGCTTGAGGAAAGGGAGCCGGTCCCCTCACCTGCGGGGAACCAAGGGTGTGTAGGATGTGCTTCCCCTCCCTCCTTTCTCCCAGTGTTATTGAGGCTTTGCAATCACCAGGCACATCATCATGACTTGTTTACCTTTGCTTCTGCTGGAAACACCCCTAGCACTGCTGGGGCCCTCCCTGTAGGATGCTCTTGAGGAAGGGGCTGGCTGCGGCTCGCTCCTCCCGGCTGCCTTGCCCTTGGCAGGGCTGCCGATGGATAGCTTCACCGGCCTCCCGGGTGTCGGGGCTGGAGGAGCTGAGCTGCCTGCCTGTGCCACTCGTGTGCTCGATGTGCTGCCTTTGGGATCAAAGAGGAGTGAAAAGACTTCTCAGCGGGGCTTTGCCTTCTGTGAGTTTTACCCTGTTGTACAGAGCATACGTGTGCATCAGGCCAGAAGGGAATGGGGAGTCGTGGGGCTGAATTGCTAATATGGGGTTGTCTAATAAGAAAAACAGCTCTGGACCTGGAAGGTACAATTTCTACTTTTATCTTCTAGAAAATAGCATTGCCAGTGGGGAGAAGGCTTGTGGAGCTTTGCACTGACTCACGCTTCCTGTTCATTTTCAATGTGAAATACACAAAATGCTAATTTTTCTGTGAGGCCTGTGGTGCTAAATTGCCCCCGCTTGTTGAAAGCAAAGCGATGGATGGATTTGTCACAGGGCTCAGCAATTCTGCGGAAGTTTTGAGCAACAGCAGCCCCTGACATGGACAGTCTGACTGTCCATGGAGTTGCAAATTTGGATGCCGGAGTTTAATCTGGGAGACTGAGCACTTCATATATTGTGTGTAGATATATATGTGTGTGTGTATGTGTGTTCTGCAGCTGTCGTACCCACAAAACATGACTTGGGCCAAAGCTGCTTAGAGTATCTGGAAATCATGACTTGGATGTTGTGATGGGCCTGTTCACATCCCTTGGAGCACTTTAAGCTCTTTGAATCAAAAAGCATTAAATCCACAACCATCGGACAAGTAACAAGAAGCTGACAAAACAATTAAATGAAATGGAAGGTGGTTGCGTGGGGATGCAGAAGTGTTTGTGAAGTAGAGAAAATGATCTCATTAAAGGAAATAGACACCCCATCTTTCCCTAATTCCCCTTTTCTGTACCAAGCTCAGGGCGTTAGTGCCTGGGACTTTAGTGCCAGTCTTTTTAGCTCTTTTTCATACATTATCAGAGAGTAACTTTGCAAGTTCATTAGTTCATCGTTCCTGTCCCCCTGGTTTGATGTGTGGGATTGCCCGCAATAAAGGCTCCTTTCACATGGTTGTTCCACGCAGATGTGGCAGGGGCAGGCTCTGCTCACACAGCTGGCAGCATTTGTGCTTCTTGTTGATTATGTTTAAGGTTGGGAGTCATTCTGATGGCAATGATTTATCACTTGGTCGTGGGGCTTGTGCTTAGAAAATGGAAGAGATGTTTTTAATGTAGTTTTGGGGGGAAAGAACCCTACCACTTGGCCTGTGCGTGCGTTCCTCCCCACCATGGCTCCTCGCAGAAGGCCATTCAGGCCACACCTTGGTGTAGAAGATCCTTCTGTGGCTCTGGACACATCGTCTGGGTTCCAGGACTGCTGATCAAAATGAATGGCATCAATGAGTCACCAGGTGACCTCTGGGGAGGGAGAGGGGATGGTGGGATAACAACCTGGGGCTCTTCCTCTGACAAGCTGAGACGTAACCGACAGTCATGTTAGCTGGTGCTCACAGGGAGATAAGGAACATGCGCTGCTGAGGCGGTGGCAGAGAAAGCGGCTCTGTGCCTGAAATGAGCACCCAAACTCCTCCATGAGGACACTCCCATGGAGAAATCCTGCCCTGAAGGCTGCTGAGGTTGGTGTCTGGGGAAGGGTGATGCCGAGCCAGTGTGCGAGGCACGCCTGTCGTAGGACCTAGCCTGCACGTGTGCGTGCCCACGTGTGTGCAGATCCGCTGCTTTCCTTCGCTGCATGGTCTTTGCCCTCTCCTCTGGCTGGGCTGTGCTGTGCTGCCGTGCCAGCTCGCTGCCCCTCCTTGCCAAGGGAGCGATGCCAATGCCTGCAGCAGTTGCGTGTCGCCGGCGCGGGAGGGGGGATGCTGTCTTCCAGCCCGGCTCTGGAGACCGAGCATGCGTCTCCCCACGCACTCGGGCCATTAGGAGACCCCACAGGGATGTCACTCAGAAGGAAAAAACAAAAAAAGAGGGGGGAACAACTGTAACCTGGTAACCATAAGAGCTGTGGGAGGAGAAGCAAATAGAAGATGATTGTATATATTTTAATAAATATAGAAAAAGAAAGGGCAGAATTTCCTGTATGGCTTTGTTCATCAGAGAGGCTCTCGGAGCCTGGCAGCAGCTGAGCTTGCCTTCACTGATGGACAAGGGGTGCAGGGCCAGACTCTGCAGCCAGGGCTGGTGAAACACCATGGCAGGGAGGAGAGGACATGGCAGGGTCCTTGCTGTCTTGGGGCAGCCTCGCTTCAAGAGCTCTCATGAGAAGTATCCCATCCCTTGAGTGCAATCCAGACACTGTTGCCCTACAATGAGTCTGGGCCAGCAAAGAGCAGCTGGAGTCTCCCGCCCTACCAGTGCCCGGTTGCTGCCCAAAAGGCTGGGTTTAGCCTAGCCACGGTGACGGCCAGGTTGGCTTTGCCTCTCTAACACCAAGTTGTGCTGCAGCCCCACGTATCTGCCAACAACAAGAGAAAAGTCAGACCCTGCGTCTGACTCTTGCTCCACCATTGCTCTCAGCCCAGGGCTGTCCTTCCCATCCTGGTAGAGGTGACGCGGCAGCAGTTGGCTGCGGTGTTGCAGTATGTGCTCGGTACCAAAGCTTGAGGAAAGGTGGCTTTGCCTGGGGAGGGGATGTTGAGATTGGGCACAAGGTACTTGCTTTCCTGGCTACACATCCCCAGACATCCTCCTGGGGGAAGGATGGAGTTGGGACAGACAGCTGCCAGCAGGACCTTGTGTCTCTGGTTCCTTCTACAGCATGGAGTAGTGGGAGAGGAGGGATTTAGACTGTAGGTTATGCAAGAATTTGCCGAAAATGTAGGTTCAGCTGTTTCTTCTGTTTACGCACCCCAGCCCCTAGAAGGAGGAGAGGAAGGGCATTCTGGGAGGGTCTTCAATAATTTTTGGTGCCGACAGAGCAGGATGTGTCACTGAGAGCTTTGGAGCTTCTGATGGTGCCTGCAGGTCCGGGCAGTTTCATCACGCAGGTACCAGAACGTAGGATTATGTGATCTGTTGATGACCTCGGGGCAGTTTGGGCTTGATTCGTGGTGGGAAGCAGGAGGATGCTCTGTGGTTTCTGTGGTGCATACTGTGCAAGGAAGAGGAACTTTGGTTGTGTCCTTCCTCTTCTTTGACATGTATAGTCAAAAATAATAACAAAAATCCTAAACTACATTGCAACAAGCTCCCAGCCCGTGGAGTTTCCTCTGAGGCAAAGCTGCCTCTTGGGTGCTGGGAACCTGAACAGCCTCTGACGAACTCCACAGGGCACGCGTGTCGCAGAGCCCCCACGGCCAGGCGCAGCCCCAGCCGGCACAGGCAGATGCGTGGACTGTCACTGGTCTTCTGCCTGCATTTCCAGTCTCAGGGGATGGTGCCGTCATCAGCGTAGCTTTCCTGTGTGCCCCGGGTGGAAATACAGCAAGGGAAGAATGTGATTGCGACCAGCCCACGCGTGAGAAAGCTTACCGAAGAAACCCAAGGTTGGTGCAGCTCTGAGGCTCCTGTTAGAGTGTGCTCCAAGGGGCAGCTGTGTTTGCTAAACTGGGATGGTGAATGTGTCTAGCTGCAGTTTAACGGTAGGAGAGATCAACGGGGAGATCTGGTTTGGATCACACTCGGCTTGATCTCGGTTCCCGTGTTTCCAAGAGGCTGAGCAGTAGGGTGTCCCCCTCCCGGCGTGCTGATCGCTGCCGGGGAGCTGGCCAAGCTGGGGGAGAGACAGTGTCGTAGTGAGAAAGTGGAATAGTGTTGAGGTTTCCATATGCTGATTACAGCGTGCATTTTTAGTGGTACATGGTTCTGGAGGAAGGAAGGAAAGGGAAGATAAAAATAAAGCTGCAGTCCTGTATTTAGCTATAAACCACTTTGGGATTATTTTTTTTTTTCAGTAGTATTTGAAGACTATGCAATAAACAAGCTTGTTCATGAATTTTTTATTTTATACCACTACTGCTTTGAAGAAGTAGCCGGCTTGCTGTGGCATTTCTATAGCTCAGAATCCCTATGTTTGGGCAGAGAGAAGGGTTGCAAATTCTCCGTGCCAGTGTCAGATCTGTGTGCAGTGCAGGAGCACTTTTTTCTAAGACACTGATGTGCAACATATCTTAAAGTCACTGTGTAATTGATAAAGATGTCTTTATCAAATAGGTGCATGCAATATTTGTCTTACTGAACCTTCATTCAGAATAAACAAATGTGCCAAATTTTAAAAATTCTGAATGATTTCATATGCAAGAATAAGTGAGAATATTTAAAAAATGTAGCTGCTACTGTGGATGGGAGAAGAAACTGAGATGCAAATACACAGCAGAAATTGCGTTTCCAGAGATACTGATATAATTGGATTTTACTACAATTTCTTAACACTAATAAAGGACAGTGGTAAATATTTGCTTTGTTTCCTGAATCTGACACATGATCTGAGGCCAAGAGAGATAGATTAATTGGGTTTGAAAAGAATCATGTGGAGTTTAAAAAAAAAACAAACCACACCCAAACCCCAAAAGACAAGTGTTTGACATTTGAAGAGGATGGTTGTGTATAGATACAAGTGTCCTTCGCTTTCAATGGGTGCAAGATAAAAGTGGATCTGCCTGCCTGGACCTCGGGCAGTGGGAGCTGTGGGGAGTATAAGACGGGGTGGTAGCTCTGTGTGAAGGTGCCCTTTCCACACGGTAGTCAGTGTGTCCGTGGCTGTGCAGCCGTAGCGCTCGGCCTTTCCTCCGGGAAAGGAAACAACATGCTCCTTTAAACAGGCACTTAATAATCAGTGGAGGTTACTGTGTGTGGTGGTCTCCTTCAAATGCAATTATAATCGCCCACATTTGGAGTCAGGCACCTGGGTCCCCACTTTAAAGTATGCATTATAATAAGAGAGTGGATGATTTTTAAAATTTCTTTTTTCTCTCCCTAAAAGTCCAGTTTTTGGATGCTGTCCTGGCCTCACAGCAATAAGAAATCTCAGCTGGGCTAGAACTTTGCTGGAGGTGGCCTGGAGAAAGTATGCTTTTGGCATAATTTATCATAGTTAAGCTCTAAGAGGAAAGACTTAATTGTGGCTTTTTTGTAATTAGATTTATGTTAGATCCTCCTTTGCAGTGTGAGCTAGAGATGGTCAGCTAGCTTCTGTGCTTATATCCGTCAATCCAGAGGGAGTCCTTGAGTTGACAGGAGTTTGGCTTGATTTCTCTTAAAGACCAAGTTTTGGATCAATGTATATCATAGAATAACTTCCCTGATGCCCAAGGCCCTGCACAGATGCATTACTCGGCGCAGAGCCTCGGCTGTGGTGTGAATGTGGCAGCTAAAAGGAATTGAAAATCTCTGGAGGTATAGAATTAAGTGGCAAATAACATCAGTGAAAATCATCCGAAGCAGTGAGAGTGAGCTGTGTTGTCTTCTGGGGCTGTGTTCAGCAGAAATTTCACATGCTGGTTGCTCTTCCAGAAACTTGGGAACAACAGCTGATCAGGACTTTGGAACCTGGTCAGCTGGGAATTATTTACAGGGGTTTGAGTTGTTAAAGGTAGAAGATGGTCTGAGGAGCCTCAGATCCCATCTCTGCAGCCAGCAGCAAAACCCCTAGATGTCTGCTTATTGCCAATTTAGTATTCAGCTGTTTGAAGCTCTTTTGCCTGTATGTAGCTTAGGCAGTATGTACTGGAGGCAAAGCTGTGGGAAGGTGGTAGGAGTGGGTTGGAGAGGCTGTGGGTGAGACCCTTGGAAGTACATCTGACAGGAGTTGGAGCCTTTCAGCTATTTGCCTGCCTCACTGTCCAAAGTTACATGTGAGGGACAAAGAATTAGCTCACTGCAGAGGCACCACGTCCTCACTTCCAAGCTCTCCCGGTCCTTCCCACTTTCCACAAAGGATCTGTGAAATGGGAGTTCCTGTCATGGCATGGATAAATTTCACTGGTGAAGCCAGAACCCAAAGGATCAGGACCTGTGATCTTGCCTTGTGTGTCTGTATACTGGCTTTACAGCACTGGATGGCTTTGTTGCCTTGTGAAGGGAAGTTTCAGCTTAACCCTGATCTGCTATAATTAGTAGCTCTAGCTGACATGGGGAGCAGTATCGTACCCATGTTCTGGTTGGTAAATGTGGTTTGAAAAAGGAGACTAAAGGCAAGCTCTTAACCCTCTGAAATGATAGTTTGAGAGCTGGTTGAGTTTCATCTCTTTTCTGTGTGGCAGGGCGGACTGCATGTAGCTGGTCATACACAGCTGTCTTTGTCTGAGCAATCACCTTGGGTCTCTCCCAGGCACTGTGATCCCCCCATCCCTTGATCAGAGGCATCAGAACGCCAAGGGATGGGTGATATATCCTCCCGGCCACGACACTTGGCAGCTGGACAGATGACTGACTCATCAGTGTTCGCGGTTTCTCATTTAATACTGGGGCTGTTCAGATGATTTAAGTGCTGGCAGTCCGGAGAGGAGGTTGTGCTTCTGCTTCCAGCACCGTTGTGAAGCCATCGCTTTACCTGCCTCCCATCCATACTTTTCTTTGCGGGGGGAGGCTGGGGGTGGATCTGGGTTTGGTTGTCAGCTGTAGATCTATCTTGCGAGTGGTTTTATTTCTTCCTGGAGATTGGGCTTTTCCATTGGCTCCTTTTGCTCTCTGGGTTGTTTTTTTTTTTGGTTTCTTTTTTTTTGTTTTTTTTTTTTTTTTTTTTCCTGCTGAGGAGCAAATGTCCTGTGCACCGCGCTGCCCTGCGCAGCGGGCTGCGGGACGCTCCGGGGGACCCTGCCCACCCCGCCGGCCCCTCGCCTGAGGCCGGCCGAGCCCCTCGCCACCCATGCCCCCGGGGGGAGCGCTCTGCAGGGGGGGCACCGCCGCCTGCCCCGCAATGTAATTGCAGCCGGTGGGCTGCCAGCCTCTCCCGGCGCGGGGGGGGCCGCGGTTCGGGGCAGCGCCGGGCTGTGCGTGTCGGGGTGCAGGTTGCGCGGAGCCGGCCCCGGAGGAGGTGCCGGGGCGGGGGCGGGCGGCGGGGGCGGGCAGGGCAAGGCAGGGTGGGCCCCCCCCCACCCCCACACCCCCCCCATTGCCGCTGCCCCCTTCTCTCCCGCAGGCTCTCGTCGCCCGGCGGCTGCGGCGGCGGGGACGGCGGCGGGAGCCGCAAGAGCGGGGTCATTCTGGACATCGCCGCCCTGAAGATGACGGAGCTGGAGTCCGAGGTGCTGCCCCTGCCGCCCCGGTACCGCTTCCGCGATCTGCTGCTGGGGGACCAGTCCTTCCAAAGCGACGACAGGTTCGGGGCGCACCGGTGGGGGAGACTGCGGGGTTGTGGGGGGGGGAGCGGGGTGTACGGGGACACGCACACACCGGGAGCGGGGTAGGGAGGGAGACACGTACCTGGGGACGCGCACTCGCCGGGAATGGGGACACATACCTGGGGTTGGGGACACCTACCTGGGAGACAGGCGGACCCCCCCGCTCCGGGTGGGACCCCCACGCCCCGAGGGTGGGTGGGGGGTCACGGAGCTCTCCGCGGTGCTGAAGCCCGCCCGGTGCGGAGCTCTCCGCGGTGCTGATCCCCGCGGGGCGCGGGAGCTCTCCGCGGTGCTGACGGCCGGTTCCCGTCGCGGCGGCCTCGGCGGGCAGGCAGAGGCTGGCGGGCGTTGGGATGCGGGAGTACTGGGAGTCCGCGGGCACTGGGATGTGTTCGCAGGAACCAGTGGGCGTGCCCGGGCGAGGGGGCACTGGGGTGTGTGTGGGGATGTTGGGGATGGAGGCCACGGGGATGTGTGTGGGCATGCCTCGGACAGTAGGCACGGGGTACGTGTGGGTGTTCCAGGGCTGGTGGACATGCTGGAGCTGCTGGGCGTTGGGAGTCGTGGGTATACTGGGCCAGCAGACACTGAGATGTGTGGGTATGCTGAGCGGCTTGCTGTGTCTGGGAGTCCCATCAGGCGCTGGCAAGGAGGAAAAGGGACCGCTGTCTGGGAGATGCATGGGATACACCTGGTGAGGTGAGGGACTGGTGAAACTCCCTGTTAAGCCATATGCAGAGTTTGGGCTGGGCGCATACATTTATTTAAGAGGTAAGGCTCATCCAGCCTGTTCTCAGAGGCTGTCTTTGCGGCCGGGGATGCTGATGGGAGCAGAGTGACTCTAAAGAGCTGCTGTGGATGTGGCACAACTCTTCCTTTCTTGAGCTGCCTAGAGAAATGGCCTTTATGGATTGAGCACCAAGCCTGCTATTCCTGGCTGGCTGGCAGGGATTTATTACTGGGTTGAGGGGGCTAAAGCAAAAGGAGGAACGCCATGAGTGGCAAGTGAATTCCACGAGCAGAGCAGTTAGATGAAGAGGAACAAGAACAACCATCCCTTCAACTCTGTTCATATCATAAAAATCAAGGAGCTACAGTGCTAATGGGGAGTCAATAAGATTGTAATTCTTTCCCACCAATTAATTGCATGATGTAAACAGAGAGAGCTGTAACTCTTGTTGAAAAAAACCCTTCAGTTGCTGGTGAATTAGCCTTTGCGTAGCTGCTGTGTATCTGGTACACCTGCATCGAGGCTTTCGTGCATCTGTGTTAAAAGGTAGTTTCATTTTTTTTTATGCATACCAGTGTCATACAAAAAAAAAAAAAAGTGAATTTCCGTTTGAGAATGTGGGATTTACAAATGTTCTAAATAAGCGTTCCTAACTTTTATAGCTGCATAAGAACTGATCTTTCTCGAAAATAAGTCTGTGATCCTCAAGATTTTAAAGCCCAGATTTCCTTAACAGGCACTTAAACATTAATATAGTTTTGTGGCATCGGGTGAGAGGCTGATTGGAAATTCCAATGCAGAAAATGTTTGGATTTCAGAATGGTTATGATATGGCTCATTTGGATAAGTTTAGAGTTTTAATAGTTTCCATATTTAGGTATTTGAATGGATCTGAAATACAGAAGATGACAATTGCAAATTGTGTGGGTTTTCTGCATCTCACTGGTATACCCCTTAATCTTCATTTTCATCTAGATATGAGTGTTTCTGATTCAGAATCTCTCTTTAATTTTAGTGTGGAGATACTAAATTATTTTGGTAAATTCATTAGCCTTATTTCTCAAGTTATCATTGTTTCACTGGCTTTATGTGCTGCTGTCTTTAGTTGTTTGACTTTCCCCTTCATCTAGAAAATATTGAAAACTTCACAGTGTGTTTGGGAATGCAAATCTATGAGCGCACATTTGCTATTCACATATAGTCCTCTTGGCTTCACTGGGAGTTGAGGTGGGCCACTGCCATAGGCTTTCAGAAATGTTGCCATTAGGCCTCAGTTTCAGTCCAAGTCATTAATGATACTGGGACCTTATAGATGAAGCAAGGTCACTGGAGTAATTATGACTACAGATTAGTCTGTTCCAAACCAACTGAAGAAGGAGCTGATTTAGGCTAGCAGAAGAAAAGCAGAAAGCCTTTTTGGCTTTGCTGTGCTTATAAATACCAAGCAGCTCAGAGATGTGCTTTGAAGCGCTTTGTTACAGCACTGACAGGACTGTGCTGAGTAAAATTCCCCCACGTAAACAGTATGGGGAACTGTGAATGGTAAAATAGAGCTCATTGGACTTATGTCTGTAACACTGAAAAAACTCACCCATAGCACTAAATACCTCATTTATTTATAAAAGCAACGCTAAAAACATTAGCGTCTCAAATATGTGCTTTTGAAAAACTCCCGTAGAATAATAGTGTGCTGATGAAAGTGAGGAGGTTTCTGGGGTCAGTGGAAGGCTGAAAGGATGGCAGGGTGTAGGGGAATCCAGGTTTCGCTGCTTCTGGGGAATTAGAACCGCTTCTGTTAGAGATGTATTAATCCATCCTCGTCACAGAGGATGCTGAGGAGACACCAACACTGGACTGAAGTAAGAGAATGAGGTAATGCTGGAGCTTGAGGAGACGGGAGCTTTCTGGAACAAGTAGATAATTAGAGAGCTGTGGTATGGCAGGAGGAGAGAGTGTGTCCAGATAACCCACAGAACTGAAAGAACTAATCAGTGAATATGAGGTGGAATAGGTAAAATACGCTGCTCCTATTTTACTTTTCTTTTTAAAATGTGAAAGGTGAAGACAGTCAGTCTAACTAAGTAAGGCTTACTCTTTGGCAGGTAGACTGATTGACATGAGAATTAAAATAATGCTTTGAATGTTGTGTGGAGGATGGTAATAAATTAGCTAGGAAGCAAATAGGAAAAGACTGGCTGGAAGAGAAATGGGGGAGGTAAATGGATTTGTGCAACAGAGAGAGAAAAGCCTAATGACAAGCAAATCTAGAGTTGTCAAATGGAAGTGCTCCTTCCAACATCATCTTATTCATCTTTGGAGCTCACTACCAGGAGGCATCTGGAAGACTTTGGGCTTAGCTGTGTTTGAATGCAGTGCAACTGTATTTAAATACCATGCTTGACATTTTTGCAAGGCAGGACTTTAGGTTATAGAAACAGGATTAACAGTCATTCAGCTCTAAACTTCCAGAGGATACAAACTGCAGTCTCGGGGCATAAATCTGACTAATGGGGACGGGGAGGTAATTTCTCCGCTGGGGAGAGAAGGTTCTTTTTGGGAACGTTGAAGTTGCCTCAGTTGTCTGACATAAGTCCTGTCTGGTTTAGAAGTTTCTTTCCCTCTTTTTGGAAGGTTCTGTTAGTGTCAATACTGGGAGAAAAAGAGATCTGTACTGCTCTCTTATGGCAGTATTGCATTTCTTATCTCACTGATGTTTTGTTGTCATGAAAGTATTCAGAGGCGCTGGAATATAACTGTAAAGGCAGAGTTTAAGATGTTGAGCCTGCAACAAAAAGAAGGTGAAGAACTGGGGGCATGAATACTCCTTGTGCCTGGCTGCCCTTTCATGTACTTGGCACACGACTCCTCCGGTCATGGAAATCCTCTGTGCAATGGTACCTGTGGGTGTCAGAGCAAGGCCAAGGGGTGCTGCTGGAAGGGAGAAGGAGCTGAATGCAGCATCCCATCAGTGCTGCAAGTTTGGGCTCTGTAAGGAAGGCTTCTGTTCTAAAGTGATACTGGTATTTGCTGATTAAAGGCAGCTGAGAAAGCACATCTGCTGAATTGATAAATATTGTTTTATACCACAAGCTGTGGCATCCCTTTGATCTTTGCTGTCCTGACTACGGCAGTTTTTGATCTCCTGCATTCTCTTTTCTTGGACAGTGCTGACAACTGAGTTGGGGCATGTATAAAAAAAGCCCATAAATAAAATTAAACTGTATCGTGGAGAAGTGCCATTAGGATCTTATTTGTTGCCTGATTTAAATAGTCTGAACACTTTCCAGAAAATCGTTGTCAGAAGCCACAGTCCTATTTACAGGAGCAAGAAGTAATGGATGTCACTTTGATTAAGTGCATTTTTCTGAGGCTAATTATCAGCAAAGAATCATTTTGATGGATGAGGATGTTTGGAAAAGCTGCCTGTGCAGAAGAATTCAGCAACATCTTTATAAAAATTTTATTATCACCTGTTTCAAATCAAAGATTTTTCAGATGTTGCATAACCAAGAAGAGAGAGGCTTGTAACAACTGGGGCGAATCCTTTCAAGTTTCTACTTCCAGGTTAGATAGATTTTGAAAACTTCTTTGGCTGTTAACTGACATCTGGTCCTTGTTGCTTGAATTTGTCACTGACTGGTAGCTCTAAATCATAGGTTGCATTATAATTGGCACAAGCAAACTGGAGTGCTGAAATATCAGGCTTGTAGGATCTTATCCTTGCAGTTTTCATGCTAACATGCCCTAAGTGACTTCCTCATCAAATGCATTATTACATTAATGGATCTGAGCAGTTTTGTGTCCCTGTGTCAGGATCCTTGAATATGTCTGCAGCTGAATCCCCACTTCATTGCTCTTTGATTTAATGGGCAATTTTCCTCATTTTATATGGAAGATGCAGATGCTAATTGGAAAATTCCAGTTTGTATCCAGAAGTTAGAGACAGTTATTTCTGTGAGGGTGAGGTAATTGCCAATATTTTAGGTTCTGGACTGCAGTGTCTGTTCAGGCTGTACTGTCTGCGCTTGTGAAGGTTTGTACCCAGATTTAGGAGATCCAGCTCTGATGCCTGCGTGCCACAAAACTCCTCTGGCAAAGGCTCTTCATCTCCTAGCAGTTTGATCCCTTGCTTGTGAAAGTGGGATGAAGGTATTTATTGTCTAATACCCCTTCCCTCAATAAGCGTGTTAAGACCCCGTCTCCCACCAGCCCTGTGTGCAGAATCTCACAAGGGGCGACTCAGTCTCAGTTGCGATGCCTGAGCCCAGCTCCAGACCAAGCAATAAATAATGCTGGTGAAGGAGGTGGGATCCGAAACAGAAACTGAGGAGTGCCAGTGTGACCACTTGAATCGATTCTCCTCTGCTTTTGCCACCTGGCAAAGCAAAATCAAAACACTTATTAATTGGATTAGGCTGTTTTCCTGAGTCAACACTTTGTCAGAAAGTTTCTGTCTGACAGTACACAAACAAGTGTGTACTCCCGAAAGCTCAGCCAGCCTGCGGCAGTAAGCCCGCTCCCGGTTGGAGCGACTGCTGCTCTGTGTGGGCTCCTGCTCCTGAGCCAGGCAGCAAGGCAAGTCGGGCAGGTGACAGATACTGGTGTAGCTCTTTCCAAAGTAGATGCCTATAGCTCTGCTGTGCCAGCCAAGGCTGGGGACAAGATTGAATTCAGTCCCCAGGTACCATCTAAGTTGTCGGAGAAGCTGCCGGCCAGGAGCCTCAGAGCTTATGGGGGGCAAACTGGACACAGGGCGCTCCTCCGACGGGGCTTCTGCCTGCTCTCTGAATGAGTGGGCAGGGGTGTCCCAGGGACCAGGCATCTAGCAGGGCTCTTCTGAAGCACGGTGCCTTAGGTCTAGACTAGCAGAGCTTATAGGAGTGTAGGGAAAAAGCACCTGGGGCAGGGTGTTGGCGTACTTAAATCTGCTGCCAGTCCCATTTGCCGCCTTACATGGAAGAGTAACCAAGAAGCCTGCGCTCCACAATCCTGGGTGGCCGGGTCCTCTCCAGCGAGGGTGGCTGCAGCAGGTCCTCTCCCTTAGAGGCAAACCCAACATATATTGCCACTGGATTCCTCAGCCCGGCTCCAGATGGGATATACTGGGGTGAAGAGCGTGTTGGAAGCCTGAGGCAGCTTCATGTAAAGCATTTGGGTTTTCCTGTGTTTGTAGATTTTTTCTTTTAATGATAGATATCATTCTTAATTGCGGTTTGCTTTTTCAGTTGTTCTGAAAGGCTGCAGTGATGAGTACTAACGCAGAGTCTTAATTGAAGTGCTGTTTGGATTTTTTTTAAATTGATATTTCCTTGTAGCTATTGGTGTGCCTTTGCATATTCATCTTAAAGCAGGAATGCCTGGACATCAGCAGAAATATTAGGGAGGTTATGAAAGTAATAGAGTAAAGAGAAGAAATGCACTTCTCTTATAATTATATCTATTATTCTATTTTAAAAAAAAGTCATTACTCTTTTCAGGGATATTGCTTTTACTGTCAGTAATGGACCTTGCTAGTAACGAAAATAAGCGCACACAGCAGTCTGGTGGAATGAGTGGAGGTGTCCCTGGGGTGCTGCAGTACGTACAGCTGTGCCCTGATGAAAAGGAAGAACAACACTGATTTTCAGTTATTTAGCGCAATTTAACACTACGGGCTCAAATTTCCATCCCTCCCTGGTGTATTTTCTCGGTTTATTTACTTTCACTTTGGTTTCTATTCAATTTATTGGGAGGATGGGCTTGAAAGGGAAAACGTAGTGTTTCAAGTTACCTGAGAGTACCTGTCCAAGTAAAGGGCAAAGCATGAGCAAGGGTGGCAAAGCACCATGTCCCTGATGAGAGCGGTGGGTGTAGTCCCAGCAGAGACTTACACCGCTTGAGGATCTGGTTTTTTATCTTACGTTGTGTGCAAGAGCAAAGGGGAAGGGCAGGGCCATGGGGAGGAGTGACAGTCCTCACAACCCAGCAGTGAGCGCTCGCTCTCCAGGTGCTCTGTGAGCTGGGCACGCTGTCAGGGGAGCACCTAAGTGGCTGATGTTGGCCTTACTGAAGGAAAATTAAACACACTGGCAAAATGAACATTTTTACTCCCCACGACCAGTTGTACAGGACACGCAGAAAGTCCTAACTGAAAAGTTTCCTGCAGTGAAACTGAAGAAATGGAGTGCAGAGTGGCATGAAAAATGTTGGAGTCTTGCATCCTACCATGGTTAACTAGGACAAATCTCCTTGCACATGTTCTTGGCGTGAGACTGATGCCCGGTGGGGACATCACTGGTTGGTCCAGCTGTTCATGGGCCTGGTGCACCTTTCTGCCTGGGGCTTCTTGGAGCTCCTGTGCTCAGATGGACGGCTGCTTAAACTTGCCGGTAAAGAGCAGAGAACAGAAATCACATGCGAGCCAGTGGAAGAAGCTTGGTCACATGCAAGATCTAGGCAGAGATCTACAAGGGACGTGGGTCCCTTTTGCACCAGGGAAGTATCATGAATGTGAGTCTGTGTCCACAGATCTGGTGAAGAAACGGTGATATTTGTCATTGCAGCAAAACCCTGTGTCTGCAGAAACCAATGGGAGTGTTGCTGTTGGCTTGAGTGAGGGTGGAAGGTCAGGCTGAGACCGAAGCTGTAACCACTGCTGTAGTGACAGTATGAGAAACAACTTGGCAGCTGTAGCTGTAATTGCAGAGAATGCATTAAATTTTTCTGCTATGTTTTCCCACCGCTTTGTCTCATCACAGTTGCATCTTTGTTCCCAAGGGAAATAATTTATTGCCATTCTGAAGGTGGTGCTCGTTCCTTTTCCTCTGCACAACCTGTTCGGTGACTGACGGCATGTAGGGAGCATCGGAGCTCAGGCTTCCCCCGCTCGCAGCCTTGGGGGAGACGGGGGCTCGACTCCTGCCGCACCATCACTGCCTTCTGCAGCCAGCCCTGTCCTAATGCCAGCTCTACTTGGGTGTGAGCTGCTCTTGCACAGACCCCTCTCTGGTCGTGGTTAAAGAGATCACAGGCAGAGCCTAAATAAATTGGTTCGTAAATCCCCCCCCCCCCCCCTACATTTTCCTGTAAGGCATAGCATCTCAGAGACTTCATTTTGTGGTAGACAATGCAGCAGAGGGGTTTAGAGAAGAACAAAAGGACTGAAATTTGGATCAAAACGTCTCTGTTTCTGAGAAGTTCCACCAACAGAGAGGATTAATTCTTTGTCTACTATTTTCAGCTCTGCTTATCAAGAGAGATGTGAATACATTTGCTTGCTGAAGCCCTGCAGCTAGTGCAGATTTCCTTGCCATGCTGCATTTGCCTCTGCTCCACTGCTACTTGCTTGGATCCATAGCAAAGATGTAGATATTAATTTGCAAAGAAAATACCTCATATTCCTCCTGACTGACAGTTCAGTGAATGGGTCATATGGGCACTGTACAAATATCTTGCCAGCTACCCACAGAACTGGGCTGGCCACAGTTTGCCTGCGAAGGGTTGGCAGGGCAGGCTGCTGGGCAGTGCAAGGCTGAGCAGCACCAGCCTCCAAGTCCCTGAATCTGGAGATTTCTGCTAGTATCAGTCTATTAATTTGTTGCACTGCTGCACTAAAAATAATTTTATCTTCCATTCTTTCTTATCTTTCAGAGAGTTCAGAGTTTAGATTACATTGCTATATGACACTTGGTATAAAATGCTACTGCTGAACTTTATCTGCCATCATGACCTCATTTCCTTCCTTTGTGGAGCATTTAGTTGCCATTTTAGCAAATTCACGGCTGGCTGTTTTACTGCAGGGAGATGATCGAAGTCCAACCTGCTGGAGAGCACAGGTCCCTGGGGATGAAGGTCTGTGGGGAACAGCAGTCTCTGCTCTCCTGTCCTGTCCCAAAAACCTTATTGCGGGTGTCTTAAAATCTCCCCTGCATAACCAGAGGGCTGGGAGGATGTTTCCAGGGTTGCAGGTTCCCTGGATAGGCTTCAGCATTGCCCCTTCAATTTTTCTAGACAGTAAATAATTGATAATGAAGGAGTTTGTGGTGATAGACTTGAAATCCAGGGCTTAAGTCGTGGTGGGACAGATAGGTTGTGGATGTTAGCACATTACTAGGAGATCAAAGTAAAAAAAAAAAAGGCATGTTTTCCAAATCTCTCAAACTCAGAAAACTTGTTCCTTCAAGCAGGAAGCCTGTAGTAGTGGGTGAAGCAATGCTTTGCAACAGTTATGTAACTTGCAAGCATTTTAAAGAGTTATTTTCTCTTCTAAAATTCCATCAGACATTTGTTGCAGGGGGCAGGTGTGCCTCTGCAAGGGCCATCCACAGCTTTCTGGAAGAACCCCAGGAGCTTTGAGTGGGCTTTGCCTCTTTGGACTTGCACTGGGGCCACAATTGCATGGTCTTGTTTATGTCTTCTTCCTAAAGACAGACCATCTGGTTCTCTTCTGATCATCCTTCTTCAAGAGACGGTCTGGGGCTGTGCTGTTTGCTGACAGTCAAGCAGGACATCGAAGCAGTGTTTTGTGAGCAGAAGCTGCAAAGCGAAGTCTGCAGGCAGGCGAAACACGTCGGGATCATGACATCTCCAAAGCAATGGCTTTGTGGTCAGTTCCAACGTGCTGGGTGCAAGCCCTCTATTTCGGGAACGAAGGTTTCTACAGTCAGATGGTATTTGCTGCGTGTGAGGGTACCTGTACACAGGTGTGTTTTCCCCTGTTTTTTTCTAAGATACTTTCCTCATTCACTAGGATCTCTCTTGCAATGGAGAGGGTGCAGCTTGCTCATGCTCTCTCCAATCCAATGCAATCATTGTTTTTCCCTGCCTGCTTTTTTGCAGCAGTTGTGTGGGTGTGCATATATGCATAGCACAATGTACAAGTAGCCACGGCCACAGCCTTCGAGAGTTCAGAGCCGGGCCAGGACGTGGGCGCAGCCAGAGGGAAGGAAGGAAGGAAGGAGGAATCGTGCTGAAGGCTGAGGCTAACAGCATACGCTGAGTGAGCCCATTAGCCGGGGGTGGGGAGCTTGTGGGGTCAGCTGGGTAATGTAAAGAGTGAAATGGCAATGAATTAAATGGGTGAGATCAGTGGTTTGCTTCAAGGGCAAAAGACTGAAGTGTGGCAAGAGGGGGGCCATATGCAGCGAGGTGTCGCCTCGCTGAAGCCAAGAGGTTCATTCACCCTTCCCTTTGTAGGGTTACTGTTTCGATGTATTAAAGTCTTGCCTGACGTGAGCTAAGAAACAGAGCGAGGGTTGGTCTTGTACCTGAACGTGTTGGTTCAGAAACAACCTGCTTTTGCTCAGTGCAACCGCTGCCTGCAAAGTTGGGCAGTAGCGAGGTGCCAGCTGTCTTGCGGCGGCGTGCCGCCGTGCCGCTCTGTGCCTCGGCACGCTCCGGCAGGCTGGAACCGGAGCTCCCCCGGCTCCCTGGCGTCGGAGCTGCTCCCAGCTGCGGCGTGAGGAGCAGAGCTGAGCCCTCGCCTCTTCCCTCGGGGAGCCGAGCAGCTGAGCAGCCTTCCACTGCCTGGGGGGGGTTTATGTCCCCGGAGGGGGTGTTGGGTGTTGCAAGGAACTGATGGAGAAGAGTGCAGGTCTTCACTATGGCCAGTGCAAACCTCCTTCTGTTGCTTGGGGGTGTCCATCTTGGGCATGAGCTCTTTTCTCACCCGTGTGGCATCGCTCCCCTGACCCGAGTGGGGCTGCCCAGTGTCTGACCCTCCCTCTGTGCCTCGCCGCGGTCGGTTTACTGAGCCGGATTTCATGTCTACTGTTGTCACCAGTTTCTTTGTCACAGATGATTTTTGCTGCTGCTCTTTCATAATACTGTGGTAGAGCCCTCTTGAGGACAACACAAACATGACTCCTATCCAACAAAACTCCCCAAACCCAGGGCAAAATTGTAATTTTCTTATTCTCTCCAGGACTCTTTGCTGTCACATCTCTTCTAGCTTTCAGCTGTAGCTTTGCATAAAGCTGACCAATGTGCTGCGTTTGCATGTGAGTTGCTGGATATGCTGTGCAGGGGGGTGTGGAGGGGGGTATGTCCATATCTCCTGTCTGGGCAGCAGTCCTTGTGCTCCCCTTGCAACAGGAGCTTAGCCAAGGCTGTAGGCTAAGATCCTCCACCCGGCCTGATCCTGCCTGGAGACGTGCGAGGGTCCTGAGGAAGGTGCTGTCATCCTCCTATCTGCAGGTCCTGAAACTCTTGGAGTTAAACGTGGATCTGCAGATTGTCTCCCACCCTTCCTTGTGTGCTGCTTTTCTTCCCACGCTGGCTATTCCCTGGTCCTGGTTTGCAGAGGGCTGTGATGAGTTCCTTGCTCCGGGCTGGGGCTTGTTGCTCTCCTGCAACACTGGGAACAGCCATGGGTACTGTGTGTTTGTCAGCCTCTGCTATCAACAGCATGATTTTCTAAAAAAGCTTCATTTTAAGGTCAGGTAAAACCCACCACATCTTCTGCGATCAATCTGTCATTGAGATCTGCTGGATTTTGCTAAGTTTGGGTGGCGACTCCTGCTGCGTGGCAAACACCCATGTGCTCTCCGCTTTGCAGGCTGCGGCTCCCGCGGGGCCTGTCGCAGCTTCTTTGGGCTCTGTGCCGCTCAGACCGGGTCTCCAGCCGACGGGCTCACGTAGCCGCCGTCCGCAAGCGCCGCAGATCGGCACGGCGGCGGGTCTGCGGCGTCTTCGGGAAGGAACCGTGGGGGAGTGCGGCGGGGAGGCTGCGGAGCGAGTGCCGGTACTACAGCGGCTGTGTTTGGATTAGTGACTCTGCCGCGCTTCCTGCAGCCCACGCAGGCTCCTGCAGGAGCGGGAGCGTTGCTCTGCAAATTTAGCAGCTACCTTTAGGCAGGGAGCAATTACTTTTTGGGCTGTGGGTAGAGTCATTGAGCCTGTCTGCATGTCTCATATCCGTGCCGGTGGTGACTGTTAGCAAAGCCATCGCTTTGGTTGAGCTTTGCTGCAATCGGTTTCTGACTTCAGATCGATACAAGCAGATTTATTTGGGAATTGGACATTCTAAGTGCTGTGCTGCTGCTTTGGCCTGGCCAGCCCTCTGTGAGCCTTGGCCGTGGGTCGGTGGCCCAGTGAATCCAGCCCCCGTTGCTGGGGTGCCAAGCAGTAGTTAGAGCACGACGCACAAACACCATGGTTCAGTGGCAGAGTACGTGCTAGCTCCCCGATGGCAGGAGCTGTCAAGAAAAGCGTTTCCTCTGTCTAGGAGAGAGGAACGTTTCTGGGGAGCAGGTGCTGAAGATGTTTAGCAAATGTCAGCTTGAGACCTTGCCATCCTGTGGGCAGAAGTGACATCGCTGAGAAATGTGTTATCCTGTCAGAAAGCAGCAAAAAATCCACCAGCTAAATGTTTACGAGCAAGGCAGGCCTTTGCCAAAAGCGGGTGGTTTTCCACCCCTGAGACTCATGGAGCGAGAGCTCCTTGGAGTAGTGGGAATCCTGCTCCCGCACATGCGGAGGCTGAAGGCAGAAGCCACTGGCACCGGCTGGGCAGGGCATCGCCATCCCTCCTGGGCAAAGGCTGCCAGCCTCTGCTGACCCCTGAGCCACGGCTCCTGCCTTCTCTTCTGGTTTTTTTTTTTTCTCCCTTGGCTTCCCTCTGGATTTTAGCAAGAAGCAGCCTGTGAGCTTCTCCCTGCCTCTGCTCCGGAGCCTGGAGCCTCGGTCTGCAGGGGTGGGGGGAGGATCTCGACTCCTTCCCCTTCTGCGCTGAGCAGGGACCAGGCAGGGCGATGCCAGACGAGCAGCTCTGGTGAGATGCAGATGCCTCTGTCTGATGAGTGCGGCTTGGCCTCGCGACTCGTGTAACTTGGGTTTTGACAGAGCTTGGGTAGCTGGGGCTCAGCCAGCGCTGCTGTTTATCGCTGATCCTGATGCGTTATCTCTATTTTTAGTGGTGAGATTAGGCAGGTTGTGCCCTGCTGCAGGCAGAGAGGAACCAAACGCTTTCGGTTTAGAGATTGTCTCAAGTCTTCTGCTAGTTCAGCTGAGTTGGTCTCATAACTATTACCGTTAGGACATAAGCATCTGGCCAAGCCACACTGCATTATTTCTGAATGCCTTAATCAATCCCCTAGAGCTATTTAATTTGACAGTGGCCTTCTTACTGCACGCAGTGTGCTATTTTGTATGCGAGCAAAAAAGCTTAAACAGAAAGGTTTCCTGCACATGGGTACTAAATACAGTTTTTCAAAGCTAAAACACTGTCTAAAACTTTTCTTTTCAGACCAGCTATGGATGTGGTTGGATGACTGGGGGTGGGGAGAGCTGCAGAGACCGAAAGAAACTCATTTGCCCGGTGTCCACACGTCAATGTGGGAAGCACATAATTACGTCCGGGCTAATAGGTCCGTATGGGAGTATTGTTTGAAAAATTTCTAATTTAATAAAATGGGTGGTAATTGGTTATTAGAAGAGAGTTTAATTGAAATAATTGGCATGGACACTAGTGTGCTAATTTAGTTTGGTATTTATAATGCACAGTCACATTGTTTGTTCAAGGGCAGAGAAATGGGTATTAGGTGGTGCCCGTATTTCTCAGCAAGAAGTTACAGCTAGTCTCTGGAAAGACATTTATTCAAGGAAGCTATTTAGTCACTGTTCTTGAGCTTGGATTTGGAAGATGGATTTGCTTCATTACAGTTTGATGCAGTTACACCCACGCTGCTGAGAGTGAAGGCCTTCTCTGACACTTCAGTTCCCACTTCGGATGACTTGAGATTGGTCTTTCTAGTCATCCGGAGCAGCTCCACCTCTCTGGCACAGGGACATACCCTTCCTGAGGCGCTCACACACACATACGTGCATGAGTGTGCTCGCCCACGTGCCGGCATGCAAGCAAGAAAGGGGACATTCATCTTCTCTATACACCCCTTCCTCCCCATTTGTCTGAAGTTCCTCAAGACTTGTACCCATGGCATCAGTTCCACCTCGGTAAATCAGCACCACGAGGTTTCCCCATGTGGAGAGAGGCTTTATAGTCCCATTCCTGAGTGGAGGTCTCTCATGTTGCCATCTCAGAGCTGTTGTACAGCGATTGCCATGAGCTGGAAGGCTCTGCTGCAGGAGTTAGTAATCTGTTGGGGTACTGAAAATGTTATGTAGTGAAAAGATGGTGACGCGAAGAGCCATTACATCTCATCAACCTCTTCCAGAGCTGACATTCAGCAATTGTTCCTTTTCATCTTTCTCCAAAATGCTTTTAAAGCTCAGTATTGTCACATTGTTTGGATTCTTCCCACACTGTATTTGCACTTAGAACTGCCCAGTGCTGATGGAGAGGTTTATTGCCAGCAGCTATTTGCTAAAATTGAGAGGAAAAACAATTTCTAGTCAGCTCTTGTTATGGCCTCTAATGGGAGATATTTCTTTCTTGCTAGGAACTTGTAAATGCGTTTTAATGCTGGATGCAGTGCTCTGTGGCTAAGAAATGTTCAGCTTCCAGGGTTCAGCAGTACAAAAATTTCTGCTTACAGACACGTGCAAAACACGTTGCACATGTACGAAGGATGGATGCCTTCCCAATGGTGAGAGTTAAAATAAAACCCCCAACAACAATGAAAAAGAGCAAAGCCCAGCTATCAAACCCCCAAGCTTACTCTCCAACACCCAGGGACATGCCTCGTACAGCTTTGTGAAGGAGTCCCGGCTGGCAGAGCTGTGCAGCAGGTTCAGGTTAAGCCCCGAAGGTTAATTAAGTAAATCCAAAGCCATCATTTGCATAGCAAGGTTATGCTGCTGAAGGAAGCCCTGTGCTGGTATGCAGAGGAGGCAGAGTGTCTTCTGCTCTGCCTGTGACGTGCAGGTTTTTCCAAGAGAAGCTGCCGATGCGCTTTGCCGCAGGAAGGCATCCAGCTTTGGAGGTGAGGGGCAAAGTTTGTTCATCACGTAAGCGTGCTGAAGCAGATGGCACTATGCCAGGCATGGCTTTGCCCTGCTGAATGAAGTTGGCGTTCGCACCCCCGGGGATTGCTTTGCCGTCGTCCCGTGTGTTACCGAGCTCCCGAGGGACTGCGCCGCTTCAGAGGGAGCGTTAGGGGAACGTGGACCGGGCTTTCAGCCGGAGGGAGAAGGCAAAGGAGGGACGTTCAGCTCTGTGGCAGGGAATTATGAAAGACTGAGATGAAATGCATGTCTGAATGAGTCCCGTGCCCTTTTCCAGAATTTCAGGTGCTTTTTCATGCCAGTGTGATCCCCCATGCCCTTTTGGAGCAGAATGACTTGAGAGGCGCAGCGGGTGCTGCTGATCAGGCACATATTGGTGCAGGAGAGTGCGGAGATCTGCTTTGGGGCCTGATGGCTGCTTTTCTTGAGCAACTTTTGAGAGTTGGAACAATTATCAAACCTTTAAAGGCCTTTTTCCCTCTAAGCTGCCCTGTTTCCCACTACCAGATCTTAGGGAGAGAAGGCAGTACGGCTGGACCTGCTGGTGCAGATATTAACACAATCATGATATAATTTAATCTTGATCCCATTAAACATCCTTAATGATCAGAGAGTTTCTCACTTGGTTTAATGGACTCTGTTCCAGATGATGAGGCTGCAAGATCAGACACTTGTTACAAATGTCTGTTTATTAAACAATCTTTCTTCCTAAAAGCTTCTGCCTGGCCAGAATGAATATAAATTGAGAGGATGGTGTTTGCAGTTGAGTCTTTAAGGAGACACTGTGTGAAAAATTGGAGCCTATTCCTTTTTATTTTTGTGTGTCTTTATGTGAGAGATGAGAACAGGCCAAGAATTTTTTTTTTAAGTGTGCTTTTTACTGTAAATGTATGAGGCAGTCGAGACCCGGCATCCATGGAATAGCATCTGATGTCAGACCGACTCCTGGAGCGGATATTCCCTTCCCAACAGATGATTTTGTCATGGGAGTTGAACCAGAAGCTGATGAGCAGATAAGACCAACAGTGTATAATAACCTGACTTAAGATCCTTTTCCATGGCTTTAGTTCAACTTTTGCTCTTGACCGGGCATGCTCGGCAGAAGGCAGCGCAGCTCTTGCATGTGTATGGCAGCGTTTGTCTCCTCTGGGCAGAAGTTTAGGGGTTTTTTTGCAGAAGAGGCCCCTGGGGCCTCTTACATCAGAGAAAAGGTGTTTAATGCAGTCATCTGCCCACCATAGTCACTTATTTCAGAGTACACAAAGTGGGTGGATACCTGACACTGTAAAAGACCTTTGCCATCGCTTAACTGCCGTGTTTAGGACTTTTAGGAACGCACTGCCTGTTTGTGGTGGTGGTTTGGATGGCCCAAGTATTACACAAGAAGCCTTTCTTTTCCTTTTAATGTCTTGGTTCTGAGCCCTGCTTTTGGCTGAATGTGTAAACAGAGAGACCCTGTTTGGCAGATCCCCGACGGCATCTGGGCGCAGCATGAGCTTTGACTTGGGCATTGCACATCACCTGGCTGGCAGGGACTCCGATCTCATGGCAGAACTTTCAGCTACAGCACGCTATTGATTGGTAAGCAAATTTTTCTCCTGGAAGTTAAAATAAGAAACGTACTTGAAGATCAATGGTCTGGTACAACCCCTTGTTCTAGTCCTTCCCACACACCATGATGAGGCTGTCACAGACTCCATGGAGTTCATGCTTCATTTCTGCAGCACATTGTGAATTTCTCTTTATACGGACTTGCCATTTTCTCTGTCTTATATAATGTATTATGAAATGAATGGTGACAGAAACGGGAAATGCCTGGCAAATGGCACCTAGCACGATCTAGCGACCCTGGGGAGGGAAGAAGATTTTATTACCATGAGACACAGTTGGCAGAGCTGATGGAAAGCACCAAAGCCTAAGTTTCTCCTTTGAAGATTCATCTTTTTAAAAAAAGAAAAAAAGTTTTAAGAAGGTTTTTAGATGCTAAAATTCTCCATGTTTTAAGCAGAAACTCTTAGAGCCATTTAATAAGTAAACACTCCTTTGCAGTTTAACAGATCGTTTCATTAGAATTTTAATACTTTAGTAACAAAGTCGCTGCAAAAATGTCACGCAGAAAAGGCTTGGAGTCCTTGAAAACTGCAAAATAGGAATCACTTTGGCATTTTGAAAGTCACTCTGGAATTGCTTCCTGGCGAGCTCTGCCGGGGAGCTCAGAGAGGTGTTTTGCAGCAGCGAGCGAGCGAGCCGCCTGTGCTGCCGGCTCATTAAACGCCGTAGTGTTTCTCCATCCAGAGCGTTGCTGGCTCCCGAAGGCACTTTGCTGCTGGGCTGCAAATACTGAGCGCTTGAAGAGCTCGCAAGAGGCTGCGTGGGGAGGCAGAAGGAGCCTTTTCAGCTCTTGCTGCCTGTCACATCCCCTGGGGAAAGCTGGAGCGCATCCCAGGGGAGCAGGGTATTCCCCGGAGCGGAGCGTTTTTGGACAGTGTGCCACAGAAGCTGGGGCGTGAGCGCGCTGCTGTTGTCCATCCTGCCCTTAGCTGCTGGCCGAGGATGCTCAGAGCATCCCTCGCCTTTCTCCAGGTCTTGGCTCAGCCACCTGCAGAAGGAGAGCAGCAAGGGGAAAGTCCTGGCCTCAGAGGGGAGGCCTGGGGCTCAGGCCCTCGGAAAGGCTGGAGGGACGTTAGAGAATTGCCACGGTAATTATGCCACGCGACATGAGTTTATTGCCTCCTCCCGACCGACAGCTTGGGCACGGGGACCTCTCTGTTCCTGCTCCTCCCGCGGGTATCACGAGCGGTGCCCAGGGGTGTTTACAAGGTGTTGCCAGATTCACGGGGGAAAAGTACTGCACAAACACTTAGAGTAATAAACATTTATAGTGCAAAGATCGTTACAGCTGGGAGGCACTAAACTGCAGCTACTTGCAGTGGAGGGCGCTCACCCAGCCTGATCGTCCCCAGAGCCCTGTGCCGGGGGGAGCCCAGGAGCCCCCTGCTCCTCCTGGCTGGGCTTGGGTCCTGCCCTGCCACCTTCTCTGAGCATCGCCGCCTGCCTCCCTGCTCACCGCATCGCTCTGCCTCCCTGCGCAGAGCCGGGGCTGACTCATGCTCTGGAAAGCGCTGCCCGTCCCTGCCGGCACAGGCTGCCAGCTCTGCCGGGGTGAGGACCCCGGCGCTCGTCTCATTAAATCTTGGGAAGCAGATAGTGACCCCGTTACGTACTCATCTGGAAAAGTGACTCGGCTGTGCCTGATTGCTCTGCTCTGCCTGGAGACTTTTCATGCTTCCCTTGCAGATATATATTTAGATTTTACCCAAGGGCCTTTAATTTCCTTGCTGGTGTGAGCAGCCGTGACAGGTATACAGATACCTTCCCTTTTTCATCTGGCCATTTTAACCTGTCATCAGCTTTGTTAAGAAGTGGGAAGAGATTATGAGTCACTGTAAAGCTTCAGGGTCTCATTGCTCTGCTTGTAAGCATGTAAAATGCACCACAGAAATAGGAAACTTGTCGGAGGTATCATGGCTTTGTAGGGATATTTGTTCAGCATCTGCTCGGGTCTGCTCTATTTCTTCTTCTCCCTGCTAAGCAGTCCCAAGTTAACATACTGGGTTTGCAGCTCTCATGTTCGTCGCTGATGAGCCACACTTAGAGAGGTAAAAATGGGTTTGCAAAGGCTGCGATGACAGTTCTGGGATTCAGCGCGCGAGGCTCTTGCGTCGCAGTTATATAAGGGCTCTCGCCGACTCTCCGGGTAGTCGGGGAGTTACTTGGCGAAGGGGACCTGCCGTCCCTCCTCTGGGCTAGCCAAGAGGGGACTTGTTTGCAGATCCCCTACATCCACCCGTGGGGATCAGGGCGAGCCCCCCGGCAGTGGGAACTGCTCAGTGCACCGGGCGGGAGGGAAGCCACAGGGCATGGCTGGCTATTGCTGCGCAGTTTCTGAAGTCCTGGGTCCTCTCTTCTAAATGCTAATGGTTTGAAATTGTTAACATTTGAAGTGTTAATGCAGCAAACTCGGTGAAGGGGAGAGAAATCAAAAGCTCTTGTAGTATCAGACACGCCGTCCCCCTCTGGGCTTGCAGCCTGCCTGCAAGCTCTGTATGTATTTTCTTACTTTACATAATTTTTCCACCTCTCTCCATCAGCCCAGCTCTTCAAAGACTTCCTTCTGTTTCCAGCTGTCTTGCTGCTGTTAAATATGCTCTCCTCTGTGCTTTCCAAAATGTTCCTTCTGCCCTGAAACTCCAGTGCTCCAGTTTATTAGAGAAGTCTCTCAAACTCTGCTGAGGAGACACTGGGCAAGGCAGTGAGCTGCTGCCAGGTGCCGTTCAGTTGTACTGCCTGATTCAGCTGCCAAGACTAAACAGGGGAAGTGAGAGAGTAAAATGCAGTCAGTTAATTTCTGCCTGTGTCATGCAAATCTTTCAGGCGAGTGCCTGGTCTCTGGTGCGGCACCAGTTGGCCAAAGGTTTCTGCAGCTGTGTGATGGTGTCGGTGAATATTGGTGTTCCCCTGCGCCAGGCTCTCTCCTGTTGGGTTTCTTTGGTTTGTCGTGGTGCTGAGCACCCTCTAGCAGTGCATGGGGGGATGGAGCAGCCCCCCCAAACCCACCGTGGTGGGAGACAGTCCCACGGGGCGGTGCAGCAGGGAGATCCTCAGAGGTGACACCATGCCGAAGGTGGACGTGGCTGCAATGGTGGCGTTGAATGGAGACAGGTCTTCTGTACGGTTGTGGGTTTGGCAGTAACCGCTCAGCCCAACTGCCGTCCCAGGCAGCTGCTGTGATGACAGAAATCCCTGCAGTTTGTCAGCTTTTCCTGAAATGCTTTTAATGACAGTTTAATAATAACACTTAGCGCTTGGTACAGAGCTTCTCACCCCTGGAACTGAAATGCTTTACCATGAAGGGTAAGGACCATTATCCCCCATGTTCACAGGGGGGGGAATAGATGATTTTATTTGTGAGAATAATTATAACAAGTGGAATTAATCAACTTTTCATATGAATGGTGTTGCTTTTTAAAGACAAACGTCGGGAAAGAGTCCTAGATACAAAGGAGAACTCACAGTGGTGTAGATCCATCTGACAGCTTCTCGGGGAACTCGTCAGTGCCTGTGGTGCAAAGGCATTAACCTGCCAAGGCAGCGTGCGGAGGGAACAGAAACCAGTGTAAGTAAGTGAAAGACAGGGCACAGTATTGACTTACTGGTGCCCTAGATCTGGGTGAGCAGGCGCTGCAGGGAGCTGCTGTTGCCCTAACCCCAGTGTGTATTGCTCCCTCTGCACCTCGCCTCTCCAGCTGCTCAAAGCCCCATTGCTTGGGAAGAGTCTCCCAGCTCCTGAATGTCCTCTGGGGCTTGGTGCACTCCGCGTACTACATGGAGAAATTCCACTGAAATAATTACTGGTTCTAGTTTCTTAGCTGGCGGGGTCAAAGAGGCCATAACCTCTTACAAGCTCCTGCAAAGTCACTGGGGGTTGGGCTTTTTTTTCCTCCTTCTCTGTCCTGCTCTACATCTCCCTCTTGCATCTTGGCCCTCTTCAGACTGCCGGCTTGCAGAGGAAAAGGGCTGGGTTCTTGTGCTGAGTCCAGGGAGACAGAGGCTTGTTCTGGCTCGGACCTTTTGGTGTGACGGGAATGCACATGGTGAATAATAACGCCTCTGTGCACCGTGAATGCAGGTGGGAGAGTCACTGAGATGCTTTCTCGTGTTGCTGCCCTACTGCTTACAGCCCATTACTGGTTCTGTTTGTGGAGATGCCAAGACATGGATTCACCTCAAAGAAAACTGAAGTTCTGGGAAATCCTCCCATTATCTTTGGCAATCTGCTGCTGAGGGCCTCTGCTCGTAGGCACCGCAGGAGAGGGGAGGGCAGGAGCTGTGACCCGTCAGATACAGAGCGCTACAGGAGCAGTAGCACGGACACGTTTGCAAGTACTTTGAATTGCAAAGTGCTGCTATGGACTTGCCTGGCCCTAACCTGGCGTGGAGCAGCGCTCAGACAGCACCAGGCCCACGGCTGCTCGGCGGCATCCACATCTCTCTCGTGGGGAGCAGCCTCTGGGAAGCCCCAGGTCACCTGGATGCATGTCTCTGTGATCGTACATAGCAGTCACCATCAATCCCTGGCTTTCCCCCGGCCTCTTCAGGAAGGATTTGATCATCTGTGTCTATTAAACCCCGATTTTCATTGCACAGCTCATCTCTGAGAAAGATCTGCTGGCTCTCCACAGCAGCTGAGTGCTGAGGTCCTGCTCCCATGCCGGTGGCCACGTGCCAGAGAGGACCTTCCTCTCCAGGCTAATGGAAAGAAAATGGAAAGAAGTTTTTAAATTGACTCTGAATCAATACAAACAGTATTTTCTAAGCACTTTTATTAATAAATATACACATCATTGCTGTCCAGAGAGGATTCCCAAGCATCTCCTGTATGTTCTAATATCTCTGCAACCTGAAGTAATCAATGTATTGGTATCGTATTTTTGACTGTAAAAGGAACTGAAACTCTGGATTCAACCCTCTCATTAACTGCAACTCCACCTGCTGATTGATAGTGAAAAATATGGGCAGAAGGACCCATCTTGTGAGGAAGAGAGTTACTTGGGCCACTCTTGTGCACAGTGCGCTGTTCAGGAGAGCAGGCGAGGGTCTCCCGGGGGTCTCTGAGTGTGTCTGTGCTCCCACCACATCCCTGTGCGGAGGAGCAGGGCTGGCACCCCACAGGGATGGAAGGGTCACGTCCTATGCACAGAAGGAGGATGGAGCATCAACTTTTTTTTTTTTTTTTCATTTTTTTCTTTTTGGCAAATTTGTTATTTTAACTGAAACAAATGTCAGAGGAAAAAATATTCTAGTGAGGAAGCAGAAGCTCCATCTTCTGTAATTTTAACTTCCCATTGAAAAAGAGAACAATTAATAAACAGAAAAAAAAATCTTTACATTTCTGCAAAAATGCTGACATTTCCAGCCAACTCTGGTGAAGAGGGGTGCTTCTGCTGGTGCTTAAACAGTGCTGCTTTATGCAGCTCGGTGCTAGCCTGGTTGCAGAAGCCTCGTGGTGGGGCGTGGAGTTGTTTTTGCAGGGCTGTGTGTGAGCCTAGGCAAGCTCACAACATTGGCAGTTTTTGAAAAGCTATTTTGCAAAATGCATGGTGACAATGTAGGGCATTCCCTGGTGACTAAAGGGCGAAACCAGCGCATGTGCACTTCTTGAAAAACGCTTCAGCAAATGGCTGGGCCAGATTGGTTTGTAACATTTGTCAAAGTATTAGTAATGCTCTAAAGTTTATTAAGCCATTAATGTCATGCTATGACATTTGTTGGGGTCTTGAAACATAGGAATTGTTTGTGGTGGTAGTAAAATTGCTGGGATCTTGCTTTTTCTTGGAGCTATTAAGTAAAGGGAGGTCAGGACTGCCCTGCAAAGGCAGCACAAAGACCAAGCAGCCTGACGAGGAGCAGCCGGAGGGGCCGTGCAGGGCGCTGCTCCTCGGGAGCCGGGCAATAGCCCAAATGGAAAAGTGATTTTCCTAGAGCGGCTCGCCAGTGGGTCCATAGAACCGGGTGTTCGCTAGAGAGATAATAATGAGCCTTAATGACTTTTCAGCTCGGGGTCCCTTGAATTATCACTGTATTTGTATGAATGCAGTTCCCTCCTGCAGAGCAGCAGCTCTGCCATGGCTGATAAAGTTTCTCGTGAGATGCTGACGTGGTTGTGAGCACGGACGTTTTCTAGCAAAATGTCCTCTCCTACACAAGTTACCTTTTGTGGTTTTGAAAGTATCTTTGCATAGTCGATGCCTTTCAGGGTGATTTCTCAAGATTTTAAAATATATTAAACTGGCTTTTCTTACAGAAGGCTTTACACACTAACACTTTTGGGTTGTATCTCAACATAACGGGTTTGTTTGCCAGAAGAATATGAAAAAAACCCAACCCTTTCCTGTTTCATCAACTAGTTATAATGGGCCAGGTCATGCTTTATTAAAAATAAGTTGAAGAGCTGCATAAAAGGAGTTTTGGCAGTTGGGACTGAAAGCTACCTGGATAAAAGGAGAATATTTAACAATGCAGTTGCTGTGGATTCAACTAAGACTAATGAAGAATCTGCTTCTTTCTAAATCTTATTTTCAGAAATATCATTGCCACTGTAACTGCTGTGCCACAATTCCCAGCCATCTCTCCAGCCCTTGGCACAGCAGTGGTCTCTGCATAACGCAGACACTGAAATGAGAAATCAGCAGTTTGTAATGGGCTCTCAAACTAAAATTAAACATCAATTTCCTGGCTTACAGTCAGATGGTTGACATTCGGTTAGCTAGGCAAATATTTCTGGACCTGAGGAATTATTCGGACTTTGATGTTACTGGGGTTGTGTTTTGTCAATTTTCACTCTCGGATTCCCTTGGAGAACGTGCTGTACAAACAAGGTGTTTGATGTGTAGTTTACCCTTGTATACCATGGGTGGAACACAGACAACGTGTCCCTGCAGAGCAGGCTCACCGAGCTGTACTTCAGGTTACACTTACAGCCATGGCTCTTTCTAGGAACGTGCAGTTTCTGAGCAAGAATGAGTGTTCTGGGTGTGCTGCGTGATGCATTTTGCCTGTTGTGTTATTTGAGTTCAGGGTAAGCATAGAGCAGCCATGAACGGGCATCACCAGCACCAGGCACAGGCAGTTAGTCTTAAACGTCTTTTCCTAAGTAACAGCCCTTCACTTTCTGAGTTACAGGAAAGTGGCTTTATCCATTCCGTGTGATGCTTTACCCTTTGACAGACAGAGACGTACTCCACCAACAACCCAGCACTCAAGTGCTTTTATTTTTCCTTTTTTCTCGTCAATGCCCTGGCTTCCCATCTCCCAGCCGAGAGGACCAGGGTGCTTTTTCTGCATTGCTGGTGGCTCAGTGACCCAGACAGCTCTGGCTTGGGATGAGAGATGTTGCTGGGGCTGTAGGTCTTTAGGTGAAGTGTGGAACACATCGTGTTGCCTGAGAGAGGAATATTTTTCAGACAGAACTTCAGCAAAGGAACTGCTTCAGCAGCCCAACGCGGATCTGAGCAGCTCTGTGGGATTCTTCAGCCTCGGAGGGGTTCTCCTCAGCATCAGGTGACCTCTTTTCTCCCTTGGAAGGGAAATGGCTCTTCAAACCAGCAGCCCTGTTTGCAGTTTCTCATGACCCTCCGCTTTCTTCTGGTTTTTGTGTCTTGGTTTGCGTTTAAGTGCTTAACAGGAAAGACGTCTTCATGTAAAGGGTCCCGCAGGCAGGAACTGAGTGTCTCAAGAGGTTCTTTGATGTGTTTTTTGTCACCTTCTATACAGCAAAAGTATGACAGGAGAGTTTCCATTTTCTGTTAAAATTCCCCAGGTCTTTCCCTAATACCTCTTCTGTTCAGTGCTGCTGCTTGTTGGCATTAGAGCTGAGATTATAATTTAAGCATAAACCACTTTTCACATCAAACCTCAATCCTGAAATTAATGTTCTTCTGGAATTAGGACTACAATATAGCGTAGAATTTGCAAATAGCTCCCTAAAAGAGAGACCTGATTGCCCCAGTCCCAGCCACCCCTGTTGTCCAGGAGGATTCATCAGGCCCTGAGCTGGGCACAGTCCAGCCCAGAGGGCTAACGGCAGTAATTATACCTGGGGCTTGAGAACAACACCCTGAAGTAAACAGATATGGAGCAGTAAGTTAAAGATGAGGCTGAAGCAAACCATGAAGCGGAAAGGAATGACTATTAGAAAATGAATGCATTGAGCTAATGCATCATTTTGAGGGAAAAGGAGAAATTAAATGTATGCTGAAAGCTGGCACATCAGTAAATGGGCTGTGGGTTTTATCCATTTTATATTTTAAAATGCTGAAATAACGTATGTCTTACGGTGAAATCCCATTAATAAATAATGCTCTGAGTAGGGAAACAAGGGTTTGGTTAACAGGAAACGGGGACTTGGTTTCTCTTCCGAGAGCAGACAGGGGCTGCCTTTGTGTCACGGGGTAAGTCATCGTTAGGTACTGATCTTAGGGGGAAGAACAGCAGGCAGAGCTCATGCCTGACACTGATAAAAGAGAGGAAAAAAAAAGGACTGGCCTTTTCTTCCCAGAGTTTGGCGCAGGACAGTGGTGCCGGGTGCTTCGATAGCCTTGCGGGGGTATGGAAGTGTGCAGTGTGGTTAGGGCACGCAGCTGGTGCCAAAGGAAAATGTCAGCTTTTCATTCTGAAAGTGAAGTACTTTGGATCCCAGATTTCCCATTTCAGGGGAGCTTTTGCCCTTACCTCAAAGACAGCCCTCACACACCTCTCTGTTCTCAGACTCTGGGAAGACCCTTCCAGCTGTTGAGGTTTTGTACATAATGTTCTTTTTAAAGAAATCCTGTTGTGAGTTTAATTATTTGCATTGGCTTTTCATGTTGCGATGTCTCGCTGGTGATCAGTCAGTGAATTTAGTCTTTATATTTAAAGTATGCAGTGGGGCAGCATTGTCATGCAACAGTGGTGTGCAGTGGAGCAGCATCGGCACACCATGGGGCAGCATCGGTGCACCACGGGGTAGCGTTGGCATGCGGTGCTGGCATGTTGTGGGGCGCTGTTGGCATGTCGTGGCGTGATGTTGGCATGTCATAGGGCAGTGTTGGCATGTCGTGGCGTGATGTTGGCATGTCGTGGCGTGATGTTGGCGTGTCGTGGGGTGGTGCCGTGGGGCCGCTGTCCGTGGTGCTGAGCCCCGTGCCTGGGGGAGCGGTTCCGACCCAGCACGCTGCAGTGCTGTCGTGGTCCGCTTGAAGATGCTCCGTGTTGGGAGCTGGCACCAAGCATGAGCTGGAGCAGCTATGGACTGGTGGCATCCCCAAAAGAGGGCAGAATGGATGACCCCCCCCTTTCCAGTCCCACCTGCGCACTGGGGGACTCCCGGGTTTAGCTCCTGCTCCGGACACCCCTGGCCACAGTGAATTCCCTTTTCTGTTTGACATCTTGAGAAATTGATGCCAAGCATGTTCAAGGAGCAGCAGCTTTTGTTCTCACCTGAAGAGGGAAAGCTGAGTTGTTCTGGGACAGGTAGCGCGCACCTCTCCAGGCGCTGTTTTAGCCTGGCCAGGCGAGCGGGGATTGAGTCCCTGTGGCCGCTCAGAGAGAAGGAGCGGCGAGTTCCTCTCTGCTCAGTTCACAGCGGGTGCATTTAGGAGGGGACCTTGCTCTGCTGCTTTGTGTCTGCGAGCCAAGCACGCTGAGTCTATTCCCTGGCATGCAGTCCACACACTGCTCTTTACACAGAGGAATAAGATAAAATAGCTTCCTCCCCCTCACGTTGCTACTGAAAAACAGGGATGGGGAAAAAATAATCCCTCAGCCCCTGCCGTGCTTGTGGTGATAAGAGCAATGCAATCATTTCTTTAAAGGAAGCAGCCAAGGCAATTACATTATTTACTAAACAAAGCCATTTCAGAGATTTCTGCATTGTGGATGTTTTTTCAGTCATTTTGCACGAAATTCATTGCAGCAGCAAGGCCAGAGAGTTTGCCTTGACTCTCCTCACTACCAAAATAAATGTACAGGGCAGGATTGTTCCACTGAGCAGCCGTGAGTGGGGAGAGAGAAGAAGGAAGAGATGGTACGTGCCGACAGCTCTAAACTGAATGCGGTGAGGATTGCTATGTATGAGAGAGTTCAGGGGGAAAAGAGGAGGAAGTCGGAGAGGCAGCCAAAGCTCACGGGATGGCGAGAGCCAAGCTGAAGAATTCCCCTTCAGAGAGCAATTCCCACGTAAAAACTGTCCCACCAGCCACGACAGAAGATGTCCATGGGGTGAGCCCCTTGTTACCGGCTCGGAGGATGGGATCCTTGGGGAGTGATGTCGGACAAAGGTATTGCAGGACTGCAGTGATGCGTGGGGCTTTGTGGGTGGGGGAGGCAGCACCTTTTATCTTTTAAATGAGAGAGAAAGGATTAGTGCCACCATGGGCTGGAGGGGTGGTGGATCAAATCTTTCTGATAGCTATGTTAAAGAGCCACACCAGCTCCAAAGTTGTATTATGAAATAGGTAGCTGGAGCAGAAGAAAGCCAGTTCCTTTAAATTTTTTATAAGTGCTTCTTGGTTTTTTTATATGCCAAAAGCATGTCTGAATGGCAGCCCTGAGACTGTGGGGCTGCCACACAACACTGTTAACTTGCATTGCGCCTTATCTGTGCAGTATAAGACCGAAGCTTATTTACACTGCTAATGCCACAGTATGCACTGTACATAAGCACCATGTTCGCATGGAAGGAGAGATGCTCAATCCCCCATCTGAGGAATAATTTATCTACAACTGCAAAAAAAAAAAAAAAAAAAAAAAAAGAAAAAGCTACCATACAAAATGCTGCAGCCTCTTTCTGCAAGCACACAGCTGATGTGTACAGAAAGAAATGAGCTGGTTTTGAGGAGAATAAAAATGCTTTACATTGCACTTGAATTACAGTGTTTCAGAAGAAGCCAGGTCCCCTAGTTATGATGAGGATGCATATGTCAGTAATTTAGTTCTTGTTCTGTTCATTCCATTTTCTGTTTTATTCCACCCCCCCCCATCTATTCAGCCTTTCAGCCCATCCATGCTGTCTTCCTTCTTGGCAAAAATTGCCTCACCTGTGATTGTGTACTGTATATCTTCTAGGATGTAATTTGGTGCTGTTTCTAGCTCTGGTTTCCAGTGCAAATTAGCACTGTAGGAAAGCTGCTGCTGATGGTGAATTTTACTTGTTTGGCTTTAGATTGGAAGGAGTTAACCACCTCAGCTTCAGTATCTTGGTGTATCTCACCGGTGGGCTGGGGGGAAGATGGCAACAAGCCAGGATTAGCAGATGTGGTCCCCACTGGGGAAGCCGAGGAGGGAGGTGTGCATTGTGGGAGCAAGGCAGGGGCATCGGCATGGTCATTCCCCCAGTGCCGACTTTAGTTTCCAGGTCTGGGATGCAGAGTCCTGGCGTACTTGCGGAACTGAGAGTGCATGTCTTGGTCTGATGTGTGGTGTGTCAACTCTCCAGATGGCACCGATGCCAGTTCTCTGGTGAGCAGACACTTGGATCTTGTGGGTTGGTGCCTTCTGACTTCATGAGGCAAGGGCTTACACGTGTGGAAAGCTGCAAATGGGCATCGTGGGGGGGCATTGGAACTAAATCCCTGAAGCTTGTGTGGTCTCCACATGTTTTGACAAGCAATCTGTATCTGCTCCCAGTGTTAATCAGACTGCTTTCACTCTATTTTCGTGTCTTGCTTTCATTGCTTCAAAGAGACATCAAAGATTGACCTATTCTGGGGGTACCTACATCACTGAAGGCATGTCCCCAACAGTACTGTTGGCGAAGCCATTGGAGTGAGCTTGCTGCCTTCCCTGTGCCCTTCCAGGCACTGTTGACGTACCCCTCATAACAGTGCCAGGATGTTCACATCCAGATGCACTGGGGCTAGAAAAAGACTCCTACTTGCAACTGGGGGACTCTTGCAACTCATCCCAACCACTGCTAATCAGCTGCAATTAAACACCCAAGAGGGGCTTTTCCTTTTCTGCGCCCAGGGGCTTGGTGGGTTCCTGCCCAGGACCAGGGAGCCAAACCTTCATCCCAGAGCTGATCCTCCTTTTCTCTTGGGGGAAGCATGGCACAAAGGAGGGATGCTGCAAGACATCATTGGATCTGGGGGAGCAGCAATTCAAAAAATCGCATAGCTACAGTGTTTTAGGGGACCCTTGCCAGAAGGCCAAGCGTGCAGAGTACAAGCAGCATGCCTCAGGGCTTTATAAAAGAACCCAATTCCCTGTGTTTCGCTGGAATTTCAAGTGTTTTGCTGCAGTCTTGTTGTAAGCAAGTGATGGTACCTTGGGCTCTGCTGCTGAGAGGTAGAGAAGTTGACGGCAACGCTTCTATGCTCCTTTGGCAGCGGGCAGAGCCCTGAGAGCTGCCGCTTGCAGTGTCTGAATTCCCGACTGCTGGGCTTTCCTTCTTCTCTGTGCGCTGCTGCTCGACAATTGAGTTGGCAATTAAGATTGAGATTTGTGCACTTCTCTTTCACTCTGTGTGCAAGCAACAAAGGCAGGAAGATTGCTTTGGAAATGATGAATAGTGTGTTTGAGATGCTTCGTCTCCTCCAAAGCCAGACGCAAGCAGCGTTATCAAGTTAGCAGTGACAATTGTCACTGGGAGTTGGGAGTGAAATTACCAGGTGATGGTGGAAGAAGAAGCTGTGTTACAGGGTGTTCTCAGGGATGCAAATGAATTCTCTAGACGACTGAAGCCAGTGAAGTTTATTCTCACCTACTTTATTTACCTCCTTACTCTGTCTCTTAGTCATTGCAGCATCTCAAAGCTTTTAGGGGTCCTCAGTCAAAACAGGAGGAAAGGATTTGAATTCATCTGAAGAGAAACCACTCCACAGCCATGTATTATTCCACATCTGGAGGAAAAAAGGGGAGTTCAGGGCTGGCCCTGGGCATCTGGGATGGGGATGCTTTCCTGTGGGTGGAGAGCTGTGGGTGGGATGGGACGGGCCCAGGCTGCTCATGTGGAAGTGGCTGCTGCTGAAGATGCTTGGAGCTACTTTGGTACATCAGGCGATGTGACCAGGGCAGGCTCCCGGCTGCTCCGGGGAGGGCAGGCTCTGCTGCCAGACCTGCAGCCTGGGCACTGAAACTCTCCTGGCACGCAGCAATCACGCTGCTGGAGCGAGCTGTGAAAGGTTGAGTCTTTCCCCTACGAGCTGGGCTTTTCCTGAGGCAGGTTGGTCCCGTGTAGCTTGTGTTGGGGGGGAATTTGAAAGAGAAAGGTGTGATAGGGAACAAAGTCACAGAAAAGCCCAATGCTGCGCTGTGCTCTCCATGGAGCGGCTCTGTGTTTGGGAGGAAGCTGCTGGCAGGCGTGAGGACGTGTAAATATCTGTGTTTGGATCCCATTTCATGGGCCGGTGATCTCTCTGTAATACTGGAGATGTGCATTTAAAACCACAAACAAACATTTTTACAAGATAATCATGTCCTGTTTATGCAGCTCTGCTGGAAGTAGGGGAAACTCTGACCACTACCCGTCCTGGGGCAAACTGATACTCTTAAGGGACTTCAAACATAACCGTAAGGTATCTGGTGTTGAAGCTCTGCCCTAAGCCCTGCGAGGGCCAGAGGCTGGCAGTGCTGTGTGTCCCCTCCCTGCCCTGCGTTTCCACCCCTGTCTCTTTGAGTTGTGTTTGCTGAGCTGCCAATAGCCGAAATCTGAACTGCTGAGGTTTGGGGAAGAAAATCAGCATTGCAGAAGAGTTGATGTTGGAGAGGACCTCTCGAGGGCTCTGGTCCAACCCCTTCTCAAACCTGGACTAACTTTAAAGTTGGCTCAGCTGGCTCAGGACCAGTCCTGCTGAGTTTTGAACATCTCCCAGGGTGGAGATTTCTCAGCTTCTCTAGGTGCCTGGTTCAGGGCTTGATCACTCTCAGGATGAATAATTTTTCCCTTGCTGCATCTTGTACCTGTTCCCTCTTGTCCTTTTACTGCACGCATCCGAGAGGAGGCTGACTACACCTCACCCGTCAGGTAGCTGAGGGCAGCAATTAGATCCTTCCCTCCCTTTTTCTCCTTCAGTCCCACCTCCCACAGCCTTGCCTCGTCTCTCGGTTTGAGATATTTTTGGCAGGAATAAATGGGACTTTGCTTCAGCCATGTTGCAGTCAACAAGGTGGCTGCAGTCTGCTCAGTGAGAAATAGCAGCACTCTGCTAGGGCAAGTTTAATGCAATGTTTCTTGGAGATAAAGCACTTCGGGAAGCGAGGAAGCCACCCAAACGTGTCTGAAAATGTAATTTCTGACCAATTGATGTTTATTCCCCCAAGGGGCAGCCAGGCATTAACAAACAGGTCTTACTAAATGTGTTTTCATCGCCTGACGCTGACCAGTGGGAAGGTCCAGTCTGGCCATTGAAACCCTTATAACCACTCTGTCCTTGCGGCCAGGTTTCCCGGTGATGATCTCCATAGCAGGTCACGGCAGCAAGTGCCTGGGTGCAATTGCCCCTGCTGTCGAACCATTGCTGTGCCGTATTATTGAATCCCCTCCCAGGGGGACAATAAGTCAACAGCTAATTTTTTTTTTTTTTAACATTTCTTTAACAAAAGCTTTTTCCCACAAAGAGCTTTTGGAGATGTATCTCTGTCTTCAGTGAACAGCATGTGCTGGTATGCCACTTCAGCTTTTGGTGAGGTGCTTTTGTGCAGGAGAAATGCTGCGGCAGGACTTCCCCCGAGCGGGCATTGCCCACCCCTGCCAACACGCACGGTCCGGCCTCGATTCTTCTGCCGCTACTCTCTTGGCTGCTCGCTGAGGGTTTATATCAGACATTTAAGAAATGCTGAGGCTGGGGGTAGTGGGATGGTTTGGTTATGGGAGGATTTCTGCATCTGTGCCAGACCTAGCTCCTGCACTTCTCCACTCTGAGCCGGGACCGCCTGTGCCAATTTGTGAAGGTGGCACTGCCGCGTGTCCCGGGGGGGGGTAGGAACCGGCATCGCTGCAGGCAGGGTCCCTGCGGGAGCCTTCACAGAGAAGACCTGAAAGAGAGCCCAGGGGATCCAGAGAGTTTCGCTTACAAAGTGCTTTGGCCTTGATCCACCTTCCCTCCGGCTGGGCTGGGCAGCCCCTCGCGGGGATGTATTTCTGGCAGTGGGAATCTCTGTACGGAGAGCGCTGAGTCCACGTCAGGCTTCGCTATGCCCCGCGGATGTTTGCTGACAGGGTGTTGATGCTCTGCGATGGTTGCCCAGACTGGAGCATGGCATCTCCGAGCCTTTGGTTACCGGCAGTAACCAAACTGCGGGCTGGTCTTGGAGCTGGGATCCAACCACCCAGCCTGCCTGCGGGTCCGTGCCCAGTGTCCCTGTGGGAAGGTGCCCGCTGAGCATCGCCTCTCCTCGCAGCCTTGGGTGTAGTTTCCTTGGGTTGTTCTTCCAGGCACTGTTGTACAGCTCTGGTGACCACGGGAGGTGGCACTTTAACCTGGGCATTTCTTTCCCGTGTAGCAGCGGGCATTGCTGTGTGACGCTGAGCATGTTTTTCAGTGTAGGACCGCTGCAAAAAAGGGGCAGGGTGCTCAGTCGCCGAACTCCGTTATAAGGGCAATATGCAAACGCACTGCTTGATCCTGATGAACAGGAAACGATCCCAGATCCCGGCTGCCAGCCCAGCGAGCTGACAGCTGGCATCCTTCGCACTAAACAGAGCCGTTCGTAAACACAGCCAGCGATTTCATCCTGGGCTGCGGCGTGGGGGCTTGAGCCCGGTTGTTTCTTGTGCTCATCCCGGAGCTGCGCTGGAATGACCCCGAGCTCTGCTCATCCTCCCTGCTCTGTACCCACTCCTCTGCGTGGGGACAAGACCCACATCACTGTGTCCCAGCCAGGGCTCAGCTCTGAGCTCCCTCCTGCGGGTTTCGGTTGTGTTTCAGTGGCTGGTCCCGTGTTTGTGCTCCCCATCCCTCAAATCCCTGTCCCCAGGCACACTCTGGCAGAAAAGCGTTTGCACCCCCGTGAGCCCGGGGTGATGCTAACCTCTGAGCTGGCAGCACTGCAACCGGGTGTCTGAGGGGAACAGGCTGAGCTCTGGAAGTGCTGAGCACTCCTCCCACGGCTGCTGGTGAGATGCCAGCGCTGCTGAAAATCTTGGTGCCCTATATAGGCGCTGACACGCAGACGAGGTGCCTAACCTAAAGATGCCTACACTTGAAACATGCACTTGGGCTCTGTTTATTTTAGGTCCCTCATTCCCAATCAGGTCCCATCAGGGCATGGGGATTAGCACATTCCTCCTCCTCCTCCTCCAGTGGAGGCTTTCCTGCTTGCGGTGAGAGTGGGATGCCAGGCACGGGCATCCCTCTGAGCGGGCACCAGCTGCCAGCGCTGCCAGCCCAGCCGTCGGCGTCGTGCGGGGCTGCGATGGAGCGGGGTCTCGCAGCCCATCTCCAAGCTCACGCACAGTCCTTCCTCTGCAAGGCTCAGCCGCTTGACGGGACCGCAGGGACTCTTCTAGCTCGTTAGGAAAGGCAGGGAGGTGTGCGTTAGAGCAGCCTCAGCATCTGTAGAACCTTCGTGCCCAGCAGGCAGAGCCCAGTGCCCAGGCTTGGCAGCGTCCACCCCTTTGGGAGAGCCCAAACTTTCTGGAAGCTAATTGCAGGCAGTGCCAGGAGCTGCCGGGCATTGGGCTGGGAACGGCTCGTCTGGCTGCAGCGGGCAATGCTGCGTTTTTGGTGCTGCACCTTGTTTGTTTCTAAACCCTATGTATTTTAGTTGCGATGTAGGTTTTGCAGAGAAACGCCAAGAAAAAACTACCTCTGCGATTAAACAAGAGCCCCTCGCGGTGCTGCTTGGTGGGGAGGAGGCAGCTGCGCTCACGCTGCCGGCGTGCTGCCTGCCTGCCTGCGTGGCATGCTTTGCTGCCGGTGGCGGGAGGGTTTGTTCGTGTGGCACTTCTCCAGCCGTCAGACGGCTGTCAGCGCATGCCTGGAGCGGTCGGTGCCTTTTCCTGGTGCCCACCAGCAGAACTTGCCGAGCTTCCTCCGGACTGGGGGTGCTGGGAGCTGGAGTCCCTTCCCCGGGGTGATCCCTGCTCCGTCCCACAGCCGGGGAGGTGGGCTGCCCTTCCCCGGCGCTGAGCATGCCTTCCCCTCTCACGCGTGTTTGCAAGCAGGACGCGTGCATCTTCCTCTCCCTTTCCCCTTCCTCTTGTTCATTCCTTCTCCCCCTCTTTACTTTCTTTTTTCGTCTGCTCCCATCTGTCCTTCTCACATCAGGCTATTTTGGGGGTTGAGTTTCTCACTGTCAATATGGTAGGAACCGTGGTGCATCTCATGTCTTAGAGGATGAACGCCACTTCGGGAAACCTTCCCAAGCAGTTACCTTGCTTGATTCATTATAACCCCCCCTGCCTTGCCCCCGTCTTGGAGGCGCTTCAAGACCAGGGGCTAAAGGGCACTAAATCTGACGGCTCTCTACTCTGGCTCAGAGCCCCTGGTCTCGAAATGCCTCTGAGCCTTGCAAGTGGTTATTAAGCAGCCTGAAGCCAAGTGTGGTGTTGGCAGGTCATTACTTCTGTCTTTGTAACTTCCAGGGGCTTTAAGTCAAGGCATGATTTATTTATTTTTTTGCTTGGAAATGATGGCCGTAAATTGAATAGGAACTGCACGACAAGCAGTGAATTTTTAATACTCTTCATTTACCAAAATACCTCCCAGAAAAATCAGGAGACAGCAGCGAAGGCACGGAGCTGGCAGGGAGTTTGCTGGGATCTCTCTGCAAGCTCAGCTGAGCTGCTGCCATGCTTTGCTGCTCTCTCTTCCATCCGAGCATCTTTGAGCACTTGAAACCCAGGGACAGTATCTAGCCTCAAATTATCTGCGCGAGGCAGATGAGCTCAATGCCACTGAGATCCCGCAGCACCCTGGCAGAGCCGGGAGGAGAGCTGGGGCTCGGGGCCGGCTGCCTTCCCTTCCCCAGAGCCAAGGGGACTGGGTCTGCAGCCTGAATCCTTGGGGCAGTGGGGCGTGAGGGGTGCTGCCCGCATCCCTGCTCAGTTCGAGGGAGCAGAGCTGCCTTTGCTGGGGTGTGCTGGGGCCGGAGCCGGAGCCGAGGAGGCAGGACGGGGTGAAAAGGTGGCTGCTCAGCCGAGGAGCTGCTGCGCGGCGTGGGCGGGCAGGTGATTGCTCTCTCTTGTACATAAGCAAGGTGTATTAGTGGCTTTTGTTCTAATAATAAATACGCCATTGTCTCTTCACCTTCTAATAAAACCTTTCCATTTTTTAAGGGGCTGCAGCTTGAAACGCGATGACAGACTTGTCTCTGTAGCAGCAAAGTTTCTTCCCCCTCTGCTCCGCTCCTTTGTCTCATCCTTCCCTGCTCTGCCCCTCTCTCCAGGAGATGCTGTTTGTGCCAGCTGGGAGCTCAGCGTTGTGGTTTATGGTTTGCAGGGCTGAGACGAGGGGCTTCGGCTTTCCCTGTGCGAGTACGGCACTTCTCTCCCAGACCCCAGACTTTGGAGGGAGTAAAGGTTGGGCTCGCTGCCTGTGTCCTAGTTATCTTTCATGGTAGGAGGGAGGTGAGTCGAGGTTTGTCTGCACAAGGATACTCAGGGAGGCAGATCTGGATGAAATAAAAAAGTGAATTTAAAGTAGATTATCTAAAACACATTAAAAGTCAGTGTAACCTTTCTGACTCAGTTAAATGGCTTTAATTCTGTATATTGTAAATCTACTTTCTTTTCAAGTGAGACTGTGCACAAAAAAGGTTCATGCCGTTCTGCTAATCCCCTCTAGAAGTTAACATGGATTAATTGTCAGATAAGTGACACTGCAGACAAGTCCACAAAGGCTGGGGTGGAGTTTGAGGAGCAGCAAAGGGAGGATGCTTGTGCAGCCCCTCTGGTGCTGGGTTAGCAGCTCTGCTCGGGCCAGGTTTACACTTTTGAAAAGTTTTGGGGATCCAGAAAATAACTGTTTTTCAGATGAGAATTAGAGTGATTTTTAGTTTTCCTAAAAATTTTTCCGTATTTTCTCAGCAATTAGACTGTTTATGAGAATTTGGGTGCCTGGTGGGAAGAAGGAGAGGTTTCAGCGTGACATCTCACGGTTGCTTCTTCCCCCTGTGATCGGCACAAAGCAGCTAGTTCATTGGGAAGCCGACAGCACCTTTTTGTTACTATTTTATCACACAGAGTGGCCAAAGCCACTGCTGGGGAGGTTTGTGGTCTGTCCATCACTGGAGTCCCTTTTATTCATGCTGCGTTTTTGTGAGTGAGATGTTTATTCGCCTCGCAAGCCTGTGGCTTGCCTGTTTGGGAAAGGTGTCCTGGGAATCACTCTGGCTCATCCCGCTGCTCTGGGACCCATGGTGATGCCAGACCTTCGGGGTCTGCAGGACCCCATCGTGCTGTGTGATTAAATGGGCCATTGCTGGTTAGTTTTCAGGAGTGTTCTTCTGCCTTGGGGAGCTGCAGCTGAAATAAGCCCCTGCTCGTACAGTCTTCCCAGTTGCCAGCTGGCAGTATAATAGGAGAAAACCAAATCATTTGCTGTTTCTTTCCCATAAACATCTCTGCGAGACATAAAAGGCTCCTGTGCAAAACCAAACGCGGGTGGAGGGGCTTGAGCAGCCCCTGCTGCTAATGTGGGATAATCCAATTTGGCTGGAGGGAGGTGAGCTGACAGGGCTCCTTCCTGGGGCTACGCTTTCCTCTGGCTTGCAGCTGGAGAAAATCTGGGTTGTTTGTCACTAATAAATGCCAGGGCTGCTCCGAGGGACGGCGCAGCTGATAGACCCACCCCGGGGCTTGTTACCGCTGGGAGAGATGGTGCGAGAGAGCACTTGGGTGTGAGCCGACTTACTGCTCCGTGATCATCGCACCAGCAAGTTAGAAATTAGAAGGTCAGGGGGGCGAAGGTGGCAGGTCAACGGCTTTCTTTTCACAAGCGGATTATTTGCGGGCAAGGCTGGGTGTGCGGCCCCAGGGGCACAAACCCAGGCTGGGGGGGTTCCTGCAGGAGCCCCCTTGGGCTCCTGGGAGGTCAGGAGCGATGGCCAAGGCTTGGCCAGGGCTGAGCCTGCAAAGCGGAGGTGGGAACCCCCAGCTCTCCCTGCAAGCAGCCCCAGCACCTCCTGCCCCCGCGGCCCCCCGAGCAGCTCCCCGGGGAGGGCCGGTGGCTGGGCTCGTGGGGAAGCGGGGCTGCATGGGAGCCTCTTGTCTAGACAGAGCATCTCCTCAGCTCCCCCAGCTCCATCCCTCAAGGTCCTCCGGCATCTCTCCCAAGCTGAGAATCTCCCCCAAGCTGAGCATCTCCCGTGGGTCTCCTGGGTCTGATGTGGGGGGACGTCGCTGTCGGTGTCACCCGGGATGGCGGCTCCGGTCGGCACAGCCTGCGCACTCTGTGGGCGTTTCGGCTTTGGGGCGACGGGTTCCTCCCTGCTGCCTTCACACAGATAATAAAAGAAGAGGAGTAGCAAACTAAATCATGCCGCAGGGAGGCCCTCAGCTCGGGGATGAATTAGCTTTCCTTTGGACTCACATTTTAATTGAAATGTCAATTTATTGCTTTTATTTAGTTTGAACTATGCTGGAGTGCTGTGGACTCATAAAGCACAAAGTAAAATAAAAGAAAAACCTTTACGAGCTGCAACTGCCCCCTTCGCTTTGGTTATATTTCTCGATTGCCCTGACTCACGTTAAGTAAGGACAGGAAAGAGGGCACTGCTGGACACTGGGAGGCAGGGAAGGGCTCCAGCTCAGGTGACAGGGACCCATGGCCATCTGCAGGGATGGATATGTCTTGAAAAGAGTGTTGGTTTTGCAAAGGGAATTTTTTTCTTTGCAGCTGCAATTGCTTTGTTTCTTAGCACTGTGCTGCTGGCTGGCTGTGGGATGTACAGTACACGAGCACGGTCCCTTCGCCTCCCACCCGCTCTGTGTTCTTCTTTCTCCCCCTGCCATGACCCCCCCATGTTACCCTCATCATTCTTTTCTGTTCCTTTATTTTATTTTGTTTTCCCTTCTCTGGTTATCACCTGTGTCTGTAAAATCAGCTCTGTGAAGGTGTACATAGGAGAAAGGGCATGTTAGTTCCTAAAACCACCCCAACCAGCATCTTTCAAAATCTAATTTCTCCACAGAAAGTGAGACACTGATTTGAGACAGAGCAGCGATGCAGTTTGCGAGATTCATTAAAAGAAACCCCCCAAAATCATACAAAATATTTTTATCTGTGGAGCTGAGTCCTTAAAGGGGCCGTACACTGGCAAAGCCACCAGAGCATCGCCAGGTCCCCAGCATCCCCACCCGGGGACGTCAGCAGGGACACGTCCCAGGCACGGCGCGACCCCCGGCCGAGCACTTGGGCGGTCGCTTGTCCCTCCGGCATTGGCGTTCCCCTGGCACAGCTCCGGCTCTCGCGCTGGTTTCTGCCTGGCAGCTGTACGTTTCCCTCACCTCCTGTGATGCTCTCGCTCTGTAGGCCACACGCCGAGGACTTCAGCGTGGATTCCTCCTTCTCGCAGTAAGTGCACCGCACGCGTTTTCTTGCGCCGGCGCTGCGGGGAGGGGTGTGAGGGCTGCTGTGGCACCGCCGGCCCCAGGGACCGTCACTCTTCCACTGGGGAAAAGCCAACCACGTTCTCCGGAGAGCAAAACCCCCTTGCCGTTTGGGGTGTTTGTGCGGTTTGTGTGTGCATGGTGTCTCATGAGCCAAGTATTTTGGGCAGTACCTGCCGCCAAGAACAGCGGTTAGCCTTGACTTTAAATTAGTGGTAGATTATTCTGCTTTTAAGGGAGTTGATAAGCACGAGGTTGGTTTTTTACTGCTCTTGGCACCAAGGAGTTGTGTACAGGACTGGCAAACCCTTCTGAAAGAGCAATGGTTCCCACCATGGGGAAGACTAGTTGCGCTCAGAGACAGACAAGTTTCTTGGTGAAGAAGTGATATCTTTGGCAGCAAATTGGTGATTACCCATTAGCGATGAGCTCCATGCGCAGACTCTAATTAAACAATCCAGATTCATCAGCAGAAGCAATTATAGGAGCAGACTCATGAGTCTATTGCAACATCCAATGTTGCAAAACAAATAAGCCAAACAAAACACAGCGTGTTATTCCATTGCTGCTTCTCTTTCTGGGTTTTAATCTTTTTAATTATTATTATTCTATTAAGAGCAAGTGATGCCACTGCCCGGCCGCAAGCAGCATGGGGCCAGGGCTGGGGCTGCTCCGTGCATCCTAGTGAGGCTGTCGAGACCTTGGATGGGAAATGCAGCGGGAAGATGACTTGGGGGATGAGCGTGTCCTTGCCCAGGACCCATCGCTGGGGATGCGTGTCCTTGCACAGTGCCGAGCGAGAGCCCTCTGCCCCCGCGGGGGGAGGCCTGGATCAGGCCCCCGCATAGCACATCATTACTGGCAAGGGCTCCCCATCCGCCCTGGCTCAGCACCCAGCTTTGGGAGCAGGCTGTGGGCCGAGGCCCACTCCCCACTTGCTGCAGGCGTGTGGGTAGGGTTGCACGTGGGCACGGCACGGAGCCCCTCGGTGCTGCCCTGGCTCCTCTCGGATGTATTTGCCTTGTGTACCTTTCCGCGGTGCACGCTTGTGCCGATTCCCAGAGCAGCGCTGTCCCCCGGGAATGGCCTCGACCCGGGGTTCCCAGCCCGGGGAGGCACCGGAGCAGCCCTTGGGTGAAGCAGGGTGTCCCGCTTCACCCCGGAGCTGAACTCGCATTTTCGGGGGCGTGGGGTGCTGCCGGGTCGGTGCCGCGCTGCCGGCCCCGCCGTGCATCACCGCCCCTTGCTCTTTGGTACCGAGGGCACTTGCATAGAGATATCTTCAACCCCCGAGTGCATCCCCGCTGCCTCCAGTGCTTGCTTTGGTGCCTGAAAATGAGCTCCACACCTGCTAAATACAGTTGGAGAGAGATGATAGCTGCCTTCGGGAACAAGGAATTGATGAACTCTTGCAACATAAAAATCCCATTTTCATTGCAGTGTCCTCCCTAATAAAAAACCAGGAAGAAGCCCAGCAGCAGATTTCTTTTTTATCACTACAGATTCATGTACCCTTTCCTGCAGTGTGTGTCAGGGCTGGCCCTTGCCTGTGTCCCGGCTCAGCAGAGCCCTTGTGCCCTCAGCGTGGTGCCTCCTGCCCAGCCTTTGTCCCACCAACACCGGAGTGCTTGTGCGGATGAGTTCAGGGCATCGTTCATCTCATGGTGCAGGGTGAGTGGCTGTGAAGACTGGCGTGTGAAGCCAGCCTTGGCCTTGGGCAGAGTTTTTCCAGAAGCGGCTGCTTGGAGCTTGCTTTTCATCCCCCCAAAATAAAATTGCAGTATTACTGCTGGAGCCAGGATGCCATTACCTGCATCCAGCTGTGTTTAATTTGCTGCAGAGTGGTTGGCAATATCGCTCCTTTCTTTGGGCAAAAATCACACTCCATAATAAAACAGGAGATGCTTTTTTTTCCAATTTATTCCCATGATAAATGCACGAAATCTTGAAGAAACAAGTTTTTGAGCTGGTCCTGGGGCAATGTGTGCCACAGCATCCTGGTTCCCAGTGCAGCGTGTCTATTGGTGTGGGACTCAATTTTGCTAATCATCGTTCGTGATGTGCCTCGGCATGTGCTCTGCCCGGAGCAGCTCAGCCAGCTCATTCCTGGTGCTGCGTGAGCCCTGGCTTGGAGTGCTCCATCAGTCCGGTGGGGCCACCCCGGCAGCTTGGCCGAGAGGCCGGAGCTGGCGGGAGCAGCTGCCTTCCTGCGGGGCTGCGACGGTGCCACGGTGGCTGCGACAGTGCCACGGTGGCTGCAGTGGTGCCACGGTGGCCACGATGGTGCCTGTGAAAGGCTGATGCAGGACCTGCTGAGTGCCTCGGGGCTGGGTGCTGCCACAATCTATGGGGTTCGTCTGGGACTGTGCAGGATGAGGAGGGAAGTGGCTTCAGTATTGCACCTACTAAGGGACGGGAGACAAGAGTGATTCGTAGAAAACGGGCAGATTTCCTCTGTTTGCAATACGTGGCCTTTGGGACCATGCAGGCTCTCGCCCTGGTCTCCCGGGTGCTCTCAGGTACCTCCCAGGCGCTGAAACCTTCACCCTGAGAGAGGTCTCCCCTCTCCCCTTCCCTGTGCGGGTCAGCAGCATTGGCCGGGGGGGCTCTTCCCCCCAAAGCGGGGAGAGGCGAGCGATGCCGCGGCTCCCAGTCCCTCTCCGGTTACTTTTGTGCTTTCTTGTTTAAAAATGTGCCAGAGGTTTGTTGGAGAAGCTGCTGCAGTGAGAGATGTTCAGGGGTGTTTGATAAACCCCTGGAGAAGCTGAGCTACTGATGGAGGAAAGCTCCCGGCCGCGGTGCTGGTGAGCGTGCTGGCGGTGCTACACGGCTCGGTGGGAGGGTGACGGGGTGTCCGCGCCACGTTCGGCTTGCAGCACAGCCGAGCCTGGAGCTTGCAGAAGAGGCAATGAAGCAAAACCAGGCAGCAGATTTTGCAGAGCCCCTGTGGTGGGCTGCTCCCTGCCCGGCTGCCCGGTGCATGGGGGGCATGCAAGGGGGTGCGGTGGGAGATGCCCCCCCAGAGCCGTGCAGCCCCATGTGGTTTTGAAGCCGTTTTCTTGCACGCTCGCCGGTGCCGAGCCGGTACAGCCTTGTTGAAACCCACAACCCTCCTCCTTTGAGTAATTGTTCAATTACTGCTTATTGAGTGTGGGGGCAGCCTGTTCCCTGTTTCTCACTTTGGCAGGCGCCCAGGTTTTCTATACGCACACAGCCGTACAGCTATTCCCTCTTCCCACCTCAAAACTGTGCGCTGGGAGCAGCTCAGCGAGCTGGGAGCTCTGGTGGGAAGGGCCGTAGCTGTCCCCTGTCCTCTACTCATCCCAGGATAGATGGAGGATGGCAAACGCGTAGATCACAGAGGTGGTGTTCAGTACACAAAGCTCACTCGGTGTCATCTGTCTTGCTTTAGCTTCTGTACCCGAACGCCTGTTACCGTCAGGGAAAACGGTGGAAAAAAGGAAAGAGCATCTCCGAAGGAAATCAGGAGGGCTGGCAGCTGCGGGAGATGTACCTGGGTAGTTCGTGTGGTTGCCATCAGCAGGTGTCTGAGCCGTAGGCTGGCTGGTTCGGTGGTTTATTTGGGAAGAACTTTGGCTTCCACTTGGCTTCCCCTGATGCCCCGCGGGGCCGTGCTGGCACCGGCCGCCCTCTGTGCCGGACCGGCAGCAGCCCGGCCGGGATGCGGTGCCTTTAGCAGCACCCTGCCTTTTGCACAACATCCCCTGCCATTCCTTGTGCTGCAGGATGCTGAGAGGGGAAACGTTGCAGACCTGCACTTCAGCGCTGCTCCTCACCTTCCTCTGCCCGGGGCCGCACCTGGTACCCACAGCCCATCCCCAGTGAGCCCACCTGGGCCATCAGCACGTTTCTTTAATTTCAGCTATTGTATGCCACAGCCGCATTTCTTATGTATTTTGACCGCTGTGGTTTTGCAGGGAGGATGCAGAGCTGTCCTCCGGGCTCAGCCAGAGTGGGGGGTCAAGTGGGGTCTCATTTGAGAGTACACCGTCTTGGCAGAAGTGGGTGTTGGCAGCCACCAGATTGCAGAGTTTTTGGTTTTGTTTTGGTTTTTTTCCCCCCATATCTCTGAAGAGTCTCATTTGCATCCCACTACATGATGGGGGAAGTTTCTTGAGAAATTTCCTGGAACAAGAATGGCATTTCCCACCCAGCCAGAGTGTGAGAGCAAGGATTGGATCTGCGGAGAGATGCTGAGATTGTTTTCTTGTCTTTCAAGAGCCATATTTTTTTGTAAGATACCCTTCTCATGGCAAGAAGTCTCTGTTACAAAATAGAACAAAAACTCCCTGGGCACCTAAGCCCTTTTTTGGAAAGCAGCAGGGCAGCAGGGAGGCTTTGGGCAGCGTCCCAGCGCAGGGGGTGGCAGCTCGCTCCTGTGGCCGGCCGGTGGATTTTGGAGCCGTCTCAGTTTTCAGGCCATGCCTGGTGGCTGTCACATGCCGCGGGGACCGGAGGGGAGCTGCCTGCGCCCGACTGCCCATGTAAGTCTCCCGGGGACGCAGAGCTCGGGGGTACGTCTCCGTCCCCCGTCCCTGCCTGCGCTGCCCGTGCGGGTGAGCCCTGGCGTGGGGCTGCACGTGGGTTGCTATTTTTCGTGGTTTACTTGTCTTTAAGGGGAGCGTGTTTATCCCCAGCTCTCTGGGGAAGGCACAAGTATGGAGCTGGGGCTGCGCTCCTCAGTGTCTATTTTAATGCCGTCGAGCCGGGCTGTGCTCGTCCCGGTCTTGCATCCTGCACTTTTCCGAAAAAACTATTGTGTCTTTTTTGGGAACTCATCATCTTAGAACAAACTGCCTCCAATCTTAGATTAATAAAGTACAATAAATAACCGAACAAAGAAAATGAAATTGCTCAGGCATTATGAAGTGCATAATAGCGGTAATTACACTTCCAAGCAGAGGGCTTGTAACTAAACTTGTACCGTGATGATTATCTGTGGCCCGGGGAGGTTCAGCCGGGGCGAGGCGGGGGGAGCGGTGTGCTGCCTGCTCCCTTCCCGCAGGGCGTGCTGCTGCCTGCACCCCTCGCTGCTGCCTGCACCCCTCGCTGCTGCCCGGGCTGGGCTGGGACCACGCTGCCCGGCCGGTGGGAGCGATGCCGGGCTGGCAGGAGAGATGCCCGGCCATGGCAGCGGGGAGGGGGCAGTTTGAATGGCCCAGCTTGGCCGAGCTGCTGTGAAGGCAGAGCCAGTCGGGGTGTGTGTTTTGGGGTGGTAATGCAGTCGGAGTTTAGCTTGATTTTTATTTGAAGTTAACTTCTTGACAACAAAATTCAAGAGTATATTTTAGAGGGTACAATCTCCTTCCCTCAGCTGGAAGTGGAGTAGGAGCTTTGATGCTTTTGGGTGGTTGCTGCTGCCTGGTAAAAGCCATCGCTCGCTCGGTGGGTCGATGCTGGGGTGTTGGGTTAACCTGGTGCCTGCAGAGCGGGTGCAGTGTCGGACCGGGGCAGTGTCCTGGTCCCCGTCATGCCGAGCCCTTGCTCTGCCCTCCCTCCTCCTCCAGACAGAGCCACGGGCGCTGCCGGGGCTCGGCAGGGCATCGGCCCGCAGGGGCCCATACGGCTCCAGGGGCTCAGCCCAGACAGCAGCGAGGGCAGGTTGTCTGCACAGGAATGTGTTCTTTCTATGTTCTATTGCTTCATCTCTTAGCAGTGATAAATACCCCCTTTCCCCTCCAAGACCTGCTTCAGTTGCTTTCCAAGTGTTTCTTCTTCCTGCAGCCATTATGATGGATAAATACATGGGCTACTTTTTGTCACAAAAAGTTAGATCTCTTCTAATCATTCAGGTCTCTTATCCATCAGTGTTTATATTCATAGTCTCGAGGTGGGCTGCAACACTATAGATCAGCAAACCATCTGTCTGGCGACAGAGATTTATATTGCTGTTTGTTTCTTTGGTGTGGAAGTGAATGTCTGGGAGAGGAATCGTGCTCCCTGAAGTCTCCCTCTCCTCGATGCACTTAATCCTCAGGGACTCTGATGAATGGGGTGCCCAGCGCTCACGACAGAGCTGAAGGGCAGTTCCTGGCATTTCCTGGGTATTTTTAATAAGGAGAAGGAACAATTAGTTTGTGTGTGCAGTGTCGTGAGCAATTACGGCAGCTGATTTATGCCCTGACACAAATAAATTATTTGCCAAGTCTGGCTTTGGGAACAATTAATTTTAACACGTGTTAAACCTGCGCTTATGAAGCTCTGCGTTTATGGCTGCTTGCTCCTAAGGCATCGTGCTGGCTGAGCCAGCGTTCATAAATTGTCCTGCTCGCTCCCCAGCGCTCACCGTCCCCGCAGCAGGGTCCGTGGTTGCCCACCCGCCTGCCCGCTCCCTTCTTGTGCCAGTGAGTGCGGCTGGTGAACACGCAGTGGGTTCGGTGCAAATTCCCCCGGCTGCCCTCCCTGCTCCTTGGGCTGCCCGGTCCCCGCGAGCATCGGGGCCCCAGGGGAGACGCAGGCTCAGGTCCTGTCCCTGCTGCTGCTGGCTGGGGATGTTTGGGGTGAGGTGTGTTCTCGGTGAGCCCCCACAGCTGCTGCCTCAGGTGCATTTGTGTTTTAGCATTTTTCTTCAGCTGATGCTATGAAATGTCCTGGCGAGTAGCGACACGCTCGCATCGCTGCTGATGGGCTTGCTGAGTGCTGCCAGCCATACCTGGGCATCCTTCCCCTTGGCATTCTAAGCAGCACACATGCCAAATATCTTAACGGGGTTAGTGACTGCCCCACCGAGGCTGTTGGTTATTGTCACCTCCGTTACGGAGCTGCTCGGTGCCTGACGTCCTGCCAAGGGACCTGGGCAGGGCACGGGGGTCCGCAGAGGACATGCCTGCAGGTGGGCAGCAGGAGCTCAGCGTTTGCTTCCCAGTTAAGGCTCCTGATTTCTTTCCTCTCCAGCACCGTTGATGGGGACAAGGTGACCCTGCAGCGTGGAGCCCCTCGGCTCTGCCCGCAGCAGCTCTGGAGCCGGCGGGGCTCAGGCGGCTGCATCTCACCCACCTCCCCGGCTGCACCTGGTCCAGGCTGTGCTGCTCCAGCAGCGTTAGGGAGATGCTGAAGGACGAGGCTCTCGGAGCGGGTCAGCCACCCCCAGCCTGTCACCCGGTCCCCGCCAGCCACCAGACCAGGCAGCTGCCGGTGGTTCCCGCTGCATCACTCCAAGGGAGGCTAAGCCAGAGAGTGGTTACTGGCTTATGGCAGAAGCATGCAAAGTTTGATAGTCCGTATAAAATTTTATCCCAGCTATCGTGCCTGAGGTGATGGGTTTCTCTCTGTGCGTTTGCTTTTTGTACATAAGAGCCTTGTAAATTAAAAATCTGACTTTTCAACCTGATAAGGGAGTCCGTGAGAAGCCCCGAGGAGCTCTCAAGTGTGTGCCTTGCTTTTTACATGCTGGGCAGTTTGCCCACAAGCAGTCAGGCTGGCTGTGAAATGCCAGCGGGCGCCGGTGGGTATCAAGACGAGGGACTTCTGAGCAATGAGGGTCTCATAAAACCCTTTCCCAGTATGCTGCCCGATCAGCTCAGCAGTAACGCTCAGTAAATATTTGTTTATCCCTCTGTTGTCAGAGTGTGTAGCAGCTGCTTTCCAATAAATCACGATTCGGTGGCGTGTGCCAGGCAGCACGCTCGGCTGGAGTTGGCACCATGTGTGCACTGGGGTTGCACAGGCAAAATAGAAGGGGAAGATAGGTTTAATGACTCTCACTGTGAATTTGCTCGCTTTGGTCTATGCCTTGGCTTGGTAATATGCCTGATTAATGAGATCTTGATGACCTCTTCCAGGCAGTTAAAAAAATAGTGATAATAGTAGCGCTTACTTAACAGACTTGTTGAATACAGCGAAATACGGGAAATGGCTAATTCATTGCACTTAACTCCATTACCAGCTGTAACAGTAATGAACAGACTGTCTTGCTCAGAGACTGAAGCCGAGGCATCAGAAAACCATCTCTTTTTTGCCTGCACTTAGCAGGCAGGAGTGTAATTTATAACGCTGCCTAGTGTGAATAAGTGAGTTTGCAAAGGGCTGCGGGCGTTTCTAAAGTAATAGGAGAGGTGGGTGGCAGATGAGCTGAGCAGGGACCAGTTTCTCCTGCACACCCTTAATCCGGGTCTGCTTGATCCCAGACCCCACTGACATCCGTGGTGAGGAACCTCCAGCCTTGGTGAGGCTTTCCCCCATCCACGCGGCTGTGGGCATCCACCGGCACGGCGGGAGCGGCAGGAGGGCTGCGGATGGGGGTCGGTAATGGAGACTGGAGCAGCTGAAGATGAAGAAGTGCCCGTGGTGGTCGCAGCGGTGGACGGGCCATTTTCAGTTTCACCTGCAGCTCCTCCCTGCCAGTTTCTACAAAGTGCCCCGGTGGGCAGCTCCCTGCCACGGCGCCTTGTCCCTGTGCCACAAGTCACCAGCGGCTCCGAATGCCAAGTGACGTTGGGAGTTGGTTGGCAGCTCCTGTTTTTTTCTGGAATGGCCAAATGCGGTAGCTTAGCAACAAAGGGAATTTTTCTCCTTTTAGATCAGATTTGTTTTTTAACAGCTTCAGTGCTGAATGTTGCTCCTACCCGGACAGAGCCAGGGCATGGGCGTACCGGGGATGTCACCCTCGCCGGCTCCTGCTCTGGTGCAGCCACAGAGGATCGGAGCAGATAAAACATTGCTGGGGGAGACTGCTCCAAGGCTACCGCTTTTCTGAGGGGCTTTGAATGTTGTAAAGCGTGCGGGAAAGGAGAAGTTTGCAAGTCCGATGTCAGCTGGTTGCACGTGAATGAAAGCAAGCCCTCAACCCAAAGCAGATTTGCCCCCATGGGTCACATTTGCTGCTTTGGCAGTTGTCGATGCACCATGTCCTGGTGCTCACGGCTGGTGGTACCAGTGATTTGGTACTGTGGGAGAAGCTGGGAGCCTGGGGCTGAGCCCGGGGTCTGCTGTGGGCTGTTCTGGGGGGTCACCCAGCCGGGATGGGGGAACGGAGCTCTTGTGGGGCTCCAGGTCTGACCTGCCACCCTGCTGATGGTCTCCTCTGGGTGCTTTCCCCTCAGGGTGCAGGTCGAGTTCTACGTGAATGAAAACACCTTCAAGGAGCGGCTGAAGCTCTTCTTCATCAAAAACCAGCGATCGAGTGAGTGTTCCATGCGCAGAGTGAGCGTCTGCCGGGAGAAACCAAACCGAGCCCGAGCTCCAGAGCTGTGCTCTGAACTCGTCATGGGACGAGAAGCCATTGCCATCTGCTGGTGGCTGTTTCCCTGAGTGTCCCCAGTGCTGGCTGCCCAGCCCAGGGCTGCCGCTGCCTGTTGGCCTTTGTGTTGGGTGTTGGCCAACTTGGTTTGGGGGGAACGCGGTTGAACGGGGACTAAGGGATGCTGCCTGCCACCTTTGCTTGCTGGGGACAAACACAGCATGGGAACCAGCTGGGACAAGTTGGCCGGGAGCAGGGTGGGTGTTGGGAGCTGCTCGGGGGGGGGGGTCAGGGAGCAAATGTCCCCATCACAGAGCTGGCGATGCTCCCCCAGCCCGCAGGGAGGTCAGCGGCTGTGGGGACAGCCAAGGCAGGCTGTGAGTTACCCTCTCCTGCTTCAGCCATCCGGGTTAATATCCATTGACTAATGGTGTTTTTATTTTCTTTCTCTGAGATGTCATTAGCTGTCTGGAGGGAGTCTGCTCGTTAATTTATAAATTCACATTTTCTTTTCCTCCCTGCATCCTGTTGTCTTGTTAAAAAGCTGGAGCATAGCACAACAGGGTGCCCACGGGGAAGTTTTTAATGAAAATGTGATGAATTTCTCACTTGTAATTTGAGTAATAACCCGATGAACTGGCTGGGGAGGGAGACCGGATAAAGCAGCAGCTTTTGCTCGCCGTCCCTCCTCCTGCAAGCTGTTTGCAGTGCGGTGAGCAGAGTGGGGTCCTGGCCCTGCCTATCTGATGCTTTTTAATGGATGCCTGTTAATGAGGGGATACACTCCAGCAGCTCCTCATTTGTCTCTCACATCTATCGGGGCCAGCAAGGAGCTGACTCATCGTTGCTTATTTCTATATTGGTTTCCTATATATCTGACACTGGGTAGGATGTGTAGAGCCCCGGGCAAAGCATGAGCAACACCCTACAAAACTTGTAGGAAACTAAAGGTGCTGTGCTGTGGGGTGCCCGGGGCGTGCTGCCTGGCCCACGCCGTGCTCCCCTCTGCCGCAGGCCTGAGGATCCGGCTCTTCAACTTCTCGCTGAAGCTGCTCACCTGCCTCCTGTACATCGTCCGCGTCCTGCTCGACAACCCGGAGGAGGGCATAGGCTGGTGAGTGCCCCCCCCGACACCGCCGGGCTCCCCAGCCCAGCCTGGGCAGTGGTGAGCGTGGGTGCGGTGGCAGCCACTCGCCGGGTGCGAGGATGCACGACGGATGGCTTTTCTCACTCCAGCTGTTTGAATCGGTAGTTTAGCAAAACTCGCCGGCCCTGGTGGGCTTTGCTCCCTGCTCAAGCCCCACGGAGTGGCATGTGGGCGTCTGCTGGCCCCGCACGGCGCACGGGGAAAAGGTGGTGGAAAAATTCAGCGTCACGTTCATTTCCAAATGTTGTCTGGCTCTAACAGTCAGGGGTGCAACGTGGCCTTCAGACACAGGCAAGAGCTCATGACTTCAGTGAATCACCGTGCAAGTATTTCCTGAACGCTGATGCCCTTGAAGACACTTATGCTAAATCCCATTTAAGCATTTGGGAAGGAAATACATTGTGCCATTTAGATCCCCGAGGTGACAGATGATTACATACATCAGCTTTGCTCTGGGTTTCAGTAAAAGCCTATTTTTAATATGTCCTTGCTTTGTTTAGCTCACATACAGTGTGGGTTTTTTTTTTTTCAAGAGCTAGGAGAATTAGCAATTTGATTTTCTCTTTGTAAAGGTTGCAGACTACTGAGTACATCTGCGTGGTCCAAAAGTGGTTTCAAACTTGCAAGAATTAAGCATGACACAGACACACATCCTTGAAAGGTTTAGCACAGCTGCCGTTCGGGGCAGTCCACTTTCCTGAGGGTTTGTAGCAAAATAAACCCTGGCCAGTAGGAATGCATCCCTTGCAGCAAGACAGGGGGAGAATTTGGCTTCAGCACTGCCTGCCTGGCAGGCTGCTCGGGCCCAGCTAGCCTTGTCCTAGAAGCCGAAGCTCGGTAGTGTTTGCTAATTGTAACCTGGTAATTAATTCCCAGCTGCAGCCCTGTGTTTGAGGACTGTGCCCAGGGAGCCCTGTGCCTGGCCAGCATCAGTGTTTTGCAGCATCTCTGGTACGGGCTGAAGTACCTGGCGGGTCTTATTCTCCAGTAGTAAGATGTTAAAAACTGCCTGGGTGAGATAGGCTCCTGTGGAAAGCCCTGGCTACAGGGACCAGCGTGCATTTGGACCCGTGGGAGTGTTGTCCAGGGGCCTCCCCCAGCACCAGGACAGTGCGGCGAGGGCACCCCATGAGCCCGGGGAGTCCACGCCAGCACCCCTTTTCCTTCCTCCCCCCCGCTGACTGCTTTCCCCTGCTTTGTCTTTCTCTTCTCCTAGCTGGGAATGCGAAAAGCAGAATTACACGGCATTCAACCAGTCCACAAAGATAAACTGGTGAGTCAAGAGTCGCTCCAGTGCTGGGGTCTGGCTCTGCTGGGACGTGGGGACACAGCGATGGACGTGGCTGGTGCTGGCAGCTGCCCGTAGCAGTTTTTTGGTCATGGGGCTGCTCGAGGGATGTGGAGCAGCATCCCAGGATCACATCAACTGACAAGTGCCTGTGGTGCACCCTTGGGAATGGCTTATTCCCAGTGTAGAGGCTGCTTGAACAAACCGTGCGGTAAGAAACACCAGCACCAGTCCTGTGCTGGATCCTGCATCAGTGATGGCCTCAGATTTGCATTTGGTGGGGGGTAAAGGTTGGGCTACAATTAGTTGGGCTACAGTTTAGATCCAGTTTGAATTTTCTTCGCAGGTCACACATCTTCTGGGTGGATAGAAAAATGCCACTGTGGGCTGTGCAGGTGAGTGCCCAGACCTCAGGCATGGTCATGCAGGAGTGCAGCAGGAGCTGGGGTTTGAGCTCTGCCACCAGCGGGTCTCTGCGCATCCTCTGCCCGCAACAGCGAGGGGCAACGGGTTGTCTTGGGTGAGCAGAAAATGAGCCGGGGCTTCTGTTGGGAGCAGCCACGTAGCCCTGGGTGAAAATCCTGGGGGCTGATAGGAGAGGACAAGCTGTAGGAAGATAAAATCATGAGGCTGGCTCAACTCCTCCCCAGCCTGGATGCAGCTGTACCCCTAACAGGCTATTTTCAGGCCGGGCAGCTGCCTGGGGAATCGCTTGCAGGAGGGTTGAGCGCCCGTCGGCTTCTGCTCAGGGCTACCCGCACGCCTGCTGCTCGTGCGTGGCAGACGTTCACACGTCTAACCCAAACGGGTGCAGGGAAAGCAAACAAACAAGCCCTCGTCTGCATTACCCACGGGCTCCTCGTCACGCAGGGCAGGGAGGGCTCGGCAGAGCTCTGAGCGACTGACGATGCGTCGAACGAGCCCTCAGCAGCCTTTGCCTGTCTGTCTCTGCAGGTCAGCATAGCTTTAATCAGCTTTCTGGAGACCATGCTGCTCATCTATCTCAGCTACAAGGTGAGTGCCTGGGGCGGGCGGTGGACAGGGATGTGCCCCCTGGGTCTGACCCCTGGCATGAATTCATTTCTCCTTCGTCGAGCTGTCTGAAGCCCGAAGCATCCCCAGAGGACGCTTGTCTCTGCAACGTCTCAGCTGCCTGTGGCTGTTTTCCTTTCTCATTCCCCCTCAGGCTGCTGGATAAGTGTTGTGCAGAGCAGAGCTGGGGGATCTCTTCTTTTTCTACTTTCCTTTAAACTCAGGTCTGTTTTACAAAGGCTCGCTCTTTTTGGGGGGGGGCAGATTGACACATGCCGAGTTTCCTAAGGTTGAGGACCTGGAGCTGAGCTCGGCAGCGTGACTCCTGCTTGTGCCGAGGTCTGCTGCCTCCGGAGGGAGCAGGCTCTGCTCCAAGCCGGGCAGGGAGAGCCACAAGCTGCCTCCTTTGGACCAAAGCCCCTTAAAATGGCCGAGAAAAGTGACCTTAACAAATGGCATCTTCTCAGGGTCCGTGGGACAGTTGGCAGAAGAGACTCAGACCCTGCGTCACCCGCCTGGTTTGAGTGCCAGCGATCTGTATCAGTCGCTCTCGTTCTCCGCCCTTGCCTGAAGTGTTGTTGTCCCCTGGCTTTGGGCAGCAGCAGTGACGGACAGAGGGATGTCGTGGCTGTGGAAAGGACTGAACAGTTTGGGAAGGTTTTACTGATTCCAGCGTGCCTGCCGCCAGCACGGCATCTCTCTCCCGCAGGCAAACCAGAGCATCTTCTGGCTGCTCTGGTGTACTTCCCCCATCTAGCATGTCTGTGGCAGAGTGGGAGCTTTTTAATTGTCATTGGCAGATTTTTAAGCTTATTTAATTATTATTTGTTTTTCATTCCTCAGGGGAACATCTGGGAACAGATTTTTCGCATTTCATTCATCCTTGAGATGATCAACACGGTGCCATTTATTATCACGGTGAGGGTTTCCTGGTGAAATTTTAAAGCAGCATTAAGTTTAATAAGTACTGTAGTTTTGGTGGTGAAATAAAGAAAAATGGATGTCTGGCCAAGTAGTTTTTCAAGCTGGCAGGAAATTTTTGCTTCAGTATTTTTGAATATAATGACTTCCTCTGCAGTGTTATCCCCAAAACCATCCTCCCTTTTCAGCTGCTCCGCCGCAGCCGGGGGAGCAGGACAGCGTTCGGTGGCAGCCTCTGCAGAGGCCGGTGCTTAGTTTGGAGATGGACCCCTTCCCGACAGGGCTCATATTGGCTGTTTATAGCTTTTTCTGATAGAGAACATGGATTTTTCTGCGAGTAACTCTTGCTTTCCTAGATCTTCTGGCCTCCTTTGCGGAATTTGTTCATTCCTGTGTTTCTGAACTGCTGGCTTGCCAAGTATGCCCTGGAGAACATGATTGTGAGTGACCGACACATCCCACCCCTTTCGCCCTGGGTTCCTCTGCCCCGGGGATGCGGCGTGGCCGGGAGGGATGCCCTCGCCTGCCGCCGGCTCTCGGGCAGGTTTTGGGTGCTCAGTGCGTGCAGCCGTGCCGGGGTTGGGGGGAGGTGAGGCTTTGCCAACTGGTGATGCTGGGCTGCGACCTGTTGCAGAGAAGGAGCCCTTTGGGGTCTGAGCCACCTTGACTCTGTTAGCCGCATATTGACAGGGATAGCCTCTGGCTGTCCCCGGGATATGGTATTTCAGCAGGACGAGATATTCCAGCCATTCCCACATGCCCACTCGAGCTGTCTCTCCTGGCAGCAGAGCCCAGACCTGCTTACAGAAATGCACATCCCTTTCCAAGGGCCAAATTCTGGCCTGACCTCCATCTGCGGGGGCATTGCTGGAGCCAGCAAGACACCAGTTGGTACGTGGAGGATTACTTTACCCTCAGCCTCCCCGAGTTGGTGAGTCCTCTCCTCTCTTCCCAGAACGACCTGCACCGAGCCATACAAAGGACCCAGTCCGCGATGTTTAACCAGGTGCTCATTCTGATCTGCACCCTCCTGTGTCTCGTTTTCACGGGGTGAGTGTTGCACTTCGTTTCACTAAACCACCTTCTTCATCCAGGGAAACCAGCCTTGCACGTCCCAGGGGTGACTGGTGGAGCCGGGCTTTCGCAGGGCTTACAGGAGGGGGAGGTGGGACCTTCCCAGCTGTGGTGGGATGGCACTGCCAGGACGTAATGAGGTGATTTGGGAAGCCAGAGGATGTTCAGTCTTGAAGAGGTGTCTTCTAGCTGGATCTTTCGGCCTGAGAGGTTTGTGTACACTGAAGAAAGCCTAACTGTTTAGGGCTGATGATTGGACTGAACTCCCAAGTCTTTGGCATCCTTTCTTTGCTAATGGGACAAGTTGCAGTTCCTCGGGCTGAATTTTGGAATTAGGGCGCCATGGCAAGGAGTGTGGCCCAGGTTTCCACGCGTGTCCATGGGCTTTGGCTCGGGCACGGCCACGTCTGCTGGAACTTTGGGAGACCCCCCTGCACCACTAGCCCCCGGCACCGGGCTCCTCCCTGCCTGGCTTCATTCCCCAGCGCACTGAACACTGGGAAGATCAATTCCTATTTTAGAAACTAATTATCCTCCCTAATTATATGATTTTAACAGAAACTTTTGAACGGGTGCATGCGAGGATGAGGGTGTTGTCAGAGGGAGATGGGTGATGCGGACACGCGAGTCTGGGAGCAGGACTGTGAGCGCTGCAGGGTCAAGGGCAGGGACAGCAGCTTCCCGCGGGGACACGGGCTCCGATGTGTGTGACGGCTCATTCACCAGGACCCACTGCACTCCCTGGCTCCGACCGCGCTCTTCCTCCCCACCAAGTTACCATGGCTGCTGAGCTCGTTTGTGTAACAGGCCACTGGGGCTCCTGCTAATTAACTGGGCCCTTTACCCTGCACATTGCCAACAACAAGGGCATCTCTTTAGAAAGGAGTCTGTTCTTCTCGCTGGGTACTTAGCTTTGAATTAGGCTTCTTGAATCTTCCTCTGGCTCCCTTGGTCTGGATTTACAGCACATAATATCATTAAGTTGCTGGACACACAGGAAATTAAGCTTTTAGGCTCATGAGTCTTTGGCAATAAAGACGATCCTCTGATGAGAATGACTAACGCAATTTCGGAGCTCATCAGTGCTCCCTGCCTGTGGCACCTCCTGCCTGCTGGGGCTGTGGACGTGTTTCTTGGTGGATGCGGCAGGGCTACAATTCGTGTCCAGGACAACTTAGGTGACACTTGTGTTTAGCAAGATGACTTTGAAACTGCAGGTTTGTGGAGTTACACTGTCTGCATATCCATGGGGAGCGAGGCAGCTCTGCGGCACGGCTTTGCAAGGGCAGTGGCACAGGACTGGGAGCGGGCGACAGGATCTGCCTCCTGCCTGCCGGAGCGCATCTCCCTGGAACTGAGAGCCCTTCTCGCGGGCCGAGTCCCTCCAGAGCCTTACTGGGACAGCTGCTTGCTTCCACATTTTTGCAATGCAAGGGAAGGGCCCGGGTGATGTTCAACATGTTGTCCATGGCATGGTCTTATTGTGACCCATCACCCGGGACCTAGACTTCCCCGTGCTGCTTTGGTGAGCAACCACATCAAACTAAAACTCCTTCATCTGTAAGCACCATTAGCTGAATCATTTCTGTTGGTGACATAAATCCACTGCTGATGCTGACAGCATGTTACAGACTAATTTATTCTATGGACATGGGTGTAAGTCACCTTCTAGGGTTCCCCGCTGACTGCAGCAGGCACTACGGGCACTGCATGTCTCCCGGGCAGGGAAGCACTCGCTGTGATGTGTCCTTTCTCCCTTCAGGACCTGTGGCATCCAGCATTTAGAAAGAGCAGGCGAGAAGCTCTCCCTCTTCAAGTCCTTCTATTTCTGCATCGTCACCTTTTCCACCGTGGGCTACGGAGACGTGACACCAAAGATCTGGCCTTCCCAGCTCCTCGTCGTGATAATGATTTGCGTCGCCCTGGTCGTGCTGCCGCTCCAGGTTAGACCAGCGCAGCCGAGGATGGGGAGGGATGCAGAGCCTGCACCCGGGCAGCCCTGCCGATGGGGACATCAGCTCTCTGCCTTCGTTTGCAGTTCGAGGAGCTTGTCTACCTGTGGATGGAGCGGCAGAAGTCGGGAGGCAATTACAGCCGTCACCGTGCCCAGACGGAGAAACACGTCGTCCTTTGTGTCAGCTCCCTCAAGATCGATCTCCTCATGGACTTCCTCAACGAGTTTTACGCCCACCCACGCCTGCAGGTGAGGACCAGGCGTGTTGCCACGCTGTGCTCGGTCAATGCTTGCCCTTGCCAGGCTCGCAGCCTTACTGGGCACAGCTGGGTCGCTGCTGGTGGTGAGTGCCCTGCCCAGCTACAGTGGATGTGGCAAAGAATAAGGTAAAAACCATCCAGCCCTGCACTGGGAAGTACATGCTGCACTGGCCGAGGAGAGGTGACAAGTGGTACCGTAGGGCCACCTCGCTTTGCCATCTCAGTGGTGGGGCTCTCGCTGCCTGATCCGCCCCGTTTTCTGGCCAGGCCTGTTACAGCAGTGTGTAAGTACATGGAGAGGGGCCAGAGGGACTTTTCTAGATTGGAGGGCGTCTTTACTCAATGAAGAATCTCGGACAGAAACAGAACATGTAATTGTTAAACCTTGGTGGGATTTACCCAGCTCTAACTGGAGTATCCCCACATAGTGAGTGATCTTCAAGCAAATGACTGTGCCTTTCCCTGTCCCCAAGACGAGAGCATCACAGACATATTTCAGATTTGCATTTCATTCCAACACTCACACATGCTTCTTTACCATCGCCCAGCCTTGATTCCACACATTCAGGCTTTAAAATCTTGCTTGTTTCTGTAACTGCAAGAGGCTCCGCTTTGCTGCGTGCATGCAGATGTGCCTGCATTGGCTTCGTTATGCAGAACAGCGTGGTGAAGCTGCTGATGTGTTTTCCAAAACCCTTGCCAGGGCCGTAGAGCAGGGGCAGGGGGTGTCACACATGGTGACAACTATCAGAAGCCCCAGAGGAGCTGTTCTCTCAGGCAGCAAAACCCCATTTCTCAGCTCGCTGCGGCAGGCGTGTGCGGGACCACCAGCCTGCTGACCCACGTGAGCCTCTCTCTCTTCCAGGATTACTACGTGGTGATACTTTGCCCAACAGAGATGGACATCCAGGTGCGGCGGGTCCTGCAGATCCCTCTGTGGTCGCAGCGAGTGATCTACCTCCAGGGCTCTGCGCTGAAGGACCAGGACCTCATGAGAGCCAAGTGAGCAGAGGGACATGCTGCGCATCCGCAGCACCGCCGGTCCTGCCGCGCTGCTGAGCTGCCCGCAGGCCTTGGAGCCGCAGAGGAGGGTCCCCAGTAATGTCAGCCCAGATGCATGACGATGGGCATCCCTGCATGCCTTCGCTGGGGTCTCGGAGGGGGGTGGCAGCATCCTGGCTGCTATGGGCAGATGCCTGGCTTTGCTGGCCCGTGCAGTTCATGGGGTTGCTGCTCTCTGTTTGCAGGATGGACAACGGAGAAGCCTGCTTCATTCTCAGCAGCCGAAACGAGGTGGACCGCACCGCAGCGGTAAGCCAGGCCTGGGGGATGGCACGGTCGGAGATTATTCGTTTCTCAGGCCAGAAGGGACCGGGGTGATGGCTGCATCTTGCCTCTGCATGGCAAAGGAGCACACTGGGAGGCAGCCGGGGCGAGAGCGTGGGGTTGAGTGCTGAGCTCTGTCCCCTGGGCACCCACCCAGGCTATGCACCCCACATTCCTTTGGGCAGCTCACCCCAAAACCTCCTCCCCTAATGCAATCTTATCCCAGCCTGGACAGAGACTTTGCTGGGAAGATCTTAGTTTTGAAGCCCTGTGAGAGGGAGTGGGTGGCAGCGGTGACAGCCCTCACTGCTGGCTGGTGCCAGGGATGCTGCCCGTGCCGTGGCGGTGGCTCCTGCCTGTCCATGCTGTCCTGAGCCCACACAGCCCCGCTGGAGGGTCTTTTCTGCTGGTGCTAACGTGCAGAGCAAGGGGTGCCACGCTCCCTCCCTCTGCCAAGGTGCTGCCTGGCCCTTCCCTCCTTTGGCACTTGGCACTCCTGCTTGTAGGGAAACTGCCAAAGGGTCCCCATGGGCAGGGAGTGACCATGGAGAAACATGGGGATGGCACAAGGACACGCAGCAGCACACCGCTGGCTGAGCCCCTGCAGGCTCACCTTCCTTCTGCTGTCCCAGTTTCCCACTGGTGCTGGGTTTTGGGGAGCGGGAGAGGGCGGTTATCCCCTGTTAGCAGCAGGTGTTGGAGGAGCCTTTGCCGTATGTCTCCACGGTGGCTGGGTGCTTTGCAGTTCATCCCGGGTGTAGAAGCGTTGGGGAAAATAAGCCATCAGACAAGTAGCTCTTGCTCTTCTCCTTGGCTAGGACCACCAGACCATCCTGAGAGCCTGGGCTGTGAAAGATTTTGCTCCAAACTGTCCTCTCTACGTTCAGATCTTAAAGCCTGAAAACAAGTTTCACGTCAAGTTTGCCGGTGAGTCAGAGGGGCTGTGCAGCGATGGGCAGCACCGCTCGCTTCGCCGGGCTGGGCTGTCTTACCTGCCATGATAGATGTTTCCAGTGATGTTTCCATCTCAGAGGAGTCTGTGACCTGGTGCTGAGACTCCTCCCCATTGCTGGAAGATATTTTAGGGCCATCAGCCCCCTTATCATGATGCACACTAAAGCCTGGGGCTGGGGGAGAGCTGGCTCCGGGCTGCCCCGGGATGGGCTGCGTGCGGGCACACCAGTCCCACGTGTGCTTGGGTTTGCGTTCCTGCGGGTGCAGCGGTGGTGGCCTTGGTGGGCTGATGTCCACCCGGCTGGTTTCCAGCCTGCATCCCTCTTTTCCTGCCTGCATTAATCCCATTTGTGGTGTTCCTCATGGGCCGTTGATCGGCTGAAAGCCCTCCTGGACTGGCAGCAGGAGGAAACACCCAGCCCCCAACACCACCCCAAAATTACCGCATCCCCGGGCACCAGGCTGGCCAAGGAACCCATCTGTCCCCGTGACGGTCCCCTCTGCCTTTCAGATCACGTCGTCTGCGAAGAGGAGTGCAAATACGCCATGCTGGCGCTGAACTGCGTCTGCCCTGCCACCTCCACCCTCATCACGCTGCTGGTGCACACCTCCCGCGGCCAGTGAGTGCTGCCCGCACACTGCCCTGCCTGCCCCTGCCTGCCCCTGCCCGCCCCTGCCCGCCCCTGCCCGCCCCTGCCCTTGCCTCCGCTGCCCCAGCCTGAGCGTGGAGGGACGGCAGGACCCGGGGGTCTGGACCCAGGGGCAGAGGGTGGGGGTCTGGGGTGGGTCTGGAGGAGCACAGCGGGACCTCTGACCCCCGGCCAGGTTGGGAGCAAAAGCCAATATTGTAGGGGGAACGTATGAGTGCAGATGGGCTGGCCAACACCACCTTTCCAGACGCTGGGAATAAAAAATGTCGTCTTTATACTGGCATGGTCCCGCTGGTGGGAAGGTTGATTCACAGCCCCTGCAAGCTCGGACCCTGCAGGCTGCTTGGTGGGTTTATATACAGCACAGCTGGAAGGAGCTCTGCCAGCCCAATACAGCGGTGGTGTGGGTCCTGCACTCCTTGGCCAGTCAGAAATGCCTGAATTTTGGGTAAAGTGCCGTCAGAAGAGTTATGAAACATCATTGCCAGATGAGTCTTGCCCCATGCTCAGAGCTGTTTGCCAACACAGGCTCTGCAGCCCCCCGGGGAGCCCTTGTTAAATAAAAAGGCACTTAAAATCAGAAATGAAAATGAGCTCGTCCTCAGCGTGCAAACACCGACAGCTCGTGGAGACACGTCGCTGTAATTTCACCGCTGTTGGGCTAAATGGCAGTTTCAGCGCTTATTAACACTCCCACTGTGCAGCTCTGCCCCGGGAGATGGCTGGCGTGCCGGGGTCTGTGCCAGCACCGGGGCGTCCTGTCCTGGCACCATGCAGGGGTCCCATCCTGGCACCATGCAGGGGTTCCATCCTGGCACCGGGGGTTCCATCCTGGCACCGGGGGTTCCGTCCCGGCACGCTGCTGCTGTCGTTGCAGGGAGGGCCAGGAGTCCCCGGAGCAGTGGCAGCGGATGTACGGGCGCTGCTCGGGCAACGAGGTCTACCACATCCGGATGGGCGACAGCAAGTTCTTCATGGAGTACGAGGGGAAGAGCTTCACCTACGCCGCCTTCCACGCGCACAAGAAGTGAGGGCGGCGGGGGGGGGCGATGGGCAGGGGTGGGCAAGGCTTATCTGCCAGTCTGCATCCCTGGGGAGTCGGGGCTGGAGGGAGCTGCGAGGTCCTTTGTGCAGGGACAAAGTCCCGAAGGGGCTTTTCTCCAGCTGTGAATGCCCACGTCGTGCTCCCGGCGCAGGTACGGCGTCTGCCTGATCGGCATCCGGAGGGAGGAGAACAAGAGCATCCTCCTGAACCCCGGCCCGCGGCACATCATGGCAGCGTCCGACACCTGCTTCTACATCAACATCACCAAGGAGGAGAACTCCGCCTTCATTTTCAAGCAGGAGGAGAAGCAGAAGAAGAAGGGCTTTGCGAGGAGAGGCACCTACGACGGCCCATCCCGCCTGCCCGTGCACAGCATCATCGCCAGCATGGGTGAGTCGGCGGGGCCTCGGCAGCGCAGGGGGACGGCGGGGCTCCCCGGGAAGGGGGGGCAGGAGCCTGCACACACCGCCCCATCTCCTTCCCCGGGTTTGGGTTTATTTTGCTTTTTGCAAACTCCTTGCCATGCCCCCCACCTCAGTTTTGCTGAAGCCACTGAAAATCCCTTTCCATCCCCTGTCCTGGTCACCTCACCAGTAAAATACACACTGCTCCTTGCACCCTGGGTGCTCTCAGCAAGCTCAAATATCATTATTAAAACTCATGATGTCCATTATCATTAACAGTACTTGCATAAATCCCCCAAGCCCTGGCTGGAATAATAAATGCCATTGGCCGCATCCTAAATCACGTTTATGATTCACAACCTGATGAAGAGCGTAGTTTGCTCTGCAGCGAGCAGTGCATTTTCGCAAATAAAAAATACCATGAGTCATTACTTCCAGCTTGTATCTGGGGAGAGCAAGTTTTGGGGAGGCTGCGCTACATGAGCAGATTATATTTCAGGCAAATAATCTATGCGTTTGTACTCATGAGCAGCAATTTGCATAGATTATCTCCCAGCAAGCTGCAAAGCACTTTGCTGAACAGCATGTCAGTGTTCTCGTTACATAGCTGCTTTGCAGAGGGACCTTTGGCAAAGAGTTTGGCAAAGAGTAACGAGAGGGAGAGAAATCGCACGAGTGCAAGCAGGGCAGTGGTGCCCGGCGAGCCCAGCATCTGGACTTTGCTTGCTGGGAAACTCCCCGCATTCCTGCCCATCTACAAATCACTGTTTGGCCAAGACTCAGATGAGAGCCTTGGTGGGGGTTTGTGATGGTGACTCGGTAGCCCTGGTCAATACTTGGTAAATATTTTTGGTTTTTTGGAAGCTGCTGGAGGACAGGATGGGGAGGCCTTTCTCGTCCCACGTGAAAATCTGGAGCTGATCAAGAGGGATGCAGGAGGTGGATGAGGGTGTTGCGCTGCGTTGGGGGCTGCCTGCCTGCCTCTCCTTGGGGGCTTGAGGACCATCGGGGCGAAGGGGTGTCCCTGGGGAGGGCAGCGTCCCAGCGAGGGGCAGACACGGTGGCATCAGCTCGTTCCTAACCTGGCTGGTGTCTCCCAGAGCCTGCAGGTAGGGGCTAGGCTGGAGGGTTGTCATCTCCGAGATACATCAGAATAATAAAAATTACCATAAAGCCAGGTTTTGCAGGTTCAATGCGCAGCAGGTGGGCAAGCGGTTCAGCCTGCGCAACGGAGGTGACCACAGCTGGGTGACAGAGAGGGTGACAGTCCCCAGGGCCAGCAGCCTGCACCCACCGTGGGAGCAGCTGAGCCGTGCCCCCAGGGAGATGCTCCACACGGCAATGCCCAGGCGGAGGTCGCTGGTGGGTGCTTTGCCTGCACTCCCTGTGCCCACGAATGGTTTAGCTTCATCTGGGTTGTATTTAGCAGGCAGGATGCACGGCCCTGCGTGCTCCACCTCGTCCCCGTGCAGGGCTCAAGGGCGTGATGCTTTGCTGACGTGGCTCTCTTCACCGCCTTATAGCATGTTTGCTGTGCTTCCTTCCCCACCGTGTCCAGGTACAGTAGCCATGGACCTGCAAAACACGGAGTGCCGCCCCGCTAACAGCAGCAAGCTGGCGCTGCCGGCGGAGAACGGCTCGGGCAACCGCCGGCCCAGCATCGCGCCCGTCCTTGAGCTGGCCGACACCTCGTCCCTGCTGCCCTGCGACCTGCTCAGCGACCAGTCGGAAGATGAGATGACGCAGTCGGACGAGGAGGGGTCGGCGGTGGTGGAGTGAGTCGCCCGCCTTCGGTTGAGCCGTCCCTCGTTTCAGAGACGGGGACCGTTGTCAATGATGGGCGTTCAGTGGTGCCTGAGGGATGCTCAGGCTCAGCCCCTCTCAGCTTTTGCTCGAGCACGTGAATGTCTGGAACACGGGCAATCACCGCTTGGCCGTCAGCCGTTTGGGCTGCTTTGGAGAAGTCTCCTCTGGGTATCAGCGAAGTTGCACCAAGGCAGACACTGCTGGGGATGGGCAGGTTGTTCCATCAGTCCTCTCGCCTCCCTTCACTCACCGACGTGAAGGGGATCCTATTCTCTATTGCACATAACTAAAAAAATACAAAATAGATATTTACTCCAGCTTTAAAGTCGGTTGTTAGTTTATGACAGCCAGATAAGCACTTGCTTTACTGGTTACCTGTTTGGATGCTGTCATAGCAATGTGGGGAGTTTACTGAGTATCTGCAAACTCTGACAAATTGGCTTTTAATTCATGTCCACTTTTAGATGCTGTTTAAATGAAAATTTCTGCTTCTGGTTCCATCAAAAATACAAGTGGTGATTTTTTAAATATCTGTTCACCAAAACAACCTCTAAAAATGGACGATGAGTTTTCTTGCTTCTTTATACGGCTCAGCATTGCCCTCCTGTCCTGGAGGTCACTGCCATGTCTCCCTTCAACTGGGCTAAATGGTCCTATCTGCTGCCTTCTCCACCCGTGCTGGGATCACTGCATATTTACAATCTCATGACACTTTGCATAGCAAAAATGATTCCAAAATATGTGTATTTTGGAAAATTTCCAGCTGCTGCAGGAGAGTTTTGCAAAGCATTTGCCAGTGATTTGCTTGAATCCCGGGCTGCTGCTATTAAATGTTTTTCCTGCGTCTGAGTGTTGTATACATGGAAAGCTCTCCCCATGTCCTCACGCTGCTGGATTTTCTCTCTGCTGCAGGTACGTAAAAGGCTACCCACCGAACTCTCCCTACATTGGGAGCTCCCCGACTCTGTGCCACCTTTTACCCGAGAAAGCCCCATTCTGCTGCCTGAGGCTGGACAAGGTACGATGGGGCTGCCTGGGGGCTGCAGCCCCCCCAGGAGCGGGACGGCTCTGTGGGTGGGTGGGCGGGCGGCCGAGAGCTGCACGCTGAGTCCCTGCGCTGCTTTCCCCACACAGGGCTGCAAGCACAACAGCTTTGAAGACGCCAAAGCCTACGGGTTTAAGAACAAACTGATTATCGTTTCGGCAGAGACGGCTGGGAATGGACTCTATAACTTCATTGTCCCCCTTCGTGCGTACTATCGGTCCCGCAAAGAATTGAACCCAATCGTGTTGCTGCTGGACAACAAGCAAGTACTTTTCCGTGGATGTTTTCCATTGCACCGAGCCCTCCTCTGTGTTTTCGTGGGCATCTCGTCCTGTGGGGATGGGAGCGTGGAGGAATGGCAGTGCCACTGTTGGGTCCTTCAGCTGATGTTGGCCCTGGGGACTCCTGTGTGGGTTTTGTGTCCGTCTTTGCCCCATGGACTTGCTGAATCACTTTGCTCTCTGTTGCTCTTCCTCCAGGCCCGAGCACCACTTTCTGGAAGCCATCTGTTGTTTCCCCATGGTTTACTACATGGAAGGCACGATCGACAAGTAGGTTTCCGCGTGTAGCTGTTGTTACTTACGGTGCTTAAATGTGTTGCATTTACCCCAGCCCAGACTTTTGGGTCATCCCATGAGAAGCCCCAGGGTTGGTACCGTAGAGGTGAGCCCACCGTTGGCTTCTTGGGTTGACAGCCCCCCCCAGTAGATGGGAGCAGGTGAAGAACTGGTGGTTGGGAGCAGCCTGGGCTTGCTGTAGCGCTGCGTATTGCAGCGTGCTGCTTCCCTGTGTCGTTTCCAAGGGCTGACCCTGCGCTCTTCTCTTTGGGAACTGCCCAGCCTGGACAGCTTGCTGCAGTGCGGCATCATCTATGCCGACAACCTGGTGGTTGTGGACAAGGAGAGCACGATGAGCGCCGAGGAGGACTACATGGCGGATGCAAAGACAATTGTCAACGTCCAGACCATGTTCAGGTGAGGGGTAACCACTGCCCCGGCTCCATTGTGGCCACTTACCTCTGCTAGAGACAAGACCGGGAAGGGTGCCGGTGGCTGGGGTGGTGGCTATGGGCGGTGGGACACATCTGCGGTTGGGCTCGCTCTAGGAAACAGCATCTAATCAGCTATTTCTGACCTCAGACAGGCACGGGGATGGTTTTGGTCTTCCTCAGCCTTTAAATGCAGGGAGTGCTCTCACTTCTGAGTGAGCTGCAGGACAACAGGTCTCTTTCCATTGCAGGCTCTTCCCCAGCCTCAGCATTATCACAGAGCTGACCCACCCCTCCAACATGAGGTTTATGCAGTTCAGAGCAAAGGACAGTTACTCTCTTGCCCTTTCCAAGCTAGAAAAGGTAAGAGAAGGTCTTCCCCTGCATGTGGGGCCTGGGAAGTCAATGCTGAGAGTGACTACATTTGAGCTCCTCAAGGTCCCGTGCTCTTCTGGATGCTGCAGCTACCATAGTTAGTGTGCATCTACCCGAGATAACCTGCAGCAAACAAATAAGTGGGCAGCTGACCTTTGGACTAGCTACCTCCTTCTACATATAGGTGGCTGGAGTTTGTGCTGCTTTGCCTAGTGCTGTGCTGGGCACACTGGATCTCTGAACCGGGTTTAAATGCTGTGATTGCAGTAAGGAAGGGGGGCAGTGGAGTCACTGTGCTGAGACAGATCTTCTGACAAGGGAGAAAATACCCCTGAACCAGACACTGGGACATGTGAAAGGGCCACATCCAGCCCATGTCAAAAAAGCCCAACCATCTCTCACACATTTCCATGGAGGAAAAAAAACCCTCTTTCACCCAGTGTAAGGATGCTGCCCTGCTTCCCTCCTGGCACACCCACCAGAAACGCTACGCTGGTGTCCTCCCATTTTCATGAGTCTCCTAGTTTCTGTGCAACCTGTGTGCGTGGGAGGTTGAGTGGTTTTTTTCTTTGCTAAATGCCCTGGAAGGACGTGAACAAGCCCCTGCCAATGCTGTTTGCCTGTGGGTGCTCACGTCTCCCCTTCCTCTTCCAGAAAGAGCGAGAGAATGGCTCCAACCTGGCCTTCATGTTCCGGCTGCCCTTCGCGGCCGGGAGGGTCTTCAGCATCAGCATGCTGGACACGCTGCTCTACCAGGTGAGAGCCCGGCAGGCTCTGGGTAATGCATCCCTGCAGCTGTGGCCACCCCTTTGCATCTCCCAATGAATAACTGAGCAAACCTTTTCTCCGGCTTCCTGCCCAAATGTCTCCCTCTAGTCATTCGTGAAGGACTACATGATCACCATCACTCGGTTGCTTCTGGGCCTCGACACCACGCCGGGCTCCGGCTACCTCTGTGCGGTAGGTGCCAAGTCCCTCCGCGTTCAAACCATCGGGCCAAGTCATCGTGGATCTGGTGGGATCTGTCACTCTGCGCACGGGGGGTGGAGGGTTCCCCTCTTCTGGGGAACCTTGCCAGGTCATCGCTGCCCTCCATCGTGTGCGGGGAACCTCAGCGCTACCAAGAGCCCAAAAGCCCAAGAGCTGCCAGCTGCCCAAAGTCCCTGGTCTGAAAGCTGAGGTTGGAAATTGCCCCTGGTCTTTTTTGTGGGGTCCGGCTCGCTTTTGGGATTGACATGGATGAGCTGGTGTGAAGCGCGGGACCAGCCCCGAGGTGCTCCTCAGCGGGCTCTGTGCGGCGCAGGGCGGTTGATGTTTGTCCTCTGTTGCTCAGATGAAGATCACCGAAGATGACCTCTGGATCCGGACGTACGGCCGCCTCTTCCAGAAGCTCTGTTCCTCCAGTGCAGAGATTCCCATCGGGATTTACAGGACGGAGTCGCACATGTTCGCAACCTCCGAGGTGGGGGCACGGTGATGGCGTGTGCCAGGAAGGGGCTGCTGGTGGTCCCAGCCGAGCATCACTGCCCGGCAGAGATGTGGTCCACGAGGCCGGCCGGGTCCATGAGGCCCCTCGGACCTGGTTGCAGCAGCGGTGGGGGAGCGAGGGGAGGGGAAGCTCTGCCTTCGCTTCGTTAGCGGCCCCGCGTCTGCGTTATGGTCGTGGTGTCCTGGTTCCCCAGCCGGGTAAGCTGGGTCGGTGTAAATGCCCGTCTCTCCAGGCAGCAGCCTGGCTGTGGGGAAGCGGGGGGGATTTTCTCGGCACAGCTCCGCAGTGCCGTGTGGCATCGAGTCCCCGGGGAGCGGGGGAGATGTGGTACAGCAGAGCTGCCCGTTTGCCGGGCTGACACTTTATTTTTCCTTCCTTTTCCCCCGCTGCAGCCCCACGACATCAGAGCGCAGGTGAGTGCCGCTCGCATCCAGCCGCCGGGCGCTCGAGGGGGGTGTCGGGCATTACGGCACGGCGCTGCCGGTCCCCATGGAAGGGTGATGCCGGCTGAGCCTCAGCAGTCCGGGAATACAAAAGTCCTTGGTGCCCTGAAGTATAATTAACTGGGATAAGAGCAGGGGAGTGAGCCAGGCTCTGTTTTAAGTACCTTCCGTTTTCAGCTTTGTAGGAAGCAGCTACAGGGAGCTGAAAGTTGACATTAATTAAATGCAATCCACCTCTTTCTTAGAGATGCTTTAAACTGCTTTATTAATAAATTCCTGCTCACCAGTGGGGATTGCTGTATCGGAGATGCGGCAGCATGTCTGCGGTAAGATGAAAGAGGAGACAAGGGCACGGCTGTCCCTTGGGCAGCCCAGACATAACCGTGGGAGAGATGTCAGGCGCCCGTTAGTCTCCACTCGACAGTGCTTATCCCAAATCTGCCGGCCAGGTAGTTTTAGCAGTACGGAGATGGTGTGCCGGGAGAGTGCGTGTGGGTCAGAGAAAGGATCCCATCCCATGGGAGAGATCCCACCCCACCAGAGATAGGACAGGCTCTTTTGGGGTCCCCTCCGCCCGTGACCTGCTGGGCTTCCAGTCACAGATCTCAATCAACGTCGAGGACTGCGAGGACACAAAGGATGTCAAGGAGCACTGGGGCATCAAGACCAGCCACCACAGGAACTCGTGCTCCAGCGACCAGTCCGAGCACCCGCTGCTGCGACGCAAGAGCATGCAGTGGGCACGCCGGCTGAGCAGGAAAGGCAACAAGCACTCCAGCAAGACGGCCGAGTGGATCAGCCAGCAGCGCCTCAGCTTGTACCGGCGCTCCGAGAGGCAGGAGCTTTCTGAGCTTGTCAAAAACCGTATGAAGCACCTGGGCTTGCCCACGACCGGGTACGGTAAGTGCCGTTCGGTTGCGCTTCTCTGCGGTGGTGCATCCCGCTCACGGGCTCCTCAGGTAACCCTGTGCCGAGCCTAACCCCAAGCCGAGCCTAACCCCAAGCCGAGCCTAACCCCAAGCCGAGCCTAACCCCAAGCTGAGCCTAACCCCATGCCAAGCCTAACCCCAAGCCGAGCCTAACCCTGCAGGCGCTGCCAGGCCCGGCTCCGAGCGGCACCTCATTCCCCAGCTTGCTTGTGCTTCTGCAGATGAGCGCATTCAAGGCTGGGGTCCCGCGGTGCAGAGCCCCCTTGCCTGCCACCCCCCCCCAGCCGACTGCAGGCAGCCACCCCTGTTTCGGGGCTCTGGGATGGGTCCAGGCAGGAGTTTGCAGCGGCAGAGTAACTCACCCTTCTGCCTGCAGCTGCACTGAGCACCGCCGTGCAGCCTTTGGGTGCGATGCCCCGCTTGCCCCCCCAGCTTTCTGGCCGTGCAGAAACGGTGGTTCAGGACACGCTGACTCCAAGTCAGCAAAACCCTTCTGCCCGAGAGCCCCCCTAGTGCGGCAGGGAGAGGTGAAGCCCCGTCAGCTGGCGGAGACCCCTCTTGTTATAGACTTTTATCCTTCATAAAACTCTTCCATGGAAAACACTTCGGTAGCTACAGGGCTGAGTGGTTTGCTTCATTGCGTGTGAAACCGGTGTCTGGCTGTGATGAACCCGCACGGCCCCGGGGCGTCCGCAGCGCTCGGGGTCCCTCCGTGCAGCCGCATTTCTCGTGAAGCTTCTCACCCGCCCGTCCCGTCGGTGCTGGCGTCTGTGTCCCCCCCAGATGATTCCCCACCCCGTTATGACAAAGTCTGTAGCCCACAGCTTCCTTGGTTTGTTTGGTTTGGGTTTTTTTTTTTTCCTTTCTTTCTTTTAAGCCATCCTGTGCTGCTGCCTGTTTGCTCCATCCTCAAAGAGCGTCCGTCCATCCCGTGCCAGCCCCTGCCCGCACACCGTGCCCCAGCGGGGACGGGGGCCGATTTCAGGAGGCAGAGGGGGGATTCCTCCTCTCCCATCTTGGCTTCTCCCTCGCAGCCCTTTAGGCGTGTGAAAGAGGAGGAGAAAATGTAAAGAAATGCAGCGCAGGAGGGTTTGGAGTGGAGGGGAGGGAGGCAGGAGGGCCGGCTTGCGGCAGGACAGAGGGGGCACAGGGCATGCCAGGCGAGGGCTTGCAGCCGTGCATCCCCCCCTCTCTTTTTTTTCCTACATTACTAGTCCTAAAAGTTTCTGCTGCTTTTTCTGGGGGACTTCCAGCTCCCTGCAGCTCTGTTGCAGGGTCCGGAGCACGGCTGATGGCATGCACCGCCTTAAAAAAGCTGTTTTACCCAGCTGCTGGGCGTAGGAAGCTGGGAAACAGGGTGCACCCAGAGCACAGCCCACGCACCCAAAGCAAGATCTGCAGCAGCGGGTGCTGCGGAGGGCAGGCCGTGGCGTGGCATCCCCTGCAAACGCAGGCAGAGGTTAAAGCAAAGGCAGCTTCCCTGCCTGTACGGCCTCGGCTGAGGGTCCCGACGGGCCGCCCTGCAACCAGCCCCGCCGGGATGCTCGGGGCGCCGTTGGCTGGGTTAGCATCAGAGTTTGCATCCTTCTCCTGGCCGATCCGGCAAATTTTGGCTGGAGCAAACCGGGGGAGCTCCGGCAAGCAAAGAGGCAGCGGGGGGTGCAGGACCCGTCTCCCGTCAGGGCGGGAGGGCAATGCCCGGCCGGGACCGGGGCGCTGGGCATGGCGGGGGGACCAGCAGCTCCCTAGCCCCTGCGGCACGTCTGCGACCGGCTGTGCTGGGACTGTGCGTTGTCACCGTGTGTCACCGTCAGTGTCTGGACACCCGTGGCGTTTTGGAAGGACACGTTGCTCTGCCTTCTCCCCCTTTCCTTTTTCTTTTGCTCATTTTATTTCTGCAGTGCAGGAGCTCGTCTCTGATATTTGCCGAATCATGGCTTGCTGACCTCTCTCTCTCTCTCTGTTTATGTCTGTGCCTTTCCCTGTATGTTCTGTAGAGGATGTAGCAAATTTAACAGCCAGTGATGTGATGAATCGGGTAAACCTGGGATATTTGCAAGGTAATTCCCTTTCCCTGGGAGTCCCGCGTGACTCACGGCGTGCAGCGTACAACAAGATCATGCCAGCTAAGCCCAAACCACACCCTTGCCGGTTTTCACCTTAGATACCCGAGCCTTTCAAGCACTAATTTGTTGGGTGGCCTTGGAAAACAAAAGCCCGTCCTGCAACGGCGGTGCAAACACAGGGCTCTGCGAAGTCATGGAGATAAAAACCTCAGGGACCCTTTTCTAGTTGAATTCTTACAGGGAAATCGCAGCCCTCGGCTGTCATTAAAAGAAACCCTCCCTCCATTGCTCTGTAAGTTGGTTTTGGTCTGTAAAGCCAGTGGCAATTCGAGGAGGGGATTTGCGGGGGGGGGGACACGAGCGCAGCGGAGCTGCTGGTGTGTGCTGCGATGAGACGCTGGAGCTCCTGCACCGGCCCCTTCGCCTCTTGACCGCACGTGGGTCAGCCGCAGCTCAGCGGCAAGGCAGCGCTTGGAAAGCCCTTTGCAATCCTTGGTTTGCGTTCCTGGACGACTCTCAAGCGTTAGCAGACCCTGTTTTCTAACCGGGGGGGGTTGCTGGGCTGGGCGCGAGGCAGCGGCAGCAGCCGCGGGTGCCACCCGTGCTGCAGACACCCCAGGGCACCTTGTTGGCGTCTGCAGGGTTATTGCATCATTTACACCTTTACGCAGTGGTGTAAAGTGCCCTGGAAAGGCCCCTTTTTACCGCAGCAGCCTAGAGGTTAGCGATAGCCCGACCTAGCTGTATTTTAGGCTTCACTAGTCCATGCTTAAGGTGAAAAGTTGGCATTTTCCTATAAACTGTGTCCTTCATCAGAGAAGCAGCCCCAGCTGGGGCTCATGGAAGCCCCACGCCAGCAGAGTATATTGCCAGCTGGGTGGCGGGTGCTGGGCAGAGCTCAGACCCCACTGGTATCTCCCCCCCCTTCCCGCAGAAGAGCTGGGGCTGAGCGAGAGCCCGTCTCCTGCCGCGGAGGGGCCCAGCACCGTCAATTCACCCCAGCTGCCTGCTAAACCAGGAGAACCCACGGGGAAACGTCTGACGTGGTGGCATCGCTGCCGGGGGGGCTGCGTGGGTGCGGGAGTTGGAGCTCAGCGCTGGCTCCCACCACCACCCCCCCGCCAAAAAAAAAAAAATATCGCTGGAGGGTGCCGCTGGGCTGAGCCCTGCCGCTGTGCCGCAGGGGACGATATGGCAATATACTTGGTGGGTTTAGCGGTGCCTGGCTCGGCTGCATGGGGGGTCAGGAAAAGGTGCTTCCATGGAGCAGGGAAACCTGCCACGAACCAGGGCCCTCCCCCGTCATGGCAAACCCCGTGTCTCCCGTCGGGTCCCAGGGTCCGTGTGCCTCCTGTGCCCCAGCATTGCCACCCCCTGTCCCCTCCTCGCTGTAAGGCTGAGCACTGGGATGGCCGAAGCTCTCCGGCGCCTCGAGGGACCGGCCGGCACCTGGGGCTGGGCACCCCGGCCCAGTTCGGGGGGGGTCCCGCACGGCACCTCCCCAGTCATCCACTGGCTGCGGCACCTTCTGTGGCCTCAGAGGTGCCAGGGAGGTGTCTGAGCAGCAAAACGAGGGTCTCGTGCCCCCCCTGCAAGCGCCGCTGTGCGCGGTACCGGCGTGGTCCAGCCGCGGGGATGCTCTGGGGCCCATCCGGACCAAATGCGTGGCAAAGGCAGCCCGGGGCAGGACCCGTTTGCATCCCTGCGCAGGATGCCCTGCCTGGTGGCTGCGGCGGCTGGAGCTCAGCTCACGGCTCGAGAAAAGCCTCGCTTCAGAGGTTTCACCCCAGTCTCGAGGCTGAAGAGAAGTGGTACTCCTCGCCCACGGGCTGGCTTGGCCACCCCCTGCCCCGTCCCTGGGGTGATCGCGCACCCATGGGTGCTGTGATGGCAGGAGACTCGGCCTGTGTCCCGCCGTGTGGCAGGGCAGCCTTTGACCGGGCGATCCGCTCCAGATTGTGGCCGGGGCAGGGGGGGACAGTAGGGATGGGACGGTGGGAACGGCAGGACAGGTTGCAGGGAGCAGCCCCCAGCCCGGAGCTAACGCCTGTCCCAGTGGCCGGTCCCTGGTCCTGCTGCCCACCAGACCGAGCTCCATTTGGCCGAGATGGGCAAACATCTGGTGTACACTGGTGCTGCTCAGAGAAGCCTTTCTAATAGCCCGGAGAGGCGTCCCAGTGACGAGCCTTGCAGCGAGCTGGTGTCCCGCCGCGCTCATCACGCTGCCCCTGGCGTCCGTCTGTCCATCCCCTCTCCATCCTGTCCATCCGCACCCAGTTACTCCGTCTGTAAATGGTGTTATTTGTCGCAGCTTCCACCCCCTCCCCGGCCGCCCGCAGCCTTGCACCCCCCATTCATTTCACCCATGATCTTGTTCTCAGCTATTTTGGAAAGCGCAGGGCCCCCCCCGGCCTCGAGGCCGCCCGTTCGCCCTGCGCAGCACCCATGGGTGCTGCTCTTGGTGGCCCCGAGACCCCCGGGAGGTCACCGTAGTTTAGAGCCGTCCCCGAATGGCATCGATGGCTCTGAAACTCCACGGAGGCGGTTTCCCTTCGGCAGGAGAAAGAAGCAATCTTTGAACCAAAACCTGTTGCTGGATGATGCTAAATTAAGTAATTCAAGCAGGGGACAAGCGGGCAGAGCGTTCGAGCGGCCCGGGGGGGGTTTGGCTGCCCTGACCCAGTGGTTGGAGTCGTTGTGCTATACCTAACATGGCAAGACTAATCTGTTCCCTTTTTTTGCACTAAACCAAGGTAAGACGTCTTCCTTTTTTTTGGGAGGGGAGCGGGGACTTTGAAGACTTACATCTGCCAAGCCCCTGGGCCATGCCGGGCAGGGAGAGCGGCTGGGGAGGTGCGGAGGGAGGTGGCAGTGATATTCTCGGTGCTCTCTCGGTGGCAACGCCGTTGCCCCCGGGCTCCCCCAGTGAAGGGACCCATTTGCTGTCCTTGGGGACGAGCCGTGACTTCTCGGAGCCATGTGCTCGGGGCTGCTGCAGCAGGGCTGCGGGAGGGAGGGAGGGCCACCGGGGCGTCTGTCGGGGCGTCTGTCGGGGCATCCCTCACCAGCCCTTTCCCCTCCTCTCGCAGATGAGATGAACGACCACCAGAACACCTTGTCCTACGTCCTGATCAATCCTCCCCCGGACACACGGCTGGAGCTCAACGACATCGTGTAGGTGCTGCCCCCCCCCCCCGTGGGCTTCCCCCCAGGCAAGAGCGCTCCCCGTGCCCCCAGACCTGCCCCAGCGCCGTGGGCTGACCCCGTTGCATTTCTTGCCGTGATTTCTCATAAAAACCAGTGGGTTTTGCCTCCTTCCCAGGCTGTTTCCCCTCCCCATGTTCCTGAGCAGCGCCCAAACCGCCCCAGCCCCAGCTTCGCTCATCACTGCTCCGACTTGGATGCATGGAGGTTTTCCCTTGCCTTTTGCCGCTGTGCAGCACCCGCAGAAATAACTCCTAATTATTTTAACAGCTGCCTTGCCGCCGTGAGCAGCAGCTCCCAGCAAAACGCTGTGGGACATCCCCACATGTCCTGGCCTCGAGGATGGGCCAGACCCCAATTTAGGGGTTGCACAGCTCCCTCCTGCCCTTGGGGAACTGGGGGAGGAGGGGGGGGGTCCCATCGGCGTAACCGTGCTGTGCCCCACAGGTACCTGATCCGCTCCGACCCGCTGGCCCACGTGGCCAACGATGGCCACAGCCGCAAGAGCAGCTGCAGCAACAAGCTGGGCTCCTGCAACCCCGAAACGCGCGACGAGACCCAGCTGTGAGCAGCCCCCCCCGCACCCCACGCCCTTGCCGGGGGCCGCAGGGCTCCGGGGAGAGGTGGTGAAGAAGAAGAGGACGGCCAGCCGGAGGGGAAGGCTGCTGCCGCCCGCGGGTGCCCGTTGCCCCGGGGGAAGGCGATGCCCGGCCTGGCTTTGCGCCGCGGAAGGGATGCCGGGACCCCCCCCCGGAGGGACGGGACAGCCGGACAGACCGACAGCCGGCCGTCGTACGCCCCGTGGCTTTTAACTTTTTATACGAATACCGCAACTAGTGAGAAAGTCTTCGCTGGTGCTGGTGGGACGTGGCTGAGACCAGATGACAACTGACCCTGTGTGAGCAGGAGGACTGTGTTTAATATTGCCCCCAGGTGATGCACGTTGGTTGCATCTGATGGGGCTTGTCAATACAAGAGCAAAACTGCGCCAAACCCCTCCTCCTCCTCCTCCCCCTCCTTCACCAGGTATCCCCCGGGGTACCCAAACTTCTGCTCTTTCACTCAACTCATGTTCTTCATCCTCTGTTGGTTTTCTGTTACGGACGTCGATGTGAGGAGCGCTCGGAGCTGCGCCGGGAGGCAGGGAAGGACTCACCGGTGGCCGCGGGATGGATGGATGGAACAAGGTGGGACGAGGCGGGACAGGGTGGGACGGGGCGGTGCAGCCCCCTCCGGTGCCTCCAGCACATCTTGACATCTCCAAACCGAAACGCACCAAACCCAGGGGACCGAAAGCCGTGCCATCCCTGCGGCAATGCCTCTCGTCACCCGTGCCTCGGCTGCGGACACGGTGCCCCTGGGTTTGCGTCCCCCGCCGAGCTCGTTCCCCGTTGCTACTGCTGTCGGGGCTGCCCGGGGGGGGGGGGACACGAGGGACTCGGGGGTCCCTATACCGGGGAGGGGGTGGGACGGGGCAGGCTGGCGGGGGACACGCACCCTTGGGTGTTGTGGGTCGGCGTCTCGGCTCAGCCCCTTCCCCTCCCTCCTGGGGCACGTTGGGGCCCGACACCCCCCCGGCTAGCGCAGCCTGGACATGGCTTCAACCCCTTCCCCTCCCCTGGGTCACGGACCGGTGACACCATTAAAGGCAGCGGGTTCTGCCCGGCCCCCCCCCGTGCCCACCCTGGCAGCTCCTCCCGTCCTCGCTCGACTTTATAACCCAGCAAAACCGCGCGTCCGAGCGGCTTCGCCTGCAGCAGAGGTGCATGAATGTACAGAACAGCGTTAAACCCTCCGCCGCCGCATCGCCTACGCTGGCCAAGCGCTTTCGGTCTGCATCGGCCGACCCGTAGAGACCTTTCGATAGCAGAAACACAAGATGTATTTTCCATCTATTTTTGCACACTTTACAACGTTGATGTGTAAAGGTTTTATTTGATTGCCAAGTGAATAACCGAGTTGTTAACTTTATATACTTTTACATTCATATATTAAAACTCCAATGTGATTTTTTTTTTTTTTTTTAAACAAGAAGCCTGTAAAGCACAACATCACCATGAAATCCCATCAGCCATCCCGGACCTGCTGCCAGCTGAATGGTTTATTGCCATTAACACTTGCAGTTCGTTCCCCATGACACCCCCAATAAAAGTTGTTTACAAAAAAAAAAAAAAAACAAACCCAACCCCAAAAAGCCCGTTTAAAATTGCAGTTTTAAGCAGTTGGTGAGATGTCCTGGGGCAGCCCCAGCCCGCGGGGATGTGCTGCCCGCCCCGTGGGAAAGCAGCGATGGGAGAGAAACGTGTGGGTGAGGAACGAGGATGCCCGGGGTGGGGGTAGGACCCGCGCGGGGGCTGGCATTGCCTCGAGAAGGCGAGAAAGACCTTCTGGGCCTGGATGGGGTTTGGGGTCAGTCTTTTTTTTTTTTTTTTTTTTTAATTGCTATTTTTTCCTGATGTGCTGGCCACAAGGCCCTGGGTGACCTGCACTGGGCACCATCAGCTGACGGTACGTCACGGGCTCGGAGAGGAACCGCAGGTAAAAGCAATGAGCCCAGCCTGACCCTTTGGCTACACTTAGGTGTGGACACAAACAGAACTGGCTCTGATACTTTTTTGGGTTGTTTTGGGTTGGGTTTTTTTTTTTTTATTATTAATTTTTTATCTATTCAGTTAAGGCAGATACATGTTGTTTTATTTATTTCTGTTGGTAACTTAGCATGCCAAAAATATCATTTAAAAGAAAAAAAAAGTTGTTGTAGGCTAAAAAGTGAGCGCGGTTGAAGTACAAAAGCACATGTCGGGTCTGTGTTAAAGCCTCAAGATGCTCAGATAACTCCAGAAATGCCTCTTCACGTGTTAATATATTTAATTGTCTAGATTTCAGACAGGTCATTTTCCAATCCCCACTTAGCTTTCATGGGAGAGTGGAACAAAGCAGTATTACAGGTTCAAAAAAACCCAAGCCGTGTGGATGACGTGATTACCTGCACATGTTTAACTACTCAGAACGTAAGTTTTTAATTTTTTTTTTTTTTTTTTTTGACTTGCGGGATGTGCCAAATGACACAGCGCTGAGCATCCCGGTTAGCCAAGTGCTGCCGAGAGGGAAGGGTCCTCGTGCCAGCGGCCCCGCAGGCTGCAAAGACAGCGGGTGCCGCGGCAGGAGCTCAGCTTTAGGTACCTCTCCTTCCTCGCTGGGCACTCGCCAGTCTTATTGACCCTTCATCGAGGAGATAATTAACGTAAGAGGAAACTCACATACCAAAAGAAGTGTAGACTACATGTGGTTTGTAAAACTATTAAAATAACAACCCTCAATATTACTGCATTTTGACAATGCTTCTGTTTGTTTAATGTATAAATATATGTATTTAAAGAGAAAGCTACGTGTATAAACCATACGCGTTTTACATACATTCTTTCTATGGTGTAAATTTATAGCAGACATTCTAATGGGATGTTGAAATAAATACTGTAGATACTTACCTGTGGTCAATGCAAGTCTAAAAGCAAACGTTTAATTTTTCTAATTCTTTAGACTCAGTTACAATACTAATGTAAAAACAAAGGTATTTTATTTTTGTAATGGTCCTGGAAATGTTGATGCATCAAGAAGAGTTGTTTCTGCTTATAAAAGGGCTGTCTTGGAGGGGTGCACAACGGAGGACTTTCTCCCTGAGCTGCCTGGTACAACCCCCATCCTGCACTTCCCATGGGGAGAGGAAAACAATTGCTATTGCTTCCAGCTGCTGAGAATAAACTTAGAAAAATAGGATTTTCTGAAGGAAACAGTTGTGTTCTAAAGCAAAGACATGACAGGCCCTGGGGGAATGCAGAAACGAGGATGGCTGCGGCATTTTCAGGTTTACTAGCGAACGGCTCCATCGCATGTTACATGTCCACTAATGGTTTCATATGCTAAATATGGACTAAATCCGTATATCATGCATTAAAGTAAAATCAAATATTAAAACAAATGTTAGAGTATATTTATTTCCTGTTATACCCCTTTTAACTTCAATCTATACAGAACATGACATTTTTATTTCCCCTGAGTGAGACCAGTTGTCTCTCAACGTCAGCTCATGCATGGATTTTTATCAGCAACAGCAGATAAAACTCCCACCTTTCCTCTCTGAGACCCAATTTTGTGACATGTTCTGCTGGGCTGCACTGCAGCCAGCCAACTGCAGATGGTTTTGTACAATTATTGTGAAGATGCTTCACATTTCTGTAAAGACAAATGAAAATAAAAGAGCTGCATGCAGCAACAGTAGACTGCTGTCTTCTCTTTTTTTGGGGGGGGAGCAAACTTTTATTTTAAAATCCATGGCAAGATGTGGCTTCAGAGTGCCAAAGTCCTACGACTTAGGAGCCTGTGTTTCAAGTCCTCTTCCAAAGCTGGGACACATAGAAACTGGTTTTTTTTAACATCAGCTTTCAAAACTTTTTGTGCATGAATGTAGAAAGGGCATGTTAGATTTGCTGTTGTGTTACAGTAACAGTACAACTCCAACATTGTATTTAAAGGTCATTTAATTCATTATTTAATCCTTATTTTCTATGATTCAACAAATGCATTAACGTTTGTGGCTATTTAACTGAAGTTTTTTTTTTTTACTGATGTTGAGCCAGGATTCAGTACATGTTCTTCTACCTCCGAACACTTCAAAATCTTTCACTGACTCTATGCTTCATGTCCCCATCCCAAGATTTCCAGAAAGAGAACCCAGTTCTAGAGCATACTACACATCTACATTTTAACTTTGAAATCAAATGCAAACAACAGGCAACTAGAGATTGTTTTTATTAGACATTTTAAGGAAATTATATTTATTTAAAAATCATACAGAAGGACACAAACAATATACCTTAAATAGTGAAGATTATTCTAGGATTAACATACATGTACAAGTGAGAAATGTGGAAGCCGTCAAGTCATTTTGCTGGAAACGTACCCAAGTCAAGGAGGACAGCAGGAAGCCAGGTCCCTGTTAAAATTACTTTTTAACTATTGTCTTTAAACAAGACAAATCTATACATGTAGAAAAAATTCCTTCCGATTTTCCAGTGCAGCTGAATTATGATTCCAACCAGAAGAAGGTAATTTCAACACCACCACAAACAGCCCTCACTGTTATGAAAGCCCATCAAAGACTGCAGAACAGGAGTTAATACTCCATATTATTACTACAGGTAACTAGAAATGTTTGTTAAGAATGAGCTGTTACGTGGTTCATTAGCTACAACACAAAACTCAGTGGTTTTTCCACCTGTCTGCATTTGCTGTAGTTGGTTAAAAAAAAATAGTTATTACTGACAGTGCTCTTTCTAGTGAAGTTGTGAAAGCTTGTCCACGTGCCCACGGCATCGCAGTACTCTTCGTTTCTTAAGTGGGCTTGGTTTTGGTTGCCTCCGGTTTCCACTTACAGATCCCTGGCTGCGAGATCTCCCCTACCTACCTTCATTTCTCAACAAACCCCAACCATTCTGTGTTATGATTTCCAGGGTCGCAGCTCGCTTTACCTTTGTTTGTCACTGTCACCAGATCCTGTTTCTCAGTTGCTCTGTCACCATGCCAAGAGGGCTTCGTTGCTTCTCAGCAGTAGGTTCTTTACCTGGCTGTACCTGCTTTTTATCTTGCTTCACCTTCCACAGCAAGAGAAGCAGTAAAAGAGGAGGAAATAATACTGCAAAACGACCAAAAATTCATTTAAAACTTTGCCCCAGTTGAGAAAAATTAACTTCCAAACTGAAAACTTTTTAGAAGAGAAAAATCTAGACACTAAAATATACATTAGAAGGAAAAAAAAAGAGAATGTTATTGATGTGGCTGGGAAACAAAAAGGAAACCAAAACCATGAAGGATTTTTTATTTTGCTGTAAATTCACTTTTTATAGTTATTCCCTGAAAGAGATACATTCAAAAGAAGCTTTTTCTTTGGTAAGATTTCCATGTAATGCCATGGTTTTGTATGCTTCAAACCGTTCTTCCAAGTGCCTCATTTAAATTTTAACAAATGCTGTATATTGAATATTTAATCATCCCCGCTGCACACATCAGTTTAAGACGCTTTCCCCAGAGTTTCCCCCCCACACACTATAATAAATATATGTTATTTTTGAACAAGTTCAGAAGGATGTATCAGAAAACTATGGCAGCATTTCAGTACCAAGATGTAATTTGAAAGTAGATTTATATTTAGCACAGACAAACAAATAAATCCATCCTGTAATTTTGCAACAGAAACGTGACTGCGTTCACCATGCATTGTGCACGCTGGCATTCCACTGAAAAGGCAGGCTGGGGAATGAAGGAAGGTACATAAAATATCACAGCTGTCCTTGCTGTCACAAAACATGTTTTGAAAAGCACAATATGAAACAATGTACTAAACCTTCAAGGAAACACGCCGGAGTGGACAGCACCTCACTGAGGACAGCTGAAAGTCAGCAATGTTCCCAAGAGCCATTCCTTTCGCTGCTGGTGGGCTTTGAGATGCTACAGCTAGAGCCTTTTCCAGGAGGGAAGTATTCAGCAGCTCTGTGAAACCAGAAAGCATATCACTAGAAAAATCTATCACTTAAATGTCTAAATATGCTTTAGATAACTAACACAGTATAATCTGCCACATGAAGTATATGGAAAGAATCAATCCTGCAAACTAAAAGGGGAATAGACTAAAGTTAACTCAATTTTTAGTTCATATTTCTATCATAATGAGTCTTTCAATTTCTGGAGTTTATCCTTTTGCCACACGGACTGTATTTAATTTAGTTCAACTACTGAAATACTAGCTTATTTTTGTCACATATTCTATCCAAACATTGAGTAATTTTCTGTCTGGGGGACAAGAATAGCTAATCAATAAGGCTTAGGATCATTTATGAACTGAAAAAAAAGCGCAGCATTTTAATTAGGTAATCTTTTCAGTTAATTTGACCTTCAGCCAGAAGAGACATTCCATTTCTTTCACATGAAGGTCCACAGTTACAACAGCAGTTTTCTTTGGATGACTTCATATTATGGGCTTTTGACAGTCAAACTGTCAATGTAAAACAAAAGAGAAGAAACAGGCATTTTGCTATGCTTTTTACAGTATAAGCTCAGGCACATACTCCTCTTACTCTTCAGTATTATCCCAGGCAATACTGTATTATAGATCTACTTTGATACTAAGTGTATCTAGAATATATTGCCATCCTTAATACTCAGTACTATACACAGTAACATAATCAGAAATCACAAAATGATATAAGGCATTAACACAGGAAATTATAAATTATGTCAGAATCTCTACAATACCCAAATCTTTAGTGTTCAGATCATACAGGACATTTTACAGCAGCGCTTAAACTCTTGTTTTGTGAATTTTCATTATCTGGTGTTTCCTATTTATTTCAGAAAACTGAACTTGCGCTATTCACTATCTAGCAGAAAAAATCCAAAATCCTGAAGATGACACGAACAGTTCCTCGGACTGTAGTTTCACTGTTGGAGATATCCCACTGAACACATTTCTTGATAAAGTAGGTATTACTGGACAGATAAATCAAAGTTAGCTTTGATAAATGCTTCAGACTTTCACCTGCAATCTTATTGCTGGCTAAATTCAGCGTGGTCAGGTTAGGGAAACTGGGTAACACACTGGGTCTCACTTCCTGAACAATATTAGGATACCGAACAATTTTCTGATCGGTCAGGTTTGGAAAGCTACAAAGCAGAAATTGTCGTTGAGTTGTTTTGATACAAACTGAGCTTTGTCGGGGTTCTGGAGGGAGAGAAGGCTCCAGGGTCAGTTCTTGCGATGCTGCTGTTTGCTAGAGGGAGGCTTGTGACAGGCTGCAAACGGGGCTGCTGAAGGCCGTAGAATCGGTAACTCCAGTCCTGGCTGCAACAGGCGTAGCCGAGGCCAGGCTTCTGGGAAATCTAGGGAACAAGGCAAAGAAATGCTTGCATGAATACAGACAGATAATTTCTTTTCATATACCAGAATTTAAAACTGTGAGGAGATTAAAGACGTTCTAGCTGGATTGTGAAATGTGAATGTGAAAAATTAAGCTCTTGTTACTAACACATAAGCTTATTTTTAATAGCAAAATTTTCCCAATTCTAATATAAGTACTAAACAAATGGTTAAATATAGACCAGAATTATAAGAAAGGTCTTTAAAATAACTGTTATATTAACACGGATTAATGTAGTCTACTGCAAAGAACTTAGACGTTGGCTAACTCTGCAGAACACTGTTGTTACAGTCTTCAATTCTTTTATGCACACACAGAAAAAATCCCCAAATTACCGACAACTAACTAATGGTCACCCTAACAGACCAAACCAAGATTAAACAAATAACATATTCCTATTTAAGAAAGTTTAAGTGGTAGGAATAGTATTTTTGATACAAGTTTGGTTTAATTTTTAAAACAAGAGTTTAACTTACCACTTGGAACAGAAGAGCAAGAATACACCTTTTCATACACACACTGTTGAGATCTTCAAAACCCCTAAAACCAAAATAAGCTTTAATATACCTACAAACAGAAGGCTCAGAACCATAAGGGAAATATTTTGCTTATATAATAATTTTATATCAGTAATGTCTCCAAACAAAATTTCAAAAAAGAAAAAAAAAGAACCTAAATATTTTTTACTTACCACATGCTAATAGTAGTCCATTGTCGGAATGGCGATCTCAAGTTAACTGCAAAATTTTAAAAGCAATGTGAGCAATATACTTACATTTCATGATGTGAAAGTTCCTCCTGTAATTCTGGTATATTTGTCCTGACAATTTGTGTGAGATAAAGGACTGTAACAATGCACGTCATACCCTTGTGTCAAAAAACAAGTTAAGATTCACTGTTTTCTTCTCTTAGTTTCTGAAGCACATGACAGAGGTGGATTAAATGTGCCTTCATATTGTGACCGCTCATGATTACCTGTGGAGAACCTCTTAGGATGTGTCACACTAATGTTTCTTGGTTGCTGCAACAACATATTAAAGCTAAATCCATGATCAGATTCACCATCCATGGAAATTTTAGGTATATCATAATACACATGTAACACCAAAAAAAATTAGAGGTAAGATGAGGCAAACTTTTTCTCTCATTTTTAATACTCAGTCTTCATATATGTAATTAAACAATAGAACATCTGATCAATGTAAGTGACGACAAGAATTTGATTTTTTTTGGCTTTAATGTGTTGAAAGAAGTATTTCAGACATCTAAAAAATATACTCAAGTAGACCACATGAATATCTCAATTTCAAACTGTCCTGAAGAATATTATATGAAAGTTTTCACTTATGAGAAGCACACACAAAACACCTCCCCACAAAATACTTCACAGGTTTCTCCAGTTCTGCATATGTAACAGCAATAAAAATGGGTACAAAAAACAATCTCAAAAATCTTCTTTGCATGTCACTTTCTGGAGTGGTGTCCTTGGAGTGTCACAGAAAAAACAGCCTCACCCGAAGTCTTAGAATTCAGCTACCGTTTGGCATCCTAACCACAAAACCCGCTGCAGAAATCGTACCCTGTGACTTATCCCCACCACTGCCATCCTCAGTCACACCAGAATGCAGCCATTTGCATCTCACTGAACTGCTTAAAATGAATTAAATTTAAAATCCTAATTAACTGAAAGTTATTTAATTGGATAAGCATAACATGGATAATAGCGTAATACACAACCATAAAGACTGGCTATACTAACGTACGACTGAAGAAAAACCCCAGGTGTGATCCTGCTGTCAGAAAGTACAAGATATCAAATTCCAAGGACAGTCAGTTCAGAGCAAAGATGACACATCTTGTTTGATGCTATATTTAGAAAAAACAAACAAAACCAAACAAACAACAAAAGGAGGGGGTTTTGAGTGTTCTGACACTGCCTCTATTCCAGTCCTAAGAACTCATTCATGTCAGTCTTACTTTATACTATAGTCCCAAACCATTGGTTGTAGTAAGTGAAAAATCCAGAGAGATCACCAGTTTCAATGCTCTTAACTCTCCAGTGTAGTGGGGAGAAAAGTCAAGATTTTTTTTTTTTTTCCACACTCAACCATTCTAACAGCCCAGTATAGAGAGTTGAACTGTATTAAGGTTTTCAAAATAGTATTTTCTAGACTCAGATTATTCTTGCTTGAACTCTTACTCTGCCAGAGAGCATGATGAAAATAAGACAAAGACACATTAACTACAAATGCAGACAGCACGTGTAAATACACAACAGACTGATGTATGAAAGTTTGAGAAAAAGAATTTGCATTTAAAAGCACTTTAAAGATGTACATTCTTGCGTTTATTATGTGTAAGAAACTAGTAAGAAATCAAGAGAGGTCAAAGAC